>NW_026530006.1:0-620833 GCF_028500815.1 Rissa tridactyla | reverse complement strand
TCAGGGGCGTGGCACCCACCAGGCACCCAGTGGGGTACCCATCGGCACCCATCAGGTACCCATCGGCACCCACCCAGACCCAGCAGCACCAGGCACCCATCAGCATCGGGCACCCACCCGGCACTCACTGGGCACCCATCAGCGCCTGGCAGCCACCTGGCACATATCGGTGCCCAGCACCTACCAGGCACCCATGAGTACTGGGGCACCCATCGGCACTGGGGCATCTCTTGGCACCCAGCGCTCACCAGGCACCCACCAGCACCGGACACCCATCAGCCCCCATCCCTAACCAGCACCCGTCAGCACCGGGGCACCCATTGGTACCAGTCACCCATCAGTATCAGGCACCCACCCGCACCCGGCACCCACCAGGCACCCATCGACACTGGGCACCCATCAGTGTCCACCACCTGCCTGCACCCGCCTGCACACACCGGGCACCCACCGGCACTGGGCATCCATCAGCACCCGGCACCCACCCGACACCCATCGGGACTGGGGCACCCATCTGCGCCCACACACGCCAGGTGCCCACCAGGCACCCGGCACCCGTCATGCACCGGCACCCACAGCACCAGGGCACCCATGGGCACCCAGCACCCACCAATACTGGGCACCCATCAGCGCCCACCGCCCACCGCTAACCGGCACCCATCGGCGCCGGGGCACCCATCGGCACCCAGCGCCCACCAGGCACCCACCGGGCACCCACCATCAGCACCCAGCACCCATCAATCCCCCGGCACCCATCGGCACTGGACACACGTCAGCACTGGGGCACCCACCGGCACTCAGCGCCCATCGGCACCGAGGCGCCCATCCGCACCCACCCCCAACCATCACCGGGGCACCCGCCACCACCAGCACCCGCAGCCCCCCCCCCCCACCCCAGCGCCCAGCCGGGCCCTGCGCACCCATCGACACCCAGCACCGGGCGCCAGCGGCCCCAGGGTGCCCCGCAGCACCCAGCCACCCCCCAGCAGTGCCTTGGGGGGGGGCCCAGCCCCGCCCAGTTCCCCCAGCAATCCCTGGGGGGGGGGTCCCAGGCCCCCAGCGGTGCCTCGGGGGGGGTCCCACCCCCCCCCCAGTTCCCCCCACCAATCCCTCTGGGGGGGGTCCCAGACCCCAGCAGTGCCTCGGGGGGGGGTCCCAGCCCCCCCCACAGTTCCCCAGCAATCCCTCTGGGGGGGTCCCAGACCCCAGCAGTGCCTCGGGGAGGGGGGGGTTGTCCCTGCCCCCCAGGAGTGCCCCCCACCGCGGCCACATGCAGCAGTGGGGCCGTGACTGCGAAGCTTGGGGGGGTGGGGGGGGGGCTGGGAGTGAAGGGAGGGGGGGGGGGCACCACAGCCAGGCGCGGGGGGGGGGCAGCAGGCAGGGGTGGGCAGGAAAGTGCCAGTCAAGGCAGTGCCCCCCCCCCCAAAAAAAAAAATTGGGGGTGTCCAGGTGGCCGGGGCAGAGGGGACTTGGCGAGGGGGGGGGGTGGGTGTGTGTGTGTCTTTCCCCCCTGCCCCACATCCCTCCTCCCTCCCGGGAGGTGGGGGAGTGGGGGGGGGGCCCCCCACGCGTGTCCTGCCCGTGGGGGTTGGCGTGGTGGGGGGGGGGTCTCGGTACCTTGGATACCCAGAGATCCAGCTGGGGAGGAGGCAGCGATGCCGGGGGGGGGGGGGGAGGGGGGGGCAATACAGCGGGCATCAGCCTGTGCCCCCCCCCCACCCTACCCCCCGGCCATGCCACCCCCCCCCGGGAGGGGCTTTTGGGGGGGGGGGGGGGGCAGGATGGAGCACGGCGCTGGGTTGCGGGGGGGGGGTGATGCCAAGGTTGGGAGGCGGGGGGGGGGGAACCAGGCCAGGAAAGCCGGGGGGGGGGCTTGAAATATAGGGGGGGGCTGGAGGGGTTTTGGGGGTGGGGGCCCCCCCCCCCCCCCCCGCCTTTTGCGCCCCCCCCCTCGCCCCCCCCGCCCACCTGTTTGTGAACCTTTGTAAGCTGCTCCAGGTTGTTCTCAAGAAAGGAAATCTTCTGCTTCTGGGAGTGCAGCCCCCCACTGTCCTCGGGCTCCAGCTCTGCGCTCTGGGGGGGGGGGGGCAGGAAGGGGCGGGGGGGGGGGGACACATGGAGAGACCTGACACCCCCCCCACCCCTCCCCTCACCCGGCTGGCACCCCCTAACCTGGCCTGGCACCCCCCAACCTGGCCTGGCACCCCCCCCCAACCTGGCCTGGTACCCCCCCCTCCATGTTGCTGGTCTGACCCCCCCACCCCCCACCCCCCTCACTGGGCTGGCACCCCCCAGCCCGGCATGGCACCCCCCCCCAGCCCGGCCTGGTACCCCCCCCCCCCCATGTTGCTGGTCTGACACCCCCCCCCCCCCACCCCCCCTCATTGGGTTGGCACCCCCCAACCGGGGCTAGCACCCCCCCCAAACCCGGCCTGGTACCCCCCCCCCCGACCTGGGCCAGGGCCCCCCTGCGATGCCCACGTTGGGACACACACGCACACCCCCCCCCCCAACAACTGACCTGGAGCCCCCAGCTGTGACCGGGCTGGGACACCCCCCCCCACAAACTGGGTTGGGATCCCCCCCCCCCGCCCAAAATGTGAAGAGACACCCCCCCCCGCAACCTATGAGACAACCCCCAACGACGCCCAGGATGGGAACTCCCCCCACCCCAACTGGGCTGGGACCCCCCGTCTGCGATGAGACACCCCCCCCCGTCTCAACTGGGACACAGGCCTTGGGTGGGGGGAGGGGGGGGCAGGGGTGAGGGGGTGCACAGTGACCCCCCCAGACTACCCCCCCAGGCCCCGAGGCCCCCCCAGGCGTGTGTGTCCCCCCCCACTTACCACGGTCTCCTCCAGCCCCTTGAGGTCCTGCTTGGATTGCTCATGGCGCTCATAGAGAAACCTGGGGGGAGATGGGGGGGGTCACCCCAAGGATGGGCGGGTCACCCCAAGGTTAGGGGGTCACCGCGAGGATGTGGGGGGTGTCTGGGGGGGCTGGGGGGTGGTACTGAGGGCTCCTGGGGGCTCGGAGGGGCCTCAGGGGTCTTTTGGGGGGGGGGGGGGGGCTGGGGGCTGAGAGGGGACCCCAAGGTGGTGCAGGGTCCTGGGGGGTGTCCCCATGGGGTGGGGGGGGTCCTGGTAATGTTGGGGGTCCTGGGGGGGTCCCCAAAGCTCCTGGGGGTATTGGGGGTCCTGAGGTGGTGCGGGGTCCTGGGGGGTGTCCCCATGGGGTGATGATGGGAGGGGGGGTCCCCGAGGCTCCTGGAAGTCCCAGGGCTCCTGGGGGTTGCTCAGGGTCCTGGGGCGGGGGGGGGGGGGGGGTGGGGGGTCCTGGTGATGTTGGGGGTCCCAGGGGCGATGGGGGGGTCCTGGAGGTGACATCTCGGGGGGAGGGGGGAGGTCCCAGGACTTTTGGGCAGGGGTGGGGGGCGATGCTGTGGCTCTGGGGGTCCCAGGGGTGTCGGGGGGGGGATGGGGGGGGGTGTTGGGGTGCCGGGGGGGGGGGGGTGTCTCACGTGAGCTCCTGCAGCCGGGCGGCCTTGGCCCGCTCCTCCCCCCGCAGCGCCTCGTGCTCCCCCCGCAGCTTCTCCAGCTCCAGCTCCAGCTTCTGGTTCAGGCTGCGGGACGGAGGGACGGACCGTCAGGGACAGAGGGACAGAGGAATGGAGGGATGGAGGGACGGACTGTCAGGGGGACAGGGGGACAGAGGGACGGAGGGACGGAGGGACAGACGGTCAGGGAGAGAGGGACAGATGGACGGAGGGACGGAGGGACAGAGGGACGGAGGGACAGAGGGACGGACCGTCAGGGACAGAGGGACAGAGGAATGGAGGGATGGAGGGACGGACTGTCAGGGGGGACAGGGGGACAGAGGGACAGAGGGACGGACTGTCAGGGACAGGGGGACAGAGGGACGGATGGTCAGGGACAGAGGGACGGAGGGACGGAGGGACAGAGGGACGGACCATCAGGGACAGAGGGACAGAGGGACAGATGGACGGAGGGATGGAGGGATGGAGGGATGGAGAGAGAGGGAGGGACAGAGGGACGGAGGGACAGAGGGAATGGATGGTCAGGGACAGAGGGACAGAGGGACGGACTGTCAGGGACAGAGGGGACAGAGGGACGGAGGGACTGAGGGATGGAGGGACAGACGGTCAGGGACAGAGGGACGGGGGGACGCACTGTCAGAGACAGAGGGGACAGAGGGACCAAGGGACAGAGGGACAGAGGGACAGACAGTCGGAGGACAGAGGGACAGAGGGACTGAGAGAGAGGGAGGGACAGAGGGACGGAGGGACAGATGGTCAGGGACAGAGGGACGGTCGGGGGGACAGAGGGACACAGGGACAGACGGTTGGGGGACAGGGGGATGGTCAGGGGGACAGAGGGATAGAGCGAGGGATGGTCAGGGGACAGGGGGATGGACGGTCAGGGGGGACAGAGGGACAGACAGACCCGTGGGGGGACAGTCTCTGCCCCCCCGCCTCCATCGGAGCGGGGATGAGTCCAGGGAAGGGACGGGGAGAGGGATGGGGCTGGGGGCACCCGGGGATTGGGACAGGGTCAGGGTCAAGGTTGGGGACAGGGACAGGGACGGGGACAGGGACAGGAATGGGGTTAGGGTCAAGGATGGGGACAGTGTTGGGGATGGACAGGGTTGGGGATGGGGACAGGGACAGGAATGGGGATGAGGACGGGGCCAGGGAGAAGGACAGGGCTGGGGTGAAGGATGGGGTCAGGGTTGGGGACAGGGTCAGGGTTGGGGCTGGGGTTGGGGACAGGGACAGGGATGGGGATGAGGACGGGGACGGGGATGGGGACAGTGCTGGGGCCAGTGCTGGGGACAGGCTGACACGGGAATGGGGCCAGGGATGGGGAGAGGCTCAGGGACAGGGCCAGGATCAAGGTCAAGGTCAAAGCCGGGGATGGGGATGGCAATGGGGTTGGGGACAGGGATGGGGATGGGGACAGGGATGAGGACGGGGATGGGGACAGGGACAGGGACAGGGCCACTCACTCCCGCAGCTCGTCGATGGTTTTCTGCCACTCATTGACCTCGTCCCGCAGCCGCGTCAGCTGCTTGTGCTGGGCCTCGCGCTGGCTCTCCAGCTGCAGCTCCGGCGCCTTCTGCGCCCCCCCCCCCGCCCCAACTGAGCGTGGGCACGGGGACACCCCCCTCCTGGCACCCCCCGGCACCCCCCGGGACCCAGCACCACTGGGGACCCCCCAGGGACACACCCCCCCCAGCACCCCCTGGCACCCCCCGGGACCCAGCACCCCCCGGGGACCCCCACCCCGGCCACCCCCAGGACCCAGCACCCCCAGGGACCCCAACACCCCCCGGGACACCCCCCCCCCAGCACCCCCAGGACCCAGCACCCCCTGGCACCCCCCCGGGAGCCAGCACCCCCCGGCCCCCCCCACCCCCCCCCCAGCACCCCCTGGGACCCCCCCGAGGACCCAGCACCCCCCGGGGACCCCCACCCCGGCCACTCCCTGGGATGCAGCACCTCAAGGGACCACCCCCCTACCCCCCCAGCACCCCTGGGACCCCAACACCCCCCAGGGACCCCCAACACCCCCCACCCCAACACTCCCCAAAGACCCCAACACCCCCCAGGGACCCCCAGCACCCTCCAGCCTCCCCAGCATCCCAGGGACCCCCACCTCTAGGACACCCCACATCCCATAAGGACCCCCAACTCCCCCTGTCCCCCCCCTCCCCTCCCCGGGCCCCCCCCCCTCCACCCTTCAGGGAGCCTGGACACCCCAGGGGGTGCCCCTGTCGTCCCCCCCCCCGCCCCCCCAGCACCCTCTAACCTTGACCTCGTCGGTGTCCTGGGTCTCATCCTGCTCCCCGCTCCTTCCGCGCCACCCCCTGCGCCGTCTCTGCGGGACGGAGCTCGCGCTGGGGGGGGGACGAGCCAGGGACCCCCCCCCCGCCCCCAGCCCCACTGTGACACCCCCCCCACCCCCCCCCAGGCCCCTAAACCCCCCTCCAGCCCCCCAAGCCCCCCCCATGCCCCCACCCCCTTGCCGTGCTCCCCACCCCCCCGACCCTCTCCATGCCCTCCCAGCCCCCGACCCCCCCCCATGACACCCCCCCAGGCCCGCCCAAGCCCCCCCCCCCCCCCCCAGCCCTCTGCGTGCTGCCGTGCCCCCCCCCCAGCCCCCGAAGCCCCCCAGGCCGTGCCTTCCCAGACCCCAAGACCCCTCCATGCCCCCCAGCCACCCTGAGCCCCACTGTGCTCCCCCAGGCCCCCAAGCGCCAGTGTGCCCTCAGCCCCCCGTGACCCCCCCCAGACCCCCAAGTCCCTTCCATGCCCCACATCTCCCCAAATTCCGCTGGACTCTCACCCCTCTGAGGCCCCCGGCCCCCCCAAGCTCCCCCCACGTCCCCCAGCCCCCCTGAGCCCCACTGTGACCCCCCCAGCCCCTCCATGCCCCCCAGCCCCCCAGATTCTGCTGGACCCTCACCCCCCTGAGGTCCCCACCCCTTGACCCCCTTCCCATGCCCCCCAACCCCCTGAGCCCCCCTGTGACCCCCACACACCCCCCCAAGTCCCCTCCATGTCCCCCAGCCCCCCAAATTCTCCCGGACCCTCCCCCCCCGAGGCCCCCAGCCCCCTGATCCCCACTGTGACCCCCCCCCCAGACCCCCAAGGCCCCTCCATGCCCCCCCAGACCCCCAGATTCTGCTGGACCCTCACCCCCCTGAGGCCCCCAGCCTCCCCAAGCCCCCCCCCATGTGCCCCAGACCCCTGAGCCCCCTGTGACCCCCCCCAGACCCCTGAGCCCCCTCCATACACCCCCAGCCCCCCAAGTTCTGATGGACTCTCACCCACCTGAAGCCCCAACTCCTTGACCCCCTCCCATGCCCCCCAGCCCCCTGAGCCCCACTGTGACACCCCCCCCCCCAGCGTGCCAAGCCCCTTCCATGCCCCCCAGCCCCCCAAATTCTCCTGGACCCTCTGAGGGGGGCAGCCCCCCTGTAACCCCCCCTCCCAGACCCCCAAGCCCCCTCCATGCCCCCCAGCCCCCCAAGTTCTGATGGACCCTCACCCCCCTGAGGCCCCCAGCCCCCCCAAGCCCTCCCCATGCGCCCCAGCCCCCTGAGCCCCACTGTGACCCCCCCCAGACCTCCAAGCCCCCTCCATGCCCCCCCAGACCACCAGATTCTGCTGGACCCTCACCCCCCTTGAGGCCCCCAGCCCCCCCAAGCCCTCCCCATGCGCCCCAGCCCCCTGAGCCCCACTGTGACACCTCCCCGCAGCCTCCTGAACCCCTCCTATGCCCCCCAGCCCCCTGAGCCCCTCTGTGACCCCCCCAGACCCCCAAGCCCCCTCCATGCCCCCCCAGACCACCAGATTCTGCTGGACCCTCACCCCCCTTGAGGCCATCAGCCACCTCCAAGCCCCCCCCCACGCCCCCCAGCCCCCCGCACCCTGGGCCTGCAGCTGGGCCAGCTCCTCGCTGAGGGCGTCGTAGGACTCCTCCAGGTGCCGCTTCTTCAGCTCCACCGTCTGCATGTACTCCGTCAGCGAGCGGATCTTCGCCTCGTGCTGCGGGATCAGCCTCAGCCACTGTCCCCCCCCACCGGGGGGCACGCGGCCACCACCCCCCCCGCCACCCCCAGGGCCGCCCCAACGCCAAACCATGGGGTCACCAAACCCCTGGGGTCACCAAATCCCGGGGCCACCAAACCCCAAAGTCACCAAACCCCTGGGTCACCAAATCCCAGGGCCACCAAACCCCAAAGTCACCAAATCCTGGGGCCACCAAACCCCAAAGTCACCAAACCCCTGGGTCACCAAATCCCAGGGCCACCAAACCCCAAAGTCACCAAACCCCGGGGCCACCAGACGCCAAAGTCACCAAACCCCTGGGTCACCAAACCCCTGGGGTCACCAAACTCTGGGGTCACCAAATGCCGGGGTCACGAAATCCCGGGGCCATCGAACCCCAAAGACACCAAACCCATGGGGTCACCGAACTCTGGGGTCACCAAACCCTAGGGTCACCAAACCCCTGGGCCACCAAGCCCCAAAGTCACCAAACCCCTGCGTAACCAAACCCCTGGGTCACCAAATCCCGGGGCCACCAGACCCCAAAGTCACCAAACCCCTGGCTCACCAAATCCCTGCGTCACCAAACCCCAGGGACACCATTTTCTGTAACCACCAAACCCTTGGACTACCAAACCCTGGGGTCACCAAAGCCCAGGTCCACCAAACCCCAGGGACACTAAACCCTGGGACCACAAAACCCTGGGGTCACCAAACCTTGGAGCCACCAAACACCAGAGTCACCAAACCCTGGGGCCGCCAAAACCCAGGGTCACCATACTCTGGAACCACCAAACTCTGGGGTTACCAATCCCTTGGGCCACCAAACCCTAGGGTCACCAAAACTGAGGTCCACCAAATCCCAGGGACAACAAATCCCTGGGCCATCCAGCGTCACCAAACCTTGGGACCACCAAACCCCTGGGACCACCAACCCCCAAGGCCACCAAACCCTGGGGTCACCAAATCCCAGGATCACCATAGTCTAGAACCACTAAACTCTTAGGCCACAAAACCCTGGGGTCACCAAAGCCCAGGTCCACTGAACCCTGGGGTCGCCAAATACGAGGGCCACCAAACCCCAAAGTCACCAAACCCTGGCTCACCAAACCCTGGGGTCACCAAATCCCAGGGCCACCAAACCCCAAAGTCACCAAACCCCTGGGTCACCAAACCCCAGGGACACCATCTTCTGTAACCACCAAACCCTTGGACTACCAAACCCTGGGGTCACCAAAGCCCAGGTCCACCAAACCCCAGGGACACTAAACCCTGGGACCACAAAACCCTGGGGTCACCAAACCTTGGAGCCACCAAACACCGGAGTCACCAAACCCTGGGGCCGCCAAAACCCAGGGTCACCATACTCTGGAACCACCAAACTCTGGGGTTACCAATCCCTTGGGCCACCAAATCCTAGGGTCACCAAAACTGAGGTCCACCAAATCCCAGGGACAACAAATCCCTGAGCCACCCAGGGTCACCAACCCTTGGGACCACCAAACCCCTGGGACCACCAACCCCCAAGGCCACCAAACCCTGGGGTCACCAAACCCCAGGATCACCGGAGTCTAGAACCACTAAACTCTTAGGCCACAAAACCCTGGGGTCACCGAAGCCCAGGGCCACCGAACCCTGGGGACAGCAAATCCCAGGGCCACCAAAACTTGAGGTCCCCAAAGCCCAGGGCCACCAAACGCTGGGGTCATCACCGCCCCTCGTCACCATGTCAGTGGCATCGCTCCAGGAAGGTGCCCGATGGTGGCAGCCCCAGGGTCCGTCCCCGTGCCCAGCGCACCTGGGAGATGAGGAGCTGGCAGGAGGAGAGCTCACGCCCCGGTCACCTCCATCTTGCGGTGACATTCCACCTGCAGGTTCTCCAGCTGCCGGCACCGCTTCACCACCGACTTCACCTCCAATTTGATCTTTCTGATGTAGAGCCGGGCGACGGTGAACTCCTCCTTGATGGCCCCGCTCACCTCCACCGGCTGGGCACGGGCACGGGCACGGGACGCGGGTCAGCGTGGCACGGGCACCGCGTGGCACGGGCACGGCGAGGCAAGGGCATGGCTTGGGTATGTGCCACACATGGGCATGGCGTGTCACACCGGTCAGCATGGCAAGGGCATGGCATGACATGGCACAGGCATGACAAGGCATGGTGTGGCAGGGGCATGGCATGGGCATGTGCCACACATGGGCATGGCACAGCCCATGGGTCAGCATGGCGTGACATGGAATGGGCACAGAGTGGCATGGAGTGACATGGAGTGGTGTGGCAAGGGCACGGCATGGCATGGGCATGTGCCACACACGGGCACAGCACACAGGTCAGCATGGCAAGGGCATGGCATGGCATGACATGGCACAGGCGTGACATGGCATGGTGCGGCAAGGGCACAGCATGGCTTGGGCATGTGTCACACATGGGCACAGCATGGCATGGCATGACAATGGCATCGGCATGGCATGGGTATGTGCCACACATGGGCACAGCACACGGGTCAGAATGGCAAGGGCATGGCATGGCATGGCATAGCATGGCATGACATGGCATGGTGTGGCAAGGGCATGACATGACATTGGTATGTGCTACACATGGGCATGGCATGGCACATGGGTCAGCATGGCATGGCATGGCATGGGCACAGCGTGGCATGGTGTGACATGGTATGGTGTGGCAAGGGCACGGCATGGCATGGGCACGTCCCACGCATGGGCACAGTATGGCACACGGGTCAGCATGGCAAGAGCATGGCATGGGCATGGGCATGTGCCACACATGGGCACAGCATGGCATGGCATGACAATGGCATGGGCATGGCCGTGGCATGGGCATGTGCCACACATGGGCATGGCACAGCCCATGGGTCAGCATGGCACGGCACAGCACGGCACAGGCACATGGCCACAGGTGACACGGCACGGTGCGGCAAGGGCACAGCGTGGCACGGGCACGTGCCACATACGGGCATGGCATGGCACGTGGGTCAGCAGGGCCAGGGCAGGGCATGGCATAGCATGGCATGACATGGGCACGTGCCGCACACGGGTACAGCACAGCATGGGGGCCAGCATGCCCATGGGTATGGCATGGCGTGGCATGGCATGGTGTGACATGGCACGGCCACGCACCACACAAGGGTATGGCACAGCACAGCCGCAGCGTGGCATATTATGGTGTGGCACAGCATGAGAACGGCACACACGTGGGTACGGCACAGCACACGCGACGGCACGGCACGGCACAGGCGTGGCACGCACGCGGGGAGGGGACACCACGGGTATGGCACGGGCACAGCGTGGCACAGGCCTGGGTAGAGCACGCCACGGCGCGGCACGGCACGGAACAGGCACGTTGGGCATGACATGGAACGGGCACGGCGCGGGCACGGCACGGCCTGGCAGGGGTGCCCGGTTCCCAAAACCAGGGCATCCCCCCCCCCCCCCAAAAAAAAACCCACCCCTCACCAGCTTGATCTCGCCGTTGCCCACGATGAGGCTGAACTCGCTCAGGTCCTTCATCAGCCCGTTGAGCACCTCGGCCGCCCGCTTGCGCTGCTGCCCCCCCCAGCTCCCGCACCCGCTGCAGCTCCATCTCCAGAGACAGCGTCGTCGCCTGCGGGCACGGCATGGCACAGCCTGGCACCTCCCCCCGCCCCCGCAACCCCCCCCCACCCCCACCCCCGGCACCCCCTGTCCTGCCACCTCCTACCCCAGCACTCCAGCACCCCTTCCGACATCCCCCTGGCGCCCCCTGTCCTGGCACCCCCGGCACCCCCCACCCCAGCACCCCCTGTCCTGGCACCCCCCCAGCGCCCCCTCCAGCACCCCAAGATCCCACCCGCTCCACCCATGGGGTGCCGCTCTTGCTCCCCCCGGGAGCACCCAGTTTCGCATCCCAGTTTAAGGGGAGAGTCTCCCAGTTTGGGGTCTGGTTTTGGGGGGGGTGGGGTTCCCTCTTTGGGGTCTGCTTTGGGGTTTAGGGGGTTCCCAGGTCTGAGGCTCCTGTTTTGGGGGATCCCTGGCCCAGAGGATTCCAGTTTGGGTTTGGGAGTCCCAGTTTGGACCTGGGGGGCTTGGCTCTGGGTGTTGCTGGTTCAGGGACTGGGGGGTCCCAGTTTGGGTCTGGTTTGGACCTGGGGGTCCCAACTGGCAGATCCCAGTGTGGTCCTGGGGCGCCGGTGCGGGCGTCCCAGTTTGGAGGGGCCCTGGCTCTGGGGGGCCCAGTCGGGGTGCTGACGGGGGTCCTGGTCTGGGTGTCATTTGCCCATGGAGGTTCCCAGTGGGATCCCAGTGGGACATTGAGGGTCACCGGTAGGTTTCCCAGTGGGGTTCCCAGTTGAGGGGGGTTTGGGGATCCCAGTGGGGGTCTCAGTAGGGATCCTGTTTGGGGCAGCAACTGGGGCTCCCAGTAGGGATCCCAGTTGGGTGCCCATGGGGGCTCCCAGTAAGGTCCCAGTGGGGTTCCCAGTTAGGTCCCAGTGGGGTTCCCAGTTGAGGAGACAGTCTGGGGCTCCCAGTGGGGTCTAGTGGGGAGCCCAGTAGAGACCCCAGGTGGGCTGGCAACTGGGGCTCCCAGTAAGGCCCCAGTGGGGTTCCCAGTTGAGAAGCCCATTTGGGGATCAAGGTGGAGGTTCCCAGTAGGGATCCCAGTTGGTTGCCCACAGGGGTCCCCAGTAGGGTTGTAGTGGGGCTCCCAGTTGAGGAGACAGTTTGGGGCTCCCAGTAAGACCCCAGTGGGGTTCCCAGTTGAGGAGACAGTTTGGGGATCCCGGTGGAGGTTCCCAGTAGGGATCCCAGTTGGTTGCCCACAGGGGTCCCCAGTAGGGTTGTAGTGGGGTTCCCAGTTGAAGAGTCACTTTGGGGCTCTCAGTGGGGTCTAGCGTGGCTCCCAGTGCCCATTGCGGTTCCCACTGGGGTCCCATTGGGAATCCCGGTTGGGTGCCTGCCAGGGGTCCCAGCCGGGGGTGCCGGGGGGGTCACCTCCGTGCGGGCCAGCTCGTCGGCCAGGCGGCGGTTGTGGCGGCCGGTGTCCTCGGCCTCCTGCGCCTTGCGGTCGTAGCTGCGGGCCAGTTCCTCCAACGCCGCCAGCACCTCCGCCACCTCGGCATGCGCCGCCCCGTGCTTGGCACGAAGCGCCGCCAACTCCCGCCGTGCCGCTTCCCTGCTGCCCCGCGCTGCCGCCAGCACCTGGGGGGCCGGGGGGGGGGGGCCAAGGGGTCAGGATGGGGGGCCCGGAGGGGTCCCCAAGGGATCAGGGTGGAGGGGTCCAGATGGGTCCCAAGGGGACAGGATGGAGGGGTCTGGGGTGTCCCAAGGGGTCAAGGTGGGGGGTCCAGAGGGGTCCCAAAGGGGTCAGGGTGGGGGTGTCCAGGGGGGTCCCAAGGGGTCAGGATGGGAGGCCCAGAGGGGTCCCAAAGGGGTCAGGGTGGGGGGACCCAGGGGGGTCCCAAGGGGGTCAAGGTGGGGGGGCCCAGAGGGGTCCCAGGGCATGGGGGTGGGGGGATCCAGGGGGGTCCCAAAGGGATCAGGGTGGGGGGGATCCAGGGGGGTCCCAAGGGGTCAGGGTTCGGGGTCCAGGGGGTTCCCAAAGGGATCGGGGTAGGGGGATCCAGGGGGGGGGTCCCAAGGGTCCAGGGGTTCCCAAGGGGTCACTTGTGTCCCCAAGAAACCGAAATGCTCCTGGAGATTCCTGGGAGGAGTCCCCAGGGAGCTAACAGGAATGAACCTGCCCCTAATACTGACAAAACTCCTACCTCGCAGGAGCCTGGGGACCTGCAAAATCCACCCATCTCCTGAGGAGGCCAACACACTCCTGGAGATGCGGCGGAGGAGTCCTGGGGAGCCACCAGGCATGGACTTTCCCCCAACATACACAATGCTCTTCAAGCAATTACTCCTGAAGAGTCTGGGGAACTGGGAGCCTGGGAATTCCAGCTCCGGAAGAAACCCAAACGCTCCTGAAGATAGAAGCCTGGGAGTTTTGGGGTGCTACCAGGCACGGACCTGCTTCCAACATGAACAAATCTTATCAGGTAACTACTGGGGGCTGCTACCCGGGAATTTGCCTTTCACCAGAAGAAACCCAAATGCTCCTGGAGATGCCTGGGAGGAGTCCTGGGAAGCTGCCAGGCACGGACCTGCCTCCAACGTGAACAAAACTCTCCAACTAACTACTTTGGAGAAATTTGGTGCTGCTACCCAGGACTTCATCTGTCTCCAAGGCAAGCCAAAATGTTCTTCCGAGATACCTGGGAGAAGTCCCTGGGAGCTACGGAAAACGGACCTGCCTCACACATGAAGAAAACTTTTCAGGTAACTCCATAGGAGGAGTCGTACGCAGCTGTTTATCCAGGACTTCAGCGGTCTCCAGGCAAGCTCAAAACACTCCAGGGCTGCCTGGGAGAAGCACCCACCAGATTGCTACAGGGCATGGACCTACCTCCTCCAACGTTGACTAAAAGTCCAGTGTCACCCCCGTGTCACCCGCAAAGTGCCTGAGGGTGCGCTCGATCCCCTCGTCCAGATCATTGATACAGGTATTAAAGACACCCGGCCTGTCCTGGTTGGAGGTAAAACAGAACGAAGTTTCTGATTTGTAATTTCGCTTTTTAGCTGGGCCTCTATCGTGGTTTAGCCTCAGACGGCAACAAAGAACCACGTGCCGCTCGCTCGGGCCTTCCTGATACAGGAAGAATCAGAAGAAAATGGCATCCTGGGCTGCATAGGGAAGACTGTGGCCAGTAGGTCGAGGGAGGTCATTCTTCCCCTCTACTCTGCACTGGTGAGGCCGCAACTGGAGTACTGTGTCCAGTTTTGGGCTCCCCAGTTCAAGAGGGACAGGGAACTACTGGAGCGAGTCCAGCGTAGGGCAACCAAGATGATTGTGGGACTGGAGCACCTCCCTTATGAGGAAAGGCTGAAAGAGCTGGGACTCTTTAGCCTGGATAAGAGAAGGTTGAGGGGGGACCTGATTAATGTTTACAAGTACCTAAAGGGTGGGTTTAAGGAGGACGGAGCCAGGCTCTTTTCAATGGTTCCCAGCGACAGGACAAGGGGCAATGGGCACAAGCTAGAACATAGGAAGTTCCGTTCAAATACACGGAAAAACTTCTTTACAGTGAGGGTGACAGAGCACTGGAACAGGCTGCCCAGGGAGGTTGTGGAGTCCCCTTCTCTGGAGATTTTCAAGACCCGCCTGGATGCAGCCCTGAGGGATGTGCTTTAGGCAACCCTGCTCTAGCAGGGGAGTTGGACTAGATGATCTCTAGAGGTCCCTTCCAACTCTGAAGATTCCGTGATTCCGTGATTCCGTGATTCCGTGAAAAGGCAAGACTCTTGGGTTGAGACAAAGGCAGTTTAACAGAACAGCAAAGGGAACAGGCAAACAACAACAATAACACGGATAGAGGAATGTACAAACACGATTACGGAACCGCCACTCCGCCGCTCACCGACCGGACCCGGGACGCCCCAGCCCGCTCCAAGCGCGACTTCCTGCCCCCTCTCCTGGCAGCTCAGGGTGGGCATGGCTCACATGGCATGGAATACCAGGAAAAATTAACCCTATCCCCGCCGGAACCAGGACATTATCCACCCCTTATTCCATACCATCTATGCCGTGCCCAGATCTTACAGGTTCCTATGAATTGCCACCACTTTCCCCTGTCATATATATACACATATATATTCATGCAGATATAATGCCCTCAGTTTATGGGCCATCCCTCCAGAGTGTCTGTGGAGTTCTTGTAATCCATGGCTTTGGGCTCCATCTGTTAGAACAGTCTCTCAGGGCAGGTGAGATGCGGTGTGGTGCTGGTCTGTTGCATGCTGTATTTTTCGGAGCTTGTGACTGGTGCACCTGGTGTGGCTCATGCACACAGTCCGTGGGCTGAAGATGTAGATCTTGAGGAAGTTGCTGGGCGCCAGCTGCTGAGGTCAGTTCTTATCCCATCACCCCTGTGCCTTACTCGTAGTACAACTGATAGCAATTATAACAATTAGGACATACAGTGACAGTGTCACTTAGTAATTAACAACACACAATTTGATTCATTGGCTATTCTCACCCAAAATGAGATCCCCATGAGGTACACATCAGACTTCCCCATCCTTCCGCATCACCCACCAAGTGCACCCAGGTCCTTGGGCAAAAGCTATCCCACGGATGGGTTTGCCTTTGCCTGAGGCAGGACTAACCCAGACTGTCTTCCCTAGCATATTCTTCATGTGCACTACGGGGACTTTATCCCCTTCTACGGTACATGGAAGTTTTGATTGGGCAGGGCCAGCCCGATTGGTAGATCCCCTGGTGTTAACTAGCCAGGTAGCTTTCGCTAGATGTGTGTCCCAATGTTTTAAAGTCCCACCACCCATTGCTCTCAGTGTAGTTTTTAACAATCCATTGTATCGTTCTATCTTCCCAGAGGCTGGTGCGTGATAGGGGATGTGATATACCCACTCGATACCATGCTCTTTGGCCCAGGTGTCTATGAGGCTGTTTCGGAAATGAGTCCCGTTGTCCGACTCGATTCTCTCTGGGGTACCATGTCGCCACAGGACTTGCTTTTCAAGGCCCAGGATAGTGTTCTGGGCAGTAGCACGGGGCACAGGGTATGTTTCCAGCCATCCGGTGGTTGCTTCTACCATTGTGAGCACATAGCGCTTGCCTTGACGGGTTTGTGGCAGTGTGATATAATCAATCTGCCAGGCCTCCCCATATTTGTATTTCAGCCATCGCCCTCCATACCAAAGAGGCTTCAAACGCTTGGCTTGCTTGATTGCAGCGCATGTCTCACATTCATGGATGACCTGTGCAATAGTGTCCATGGTCAAGTCCACCCCTCGGTCACGAGCCCATCTATATGTCGCATCTCTTCCTTGATGGCCTGAGGAGTCATGGGCCCACCGAGCTATGAACAGTTCACCCTTATGTTGCCAATCCAGATCCACCTGAGCCACTTCAATCCTAGCAGCCCGATCCACCTGCTGGTTGTTCTGATGTTCCTCCGTGGCCCGATTCTTCAGTACATGGGCGTCTACATGGCGTACTTTCACAACCAGATTCTCTATCCGGGCAGCAATATCTTGCCATAGTTCAGCAGCCCAGATGGGTTTGTCTCTGCGCTGCCAGTTGCCCTGCTTCCACTGCTGTAACCACCCCCACAGAGCATTTGCCACCATCCATGAGTCAGTGTAGAGATAAAGTACTGGCCATTTTTCTCGCTCAGCAATGTCCAAAGCCAGCTGAATGGCTTTCACCTCTGCAAACTGGCTTGATTCACCCTGTCCTTCACTGGCTTCTGCGACTTGTCGTGTAGGACTCCACACAGCAGCCTTCCACTTTCGATGCTTTCCCACAATCCGGCAGGACCCATCAGTGAACAGGGCATATTTCTTCTCATTTTCTGGCAGTTTATTATATGGTGGGGCCTCTTCTGCACGTGTCACCTCCTCCTCTGGTGACATTCCAAAATCCTTGCCTTCTGGCCAGTCCATGATCACTTCCAGAATTCCTGGGCGACTGGGGTTTCCCATTCGAGTTCGCTGTGTGATCAATGCAATCCACTTACTCCATGTGGCATCAGTTGCATGATGTGTGGTGGGGACCCTTTCTTTGAACATCCAGCCCAGCACCGGCAGTCGAGGTGCTAAGAGGAGCTGTGCTTCTGTGCCAACTACTTCCAAAGCAGCTCGAACCCCTTCATACGCTGCCAATATCTCTTTTTCTGTTGGAGTGTAGCGGGCTTCGGATCCTCTGTATCCCCGACTCCAAAACCCTAGGGGTCGACCTCGGGTCTCCCCTGGTGCTTTCTGCCAGAGGCTCCAGGTAGGGCCATTCTCCCCGGCTGCGGTGTAGAGCACATTTTTAACATCTTGTCCTGCCCGGACTGGCCCCAGGGCCACTGCATGGACTATTTCCTGTTTGATTTGTTCAAAAGCTTGTCGTTGCTCAGGACCCCATTTAAAATCATTCTTCTTCCGGGTTACTTGATACAGAGGGCTTACAATTTGACTGTAATCTGGGATATGCATCTCCAAAACCCCACAATGCCTAAGAAAGCTTGTGTTTCCTTTTTACTAGTTGGTGGAGACATAGCTGCTATTTTGTTGATCACATCCATTGGAATCTGACGGCGTCCATCTTGCCATTTTATTCCTAAAAACTGGATCTCCTGCGCAGGTGCCTTGACCTTACTTCGTTTTATGGCAAAACCAGCTTTCAGAAGGATTCGGACTATTTTACCCCCTTTCTCAAAAACTTCTGCTGTGTTTCCCCATACAATGATGTCATCAATATACTGCAGATGTTCTGGAGCTTCACCCTGTTCCAGTGCAGTCTGGACCAGTCCATGGCAAATGGTGGGGCTGTGTTTCCACCCCTGGTGCAGTCGATTCCAGGTGTATTGGACGCCCCTCCAAGTGAAAGCAAACTGTGGCCTGCACTCTGCTGCCAAAGGGATTGAGAAGAATGCATTCGCTATATCAATCGTGGCATACCACTTGGCTGCCTTGGACTCCAGTTCATACTGGAGTTCTAGCATGTCCGGCACGGCAGCACTCAGCAGTGGCGTGACTTCATTCAGACCACGATAGTCTACAGTTAGCCTCCACTCTCCATTAGATTTTCGCACCGGCCATATGGGACTGTTAAAGGGGGAGCGAGTCTTGCTGATCACTCCTTGAACCTCTAGTTGACGAATCAGCTCATGGATGGGAATCAGAGAGTCTTGGTTAGTGCGATATTGCCGCCGATGCACCGTTGTGGTAGCAATCGGCACCTGTTGTTCTTCGACCCTCAACAACCCCACAACAGAAGAGTCCTCCGAGAGACCAGGCAAGGTAGACAACTGTTTAACTTCCTCCGTCTCCAGGGCAGCTATGCCAAAGGCCCAACGGTACCCTTTTGGGTCCTTAAAATACCCTCTCCTGAGGTAATCTATGCCAAGGATGCATGGAGCCTCTGGGCCAGTCACAATGGGATGTTTTTGCCACTCATTCCCAGTTAGGCTCACTTCCGCTTCCAGTACAGTCAACTCTTGGGATCCCCCTGCCACCCCAGAAATACAAATGGGTTCTGCCCGTCTATAGCTTGATGGTGTGAAATGTGCTTAACTGATTCGTGTCAGTGTGGAACAGTGTTAGGGCCACAGGGTGAAGTGTGACCTTTGATTGTTTTGTCTGTCTGGCCGCAGACGAGACGGTGTGTCTGTCGTGTCTGTGTTTTGCAGGAGCCACCTGGCGAACATTCTAGAATACCAACTTAAACCAGTCCTGTTGTTATCTGCATAGTGACCTGTAAGAGGGGGGATACACCCATTTTTGGCAAGGGCCAACCATTTTAGAGGCAGTTATGAATGTGTATTAGTATAGGAGATATAAACCAAAAATGGGGTCTGTAAGGTGTGTGTCTTGGTTGGGCAGAGACCCCCGGCACACCCAGCGCTGTTTGCTTGCCTTTATTCCTTTAATAAATTATAAATTCTAATTGGAATCCTGTTTGCGATTAAATCATTTATCACAATTTGGGGGCTCGTCCAGGATGGTCTTAGTTCCTGAATTCTGACTTGATCTAGGAGGGGCGCCCCACCATTAGGTGGCTCCTGATCAGGTCAGGTCGGGACTAACGCCATCCTGAACCTGAGTAAAGGCAAGCAAAGAAAAGATTTTTATTTTTATTTTTATGAGCTCCCTTGCCGGCTGCAGCAGTTTATTTTACCCGTAATTCTGCGCGCGAAGATCCAAACGAAGATGACGGAGTCGTTAAGTATTTAAAGTGTATACCGTTCGGTTGGGTGGGATTCGGTTGCCTGTGTGTAAGAGTGTGATTGAGACGGAACCTGGTTCCGAAGTGATTGTGGAGGTCTTCTAACCGCGGTTCCAATCTCCCGCGAGGGACTTGGCCGGTGAAGGACCGAAGCGATTCCTATAGGATTCATGGGTGGGTGATAGGTCCTAAACCCCCTGCAAGACACTCTTACTGGTAACCAAGGGCTATAGGAATTGCCACAGTAAAATTCCTAGATGGGTCAGACAAAATTGAAGACCCAGGACCAGAGGAAAGGGAGCAAATTACCAGATATACCATTGGAAAGTCCATTAGGAATAATGATTAGGAATTGGAATGAAAGGGGCCCCAGAAAAGGAAAAAGTAAATTAAAATTACTTCACTATTGTATGATTGAATGGCCGAAGAAACCTTTAAAACCACATGTCTTTTGGCCTGGTTTTGGATCCTTAGAAGACTGGATTTGCCAGGCCTTAAATCTATATGTTAATTCAAAGGAACCTTTTAGTCAGGAGGAAAGTGATTATGCAGGATTATGGATCAGGACTTCACGTCCTTTTCCAGCTTCAATACTTACATTAAAAATGGATGAAAAGTCTGAGAAAGAAGAAGGAAACAAAGACGAAAAAGGGAAGGAAAAAGATGATAAAGGGGAACCACTGGATAACTTACCACCTCCATATCCTAACAATCCTCCTCCAACGGCGGCTCTCCCTCCAGGGGCCATAGTACCCCCACCAGTGCCACCGTTACCCCTGTCTCCACCACCAACAGCACCAGAATTAGATAGACCTCCGGCTGCATGTACGAGAAGTAGAACTGCCACATCTGGGGGAGCTTTTCTATATCCCTTATGAGAAGTACCCCTCGGAGGCAATCAGGGAGGCATCGGGTTTGTGGCAGTTCCATTAAATACCACAGATGTAAGGAATTTCAAGAAAGAAATGGGGACCCTATTAGATGATCCCCTTGGAGTAGCAGAAAAACTAGACCAATTTTTAGGACCTAATACTTATACCTAGGAAGACATACAATCCATTTTAGGGATCTTATTTACTGCTGAGGAAAAGGGACAAAAATTTTTGTAGCAGCAGTAAAAGAAAGTCAGAAAAATCAGAATCCGTTTAGAGAGAAAAGGGAAAAAAGAATAGAGCAGACACCCAGAGGACAGCCTCATAGGGAGAGATTCACAATTCCTGTCTGTTACTACTGTAACAAGAGGGGACATGTTCAGAGCAACGGTCGTAAGCGAGAACAAGATGAGAAAATGTTCAAAGAAGAATAGGGGTGTCAGGGGCTATATCTTTTGGGGACTTAAACATCAACAGAGCCCTTGATAAAATTATTAATAGGTCCTCATAAGGAGGAGGTTTTATTTTTAGTGGATACAGAAGCTGAAAAATCAACCATTCAGAAACTTCCAAAAGGAATAGAGATAGGGAAGAATTATATGTCAGTAGTCGGGGCAAAAGGAGAACCTTTTAAAGTCCCTATCTTGAAAGATGTAGAAGTAGAAACAGAAAAGAAAATTTGTCTTAATGATTTACTTTTGCTCCCTGAAGCGGAATACAATTCACTAGGAAAGGATCTGATTTGGAAGTTAAACTTGAGCATTCAGAGTCAGGGGAACAAACTGCAGATCAAATTATATACTTTAACACAGGAGGATGAAGAAGCTATTAACCCCTCGGTGTAGTATAAAGAAAGGGAAACTGGAAAAATAAAAATGGACCCCATAAGCGTTCAAATAATAGATCCACATCGTTCGATTAGAATCAAGCAATACCCTATATACCCATGGAGGGTCGAAAAGGATTAAAACCTGTAGTTGACAGACTTTTAGAAAAAGGAACCTTGGAACCATGTATGTCACCTCATAATACACCCATCCTCCCTGTAAAGAAACCGGACGGGTCATACAGAATGGTACAGGATTTAAGAGCTGTAAATCAGCGAACGATTACTAAATTCCCTGTAGTGGCAAATCCCTATACTTTATTAAGTCATATTTCTCCCAGAAATATTTGGTATAGTGTGATAGATTTGAAAGATGCTTTTTGGGCCTGTCCTCTGGACGAAGGATCTAGAGATTATTTTGCTTTCAAGTGGGAGGACCCTGAAACGGGATGGAAACAGCAATTAGAGATGGACGGTATTACCACAGGGGTTTACGGAGTCACCAAATTTATTTGGGCAAACTTTAGAGAAAATCTTACAGGATTTTACATTACCCCAGGAGATAAAATTATTGCAATATGTAGATGATTTATTAGTAGCAGGAGAAACTGAAGAGGGAACCCGAGAAGCTACTATTAAATTGTTAAATTTTCTAGGGGAGAAGGGATTGAAAGTGTCCCGATCAAAACTACAGTTTGTAGAACAGGAAGTAAAATACTTAGGACATTGGCTAAGTAAGGGAAAGAAGAAACTAGATTCTGATAGGATGTCTGGGATTCTATCTTTAAGACCCCCACAAACTAAAAAGGAGGTTCAGCAAATATTGGGATTATTAGGATATTGTAGATCATGGCTTAAAAATTATAGTGACAAGGTAAAATTTCTATATGAAAAATTAACTAGTAACCAACTTAAGTGGTTTAAAGAAGATGACCAGAAATTCGAGGAAATAAAAAAGGCATTAATACAAGCACCTGTATTGAGCCTCCCAGATTTAGAAAAACCTTTCCATCTTTTTGTGAATACATCAAATCAGACAGCATATGGAGTTCTTACTCAAGACTGGGCAGGAATAAAAAAACCTGTGGGGTACTGTTCTAAATTACTTGATCCAGTAAGTAGAGGATGGCCTGCTTGTCTCCAAGCTTTGGTAGCTACCGCATTATTAATAGAGGAAGTTCGGAAAATTACCTTTAGTGCTCCTTTAAAAGTGTATACCCCACACAATGTCAGGAGTGTTTTACAACAAAAGGCAGAAAAATGGTTAACGGACAGCTGGATCTTGAAATATGAAGCAATATTAATAGACTCCCCTGATTTAGAACCGAGGGTGACTTCTGCTCAGAGTCCAGCACAGTTTTTGTTTGGAGAGCCGTCAAAGGAAGTACAACATAATTTTTTAGAGGTAATTGAGACCCAGACTAAGGTGAGGCCAGACTTAAGAGATACTGAGTTAGAAAATGCAGAAGTGTTATTTGTAGATGGCTCCTCCCGTGTGGTGGAAGGGAGGAGAAAATCAGGATATGCCATAATTAATAAAAATTCAGAACTTACAGAATCAGGACCTCTGAGTCCATCATGGTCAGCTCAAGCTTGTGAGCTGTATGCCCTTTGTAGAGCCCTGGAATTATTACAAGGAAAAAGCAGGACCATATTTACGGATTCTAAATATGCGTATGGAGTAGTCCACACTTTTGGAAAAATTTGGGAGGAAAGAGGTTTAATTAATACCCAAGGAAGGAATCTAATACATCAAGAACTAATAGTGAAAATTTTAAAGGCGTTAAGAAAACCAAAGGAGATAGCAGTGGTACATGTGAGAGGACACCAAAAGGGATTAGATTATCGAACCAGAGGGAATAACCTAGCCAATAGAGAGGCCCAGGAAGCAGCCCTGAGGACTCAGGTCACTAAAATTAATGTAGTACAAGTACAAGGAGACATTAGTGAAAAAGAACTAGAGGAGAAAGAAAAGAAATTTACCCCTGAGGAACAGGCAAAATTAGAGAAAATAGGAGCTAAGTCAGAACAGGGAAAATAGATGCTGCCCGACGGGCGAGAGATGTTGCCAAAAGCTTATGCCAGGCAAATATTATAACGATTACACACACAAACACATTGGGGTACAAAGGCGATAAGTGATCATTTCCTTAAACAATTTGGCTGTATTGGGATTTTTGAAATAGCAAAGCAAATCACGCGAGGATGTTTAACTTGTCAAAAAGTAAACAAGAAAGTGTTTCGACAAGCAGCCACGAGAGGAAGGAAAACAGCTTATAGACCTTTTGAAAGAATACAAGTCGATTTTACTGAATTGCCTAAGGTAGGGAGAATAAAATATTTACTAGTAATAGTAGATCATATAACACAATGGGTAGAAGCTTACCCTGTAGCACGAGCTACGGCACAGATGGTAGTAAAAATCTTATTAGAACACTTAACACCTAGATATGGGATAATCCAGTATATTGATTCTGATCAGGGCACACATTTTACTTCTAAAATAATAAAATTATTATGTCAATCATTAGGTATTCAATGGGAATACCACACTCCGTGGCACCCACAAAGCTCAGGGAAAGCAGAAAGAATGAATCAAACAATAAAACAGCAATTGGCTAAATTAATGATTGAGACACAGATGTCCTGGACGAAATGCCTACCATTGGCACTATTAAACATAAGAACTAAGCCACACAGTGAGACTGGATTATCGCCATATGAAATGTTATATGGAATGCCTTACTCCCAAGGGATGCCCCTGGGGAATAATGTAGTTGAAGACTATAGTATCCAAAAATATATAATATCCATTGGAAAAAAGTTAAAAGAACTACGAGAGATTGGGATGATGGCTCAAACACCACCATTAGGATTTGACACATGTGTCGCGAGTGAAAGGTCCAGTGAAGGAGTGGAGAGTCACATCTGAGCCCGGAGAAGCCAAGCTAACCATCAGATGAACTTAAAGAGACCTTCATCAAGAAGCATAAGCCAAGTTGCTGTGGGAATTTCATTGTAACTACTCCTGTAGAATTAGTGGATGGGATAAATACCTATTAGGAAAGGTAATTTAGTCCATTGTGTAAACGGTGTTGTTTATTTTTAAGGGCAAAGTGTTCTACATGTCTTAAAATATATCATTTTCCAAAAAAGAAGTCAAGGATCTAGGAAACAGTTTAGAATTTTTGTGCATTCGCTGTGGGGCCACCACTCCCCTATATAACCTACCATGGGTTAGGCTTTATTGTTGTCAATTTAATCAAAGAGTGCTTCTTGATTGAAGGTTACCCCTTAAAAGATTAAGGAAGAGGGCAAGACCGGAGGGGAACGAGTGGTGTGGCTTGAAAGGTCTGCCAAGGGCTGCAACCCCTTCGGGCTGTGACCGCCGATCACTATGGCCCTGACCAGACCTCTTCTGGTCCTATTTGGGGTAAGCTCCTTGACTCTGGTTATGGCAAACAACTGCAGCCAGTGCGTAGTAACTACTAGGAGGGGACGGGTAAGTTCCCAGACTTTGGTTTATAATATCGAAATAAAAGAAAGAATAAGGGAATCGGTACAGCACAGACTACTATTTAACTCATTTTATCATGAAATAGAAACAGGAGTGGAATATGAAATTCCCACAGTTGCTAAAAATCTATTTGTAAATCTTGCTGAAAACATTGCTAAGTCATTAAATGTAACTAATTGTTATGTTTGTGGTGGAACAAACCAAGGTGAACGATGGCCATGGGAGGCTATGGAGAGCAATATTAGTAATCCTCAAATATGGAAAACAATGCGAGACAAAATACCAAGATGAGAACTGCTTTGTATCAAAATCGCTTAGCCTTGGATTATTTGCTGGCACAAGAGGGAGGTGTTTGCGGGAAGTTTAACCTTAGTAATTGTTGTTTAGAAATTGATGATGAAGGGGAAGCTGTAAATGAACTTGTAAAAGAAATGAAGAAAATCGCACATGTCCCAGTTCAGACTTGGACTGGAGTCGACCTAGAAGGATTCTGGAAAAACTTTACGGGAGGTGATTGGCTTACTAAAATCGGGATTGTTATATTGGGGGCATTTGCAGGATTGTTAATAATTCCATGTTTTATACCTTGTTTTATTAGACTAATACGCTCAGTTATACAAGGAATGCAGATAGCTACAGTACCTGTTGATTCAGAACCAGGGAAAGAGAAAACTCTTTCCCTGATGATACTAAAGACAAAAGAAGATTCAAAACTAATACCCATTCGGCAAGTATTAACTCGGTTGGAATAAAAACACGAATCAATGCCATAGAAAAAGAAAATGGGGGATTGTGAAATGTGCTTAACTGATTCGTGTCAGTGTGGAACAGTGTTAGGGCCACAGGGTGAAGTGTGAGCTTTGATTGTTTTGTCTGTCTGGCCGCAGACGAGACGGTGTGTCTGTCGTGTCTGTATTTTGCAGGAGCCACCTGGCGAACATTCTAGAATACCAACTTAAACCAGTCCTGTTGTTATCTGCATAGTGACCTGTAAGAGGGGGGATACACCCATTTTTGGCAAGGGCCAACCATTTTAGAGGCAGTTATGAATGTGTATTAGTATAGGAGATATAAACCAAAAATGGGGTCTGTAAGGTGTGTGTCTTGGTTGGGCAGAGACCCCCGGCACACCCAGCGCTGTTTGCTTGCCTTTATTCCTTTAATAAATTATAAATTCTAATTGGAATCCTGTTTGCGATTAAATCATTTATCACAATGGTATTAAAGTACACTGTGCACCCATGTCCACTAGAGCCTTATACTCCTGTGGGTCTGATGTGCCAGGCCATCGAATCCACACCGTCCAATAAACCCGGTTGTCCCTTTCCTCCAGCTGGCCAGAGGCAGGGCCCCTCTAATACTGGTCGTAGTATCCATTACTCACTTCTTGCATAAATGACTTGGAAGTTCCTTCAAGAGGATCAGAAGCAAGATCAGGCCTTCTGCTCGATCTGGGGAACTGCCCACTGGAAACTGGGGCGGCACTTTTCCTGGAGGGATCCCCTTTTGTGGTTGTCCTTCCTTGCAACTCCTGTACCCGTGTCCGCTGGGTCGAAGTAGGTTGTCCATCCCACTTCCTCATGTCCTCTCCGTGGTCACACAGGTAGAACCACAGGGTGCCTCGTGGTGTGTACCCTCTGTACTCTCTCTCTTGAGTGGGGAAATGCCTGCTTCTAATAGCTGAGACGCTGGCCCGTACAGGTGGGGAGTAGGACATATTCTCTTCAAGTTGCTCGACCTTCCATGACAGCTTCTCCACAGCTGAGACAAGGGGGAAAAGAGACTTTCTTCATATCTCCGGAGCCGGCCAGCCACCGTTGGTTCCTCTTCACCTTTCCATTCCATTACTGCCAGTGAGTTGGCATATGACGATGGTGCGCTCCGTACAAACTTCCGCCACATGGGCCTTGTGCATTGCACCTCATCAGGGCCTGCGGGTAAGTCTGCATTGTCCAAGTCATAATAAATCATCTCCCGCATGGCTAATTCTCTCAGGTACTGGATACCTCTTTCCATGGTAGTCCACCTGCTTGGTTGACATACAACATCCTCACTGAAGGGGTACCTCTCCCTCACGCCTGACAGGAGTCGTTTCCAGAGGCTGAGGGCTTGGGTCTTCTTCCCAATTGCCTTGTCAATGCCGCCTTCCCTAGACAGGGATCCCAGCTGCCTGGCCTCCCTACCCTCTAATTCCAGGCTACTGGCCCTGTTATCCCAGCACCGGAGCAGCCAGGTGACAATGTGCTCGCCTGAAAGTCGGCTAAAATCTTTTCGCATATCCCGCAGCTCACTCAAGGATAGGGATCGAGTAATTATCTCTGGTTCTGCCTCTTCCTCCTGCTCTCGTGATGACCCTGGTTCATCATCATCTCTTACTAAGCGAACTGATTTCTTCGTGTACTTCTTCTTCTGTATGGGGGCAACTGATACCGGCACGGGTTGGTTCCCTGGTTCAGCGGCAGTGGCTGCCACAGGAGTTGGAGTAACTGCAGTGGCTGCCACAGGGGTTGCAGTAGCCGCAGTGGCTGCCGCAGGGGTTGCAGTAGCCGCAGTGGCTGCCGCAGGGGTTGCAGTAGCCACAGTGTCCGTCGCAGGGGTTGCAGCAGCCACAGTGTCTGCCAGTCTGGTCTCCATCTCTTTCCCCTGAGGGTGCTGCATAATTCTGAGCAGTGCCTGGTAGATACTGGCCAGGGCCCAGCACAGCGCGGTGAGTTGTGCCTCTCTAGAATAGCCACAGCATTTTCCCTTCAAATATTCTACCATTTTATCAGGGTCCTGTAATTGTTCAGGGGTGAAGTCCCAGACCATTGGAGGTGAGTAGTTTTCTAGGTACCTGCCCATGCTCTCCCACATGCCGTGCCACCCCTGACTATCCAGCCTCGGAGCAGATCTCCGGGTGGTAGTCTTAAATAGCTGTTTAACCTTAAACAGGACGTGGAACACATTCAGCAGACATAACAATAGGACCAGGCTGGTTTGAGTATCCCAAGGATATTCAAAATTCTCAAAAGCTGCCATACCTGACCTGAAGGAGAAAAGGGAGGCAAAAAGAGCAGGGGAAAGTGTCCCCCCCTGTTTCCCCCACAGGCTGGGTGTAATTATTAATAAATTCTGAGAGACGATGCCCAAGGTACAGACAGGACAGCAACACCACATAAAAGCCCCAAAGTAACTGTCTAACAAGTGATGTTATCATCTCATAAGCCGATATTGCACAGGACAACAAAATGATAATCCTCATCCCTCTCCCAGAAGTAACAAAAATCATCGGAAGGAGTACATAAGACATATAGGAATTCACATAACACAGCCATGAGAACAAACCAAGCAACATGGTGACCAGCGACTATTTGCCTAATACAATAAACGCATAAAACACATTCATTTTTTCAAGCTTTAGTTGAATTCTGTCGTTATTTCAACCCTTCGAGCCCCATGTTGGGCGCCAAAAAGGACTGTCGTGGTTTAGCCTCAGACGGCAACAAAGAACCACGTGCCGCTCGCTCGGGCCTTCCCGATACGGGAAGAATCAGAAGAAAAAAAGGCAAGACTCCTGGGTTGAGACAAAGGCAGTTTAACAGAACAGCAAAGGGAACAGGCAAAAAACAACAATAACACGGATAGAGGAATGTACAAACACGCAAACACGATTACGGAACCACCGCTCCGCCGCTCACCGACTGGACCCGGGGATGGCCCAGCCCGCGACTTCCTGCCCCCTCCCCCGGCAGCTCAGGGTGGGCATGGCTCACATGGCATGGAATACCAGGAAAAATTAACCCTATCCCTGCCGGAACCAGGACAGCCTCTTCTAACTGACTAAACTCTGAAATTAACAGCGTGTTGTTCGGAAACCGTTCACTCTCAGAGTGATAAGACCTGATTATACCAAGGGACGGTGCGCACAGAGGCTCCTGCTTGTAGTTATTGCTGGAACAACCAGGGTTGGCTAACTGCGCTGCTTGCCCCGTTGGAGGGTGGGAAGCAGAGAAGCGCAGAGGGGTCCCACCTGCAGGGAGGAGCCGAGGGGACAGGTGACCCCAAACTGACCAACAGGGTGTTCCATCCCATCTGCATCACGCTCAGTGTAAAAGCTGAGGGATCAAAGGGGCAAAGGGGGCTCTGGCTCGCTCTTTCTTCAATGGCCGACGGCTGAGGAGGACCCTGTCTGTCCTCGATCCCGATCCGAGCACTCCTGACTCTAGTTCCGGAACTCAGCTCCGGTCCGTCGCTGACTCCAGTCTGGGGCTTTCCCTGTGTCTGCTGGTGACTCGATCGTCATCCTGGGAGCTGGATACGGTTTTGCATATATTGTGTACTTTTTTCCTTTAATTGTTATTATTCTATTATTATTTACTATTTTCTTATTTATTATTATTTTCATTAAAGTCGTTTAGTTGTTTTTCTGAACTCGTAAATCTCCTTATCTCTTTGTCTCCCCTCTGAGGAGAGAGAGGGGGCGAAGGGCCATCTGTCGTTCTGATCGGCCAATCCGGCCAAAACCACGACACGGCCCCAAGGCCGAACCCCGGGGAACGCCGCTCGTGACCGGCCGCCGACTGGATTTAACTCCCTTCACCAGTTTGCAGAGTTTGACACTGAACCGGATGGGGGAATTGCCTTCTGGCGCTCAGGCGTTGCCGGCTGCCGAGGGCAGCGGGCTGCGGTGCTTCGGCACAGGCTGTGCTTCCCACGGCGGGTTGCTCCAGAGGGAATGCCGGATTAACAGCTCAGGCTAAAGCACGGACTTTGCGAGTTGGAAGGGACCTCTAGAGATCACCCAGTCCCACCCCCCTGCCGGAGCAGGGTGGCCCAGAGCACGTCGCTCAGGGCTGCATCCAGGCGGGTCTCGAAAGCCCCCAGAGAAGGGGACTCCACACCCTCCCCGGGCAGCCTGTTCCGGGGCTCCGTCACCCTTGCCGTAAAGAAGTTTTTTCTCATATTTGATGACGGACGCTTGTTCCAGCTTTATTAAAATCAAAGAATTCTTCAAATATACCGCCCTTTGCCAGAGGCTGATTGTCACCTGGCCAGGGCTCAGCAAAGCCAGCAGCACAGCGACCGCAGGCTCCACCCTGACGGTGGCTGTTTCCTTGGTCTTTCCAGGTTCAGCAAGGTCTGAGCTGCCAGGGACTGGACCGATGGTTCTGTGTCTTTCACCAAGGGCTCGAGGGCTGTGAGAGAAAGAAAGAGAGCAGTGGTGAAACCCCGCTGTCCGCAGAGACATCCCCCTCCGCCCCCGCCATGCCAACCCCGTCCGTCTCTTTCTCTGGCCAGGAGGAGCAGCTGAAAGCTGATGCTGAGGAACACCCCCTGTGCCCCGACGTGTTCCTCTACTCCTGAAGCTCCTCTTGGATAGATCGGATCCATGGGCCAACGCTAACGGGATGAGGTTCAACCAGGCCAAGTGCCGCGTCCTGCCCTTGGGCCACAACAACCCCATGCACACGACAGGCCGGGGGCAGTGTGGCTGGAGAGCTGCGAGGCAGAAACGGACCTGGGGGTTCTCATTGACAAGCGGCTGAACATGAGCCAGCAGTGTGCCCAGGTGGCCAAGAGGGCCAACAGCATGCTGGCTCGTATTTAGAAATGGCGTGACCAGCAGAAGGAGGGAGGGGATTGTCCCCTGTACTCAGCACTGGTGAGGCCACTCCTGGAGTATTGTGTCCAGTTCTGGGCACCTCAATACGAGAGAGATATCATGGAACCATAGAACCATAGGGTGGGAAGGGACCTCTGGAGATCATCTCCTCCCACCCCTGGCCAGAGCAGGGTCACCCACAGCAGGTGGCACAGGAACGCGTCCAGGCGGGTTTGGGATGTCTCCGGAGACGGAGACTCCCCCACCTCTCTGGGCAGCCTGTGCCAGGGCTCCGACACCCCCACAGCAAAGAAGTTCCTCCTCATGTTTAGGTGGAACTTCCCATGCTCAAGTTTGTGCCCGTTGTCCCTTGTCCTGTCCCCGGGCACCACTGAGAAGAGCCTGGCCCCATCCTCCTGACACCCCCCCTTTCAGTATTTAGAAGCGTTGATAAGGTCCCCCCTCAGCCGTCTTTTTTCCAGACTGAAGAGCCCCAAATCCCTCAGCCTTTCTCCATCAGAGAGATGTTCCAGCCCCTCAGCATCTCAGTAGCCCTTTGCTGTCCCCTCTCCAGCAGTTCCCTGTCCCTCTTGACCCGGGGAGCCCAGAACTGGACCCAGTGCTCCAGCTGTGGCTTCCCCAGGGCAGAGCCGAGGGGGAGGATGAACCTCCCTCCACCTGCTGGCCACGCTCTTCTTGATGCCCCCCAGGATGCCATTGGCCTTCTTGGCCACCAGGGCCCATCGCTGGCTCGTGGGCATCCCGTCGTCCCCCAGCACTCCCAGGTCTCTTTCCACCTCCATATCGAGGTGCTGGAGTGAGGGCAGAGGAGGGCAACGAAGCTGGTGAAGGGCCTGGAGAATAAATCTGAGGAGGAGCGATTGAAGGAGCTGGGACTGTTGAGTTTGAGGAAGAGGAGGCTGAGGGGAGACCTCATCGCTCTCTACAGCTACTCGAAAGGCCATCGTAGAGAGGTTGGGGCTGGTCTCTTCTCACAGGTCATTAGCGATAGAACAAGAGGGAATGGCTTCAAGCTGCACCAGGGGAGGTTTAGGCTGGACATTAGGGAAAAATTCTTCGCAGAAAGAGTGGTCAGACGCTGGAATAGGCTGCCCGGGGCGGTGGTGGAGTCGCCATCCCTGGATGTGTTTAAGAGCCATTTTAGGTGTGGCGTTGGGGGATGTGGTGTAGGGGAGAACTCTGTAGAGTGGGGGCCGATGGTTGGCCTCGATGATCCCAAGGGTCTTTTCCCAACCGGAGTGATTCTACGACGATTCCATGAAGCGGTTTCCTGCAGCGGGGCCAGGGATGGCAGCCCCCTGCCCAGGCTCCCTCCCCTGCCCCGCCAGCCCCGGCCAGCACAGCGCCGCCCCTCACTCACCGTTGCAGATATCCTGCAGCTTCTTCCTATCTCGGTCCCTCAGGGGCTGCGCGCCGAGCCCTAGGCACAGAGCGCCCGTCAGACCCCCTGCTCCCCGGCACGCCCCGGCAGCACGGCCCCCAGCCACCCCAGCCCGGCTGCGCGCCCCCTCCTGCCCCTCGGCAGGGCTGACCCCGGGGAAGGATGGTCCCTGAAGGGCGGTGGGACTGAGCAAGGCTAACAGCCAGCCCGCCTGCGTGGAGGGCCCTCCTCGGGGCAGCCGGGGGCCAGGCTGCCAAAACAGGGACCCCCGGGGGAGGCGACTCACCGATGAACCTGACGGCTGCCTCTCGCAAGGTGGACTGAGTGTTGTGCAGGTACACCAGGCTCTGAAACAGATATTCCTCCACCCTGCTCCTGCCGTACGCTAACTGGAGAGAGAGGCACAAGGGAACGGGGCTGGCACAGATCCCCCCCCAGCCATGCGGAGCCATCCCTCCTACCCGCACCCACCCTTCCCCCCCGGCGCTTCCCGTCTCCCAGCGCTGTGGGGCTGAGGTCCAGAGGGAGCTGCAGGCAAAGGGGGCTGGGGGTGGTGAGACCCCCGCTGTCCCACCCCCAGGGCCAAGATGGGCCAGGGTCTCCTTCAGCTCGCCGGGGGGCAGGGCAGGGAGAAGGGCCTGGAGAAGAGCCCGTGGGGGCTCCGTGCTTGAGGGCAGGGAAGGAGGATGCAGCTCCGGGCTGGAGCAGGGAAGGAAAGGCAGAGCCGTACAGCCCAGCCCGCGGGCACCCGGGGCAGCCTTCGTCCCACCCGGCTTGGGGGTTGTCCTCACCAAGGACTCTGCGATCCGGTGCGTCTGCTGTGTCTTGGCCAGGTGGCCGAGCTTCTTCCACCCCAGGAACTCCGTACAGGCGAGGAGGGCGTCCCTGGAGGCCTGCAGAGAAGCAGAGGCTGGGAGATGGCACCAGAGCCCAGGGACGGAGACCTGGCATCCTCCTCCTCTTGGCCAGGCTCCCAGCCATTCCCAGCCCCTTACGGGAAGGAGCAGCGAGGGACCAAGGTTGAATTGGATTCAGTGCCCAGGGCAGGGACAGGGGGCAACCACCACCTTGGGCACCTCATGCTGCCGGCCAGCAGAAGAGAGACCCTCATGAGCTGCCGCCAGGGACGGGGGTCAGAGCTGCGGGCCCTCAGCTGTAGGCAGCCAGGGCTGTAGTCCCGGAGGCGGCGGGGCAGGACCGGGCCAGCAGCACCTCCCGTGGGCAGCACTCCCCAGCGGGACGCTTGGCTGCCCAGCTGGGGCTGCCCCAGCTCCTTCACGGCCGTGCTCGGGGTGGGCAGAGCTTCGATGCCGGGACGCAGGGCCAGGCGGCCGCCGGCTGCATCTCCCCACCGCTCTCCCTGCCCCGGGCTGGGGAACACGCTGGCTCTCCACCCCTTGCGGGCACTCCACCTCTTTGCAGAGACCAAGGTGAGGGGGACCTGGGCGAGCAGAGCTTTGCTCTTGCAGCCATCCTGCTCTCGGGGAGCTGGGACGTGCCCTGGCCCAAACATCTGGGGGGCTCGTGGGCACAGCCCTGGGGGACAGGGAACGGGGCTCAAGCCCTGGCCTCCCACACTTGCAGGGACAACTGGGAAGCCTGTAGGGGCCCGGGTGTTCGGTGGCCATGGGCTGTTGCCGAGCCCTGCTCAACCAGGCAGGGCTGGTTTGGCCACGCCGCCTTCTCCGTCCTTGCTCACGCTGGGTCTGCGGGGACCCTTCTGGGCTGCGCTGGAGGAGGGCTGAACGGGGGGAGCGGGGCTGGGAGGGCACCCCAGCACCCCGTCCACCTCTGCAGCACGGGGGGAAGGGGAAAGCAGTGGCGAGACCAGCGCAGGGAAGGAGGGGAGCAGTGGGACCCCGAGATGACACACGTTGCCAGGCTCTGATCTCCCGCAGCCCTTGCCCCTTATGCCCAGGCCACCCCCGCGGTGTCAGCACGCCCTTCCCCAATGACACTGGTCACCGCACCTTGGCCACGCTCTCGTTCTCGTCATTTATATGCAGGAAGAGTGGGAGCAGGACCCTCTGCACTGTCTTCTTCATCATTCTCTTCTTTCTCCCCACCACGGACTTCAGCGCATCTTTGAAGAGGTTGATGGAGAGTTTCCGCACCTGGCTGGACTCCTGGTAGGGAGGAGGACGGGGGGGACTTCATCAACAGCCACTCCCTGCCCACAGTCAGCAAGGGCTTTAGCGTGGCTGATGTGAGGGGAGATGCTCTGGGCTCGGATCCTGAACGCAGGAGCTGTGGGCGCGTTGGGCAGCTGAGGCTGAATGGCCCCGGAGCCCTGAAACGCCAGGCGAGAGGGGCAAGGAATCAGAGAATCACAGAATCTTCATGGTTGGAAAGGACCTTTGAGATCATCGAGTCCAACCAAATGACCTACAATCTCTGCCCCTAGAGCATGCCCTGAAGTGACACATCTAGACGTTTCTTAAATACCTCGAGGGATGGTGACTCAACCCCCCTCCCTGGGCAGGCTGTTCCAGTGCCTGACCACTCGTGCAGTAAAGTAATTCTTCCTAATATCTAACCTAAACCTCCCCTGCTGCAACTTCAGACCATTTCCTCTGGTCCTGTCATTATCCACCTGGGAGAAGAGGCCAACACCCACCTCTCTCCACCCTCCTTTCAGGGAGCTGTAGAGGGCAATGAGGTCTCCCCTCAGCCTCCTCTTCTCCAAGCTCAACGTGCCCAGCTCCCTCAGCCTCTCCCCACATGCCCTGGTCTCCAGACCCCTCACCAGCCTGGTCGCTTTCCTCTGGACACGCTCCAGCACCTCAACGTCCCTCTTGTACAGCGGGGCCCAGACCTGAACACAGCACTCGAGGTGAGGCCTCACCAGCGCCCAGTACAGAGGCACCATCACTTCCCTGCTCCTGCTGGCCACGCTGTTCCTGATACGAGCCAGGATGCTGTTGGCCTTCTCGGCCACCTGGGCACACTGCTGGCTCACGTCACCCTGGCCGTCCACCAGCACCCCCAGGTCCTTTTCTGCCGGCCAGCTTTCCAGCCACTCTTCCCCAAGCCTGTAGCGTTGCTTGGGGTTGTTGTGGCCGAAATGCAGGACCCGGCACTTGGCCTTATTAAACCTCCTAGAGTTGGCCTTGGCCCATGGATCCAGCCTGTCCAGGGCCCTCTGTAGAGCCTTCCTACCCTCCAGCAGATCAACACTCCCACCCAGTTTGGTGTCATCTGCGAACTTACCGAGGGTGCACTCAATCCCCTCATCCACATCATTGATAAAGATATTAAACAAAACCGGCCCCAAAACTGAGCCCTGAGGGACACCACTGGTGACCGGCCGCCAAGAGGATTTCACCCCATTAATCCCAACTCTCTGGGCACGGCCATCCAGCCCGTTTTTAACCCAGCGAAGAGTACACTTGTCTCTGCCACGATTCGCCAGCTTCTCCGGGAGAATGCTGTGGGGGATGGCGTCAAAGCCCTTCCCAAAGTCCAGACAGAGAACGTCCACAGCCTTCCCCGCATCCAGAAGGCGGGTCGTAGGAAGAGATCAGGTTGAGAAACCTGCCCTGAGGAGGGCAGCCCGGCCCGAGTGCTGCCCACCGGGCTGGGCTGAGGGGCGGCTGTCTGCGCAGAGCGCCCATCGGTAGGGCTGAGGTGCCCACGGCAGCCTTACATCGTCAAAGAGGGGTGGGAGCTTCTCCACCAGCTGCAGAGCAGTGTGTCTGGCCTCCTTCTTCTTCATGCGCTCCACCATGTTCCTCAGGAATACCAGGGCCTTCGTCTTGACCTCAGCGTTGCCACCCTGCAGGTTCTCCATGATGTCTGGCAGCAGGACCTGCATTTTTCTTGCCTGTACGAAACCCACGGTTTCCTTCTTGAGAAGCCGTGAAAGGCCACCCTGGCAAAAACGTACTGGTGGCTGAGCACCAGCCTCCCGTCCCTTTCCCGGCAGGTGGCACAGGAGTCACTGCAGCGGCCTCCTGGCCGGCACTGGCCGCTGATGGCATGCGGGGAGAGCAGGAGGACGGGAAGGGAGTTGCGGGAGAGCCGTGTTCTCTTACTCAGCCCCCCCCTTTTCTGACTGGCCAGAAGGGGCAGGTGGACTGGTAACCCTCTGTGCCTGGGGGGGCTCCCCAGGCACCCGCCAGCCCCCTCCATGGCAGGGAGGTGGTTGGAGCTGTCGCCCCATCTTCTGCCTCCCAGCCACGGCCAAGCCACCGCGTCACCCGCTGCCCCAGGCTCCGGCCGGCTGCCGACGTGGCTCCGCTCGGCTACACCCCTGCTCACCATCTTCCGTGTCTTGGACGAGAGCGTGATGAGAGCGCTGAGCACCAGCGAGAGCATCACCCAGCTCGGACGCCTCAGGTACCTCTGGGCTCCGTACAGGGCAGCAAACTCCTTGGCGTCAATGTCAGAGCGGAGCAGCAGCTAAAAGGAAGGCGGCGGTGAGAGAGCGGCAGAGCCCGCGGGGTTCCCTCCGCCGCGCCGGCACGACGGGCACACGGCACGCGGGCGGTGGCAAACAGACCCTCTCCCCAGACTTGAAGCCCCCCCGGGCTGTGCAGAGGCCATGTCTCTGGCCCAGGGCCAGCACCTGGCCCGGCTCTGGCTTCTGCCCCTTTCTCTGCCCCAGGATTCCGGGCTCCAGAGCAGGGTGGGGGGATGCAGGCAGGGGATGCAGGCAGGGGGGATGCAGGCAGGGGGATGCAGGCAGGGGGGATGCAGGCAGGGGATGCAGGAGGGGGGATGCAGGCAGGGGATGCAGGTGGGGGGATGCAGGCAGGGGATGCAGGCAGGGGGGATGAAGGCAGGGGATGCAGGCAGGGGATGCAGGCAGGGGGAAGCCGGCAGGGGATGCAGGCAGGATATGCAGGCAGGGGGATGCAGGCGGGGGGATGCAGGCAGGGGATTCAGGCAGGGGAAGCAGGCAGGGGATGCAGGCGGGGGGATGCAGGCAGGGGATTCAGGCAGGGGAAGCAGGCAGAGGATGCAGGTGTGGGATGCAGGTGGGGGATGCAGGCAGGGGGAAGCGGAGTGCTGCCCGGGCCGGCGCAGGCTTTGTGTTTGTGCACCGGCTCCAAAAGGGCAGGGGGCAGCCCCACACGCCTGGCAGGGGCTCTGGCTGGTGCTGGGCAGCCCCTAAGGGGCTGTGTCTGTCTGTACGGGAGGAGGTGGCCATGTGGAAGCAGAGGTTGGTGCCCGTTTCCCTGGGGAGGCAGGCGCAGCCCCGAGGATGAGCAGGGTCACTCACAGACAAGAGATAGATGCAGGCGTCCTCGGCGGCACAGCTGAACACCTTACGCACCCGCTGGTCCCGGAGCACGTTGAGCAGCTCCGACAAGACAGTCCACAGAGCCCAAGGCACGGAGATCATCACCTCCCACATGGCCAGGGCAGCGCTGCAGGCCCAGAGTGCTGGGTCAGCGGGGCTGCCTCGGCCGCTGCACCGTGCCTGGGGCGGCCTCGTACAGTCATAGAGTCACTCCGGTTGGAAAAGACCCTTGGGATCATCGAGGCCAACCATCAGCCCCCACTCTCCAGAGTTCTCCCCTACACCACATCCCCCAACGCCACACCTAAAATGGCTCTTAAACACATCCAGGGATGGCGACTCCACCACCGCCCCGGGCAGCCTATTCCAGTGTCCGACCACTCTTTCTGCGAAGAATTTTTCCCTAATGTCCAGCCTAAACCTCCCCTGGTGCAGCTTGAAGCCATTCCCTCTTGTTCTATCGCTAATGACCTGTGAGAAGAGACCAGCCCCAACCTCTCTACAATGGCCTTTCGAGTAGCTGTAGAGAGCGATGAGGTCTCCCCTCAGCCTCCTCTTCCTCAAACTCAACAGTCCCAGCTCCTTCAATCGCTCCTCATCAGATTTATTCTCCAGGCCCTTCACCAGCTTCGTTGCCCTCCTCTGCCCTTGCTCCAGCACCTCGAGATCTCTCTCGTATTGAGGTGCCCAGAACTGGACACAATACTCCAGGAGTGGCCTCACCAGTACTGAGTACAGGGGACAATCACCTCCCTCCTTCTGCTGGTCACACTATTTCTAATACAAGCCAGGATGCCGTTGGCCCTCTTGGCCACCTGGGCGCACTGCTGGCTCGTGTTCAGCCGCTTGTCAATGAGAACCCCCAGGTCTGTTTCTGCCAGGCAGCTCTCCAGCCACACTTCCCCAAGCCTGTAGCGATGTATGGGGTTGTTGTGGCCCAAGGGCAGGACCTGTCACTTGGCCTGGTTGAAGCTCATCCCGTTAGCGTTGGCCCATCAATCCGATCTATCCAAGTCTCTCTGTAGAGCCTCCCTATCCTCATGTAGATCTACACTCCTGCTTAGCTTCCTGTCATCTGCAAACTTGCTGATGCTACACTCTATGTCCTTATCAAGGTCATCAATAAAGATGTTGAACAGAAACGGTCCCAACACCGAGCCCTGAGGGACACCACTTGTGACTGGCCGCCAGCTGGATTTAACTCCATTGACCACCACTCTTTGGGACCGCCCATCCAGCCAGTGCTTGATCCAGCAGATCGTATGCTCATCCAGGCCATGAGCCGCCAGTTTTTCCATGAGAATTCTATGAGGAATGGTGTCAAATGCTTTTTGAAAGGACCCCTCCGGAGCCCGGCTGTGCTACAGCCCTGGCCCTGCCTGCCCCCTTTCCTTGTGGGTGCCTGGGGGCCCTGACCGGGCAGGCGGGAGGGGGCTGCGGTGGTGTTCCCCGTGGGCCTGGGAGGAGCGTGGTGGTGGAGAGCCCCACCACCACGCTCCTGGCTTGGCCAGCTCGGGCTGCTGCCGGCCTAGTGACCCACTGGGTCTGGGAAGGGTGGTGGGATAGAGGGCCCTGCTCCTCGGGGATGTCCTGCAATATTCCTTGGGTCTGGCAGCCAGAGAGTCTCCGGGCCCCTCTACCCACAGGGAGCAAGCCCTCAAGGCTGTCGTGGCTAGTACCTGTCACACGTTGGTGAGATCTTCAAGAGGCTCCTGACCACTTCCCCGGGGTACCAATGGGTCATTAGGAGAAGGAGTGAGTCCAGGCTGCGGCGGGCTGGCTCCGTGCGGATGCACTGCACATTTTTGTGGATGTACCTCATGAACTTCGGCACCTGGAGAGGACACGGGTGAGGATGGGGCGGCCACTGGAGTGCAGCCATCTCCCCGGTTGCCACTGAAACTGCTGCCCTTCCCGTCCCTCTCTGTTGCCTTGGAAAGGCTTCAGGTGCCCGAGAGAGCTGGCGGCGGGAAGGAGGGAAGAGCAAGGTCCGACAGGGCAGCCCAGCCACAGGGCACTTACGTCCGTCAGCCAGTAACTGGGGTCTAGCACAGCCATGGCTAGGATTTTGCTGCCCATCTGCCTGTCACAGGTGTCGTCTGCTGTCAAGGCCTCAATGGCGACGAGGACCGTGTCCGTCACCTGAGAAGGCTGGAGGTGTCCAAACACCTACGGGAGGAAGGGAGGGAGGGAAGCCGTGTCACACTGAGCACCCCGATGGTGCTGCTGGGCCGAGCGCCCGAGGAGCTCTGCCGACAGACGCCTGGCACTGCTGTCAGCGGTGCCCGCAGGAAAGGCGGCAGCGGGGGCCGCAGCCTCCGCAGGGCAGAGGGGGAGAGCGGAGGGTCTCCAGGGTGAGGGAGGAGGCTTGGCCTCATGGACAGAGCGTACTGGCCCGGCAGAGAGCCAGGGCTCGCTGGTGGCCAGGAGGGCTGGAGCTGCTGTTGGGGCACCGGAGTGGCCGCCCTCGCACAGCTCCCTGCGTGGGGACAGCAGGAACCCTCTCACCGGGGACAGGGAGGCCACGCGAGAGCCGCCGATTCTGGGTCCCTTGGCTCACACAAGCCTCCTGCCGACGCCACGGACAAGAGTGCCAGGAAGAAGACAGCCCGTTACCGTGGTCATGTTGCTGCAGTCAAGTGAAGAAAGCAAGAAGTTGCTCTCGGAATCCCATCCCGGTTCAGGCTCTGGATGCTCTGGATTCTGCTCCGGCAACATCTCGTCTACAAGGAGGGGAAACACAGGAGAGTCGGTAGGACGCAGCATCTTCGCCAACGAGCTTCCCAAAGGGCGAAAAGAGCTTTCAGCTCGGCACGGCTGAGGAGGAGGAGGAGGCTGTGCTGGGGAGGGCTCCCAGCCCCGAGCACCCCTGGCATTCGAGCACCGCTTTGCCCCCTGCCCGTGGGACCCCTGCCGCCGGTGTGCCGCGGAAACGGGATTCCGGCATCGAGGCGGTGGCGCTTGCTGGCCCTGCCAGTCCCGGAGGGGCTCCTCACTCACCCATCTGCAGCGGCTGGACCGCGGTCACTTCGTAGGGCTCCACTGGAGAGCTGGTCTCCTGGGGAGCCGCCACCTCCTCGCAGGCCACCCTGGGGCTGCTGGGGAGTGTCTCCGCCATCCTGCCAGGTGGAGGAAAGTGGGGGAGAGCGGGGAGGGCAACTTTAAGGGAAACGCCTCGGGGCCGCGGGGCTGCCGGGGCGGCAGAAAAGACGTGGGCTGTGCTTGGGGGCTTCTCGCCAGCTCCGTCCTCCTGCCCTGTCTCTTCGCCGTCCTGCCGGACACTGCAGGGTCGTGGCCACCCTGGCTTTATGTGGTGCCGGGGGTGTGTGATGTCACAGAGGGTCCCACTGAGACCCACTGCCCGGGCCAGGAGGGGCAGGGCGTCCACTGCAGGGGCCAGGGAGCCAGCTCGCCAATGGCCACTGGGTCCTCTCGCGTGGCCCCAGGCCCCCATCTGCCCTTATGTCCCCTCAGGACTTTCCTGTACCCTCCGGTTCATCCCAAAGCCGTGTGCTCGCACACCCCGGCGTGGCCCCAGGACCTCCCCGGGAGAATCCCGCTTCTCCCCGTCCGTGTGGTGCTCTCTTCGCATCTCTACAGTTTCTGGCATCTCACAGTTACGTCCTTTCCCCGGCTCTGAAAATCTCCTTCAGTACCAGGAAGCAAAAGCTGTTTGCACCCGCTCCTCTCCCAGAATCACAGAATGGCAGGGGCTGGAAGGGACCTTTGGAGACCATCCCGTCCAACCCCCTGCCAAAGCAGGGTCACCCACAGACGGAGGTGGGAGAGGATCATGTCCAGGAAGGTTTGGAATCTCTCCAGAGCGGGAGACTCCGCACCCTCTCTGGGCAGCCCGTGCCAGGGCTCTGCCACCCTCACGGGAAAGATGTTGTTCCTCATGTTGAGATGGAATTTCCCGTGTTCCAGTTTGTGCCCGTTGCCCCTTGTCCTGTCCCCGGGCACCACTGAGAAGAGTCTGGCCCCATCCTCTCACCCCCCGCCCTTTAGCCATTGCTGAGCGTTGATGAGATCCCCCCTCAGCCTGCTCTTCTCCGGGCGGAACAGCCCCGGGGCTCCCAGCCTTTCCGCAGCACAGAGATGGATGCTCCAGCCCCTCAGCATCTCCGTAGCCTCCGCTGGACTCTCTCCAGCACTTCCCCGTCCTTCTGGAACCGGGGAGCCCAGAACTGGACCCAGTGCTCCAGCTGTGGCCTCCCCAGGGCAGAGCGGAGGGGGAAGATGACCTCCTTCACCCTGCTGGCCACCCCAGGAGAACATTGGCCTTCTTGGCCACCAGGGCCCATCGCTGGCTTGTGGGCATCCCGTTGTCCCCCAGGACTCCCAGGTCTCTCTCCACAGAGCTGCTCTCCAGCAGGTCACCCCCCAACCTGTCCTGGTGCGGGGGGTTGTTCCTCCCCAGGCGCAGGACCCTACACTTGCCCTCATTGAACTCCATGAGGTTCTTCTCCACCCAACTCTCCGGCCCGGCCAGGCCTGGCTGGATGGTGGCACAGCCTTCTGCTGTGTCGGCCACCCCTCCCGGTTTCGTGTCACCAGCAAAGTTGCAGAGGGTGCGCTCTGTCCCCTCATCCAGGTCGTTGATGAATGTGTTGAACAAGACTGGCCCCAGTACAGACCCCCAGGGAACGCCGCTCGTTACAGGCCTCCAACCGGACCCTGCGCCGCCGATCACAACCCTCTGAGCTCTGCCATTCGGCCAGTTCTCAATCCGCCTCGCTGTCCGCTACGGACAAAACCCCTCGGGCAGCTAGCCTGGAGAAGTCTGGGGCTGCTCCCTGACCCTTCAGCTCTGTCCACAAGGGGCCAAAGACTTCAGGGAGATTCCTGGGAAGGGTCTGGAGGAGATAACTGGCAGGGACCTGCCCCTAACAGGTACAAAACCCGTCATGCAGCGCCGTGTACCTTCCCCAACAGACACAGCGCTCTTCGAGTAGGAACCTTAGAGGAGTTGGGGGCTCCTGCCTGGGAGTTTGCCTTTCTCCAGAAGTAAAACAAAATGCTCCTGGAGATGCCTGGGAGGAGTCCTGTGGTGCTACCAGGCACGGACCTGCCTCCAGCATGAACAAATCTCTTCACTTCACTGCCCAGGAGCCGTATGCATCTTCTACTCAGGACTCCGGACTGGGGCTGCCAGCTGGGACTTCAGCTGTCCCCAGAAGAAAACCAAAATGCTCCTGCAGATTCCTAGGAAGTGGAAGGAAGTTCCTTCCTAGGAAGTTCCTTGGGGTGCTAGCACGCACGGACCAGCCTCCAACCCGCACAATGTTCTCCGGGTACAGTCATTAGAAGAGTCGGAGGTCACTACCTGGGAATTCACTTGTCTCCCCAAGAAACCGAAATGCTCCTGGAGATTCCTGGGAGGAGTCCCCAGGGAGCTAACAGGAATGAACCTGCCCCTAATACTGACAAAACTCCTACCTCGCAGGAGCCTGGGGACCTGCAAAATCCACCCATCTCCTGAGGAGGCCAACACACTCCTGGAGATGCGGCGGAGGAGTCCTGGGGAGCCACCAGGCATGGACTTTCCCCCAACATACACAATGCTCTTCAAGCAATTACTCCTGAAGAGTCTGGGGAACTGGGAGCCTGGGAATTCCAGCTCCGGAAGAAACCCAAACGCTCCTGAAGATAGAAGCCTGGGAGTTTTGGGGTGCCACCAGGCACGGACCTGCTTCCAACATGAACAAATCTTATCAGGTAACTACTGGGGGCTGCTACCCGGGAATTTGCCTTTCTCCAGAAGAAACCCAAATGCTCCTGGAGATGCCTGGGAGGAGTCCTGGGAAGCTGCCAGGCACGGACCTGCCTCCAACGTGAACAAAACTCTCCAACTAACTACTTTGGAGAAATTTGGTGCTGCTACCCAGGACTTCATCTGTCTCCAAGGGAAGCCAAAATGTTCTTCCGAGATACCTGGGAGAAGTCCCTGGGAGCTACGGAAAACGGACCTGCCTCACACATGAAGAAAACTTTTCAGGTAACTCCATAGGAGGAGTCGTACGCAGCTGTTTATCCAGGACTTCAGCGGTCTCCAGGCAAGCTCAAAACACTCCAGGGCTGCCTGGGAGAAGCACCCACCAGATTGCTACAGGGCATGGACCTACCTCCTCCGACGTTGACTAAAAGTCCACGGATTCCTTGGAGGAGTCTGGAGCTGCTTCCTGTGATTTCAGCTGCCTGTCACGTACTCAGCCACCTGGGACATCACAAGCACCTGGAGAAGCCAGGACCCTTCTCCTGCTCTATGGGCTACAAAGCCACCAGCAGTGGCACAAGCCAGGAGCCTGCTCTGGCCCTGCCACCTGCTCAGGCACGTGGGACCTTGCAAGCACAGGAAGAAGCCAAGGACCTCCTCCTCACCCATCCCCTACGCATACACCTACGACACCACAGCTTCCAGCACAACCTCGGCGTTCCTTCATACCCGATCAACTGCTTGACCAGTGACGCCAGAAGCAGCAGCAGGAGCCAGGCCCTGCTCCTGCCCTGGCACCTCTCCGGGCACGGGTGACACCACAAGCACATGAACAAGCCAGGTGCTTCCTTCTCCAAAGGGCTACCAAGATGCTGAGGGGATGGAACATCTCTCTTGTGAAGAAAGGCTGAGGGATTTGGGGCTCTTCAGTCTGGAAAAAAGACGGCTGAGGGGGGACCTTATCAATGCTTCTAAATACTGAAAGGGGGGGTGTCAGGAGGATGGGGCCAGGCTCTTCTCAGTGGTGCCTGGGGACAGGACAAGGGACAACGGGCACAAACTTGAGCATGGGAAGTTCCACCTAAACATGAGGAGGAACTTCTTTGCTGTGGGGGTGTCGGAGCCCTGGCACAGGCTGCCCAGAGAGGTGGGGGAGTCTCCGTCTCTGGAGACATCCCAAACCCGCCTGGATGCGTTCCTGTGCCACCTGCTGTGGGTGACCCTGCTCTGGCCGGGGGTTGGAGGAGATGATCTCCAGAGGGCCCTTCCCACCCTATGGTTCTATGGTTCTACCCCAGCACCTGCTCCGCCACCAGCGACATCCATCACAAGCCCTTGCTTGAGCCCGGGAGCGTCCTCACCACCGACACCTTGGCTTTTCCCCCTCCATCTCCACCTCTGTCTCCCAGCTCCCCGGGCTCCCCTCTCTCTCCCAGGCACCTTCCTCACACTCCCCAGTACCCAAGGCCTCTCTCCACGTCTGCGTGGCCAACGGTACCTCCAACCCAGCGTCCCAACCACCTCATCAGCATCTCTTCGTTGCCTGTTTTTGGCCGGCCCGAAAACAGCACCTTAGGTGGTCTCGGCCCTAGCGAAAGCAAAGGGTTTGGAATGACGATACAAACAAGTTCCACAGAAAGCAGGAGAGCGGAAGAGGCAGAAAAGGTGCCGCGTCCCACCGACCTTGAATTTCAGAGGAAGTTTCAAGGATTTTTTTTTTTCCTTTTTTCTTTTCGATCACTGGCCGGCACAGGCAAAAAAACACATGCCTGCACTTTCAGCAGCACTGAAACCAACAAGGCCATCGCGTCCGGGGAATCACTCTTTTCTCCAGCACACGTTGGTTTGGGTTTCGTTTTTTTTTTTTTCCTTCGAACCGCGGTGAGTTCTGACGGGGGAACAGCAAACCGTCCTCTCCAAATCTTTAGAAAGAACAGCGCATTGAAGGGAAACGGTTCTTAAAAGCTCTAACTGACACGTTTCCTCCGTCAAAGGTTATAAAGCTTTTGAGTATCTTCGCCAGCCTCATCTTCTTCCTCTTCGCCGCCTTCTGATGACACCCTGACTACCACACCTCACTGGAACGTTAAACTGCTCAAGTATTCAGGCAAATCATATGTGGGAAAGCAACAGAAGGTAAATACGCTCAAGTGACTTGCACCCGGGGTGTCGGAAAACGCATATGTCACACGAATCATCCTCTAGTCTCTGGTGCTTGACAAGCGGAACGTCTGCGCTTGGATAACACGGGCCTGTGATGGACTCGGAGGCACCTCGTCGAACATGCGTGAGATTCCTGGCCTGCGGTCGGAAAAGAGCAAAGCACGGTGGAAAACTACGCCTGCTTCGGGCCCCGACGAACAGGCAAGAATGGCAGGTTTGGGCTCTCTCTCCCTAGCAAGGACTTAAGACGTTAAAAAACAGTCTCTAGCAAGGACTCCCTCACTTGGGAGGAAGAGGAGGTGAGGAGGAGAAGGAGGAAAAGGGGACGCCAGACCCGGACGTTCAGCATTTCGGCCACCAGGCCGGGGTCCGGGGCCGCCGTGGCCAGGAAAGCTCTGCGCCCCACGGCTGATGAGGTGGCAGAAGCAGTTCCCCGATTGGTGTGGGAGCAATCTCCGGATATTTGAATATTTTGGAGCCCGGCGCTGGGGCGAGTGACAAAGGCTGGTTTTGAGGCTGAAGGTGCCAGGAAAGCCCGGAGCCCCGAGGTCTCTGTGGGGCGACGCAAGCGCTTCCCTGGGACCTTTAGAAAGAGCCACAGTTTTCCCTCCTGGCTCCTTGGGCGTGCGATCGATCTCCGGACTTTTGCGATTTTTGCGTCCTCTTTCACCTTTCCGATTTCCTCTTTTCCACTTTCCCCTTAACGTTTTTCCCGGGGCCCTTTTCCGCCTTCCCGCCCCCTTTCCCCGTTCCCCTTCCTGTTCCCTGTCCCGTTTCCCTGCTCCCCTTCGCCTTCCCCTTACTGTTTCCCCTTCCCTTTTCCCACCTCCTTTCCTTTTCCCCTTCCCTTCCCTTCCCTTCCCTTCCCTTCCCTTCCCTTCCCTTCCCTTCCCTTCCCTTCCCTTCCCTTCCCTTCCCTTCCCTTCCCTTCCCTTCCCTTCCCTTCCCTTCCCCTTCCCATTCCGCTGTTTCCTCTCCTCTTGCCCTTTCCATATTCCCCCTTCCCTTCTCCCCTCTCCCCTTCTCTCCCTTTCCCCTCTCTGCCAGTCCTTTTCGGGTTGCCGTATGAATTACAGCACCGGGGATTTTCCGCCCCTCCACATCCCGCCCACCCCACCCCCCCAAAAAAAAAAAACAACCCAAAAAACCTTAAAAAACTTCCACCCTAGGGGGGAATTTTTTTTTTTTTTTTTGCCGAAACAAAACCGTAAAAATGAATTAAATTATTATTCTAAATTGTATAATTTACAAACTGTAAGCGTGTTTTTACGGGGGAGGGGGGGTGTTTTCAGCCCGAGGGAAAGGGAAGGGACGAGGCGCTTCCCAACAGCGGCGCGGGGGGGTTTATTCTGACGCTGAGAACGTCTCCGAAATTGGAGAAATGAGACTCAAGCCTGATTTTAAGACTTGGGATCGCTCCGTTTTTTTGGGAAGCCGCGCTGTATTTCCAGCTGAGCCCTTTTCCCGGAATCCTCCTGTGGCTCAGCTTCTGCCCCCTCCCTCCGGTTGACGGAATTCCTCTATTTTCTCCTGGGCTGTTGGGTTTTTTTGGTTTTTTTTAAGATGCCGAGCTTTAATTGGGAATTTTTGGTTTTCCGGGCCGGGTGCCTCGTTGGCCGCGTCTCGTGCTGCTCCAGAGACGCCCCAGCCCAACTTCGCAGCCGACGGGTGGCCGGAGCCTCCGGAAGGGAAGGGGCTGGAACTGATCCTTCCGTTCATTTTTTGGGAGCGAATAATTCAAAAATAAAAAGGGACGGGTGCGTGCGTGTGTGTGTGTTTGGGGAGGGTGATGATGTCATTTGGGGCACCGCGATGTCACCGGAGGGGGGCGATGATGCGGGGGTTCCCCCCAAAAGAGGCGGGTGACGGCCCCCAAAATGGCTAAAACTCCTTGGGCCGCCTTCAAAAAAAATGTTCAAACTCGTAACTCCGAGCCGCTGAAATTGTGAAAAATCCCTCTTTTCTTTTTTTTTTTTTTTTTTTTTTTCCTGCGTGTTGGAAAACGCTGCTCATCCCTGGGCGTGAGACGAGCCCCAGATCAAATCAAAACCTCTCTCTCTCCCCCCTCCCTCTCTCCGGCTTCTGCGGATACGACAGAGAGGAATTTGGGCTGGGATTTGGGAAAGGTTTTCGAATTTTGAAAAAAGATTTCATCCCGCCGAGCCGCTCAAGCGTCAAAATCATATGTCGCAGCAGGGAGCGCGTCTGATGAGATGTTCTATATAATAAGCGTTAATATATAGGTTGGAATAGATATTCCTAGACATAGGATGGAATATATAACTTTTAACAGATATTTTATAGGAGTGTAAATAGATAATATTTATTGTCAACGTGTGGGTGTGCGTGTAAATAAAAAAGTGCAGATGTCGGTGCTATAGGAGGTTTCGAAAATGCAAAGAAAATCTATTTATAGGAAGGATTTAGAAACCTCCCCCCCCCCCCAGGTCTCCCTCGAAGAGGTCAAAGCGCTTTCCAAAGTCACCCCTTCCCCCTTTTTTCCCTCTTTTTTCCCTCTTTTCCTATCCCCGTTTGGCGCTGATTCCCCCAAATCGGGGACTTTTCCCCCGCGGGGCGGCGCAGCCCGAGCGGGAGCTGCCGCCGGGGGGACGGAAAAACCCCGACACCCCCCCCCCCGCCCCGATTCTCGGTCTGCGCTGGGGGACGCCCCCCCCACCCCCCCCCCCTTAATTTTTTTTGTGGGAGAAAAAATACCCCACCCAACGTGGGGCTCCCGGGAAAGCTAAATCCAGCTGGATTTGTGCAGCTGGAAAGGAGAAAAAAACCCAAAACAAAACCCAAAAAAACCCAAACAAACAAAAAACAAACAAAACAAAACAAAAAAAAAACCAAAACAAAAAAAAACCCCACCACATTTTCATGCAGAAAAGCAAAACCCACCCATTTTTATGTTGCGGATGAGGCGGCCCCCCCCCCTCCCCCCACCTCCCCGGTCCCCGGCGGACTCGCTGCTGTCACACCGCCCCCCCTGGCCCCTGTGCCCCCTGCGGAGCGATGCAGCGTCCCGGGGGCTGGTTTGGGGGGGGGGTGGGGGGAGAAACACACCCCCCCAACACACACACACCCCGCGTTGGGCAGGTTTTCGGTGCGGAGGCGCTGGGTGTCGCCGCCTGGGTTGCGAGAGCGGGGAGCGGGGAGCGGGGACACACACCCCACCCCCCCCCCACGCCGGGAAGCGGTTCCGGTCCCCGGCCGGAGTGACGCGGGCTGAGAACGGTCACCGCTCATCACACTCATGAGCGCGCCCAGAGCGGGCTAATTAAGGCGGTGCTGCCGCCGGGCGGCCGGAGGCCGTTCCTGCAGGTGGGGAGCGGCGCCTACGCCGTGGCCCCACGGGATGTCCCCTCCTGGGTCCCCCCCCCCCACCCCCTAAGAGCCGCCCCCCCCCCCCGATTCTTCTAGAATCCCCCGGGACCCTCTGCAGCCCCCTGGGACCCTCCTGCACCACCCCCTCCAGGACTCACCTGAGCCCCCCGGAGACCCCCAGGACACCCCAGAGCCCTCTGGGACCCACTGGAGCACACCCCCCCGCCTTGGTACTCCCCACATCCCCCTGGGACCCCCCACCCTGAGCCCCCCAGGATCCCCTGGGACCCCTCATGGTCCTCCAGGGCTCCCTGGAGCCTTCTGGGACCCCCACATTCCCCCTGGGGCCCTCTGGGACCCTCCCGCACCCCCTCCAGGACCCCCCCAGGTCCCCCCAGAGCCCCCGAGGACATCCCAGAGACCCCTGGGACCCCGTGGAGTGCCCCCCCAGTACCCCCCCCATCCCGTTGGGACCCCCCCCCCCCAACCTCCTGAGAGCCCCCCCAGTGCCCTCTAGGATCCCCTGGGACCCCCTGGAGCCCCCCGGGACCTTCCCACACACCCCCCTCCAGGATATTCCAGAGTCCTCTGGAGCCCCCCAAGACACCCCAGAGCCCTCTGGGACCCCCTGGAGCCCCCCCGGTACTTGCCACACCCCCCCTGGGACACCCCCCCCACCCCCTGAGAGCCCCCCAGGGCTCCCTGGAGCCTTCTGGGACACCCCCTCCCCAACACCAACCCCTCCAGGGTCTCCCAGAGCCCCCTGGAGCCCCCCCCAGGAATACTCAGAGCCCTCTGGGACCCCCTGGAGATCCCCAAAGCCTTCCTGGGACCCTCCACACCCCCTGAGAACCCACTCCCCCCCCCCGCCCCGAGCCCTCTAGGATCTTCTGGGACCACCCGGAGCCCCCCAGAACACCCCAGAGCCCCCTGGGATGCTCCCCCACCCCCCGGTACCCCTCACATTCCCCTGGGACCCTCCCGGAACCCCCCCCAAGAGCCCTGCAGGACCCACTGGGGACGCCCGCCAACCTTCCCCCCAGGACCCCCTGGGGCCCTCTGGGACCCTCCCGCACCCCCTTCGGGACGCTGAAGAGCCCCCCGGAGCCCCCCAGGACACCCCAGAGCCCTCTGGGACCCCCTGGAGCCCCCCCTGGTGCCCCCTACATCCCCCCCCCAGAGCCCTCTGGGACCCCCTGGAGCCTCCCAGGAGGGGATTCCCTATAACGAATGCGATCGCTACAGGGGACGTGTGTGATCCCCACAGGGGACGTGTGCTCCATATAGGGGGCATGCATGATCCCTATAGGGGATGTGGTCGCTATAGGGGACGTGTGTGATCCCTACAGGGGACATATGTTAGCAGAGCAGAGCACAGCTGGACCAAAGAGTCGAGCTCAGCGGGGACAAGGAAGGATGCGGAGATAGCGCCAGAAGCTGAGCTGGCCCTAGGAACCCTGCGGAGCCAACGTAGGAGCCTCCATGAGCCGTCCCAGGAGCCAAGATGAGCTGGCCAAGGAGTTGGGCAGAGCTGGCCACAAGAGTCCGTCTGACTTTGTGTCAAAAGACCAGGCAAGGCTGCTGCGAGGGCCGAGTGGATTCAGTTCATGAGTCGGGCCGAGATGCCGAGCATGCTGAGGGCAGCCAGCCCCTGGAGCTGAGCTGTGTCAGTCCTAGTCCTAGGAAGCCTGCGGAGCCAAGGTAGGAGCCTTGACGAGCCGGCGAAGGAGTTGGGCAGAGCTGGCCGCAGGAGCCCATCTGACTTTGTGCCATAAGACCAGGCAAGGCTGTGACGAGGGCCGAGCGGAGTCAGCTCAGGAGATGGGCCGAGATACCGAGCATGCTGAGCGCAGCAAGCCCCTGGAGCAGAGCTGTGTCGGTCCCAGGAACCGCGTGGAGGTGTCCCCAAAAGTCAAGCTTGGCTGTCCTCAGGATGGGAGCTGAGCTTCCACCAGTTGTCATGGTGTTTTAGTCCAAGGAGCCAATCTGAGCTGGTTTCAAAGCTGAACTGAGGCGGCACATGGGGTCAAGTTGAGTTGGTCCAAGGAGCTGAGTGGAGTGTGGCCTAGGAGCCATGTGGAGCCACGCCAGGAGCCTTATGGCAACGTTCCAAGAGGCGAGGTGAGGCGGTCGTGGGAACGGAGCCAAACAGAGCCCAAATATCAAGCTGCGCTGGCCACAAACGGCCAGGCAAGTCCGTCACAGGAGTGACGCTGATGCAGGTCTAGGAGCAGAGCAGAGCACAGCTGGACCAAAGAGTCGAGCTCAGCGGGGACAAGGAAGGATGCGGAGATAGCGCCAGGAGCTGAGCTGGCCCTAGGAACCCTGCGGAGCCAACGTAGGAGCCTCCATGAGCCGTCCCAGGAGCCAAGATGAGCTGGCCAAGGAGTTGGGCAGAGCTGGCCACAAGAGTCCGTCTGACTTTGTGTCAAAAGACCAGGCAAGGCTGCTGCGAGGGCCGAGTGGATTCAGTTCATGAGTCGGGCCGAGATGCCGAGCATGCTGAGGGCAGCCAGCCCCTGGAGCTGAGCTGTGTCAGTCCTAGTCCTAGGAAGCCTGCGGAGCCAAGGTAGGAGCCTTGACGAGCCGGCGAAGGAGTTGGGCAGAGCTGGCCGCAGGAGCCCATCTGACTTTGTGCCATAAGACCAGGCAAGGCTGTGACGAGGGCCGAGCGGAGTCAGCTCAGGAGATGGGCCGAGATACCGAGCATGCTGAGCGCAGCAAGCCCCTGGAGCAGAGCTGTGTCGGTCCCAGGAACCGCGTGGAGGTGTCCCCAAAAGTCAAGCTTGGCTGTCCTCAGGATGGGAGCTGAGCTTCCACCAGTTGTCATGGTGTTTTAGTCCAAGGAGCCAATCTGAGCTGGTTTCAAAGCTGAACTGAGGCGGCACATGGGGTCAAGTTGAGTTGGTCCAAGGAGCTGAGTGGAGTGTGGCCTAGGAGCCATGTGGAGCCACGCCAGGAGCCTTATGGCAACGTTCCAAGAGGCGAGGTGAGGCGGTCGTGGGAACGGAGCCAAACAGAGCCCAAATATCAAGCTGCGCTGGCCACAAACGGCCAGGCAAGTCCGTCACAGGAGTGACGCTGATGCAGGTCTAGGAGCAGAGCAGAGCACAGCTGGACCAAAGAGTCGAGCTCAGCGGGGACAAGGAAGGATGCGGAGATAGCGCCAGGAGCTGAGCTGGCCCTAGGAACCCTGCGGAGCCAACGTAGGAGCCTCCATGAGCCGTCCCAGGAGCCAAGATGAGCTGGCCAAGAAGTTGGGCAGAGCTGGCCACAAGAGTCCCTCTGACTTTGTGTCAAAAGACCAGGCAAGTCTCTGGCGAGGGCCGAGCGGAGACAGCTCAGTAGTCGGGCCGAGATGCTGAGCATGCTGAGGGCAGCCAGCCCCTGGAGCTGAGCTGTGTCGTTCCCAAGAACTGAGTGGAGGCGTCCCCAAAAATCGAGCTTTGCTGTTCAGGATCCGAGCTGAGCTGCCACCAGCAGTCAAGGTACGTTGGTGCAAGGAGCCGAGCTGAGCGGGCTCCAAAAGGCAAGCTGAGGTGGCACATGGGGGCAAGTTGATTTGGTCCAAGGAGCTGAGTGGAGTGTGGCCTAGGAGCCATGCGGAGCCAGGCCGGGAGCCTTCCGGAGGCATCCCAGGAGCTGAGTTGAGGCTGTCCCGGGAGGTGAGCCAAATACAGCGGCAAGGTTGAGCCTCACTGGCAACAAACGCCGCGGCGAGTCCATCACAGGAGCCAAGCTGATGCAGGCCCAGGAGCAAAGCAGAGCTGTACCAAGGAGCCGTGTCGAGCCGGCACACGGAACGAGGCTGAGATAGCGCCAGGAGCTGAGCCGGCCCTAGGAACCCTGCGGAGCCAACGTAGGAGCCTCCATGAGCCATCCCAGGAGCCAAGATGAGCTGGCCAAGGAGTTGGGCAGAGCTGGCCGCAGGAGCCCATCGGACTTTGTGCCATAAGACCAGGCAAGGCTGCGGCGAGGGCTGAGCTGTGTAAGCTAAGGATTCGGGCCGATATGCAACAGATGCTGGGACGAGCAAGCCCCCAGAGCTGAGCTGCGTTGGTCCCAGGAAACGAGGGGAGGCAGCCCCAAAGTTGAGCTTCACTGGCCTCAGGTTCCGAGGTGTGCTGCCACCAGGAGTCAAGATAGGTTAGTCCAAGGAATCAAGCCGACCTGGTTCCAAAAGGCAAGCCGAGGCAACACATAGAAGCACGTTGAGTTGGTCCACGGAGCTGAGTTGAGAGTTCCCTAGGAGGCATGTGGAGCCAGGCCAGGAGCCTTACAGAGGTTTCCCATGAGCCGAGTGGAGACGGTGCCAGAGGTGAGCCAAAGAGAGGCCTTAGGTCGAGCCGCACTGGTGACAAAGACCCAGGCAAGTTCGTCACAGGAGTGAAGCTGATGCAGGCCTAGGAGCAGAGCAGCACTGGACCAAGTAGTCAAGCTGAGCCGGCTCCAATAGGCAAGCCAAGGCAGCCCATGGAAGCAATTTGAGTTGGTCCAAGGAGCTGAGTGGAGTGTGGCCTAGGAGCCATGCGGAGCCAGGCCAGGAGCCTTATGGAGGCATCCGAGGAGGCGAGGTGAGGCGGTCGCGGGAACGGAGCCAAACAGAGCCCAAATATCAAGCTGCGCTGGCCACAAACGGCCAGGCAAGTGCGTCACAGGAGTGACGCTGATGCAGGTCTAGGGGCAGAGCAGAGCACAGCTGGACCAAAGAGTCGAGCTCAGCGGGGACAAGGAAGGATGCGGAGATAGCGCCAGGAGCTGAGCTGGCCCTAGGAACCCTGCGGAGCCAACGTAGGAGCCTCCATGAGCCGTCCCAGGAGCCAAGATGAGCTGGCCAAGGAGTTGGGCAGAGCTGGCCACAAGAGTCCGTCTGACTTTGTGTCAAAAGACCAGGCAAGGCTGCTGCGAGGGCCGAGTGGATTCAGTTCATGAGTCGGGCCGAGATGCCGAGCATGCTGAGGGCAGCCAGCCCCTGGAGCTGAGCTGTGTCAGTCCTAGTCCTAGGAAGCCTGCGGAGCCAAGGTAGGAGCCTTGACGAGCCGGCGAAGGAGTTGGGCAGAGCTGGCCGCAGGAGCCCATCTGACTTTGTGCCATAAGACCAGGCAAGGCTGTGACGAGGGCCGAGCGGAGTCAGCTCAGGAGATGGGCCGAGATACCGAGCATGCTGAGCGCAGCAAGCCCCTGGAGCAGAGCTGTGTCGGTCCCAGGAACCGCGTGGAGGTGTCCCCAAAAGTCAAGCTTGGCTGTCCTCAGGATGGGAGCTGAGCTTCCACCAGTTGTCATGGTGTTTTAGTCCAAGGAGCCAATCTGAGCTGGTTTCAAAGCTGAACTGAGGCGGCACATGGGGTCAAGTTGAGTTGGTCCAAGGAGCTGAGTGGAGTGTGGCCTAGGAGCCATGCGGAGCCAGGCCAGGAGCCTTATGGAGGCATCCAAGGAGCCGAGGTGAGGCGGTCGCGGGAACGGAGCCAAACAGAGCCCAAATATCAAGCTGCGCTGGCCACAAACGGCCAGGCAAGTCCGTCACAGGAGTGACGCTGATGCAGGTCTAGGAGCAGAGCAGAGCACAGCTGGACCAAAGAGTCGAGCTCAGCGGGGACAAGGAAGGATGCGGAGATAGCGCCAGGAGCTGAGCTGGCCCTAGGAACCCTGCGGAGCCAACGTAGGAGCCTCCATGAGCCGTCCCAGGAGCCAAGATGAGCTGGCCAAGGAGTTGGGCAGAGCTGGCCGCAGGAGCCCATCTGACTTTGTGCCATAAGACCAGGCAAGGCTGTGACGAGGGCCGAGCGGAGTCAGCTCAGGAGATGGGCCGAGATACCGAGCATGCTGAGCGCAGCAAGCCCCTGGAGCAGAGCTGTGTCGGTCCCAGGAACCGCGTGGAGGCGTCCCCAAAAGTCAAGCTTCGCTGTCCTCAGGATGGGGAGTTGTTTTTTTTCTCTTGGAAGAGAGAGCGCCTTTGAGAGTTTGTGGGGGTGTAGGTTGTGGATTTATTTCAACAAGTTCAGGTGTATTTGAGTCAATCATAAATTCAAATAACAATTCTGTGCCCTTGTAGACCCAAATACAGTACACTACTGTAGGTTTGATGAAAGTGAAATTGTGCCAGCAATCTGAATTTGGCGCCATAATTTTGTAACAATCAGTGTTATATTTGTCTGGTTTGGTAGAGTCTACATAGACGGTTTTAATTACAGTTGGCCTGTGGTGATTAGACCCGTTGATAAATCGGCAACCAATGTGTGTTCTTGTGGAATAATTACTAAATTTGCCAAGAATACAAAAATACAGCATTGTTCACACATTAAGGAAAGTCATAAAATCAAGAGGCTTCTGAGGTAGAATGCAGCCGCAGCTAGCACACGAAGAATGCAACAGCTGTGATTCCCTGTACAAGGTTGTTTGCGAAACTACACGAGGGATGGAACGGAACGTGCTTGTTCCATGGTCTTCCCTTGTGACGAATAGCAGATATGGGGACGAGATGGTACTACGGAACTGATAAGCGGCCTACACGCTACCCGAGCCAACATTTCGTCAAATGTTGATGAAATGCTGTCCTTTTGTGCGAACTTTGCTCACCACAATGTACCAAAACACACCTCCATCCCAGAGGCTATCCGCCCCTGAGGGGTGAACACTCCTCCTTGAGTACATTAATCATAATAAAAGTACATATGACTAAAGTCACTCAAACTCCACTTTGAAGAGAGAAAAAAATATAAAAATAGCCCAAGAGAGAGGGGATGTCAGACACATCCCCTGTGAACAGGCAGTTACTACTTGTTCGCACAGCTTAACCGACACAAGCCACCCACCTTCCCGATACAGGTCAGGACGGCTTGTGCGGCCACGTTTAACATGTAACGATTCAAGTAAGCGTTCCCATTCCCGACCATCATCTACAATGTCAATTTGCTGTAGCCGCGTGAGGCCATCTACCTGTTGGTTGAACTGAGCAGTGATCGAGTTTGAACGATCGTGGCCTTTTACCCAAGCAATGTGCAATGGTCTCTGTCCTCCTGTTTCCAACAGTTGCTTCCAATTATCTGTCTCCCAAACTGGGACTCTATTCACCTGCCAATCATTGGCTGCCCAGTGTCCTACCCATTCAGTGGCTCCTTTAAAAACAGCATATGACTCAGCGTAAAAGGAGGTGGCTCCATGTTGTGCAGCTAGTAGGACAGCTCTGAGTTCCCCTACCCTCCCCTGTTTCAATCGCTCTTTCTCCCGTTGTTACTTCCAGTGCTACGGCCTTATATTTCCACTTATTTTTTTCACGGTGAGATGACGCATCAGTAAACCACACTCCTGTAAGATCACTGCTGTCCCTCAAAGGAGGTGCTTCTTGGATTGGAGGTGGTCTGTTTGGTGGGGATTGGAACAATAGGGCACCATCTATATCCTTTGGTATCCTTGTGAAGTAGCCTTGGATACTTTAACACTGCCTTCAGAGACTGGCATGATTTCATTAATGCCTTCTAAATAAGCATACCACTTTCGAACTGTAGGTCTCTGGGCAATGCCAGCTGGTGGTGGTGTCCCTTTAAGGACCACACCTGGGAGGCGAAAAGGTCCCAGGAAAGATCACGCTCTGTTCTCTTCTTATCTGCTCTGCTCGTTGCAACGCTCGCACCAGGGACAGTAAACCCTTCTCCAGGTCTGAATATCTGCTCTCAGTATCATGGAAGGCGTGGGAGCAAAATTCTAATGGTCTCTCCGGTCCTGCTGGTCCCTTCTGCCATAAATTACAACGGGAACCATGTTCACTGAACCCCCATTCTACATGGACAGGGTCAGTTGGATGTATAGGACCAAGCTGTTGGAATAACCTTAGCTCCTTTATTAGTAATTGCAGAGCAATAGTGTGTTGTTCAGTCCACACCCAGGATTTACCCTTTTTTGGCAAGCTATGAAGGGGGCGAGCAATGATGGAAAAGCCAGGGACGTGTTTACGCCAATAACTTAAAGTCCCAGGACTTGCTGTAACTCCTTCACGCTGGATGGATTCTGGCCATGCTCTATTTTTTCCAGGGTATCCTGAGGGACAGAAGCAGCTCCCTTAAACCACCAGACCCCCAGGAATTTAACTTCCTGTGCTGGTCCCTGACACTTTGAGTCGGGAATTTCCAATCCCAAATCTGATAATGTTTTTCGGATGTTTTCCATCATGTCTTGTACACTTTCTTGGTTCTCTCCCCTATTAAGAGGTCATCAATAATATATTGGTATACTGTACATCCCTGTGAAACAGGAATCTCTGATAGCACTTTAGCTAAAGCATTATGGGCAATAGTGGGGGAATGTTTGTATCCTTGCGGAAAGCGGTTAAAGGTATATTGGACTCCTTTCCATGTGAATGCAAACTGCGCTTTGTCCTGCTCAAGGAGGAGAATCATAAAAAAATATGTCTTTAACATCTAAGCCAACCCTCCAAGGATGAGCAGCTCCTTGTATCATTGTCACAATTTCCGCGATATTCGGAACCGCAGCGGTCAGGGGTGCAGTGTTGGCATCCAACTTTTGGTAATCTACTGTGAAACGCCATTGCCTTTTTGGTTTCTTTACTGGCCACACCGCTGAAAAATAAGGCGAGTGAATCCTCTTAATGATGTCCCTTTTTTCTAAATCTGATACCACTCTGTCTGCTCCTGCAACAGCAGCTGCAGGCAGTGAATACTACAGGACAGCAGAGATTTTAGAGGGAGGGAAAGGTATGGAAGTTTCCAATAGATTCAATTTCACTGCGTCTATTACTTTTTCAAATCCTGCAAAAGTTCACACTGTGGAGACATCATTAAGAAAAGTCCTTAAGAAAACCCCGGGCGGCAGGCTTTCGTGGTGCCTTCAGCCTCGACACCACCCTTTCCCACTTGGCGCCGCGCCAGGCACAAAAATGGCCATATGGCTGGAGATGGGTCCCACGCCCAAAGAGCCAGCAGGGAAAACTATGCCTTGTTCTAAAGCTCTTTGGGAACCGCTTGCGTAGCCCCACAGACCTGGGGGCTGCGGGCTTTCCTGCTGCCTTCAGCCTCGACACCACCCTTTACCACCTGGCGCTGCGCCAGGCACAAAAATGGCCGTACGGCTGGAGATGGGTGCCACGCCCAAAGAGCCATCAGGGAAAACTATGCCTTGTTCTAACGCTCTTTGCGAACCGATTGAGTAGCCCCACAGACCTGGGGGCTGCGGGCTTTCCTGCTGCCTTCAGCCTCAAAACCACCCTTTCCCACTTGGCGCCGCGCCAGGCACAAAAATGGCCATACAGCTGGAGATGGGTCCCCTGCCCAAGGAGCCAGCAGGGAAAATTATGCCTTGTTCTAAAGCTCTTTGGGAACCGCTTGCGTAGCCCCACAGACCTGGGGACTGCAGGCTTTCCTGCTGCCTTCAGCCTCGACACCACCCTTTCCCACTTGGTGCCACGCCAGGAACAAAAATGGCCATACGGCTGGAGATGGGTCCCACGCCCAAAGAGCCAGCAGGGAAAATTATGCCTTGTTCTAAAGCTCTTTGGGAACTGCTTGCGTAGCCCCACAGACCTGGGGGCTGCGGGCTTTCCTGCTGCCTTCAGCCTCAAAGCCACCCTTTCCCACTTGGCGCCGCGCCAGGCACAAAAATGGCCATACGGCTCGAGATGGGTCCCCCGCCCAAAGAGCCAGCAGGGAAAACTTTGTCTACAGTCAGTCAAGGTCTACGTACTCAACACTGATAAGAAAGATCACATGTGTTCTTGTGGTGAGGGATATCAAGTGGAAATCCTTCTCGCGGAGTGATCAAGCGATTTAAACTTTTCATCATAATCCAAAGTCTAACATGCAAAACAATTTTCTAAGCAAAGCACAATACAGTGAGCATTAATAAAACAACAACAGAGTGAAGCATCTTGTTATAAAGTCCTGTAACTGTCGGTGACCATCCAAAAAGAATATCTCCCCATCTATGTCCTCCGCGTCTCTTCACTCTTTCCAACGCTTGGTGTATTTCTTCAACCTGTGATGGACGGTAATCAAAGTTGTCTGTCCATTTCCTTGGGCCTCTTTCAAGAGTCGCTTCAATTCATTGTGTTTTAGCAGCTTCTTCACCAGGGAGAGATTCATTCCGATAGGGGTAGGCAACAATCTCGAATCAACGTATAATTAGGTTGTAGCAATTGAAAAGACGTAACAGGAGCTTAATAATTGAAGTCGCATCCCGTAACTTTGTGTTAGTAAAGTTCAAACACAAAGATTTGAGTGATTACTATGTCATCTCTGAATACAAGACTACAGGGAGACCTCATGCTAACGCACCCTTTACCAATCTAGACAAGCACAGTCTCTGGGGTTTCATCGGGATGTGTCTCAAAGTGACAAACATTCTGGTTGGTGTCAAGACAAAGGTCTTGTGCTTTGAGAGTATTACTCTCACAAATGAATCCTTGTTGGTCTCGTGAAAAGCATGCGTCAACATCAGCAGTTTGCCATTTAGTCTCATTTTGTCGTGCCCAACCTCTGTGCTGTGTTGGATAGAGTAGAGCTCCTTGGTGATCCAACCCCAGTGCGATGATTGGGTATATGGTGTATACTGAGGCATTGCGTATCGTTAAGACAAAAGCTGTGGCTTTGCTCTCAGTGGGATCGTAGGTGAAATTAACCAGATACCACCTGGACTGAAATTTTTTCTCAAATTCAATTGCGTTATCCCATATTCCTTTTCGAATTTCGGTGGGCAAGGTGCCTTCTTCACCTTCCCTTATGATTGCGGCTGTCATAGATTGCATCCACAATTGGGCTTGGATACAACTAAGAGCCAAGGAAACATTGGTTTGGGTTGTACCAAGTGCATCTGTGATCAGCTGATGGTCTTTTTCACCCGTTTCTTCCCATTGAGGCAATATATTCGATAAAAGCCGTTGGTGGTTTCCCAATGCTAATAGAGAGGACCGTAGGGGATGTCTTAATTTGTCCAGATCAGTAGTGGTTGTGACTAGTTTGTTGGCAAGTATCTCAGCATCTATACTATTCAAGACTCCCAGGCCTGTTCCTAAGATACCAGTCGCATCCCTCTTCAGTCGTTGTGAACTGGCAAGAGTTCGTCTGCGTAACCATGCTGACCATCCTGCATAAGATGTACTCAGGAACGGTAAGCAGGTGGGTTTGATCGCAGAGATTTTAATCTGCATTGCCAATTGTGCTCGTTTGAAGGAATATGTGGGATTAAACAGTACCTGTTGTTGACCTGTGTGTGTTTAATAACGTAAGGGCCAATGTTGAAAATGTAAGGAGTTAGTCTAATGGAGGGCTTAGACAAGAGAGAGGTGTTTTTTTTTCTCTTAGAAGAGAGAGCCTTTGAGAGTTTGTGGGGTGTAGGTTCTGGATTCATTTCAGCAAGTTCAGGTGTATTTGAGTCAATCATAAATGCAAATAACAATTCTGTGCCCTTGTAGACCCAAATACAGTACACTACTGTAGGTTTGATGAAAGTGAAATTGTGCCAGCAATCTGAATTTGGCTCCATAATTTTGTAACAATCAGTGTTGTATTTGTCCGCTTTGGTAGAGTCTACATAGATGGTTTTAATTACAGTTGGCCTGTGGTGATTAGACCCGTCGATAAATCGGCAACCAATGTGTGTTCTTGTGGAATAATTACTAAATTGGCCAAGAATACAAAAATACAGCATTGTTCACACATTAAGGAAAGTCATAAAATCAAGAGGCTTCTGAGGTAGAATACAGCCGCAGCTAGCACAGGAAGAATGCAACAGCTGTGATTCCCTGTACAAGGTTGTTTGCGAAACTACACGAGGGATGGAACGGAACGCGCTTGTTCCGTGGCCTTCCCTTGTGACGAGTAGCAGATATGGGGACGAGATGGTACTACGGAACTGATAAGCGGCCTACACGCTACCCGAGCCAACATTTCGTCAAATGTTGATGAAATGCTGTCCTTTTGTGCGAACTTTGCTCACCACACTGTACCAAAACACACCTCCATCCCGGAGGCTATCCGCCCCCGAGGGGTGAACGCTCCTCCTTGAGTACATTAATCATAATAAAAGTACATATGACTAAAGTCACTCAAACTCCACTTTGAAGTTAAAAAAATAATATAAAAATAGCCCAAGAGAGAGGGGATGTCAGGGAAGACACCATCGCGAAGAATCCCACCGCTGTTTTCTGGGATCAGTCGACGGGCTGAGCCTTTCTTCCCCCCCATAAGGACGCCTTTGGGTAAGACTTTGATTACACCGAGTGCTTTCTCGGGGACTCTAGAAATTTCTCTAGAGAATCTCTACCCTACATTTATAGCCAGGCTGTATCGTTTATAATTTTGTCGCGCGTTTGTATATTTAACAATGTCTTTATTTGCACGTGCTTTGCAGACAGTGTATTTATCACCGGCAATCCTAAAGAACCTGTATATCTGTTGTTTAAATAAATTGCACTGTTTCAGTAGCTAGTCGTTTCGCTTTCTCACTGAACGCGACCAAAACTTGAGAGAGGCCGTGCTGGTTCAGGAGCACGACTAGACTGAAGGTGCAGCCCACTATTAGTGTCTCCAAATCGTAATAGTTTAACACATATTAAACGCGATTGGCCTGATAGTGCTGAATTGGGCATCACTCAGAATTGAAACCCAGCCGCACCTGGCCTCCCACCTCGGTGAGGAGTGTTAGAACGCAAGGGGGTTTATCTTCTGCCAAAACCGCTTGGCCCCGTTTCACGCAACAGAATTTGGCGTAGTCGGCAGGATTGCCATGGATAAACTGCTGCAAAAATATGATTGTGCCCCTTCCCAGGCTGGGAAGGAGTGGGCCCAAAAATTTTGGAAGGATGAAGAGAAAGTGGTGGAACGTATTGAAGAGCGTCGGGTTTCACAGAAGCTCAGAGCGGGGAAAGGCAAGGGTGTGATTTGTGCTGTGTTAGGCGCCTGTTTATCTTGTGCACAACAAGAAGCTAGAGAAACCCCCGCTCCTAATCTGATTTCAGCTGTAGAATATGCAACCCTGAAATGGGAGAATGAGGTGCTGAAGTCATCATTAGCCTTGCAAAAGGAGACAGGAGAAAGATTAAGAACTCAAGTCGATAAGCTTGTGAGTGAGAATGAATGTTTAGGAAACCGGAATGCTCAACTTGGGAGTGAAAAATCGCCAACTTAAAATGTTATTGAAAGGGTGACCGGGCTCTTAGATAAAATGCAGCCCTCGACCCAGGTCCAACAGATTCGTAAGTTAATGTGTTATCCAAATTCCGGAACCCAGACCGGAGATTTTTTTGTCTAATAGTGAGGATGACGAAGAAGATGAGGAGGAAAGGACTTTTACTTTGAAATCCCAAGTTTTTCCTTTCCGTCCTCTGGTTAAAACTGAAACTGCAGTTGATGATGGTGATGAAATTCACACCACTGTGCGTACCGTTCCATGGACACCAACCGAGTTAACAAAAATAAGGGAGAAATATTCGAGGCGACCAGAAGAGTCAGCTGTTGAGTACGTGTGGCGAGTTTCTTCTGAAGGGGGCAGAATTATGCTGAGTGAGGAAGAAGCAGGAGACTCTTGGGGACCAGGAGTGTTTTTAACCACTATGCCTGGGGATCATAATTATTCCCTAACCGCTCGAGCAGCCTATTGGGCAAGGGGTATGGATCCGCGAGTAAGGGGGGAGCCGTTAGAGATTAGAGCTACAGGCTACTCTGATCTGTTTGCGGCTGTACGGAAAGCAGCTTGTCTGCAAGCCATGTATGACAGAGAGGAGTTTCGGAAATCCCCAATGTTAGCCCCTATCGACCCGGATCGATTAGCCCCTCTCATCCGTGGTCTTCCCGATTGCCTGAAACCGTTCCTTGTTCGCACTCAAGATCGTATACGGGATGCTCGGGGTGCTCATGGGCGGGGCCGTCGTAACTACATGCCCACCTGGAATGTACAGGAAATAGATCAATATGGGCGCCGAATGGGCTGGGCCAGCCAAACTAGTGAGAAATCCTCCGAACACCCGTGAAAGGTTCGCCAAGTCCAAACTCACACTCAAAACCCTAAATCAGAGGGAAGGTTTAAGCCTGATAAGGACTGAAATGAGTTGTGGCGTAAAGCCCTACAATTAGGGGTGCCCCGACAATTCTTGCGCGGTGACCCTACGGGAGATCTCCGTACGCTAGTCCAATCTCTAACTAGAAAGAATAATGTGGCTGGGGAGAAAAGTCTAACCAGAGAATCCCCAAGTCGTGAGAAAATTGTGCCTTCTGCACCGGAACGTAACTTGATTGATTTGACAGAGTCCCAGCCAAAACACTCCTATCCCCGGGGAGGGCAGTGAGCCACCCTGTCCGGCAGGTACTAGCAATCCAATGGCGCTCTCATAAAGACTCCGAACCCGTTATTGTCATTCCTGTTGGACCCCGGAAGATATTGGTAAATTTTATTATTGATACCGGAGTCCAAATGTCTGCAATCACTAACGAAACAGCACAACTTCGAGGTATAAATCCCACCCGACGCAGAGTCAACTTCACAGGAATTGATGGTGTGGTAAAAACATGCCCCACTGCAAAAATTAACCTCTGGTTGCCGGGAGAGCAGCGAATGACTAGGGACAGAGACCATTGCACATTGCTTGGATAAAAGGCCACGATCGTTCAAACTCGATCACTGCTCAGTTCAACCAACAGGTAGATGGCCTCACGCGGCTGCAACAAATTGACATTGTAGATGATGGTCGGGAATGGGAACGCTTACTCGAATGGTTACATGTTAAACGTGGCCGCACAGGCCGTCCTGACCTGTATCGGGAAGGTGGGTGGCTTGTGTCGGTTAAGCTGTGCGAACAAATAGTAACTGCCTGGTCACAATGTCGCCTACGACTCAGCAAAGATCATCTGAGTAAGGCGCCTCCCTTACACATGCGGGACAAGAAAGCGTTGTGGCATTCATGGCAGATTGATTATATTGGGCCCTTGAGATCATCAGGTGGGAAAAGATATGTCCTGGTAGGAGTGGAGATTATCTCCAGCCTCAGTATGGCCAGCAGTTTCAAACCAGCTACCAGGGACAACACAGTGAAAGGCCTAAAAGGGTGGCTCAGCACACTTCCCCTTCCCGAGGAAATCCAGAGTGATAACGTTTCACACTTTACCGCTTCGGTGGTACATACAAGATTGGGCCAAAGAAGAAGGGATTCGATGGGTATTTCATACTCCCTATTATCCTCAGGCTAATGGCATTGTTGAACGCACCAATAGATTGGTTAAGCGTTTTGCAAAAAGTCATGAACCTGGTTGGCATTTGCGATTGGATGATGCCATCTATCAACTAAATAACAGATGGAGTGGAGACGGCTGTCCTAAAATGAAAGCTTTCTGTGTACCTGCCAATATTATCTCTCCAAAGGCTGCCAATGAACCGGGAAAATACCCTGGAAGATTTCACCCTGGACTACCTGTGCTAGTGAAAATGCCTCAAAATGGGACGGTGCCAATGGTGCTAGCTACTCCCAAAAATCCCTATGCATGGGAAGCCAAGGATTGTTCAGGGAAGATACACCGGATCAGCACCCGGTGGACCGCACCTTCTTTTTAACCCCGTCGGTCGAATAAGACCGAGCAGATTTTCTTTTCCTTTATGTCTTACAGGAACCTTGGATGAGCTGTACAGACGGATTGGCCTACGCTACCTTTGAATGTCTCCAGGGAATCCTGACATTGATCCTGGCAATAATACTACTTTTATGATGTATGGCTACCTGGAGGCCCAAATTCTAAAATGACGAATTGGCAGATGGAATTGATGCTATTCAGTTTTACCTTTTTATTCCCTGTTGTTTGTAGTCAAAGAGACCCAGAGTGGCCATGGTCTCAAGCCTTTGTCGTCTGTAATACAAGACTACAGGGAGACCTCATGCTAACGCACCCTTTCCCAATATAGACAAGCACAGTCTCTGGGGTTTCAGCGGGATGTGTCTCAAAGTGACAAACATTCTGGTTGGTGTCAAGACAAAGGTCTTGTGCTTTGAGAGTATTACTCTCACAAATGAATCCTTGTTGGTCTCGTGAAAAGCATGCGTCAACATCAGCAGTTTGCCATTTAGTCTCATTTTGTCGTGCCCAACCTCTGTGCTGTGTTGGATAGAGTAGAGCTCCTTGGTGATCCAACCCCAGTGCGATGATTGGGTATATGGTGTATACTGAGGCATTGCGTATCGTTAAGACAAAAGCTGTGGCTTTGCTCTCAGTGGGATCGTAGGTGAAATTAACCAGATACCACCAGGATTGAAATTTTCTCTCAAACTCCATTGCATTATCCCATATTACTTTTCGAATTTCAGTGGGCAAGGTGCCTTCTTCACCTTCCCTTATGATTTATGAGTTTTTGCAAAACGCTTAACCAATCCGTTGGTGCATCCAACAATGCCATTAGCCTGAGGATAATAGGGAGTATGAAATACCCATCGAATCCCTTCTTCTTTGGCCCAATCTTGTACCACTGTAGCGGTAAAGTGTGAACCGTTATCACTTTGGATTTCCTCGGGAAGGGGAAGTGTGCTGAACCACCCTTTTAGGCCTTTCACTGTGTTGTCCCCGGCAGCTGATTTGAAGCTGGTGGCCATACTGAGGCTGGAGATAATCTCCACTCCTACCAGGACATATCTTTTCCCACCTGATGATCTCAAGGGCCCAATATAATCGAGCTGCCATGAATGCCACAACGCTTTCTTGTCCCGCATGTGTAAGGGAGGCGCCTTACTCAGATGATCTTTGCTGAGTCGTAGGCGACATTGTGACCAGGCAGTTACTACTTGTTCGCACAGCTTAACCGACACAGGCCACCCCCGGGCTAGACCTTCCTGATACAGATCAGCACGGCCTGTGCGGCCACGTTTAACATGTAACGATTCAAGTAAGCGTTCCCATTCCCGACCATCATCTACAATGCCAATTTGCTGTAGCCGCGTGAGGCCATCTACCTGTTGATTGAACTGAGCAGTGATCGAGTTTGAACGATCGTGGCCTTTTACCCAAGCAATGTGCAATGGTCTCTGTCCTCCTATTTCCAACAGTTGCTTCCAACTATCTGTCTCCCAGATTGGGACTCTATTCACCTGCCAATCATTGGCTGCCCAGTGTCCTAGCCGTTCAGTGGCTCCTTTAAAAACAGCATATGACTCAGCGTAAATGTAAGTAGCCCCATGTTGTGCAGCTAGTAGGACGGCTCTGAGTTCCCCTACTTGTGCCCTACCTTCTCCTGTTTCAATTGCTCTTTCCCCCGTTGCTACTTCCAGTGCTATGGCCTTGTATTTCCACTTGCTGTTCTCACGGTGAGATGACACACCAGTAAACCACACTCCTGTAAGATCACTGCCTTCTTTCAGAGGAGGTGCTTCTTGGATTGGAGGTGGTCTGTTTGGTGGGGATTGGAACAATAGGGCACCATCTATATCCTTCTGGAGCATGGATACTTTAACACTACCTTCAGAGATTGGCATGATTTCATTAATGCCTTCTAAATAAGCATACCACTTTCGAACTGTGGGTTTCTGGGCAATGCCGGCTGGCGGTGCTGTCCCTTTACGGACCACATCTAGGAGTCGAAAAGGGCCCCGAACAATCACGCTCTGTTCTCTCCTTATCTGCTCTGCTCGTTGCAATGCTCGCACCAGGGACAGTAAACCCTTCTCCAGGTCTGAATATCTGCTCTCAGTATCATTAAAGGCGTGAGAGCTAAATTCTAATGGTCTCTCCGGTCCTGCTGGTCCCTTTTGCCATAAATTACAACGGGAACCATGTTCACTGAGCCCCCATTCTACATGGACAGGGTCAGTTGGATGTATGGGGCCAAGTTGTTGGAATAACCTTAGCTCTTTTATTAGCAATTCTAGTGCATTAGTATGTTGTTCAGTCCACTCCCAGGATTTACCTTTTTTGAGCAAACAATAAAGGGGGCGAGCAATGATGGAAAAGCCAGGGATGTGTTTACGCCAATAACTTAAAGTTCCCAGGACTTGCTGTAACTCCTTCGTGCTGGAAGGATTCTGTCCATGTTCTATTTTTTCAGGGTATCCTGAGGGACGGAAGCAGCTCCCTTAATCCACCAGACCCCCAGGAATTTAACTTCCTGTGCGGGTCCCTGACACTTTGAGTCGGGAATTTCCAATCCCAAATCTGATAATGTTTTTCGGATGTTTTGCATCATGTCTTGTACACTTTCTTGGCTCTCTCCCCCTATTAAGATGTCGTCAATATATTGGTATACCGTACATCCCTGTGAAACAGGAATCTCTGATAGCACTTTAGCCAAAGCATTATGGGCAATAGTGGGGGAATGTTTGTATCCTTGCGGAAAGCGGTTAAAGGTATATTGGACTCCTTTCCATGTGAATGCAAACTGCGCTTTGTCCTGCTCAAGGAGGGGAATCATAAAAAAATATGTCTTTAACATCTAAGGCAGCCACCCAAGGATGGGCAGCTCATTTTATCATTGTCACAATTTCCGCGATATTTGGAACCGCAGCGGTCAGGGGTGCAGTGTTGGCGTTTAATTTTCCGTAATCTACTGTGAAACGCCATTGCCTTTTTGGTTTCTTTACTGGCCACACCGGTGAATGAGCGCGTGAGTCCTCTTAATGATGTTTCTTTTTTCTAAATCTGATACCACCCCGTCTGCTCCTGCAAAAGCAGCTGCAGGCAGTGAATACCACAGGACAGCAGAGATTTTAGAGGGAGGGAAAGGTATGGAAGTTTCCAATAGATTCAATTTCACTGTGTCTATTACTTTTTCAAATCCTGCAAAACTTCACACTGTGGAGACATCATTAAGAAAAGTCATTAAGAAAACCTCGGGCGGCAGGTTTTCGTGGCGCCTTGAGCCTCAAAACCACCCTTTCCCACTTGACGCCGCGCCAGGCACAAAAATGGCCATACGGCTGGAGATGGGTCCCCTGCCCAAGGAGCCAGCAGGGAAAATTATGCCTTGTTCTAAAGCTCTTTGGGAACCGCTTGCGTAGCCCCACAGACCTGGGGGCTGCGGGCTTTCCTGCTGCCTTCAGCATCGACAACACCCTTTCCCACTTGGCGCCGCGCCACGCACAAAAATGGCCTATGGCTGGAGATGGGTCCCCCGCCCAAAGAGCCAGCAGGGAAAACTATGCCTTGTTCTAAAGCTCTTTGGGAACCGCTTGCGTAGCCCCACAGACCTGGGGGCTGCGGGCTTTCCTGCCGCCTTCGGCCTCGACACCACCATTTCCCTCTGGGCGCCGGGCCAGGCAGATAAATGGCCATACGGCTGGAGATGGGTCCTGCGCCCAAAGAGTCAGCAGGGAAAACTATGCCTTGTTCTAAAGGTCTTTGGGAACCGCTTGCGTAGCCCCACAGACCTGGGGGCTGCAGGCTTTCCTGCTGCCTTCAGCCTCGACACCACCCTTTCCCACTTGGCGCCGCGCCAGGCACAAAAATGGCCTATGGCTGGAGATGGGTTCCCTGCCCAAAGAGCCAGCAGGGAAAACTATGCCTTGTTCTAAAGCTCTTTGGGAACCGCTTCCGTAGCCCCACAGACCTGGGGGCTGCGGGCTTTCCTGCTGCCTTCAGCCTCGACACCACCCTTTCCCACTTGGCGCCGCGCCAGCCACAAAAATGGCCATACGGCTGGAGATGGTTCCCCTGCCCAAGGAGCCATCAGGGAAAATTATGCCTTGTTCTAAAGCTCTTTGGGAACCGCTTGCGTAGCCCCACAGACCTGGGGGCTGCGGGCTTTCCTGCTGCCTTCAGCCTCGACACCACCCTTTCCCACTTGGCGCCGCGCCAGGCACAAAAATGGCCATATGGCTGGAGATGGGTCCCCCGCCCAAGGAGCCAGCAGGGAAAATTATGCCTTGTTCTAAAGCTCTTTGGGAACCGCTTGCGTAGCCCCACAGACCTGGGGACTGCGGGCTTTCCTGCTGCCTTCAGCCTCGACACCACCCTTTCCCACTTGGCGCCGCGCCAGGCACAATAATGTCCATACGGCTGGAGATGGGTCCCCTGCCCAAGGAGCCAGCAGGGAAAACTATGCCTTGTTCTAAAGCTCTTTGGGAACCGCTTGCGTAGCCCCACAGAACTGGGGGCTGCGGGCTTTCCTGCTGCCTTTAGCCTCGACACCACCCTTTCCCACTTGGCGCCGCGCCAGGCACAATAATGTCCATACGGCTGGAGATGGGTCCCCTGCCAAAGGAGCCAGCAGGGAAAACTATGCCTTGTTCTAAAGCTCTTTGGGAACCGCTTGCGTAGCCCCACAGACCTGGGGGCTGCGGGCTTTTCTGCTGCCTTCAGCCTCTACACCACCATTTCCCACTTGGCGCCACGCCAGCCACAAAAATGGCCTATGGCTGGAGATGGGTTCCCTGCCCAAAGAGCCAGCAGGGAAAACTATGCCTTGTTCTAAGACTTTTTGAAAACCGCTTGCGTAGCCCCACAGAGCTGGGGGCTGTGGGCTTTCCTGCTGCCTTCAGCCTCGACACCACCCTTTCCTACTTGACGCCGCGCCAGGCAGAAAAATGGCCATACGGCAGGAGATGGGGCCCCTGCCCAAGGAGCCAGCAGGGAAATTTATGCCTTGTTCTAAAGGTCTTTGGGAACCGCTTGCGTTGTCCCACAGACGTGGGGGCTGCGGGCTTTCCTACTGCCTTCAGCCTCAACACCACCCTTTCCCACCTGGCGCCGCGCCAGGCACAAAAATTGCCATATGGGTGGAGATGGGTCCCCCGCCCAAAGAGCCAGCAGGGAAAACTATGCCTTGTTCTAAAGCTCTTTGGGAACCGCTTGCGTAGCCCCACAGACCTGGGGGCTGCGGCCTTTCCTGCTGCCTTTGGCCTCGACACCACCCTTTACCACCTGGCGCTGCGCCAGGCACAAAAATGGCCTATGGCTGGAGATGGGTCCCACGCCCAAAGAGCCATCAGGGAAAACTATGCCTTGTTCTAAAGCTCTTTGGGAACCGCTTGCGTAGCCCCACAGACCTGGGGGCTGCGGGCTTTCCTGCTGCCTTCAGCCTCGACACCACCCTTTCCGACTTGGCGCCGCGCCAGGCACAAAAATGGCCATATGGCTGTAAATGGGTCCACCACCCAAAGAGCCAGCAGGGAAAACTATGCCTTGTTCTAAAGCTCTTTGGGAACCGCTTGCGTAGCCCCACAGAGCTGGGGGCTGTGGGCTTTCCTGCTGCCTTCAGCCTCGACACCACCCTTTACCACCTGGCGCTGCGCCAGGCACAAAAATGGCCTATGGGTGGAGATGGGTCCCACGCCCAAAGAGCCAGCAGGGAAAACTATGCCTTGTTCTAAAGCTCTTTGGGAACCGCTTCCGTAGCCCCACAGACCTGGGGGCTGCGGCCTTTCCTGCTGCCTTCAGCCTCGACAACACCATTTCCCTCTGGGCGCAGGGCCAGGCACAGAAAAGGCCTATGGCTGGAGATGGGTGCCACGCCCAAAGAGCCATCAGGGAAAACTATGCCTTGTTCTAAAGCTCTTTGGGAACCGCTTGCGTAGCCCCACAGACCTGGGAGCTGCGGGCTTTGCTGCTGCCTTCAGCCTCGACACCGCCATTTCTCTCTGGGCGCCGTTCCAGGCACGAAAAAGGCCTATGGCTGGAGATGGGTCCCCTGCCGAAAGAGCCATCAGGGAAAACTATGCCTTGTTCTAAAGCTCTTTGGGAACCGCTTGCGTAGCCCCACAGACCTGGGGGCTGCGGCCTTTCCTGCTGCCTTCGGCCTCGACACCACCCTTTACCACCTGGCGCCGCGCCAGGCACAAAAATGGCCATACGGCTGGAGATGGGTCCCACGCCCAAAGAGCCAGCATGGAAACCTATGCCTTGTTCTAACGGTCTTTGGGAACAGCTTGCGTAGCCCCACAGACCTGGGGGCTGCAGGCTTTGCTGCTGCCTTCAGCCTCGACACCACCATTTCCCTCTGGGCGCAGGGCCAGGCACAAAAAAGGCCTATGGCTGGAGAAGGGTGCCATGCCCAAAGAGCCATCAGGGAAAACTATGCCTTGTTCTAAAGCTCTTTGGGAACCGCTTGCGTAGCCCCACAGACCTGGGGGCTGCAGGCTTTGCTGCTGCCTTCAGCCTCAAAGCCACCCTTTCCCACTTGGCGCCACGCCAGGCACAAAAATGGCTTATGGCTGGAGATGGGTCCCCCGCCCAAAGAGCCATCAGGGAAAACTATGCCTTGTTCTAAAGCTCTTTGGGAACCGCTTGCGTAGCCCCACAGACCTGGGGGCTGCGGGCTTTCCTGCTGCCTTCAGCCTCAACACCACCCTTTCCCACTTGGCGCCGCGCCAGGCACAAAAATGGCCTATGGCTAGAGATGGGTCCCACGCCCAAAGAGCCAGCAAGGAAAACTATGCCTTGTTCTAAAGCTCTTTGGGAACCGCTTCCGTAGCCCCACAGACCTGGGGGCTGCGGGCTTTCCTGCTGCCTTCAGCCTCGACACCACCCTTTCCCACTTGGCGCCGCGCCAGGCACAAAAATGGCCATACAGCTGGAGATGGGTGCCACGCCCAAAGAGCCATCAGGGAAAACTATGCCTTGTTCTAAAGCTCTTTGGGAACCGCTTGCGTAGCCCCACAGACCTGGGGGCTGCGGGCTTTCCTGCTGCCTTCAACCTCAAAACCACCCTTTCCCACTTGACGCCGCGCCAGGCTCAAAAATGGCCTATGGCTGGAGATGGGTCCCACGCCCAAAGAGCCAGCAGGGAAAACTATGCCTTGTTCTAAAGGTCTTTGGGAACCGCTTGCGTTGTCCCACAGACCTGGGGGATGCGGGCTTTCCTGCTGCCTTCAGCCTTGACACCACCCTTTCCCACTTGGTGCCACGCCAGGAACAAAAATGGCCATACGGCTGGAGATGGGTCCCACGCCCAAAGAGCCAGCAGGGAAAATTATGCCTTGTTCTAAAGCTCTTTGGGAACTGCTTGCGTAGCCCCACAGACCTGGGGACTGCCGGCTTTCCTGCTACCTTCAGCCTAGACACCACCCTTTCCCACTTGGCGCCGCGCCAGGCACAAAAATGGCCATACGGCTGGAGATGGGTGCCACGCCCAAAGAGCCAGCAGGGAAAACTATGCCTTGTTCTAAAGCTCTTTGGGAACCGCTTGCGTAGCCCCACAGACCTGGGGGCTGCGGGCTTTCCTGCTGCCTTCAGCCTCGACACCACCCTTTCCCACTTGGCGCCACGGCAGGCACAAAAATGGCCATACGGCTGGAGATGAGTCCCCTGCCCAAGGAGACAGCAGGGAAAACTATGCCTTGTTCTAAACCTCTTTGGGAACCGCTTGCGTAGCCGCACAGACCGGGGGGCTGCGGGCTTTCCTGCTGCCTTCAGCCTCAAAACCACCCTTTCCCACTTGGCGCCGTGCCAGGCACAATAATGTCCATACGGCTGGACATGCGTCCCCCGCCCAAGGAGCCAGCAGGGAAAATTATGCCTTGTTCTAAAGCTCTTTGGGAACCGCTTGCGTAGCCCCACAGACCTGGGAGCTGCGGGCCTTCCTGCTGCCTTCAGCCTCGACAACACCCTTTCCCACTTGGCGCCGCGCCAGGCACAAAAATGGCCATATGGCTGGAGATGGGTCCCCTGCCCAAGGAGCCAGCAGGGAAAACTATGCCTTGTTCTAAAGCTCTTTGGGAACCGCTTGCGTTGTCCCACAGACCTGGGGGCTGCAGGCTTTCCTGGTGCCTTCAGCCTGAACACCACCCTTTCCCACTTGGCGCCGCGCCAGACACAAAAATGGCCATACGGCTGGAGATGGGTCCCCCGCCCAAAGAGCCAGCAGGGAAAACTATGCCTTGTTCTAAAGCTCTTTGGGAACCGCTTGCGCAGCCCCACAGACCTGGGGGCTGCGGGCTTTCCTGCTGCCTTCAGCCTCGACACCACCCTTTCCCACTTGGCGCTGCGCCAGGCACAAAAATGGCCATATGGCTAGAGATGGGTCCCCCGCCCAAAGAGCCAGCAGGGAAAACTATGCCTTGTTCTAAAGCTCTTTGGGAACCGCTTGCGCAGCCCCACAGACCTGGGGGCTGTGGGCTTTCCTGCTGTCTTCGGCCTCGACACCACCCTTTAGCACCTGGCGCCGGGCCAGGCACAAAAATGGCCTATGGCTAGAGATGGGTCCCCTGCCCAAGGAGCCAGCAGGGAAAATTATGCCTTGTTCTAAAGCTCTTTGGGAACCGCTTGCGTAGCCCCACAGACCTGGGGGCTGCAGGCTTTCCTGCTGCCTTCAGCCTCGACACCACCCTTTCCCACTTGGCGCCGCGCCAGGCACAAAAATGGCCATATGGCTGGAGATGGGTCCCCCGCCCAAAGAGCCAGCAGGGAAACCTATGCCTTGTTCTAAAGGTCTTTGGGAACCGCTTGCGTAGCCCCACAGACCTGGGGGCTGCAGGCTTTGCTGCTGCCTTCAGCCTCGACACCACCATTTCCCTCTGGGCGCAGAGCCAGGCACAAAAAAGGCCTATGGCTGGAGATGGGTCCCCTGCCGAAAGAGCCAGCAGGGAAAACTATGCCTTGTTCTAAAGCTCTTTGGGAACCGCTTGCGTAGCCCCACAGACCTGGGGGCTGCAGGCTTTGCTGCTGCCTTCAGCCTCAAAGCCACCCTTTCCCACTTGGCGTCGTGCCAGGCACAAAAATGGCCTATGGCTGGAGATGGGTCCCCTGCCCAAAGAGCCATCAGGGAAAACTATGCCTTGTTCTAAAGCTCTTTGGGAACCGCTTGCGTAGCCCCACAGACCTGGGGGCTGCGGGCTTTCCTGCTGCCTTCAGCCTCGACACCACCCTTTCCCACTTAGCGCCGCGCCAGGCACAAAAATGGCCATATGGCTCGAGATGGGTGCCCCGCGCAAGGAGCCAGCAGGGAAAACTATGCCTTGTTCTAAAGCTCTTTGGGAACCGCTTGCGTAGCCCCACAGACCTGGGGGCTGTGGGCTTTCCTGCTGCCTTCGGCCTCGACACCACCCTTTACCACCTGGCGCCGCGCCAGGCACAAGAATTGCCATATGGGTGGAGATGGGTCCCACGCCCAAAGAGCCATCAGGGAAAACTATGCCTTGTTCTAAAGCTCTTTGGGAACCGCTTGCGTAGCCCCACAGACCTGGGGGCTGCAGGCTTTGCTGCTGCCTTCAGCCTCAAAGCCACCCTTTCCCACTTGGCGCCGCGCCAGGCACAAAAATGGCCATATGGCTCGAGATGGGTCCCCCGCGCAAGGAGCCAGCAGGGAAAACTATGCCTTGTTCTAAAGCTCTTTGGGAACCGCTTGCGTAGCCCCACAGACCTGGGGGCTGTGGGCTTTCCTTCTGCCTTCGGCCTCGACACCACCCTTTACCACCTGGCGCCGCGCCAGGCACAAAAATTGCCATATGGGTGGAGATGGGTCCCCCGCCCAAAGAGCCAGCAGGGAAAACTATGCCTTGTTCTAAAGCTCTTTGGGAACCGCTTGCGTAGCCCCACAGACCTGGGGGCTGCGGGCTTTCCTGCTGCCTTCAGCCTCGACACGACCCTGTCCCACTTGGCGCCGCGCCAGCCTCAAAAATGGACGTACGGCTGGAGATGGGTGCCACGCCCAAAGAGCCAGCAGTGAAAACTATGCCTTGTTCTAAAGCTCTTTGGGAACCGCTTGCATAGCCCCACAGACCTTGGGGCTGCGGGAATCCTGCTGCCTTCCGCCTCAAAAACACACTTTCCCACTTGGCGCCGGGCCAGGCACAAAAATGGCCATATGGCTGGAGATGGGTGCCACGCCCAAAGAGCCAGGAGGGAAAAATATGCCTTGTTCTAAAGCTCTTTGGGAACCGCTTGCGTAGCCGCACAGACCTGGGGGCTGCGGGCTTTCCTGCTGCCTTCAGCCTCAAAACCACCCTTTCCCACTTGGCGCCGTGCCAGGCACAATAATGTCCATACGGCTGGACATGCGTCCCCCGCCCAAGGACCCAGCAGGGAAAATTATGCCTTGTTCTAAAGCTCTTTGGGAACCGCTTGCGTAGCCCCACAGACCTGGGGGCTGCAGGCTTTCCTGGTGCCTTCAGCCTGAACACCACCCTTTCCCACTTGGCGCTGCGCCAGACACAAAAATGGCCATACGGCTGGAGATGGGTCCCCCGCCCAAAGAGCCAGCAGGGAAAACTATGCCTTGTTCTAAAGCTCTTTGGGAACCGCTTGCGTAGCCCCACAGACCTGGGGGCTGCGGGCTTTCCTGCTGCCTTCAGCCTCGACACCACCCTTTCCCACTTGGCGCTGCGCCAGGCACAAAAATGGCCATATGGCTAGAGATGGGTCCCCCGCCCAAAGAGCCAGCAGGGAAAACTATGCCTTGTTCTAAAGCTCTTTGGGAACCGCTTGCGTAGCCCCACAGACCTGGGGGCTGCGGGCTTTCCTGCTGTCTTCGGCCTCGACACCACCCTTTAGCACCTGGCGCCGCGCCAGGCACAAAAATGGCCTATGGCTAGAGATGGGTCCCCTGCCCAAAGAGCCAGCAGGGAAAATTATGCCTTGTTCTAAAGCTCTTTGGGAACCGCTTGCGTAGCCCCACAGACCTGGGGGCTGCGGGCTTTCCTGCTGCCTTCAGCCTCGACACCACCCTTTACCACTTGGCGCCGCGCCAGGCACAAAAATGGCCATATGGCTGGAGATGGGTCCCCCGCCCAAAGAGCCAGCAGGGAAACCTATGCCTTGTTCTAAAGGTCTTTGGGAACCGCTTGCGTAGCCCCACAGACCTGGGGGCTGCAGGCTTTGCTACTGCCTTCAGCCTCGACACCACCATTTCCCTGTGGGCGCAGAGCCAGGCACAAAAAAGGCCTATGGCTGGAGATGGGTGCCATGCCCAAAGAGCCAGCAGGGAAAACTATGCCTTGTTCTAAAGCTCTTTGGGAACCGCTTGCGTAGCCCCACAGACCTGGGGGCTGCGGCCTTTCCTGCTGCCTTCGGCCTCGACACCACCCTTTCCCACTTGGCGCCGCGCCAGGCACAAAAATGGCCTATGGCTAGAGATGGGTCCCACGCCCAAAGAGCCAGCAAGGAAAACTATGCCTTGTTCTAAAGCTCTTTGGGAACCGCTTGCGTAGCCCCACAGACCTGGGGGCTGTGGGCTTTCCTGCTGCCTTCAGCCTCGACACCACCCTTTCCCACTTGGCGCCGCGCCAGGCACAAAAATGGCCATACAGCTGGAGATGGGTGCCACGCCCAAAGAGCCATCAGGGAAAACTATGCCTTGTTCTAAAGCTCTTTGGGAACCGCTTGCGTAGCCCCACAGACCTGGGGGCTGCGGGCTTTCCTGCTGTCTTCGGCCTCGACACCACCCTTTCCCACTTGACGCCGCGCCAGGCACAAAAATGGCCATACGGCTGGAGATGGGTCCCCTGCCCAAAGAGCCAGCAGGGAAAACTATGCCTTGTTCTAAAGCTCTTTGGGAACCACTTGCGTAGCCCCACAGACCTGGGGGCTGCGGGCTTTCCTGCTGCCTTCAGCCTCGACACCACCCTTTCCCACTTGGCGCCGCGCCAGGCACAAAAATGGCCATACGGCTGGAGATGGGTCCCCCGCCCAAGGAGCCAGCAGGGAAAACTATGCGTTGTTCTAAAGCTCTTTGGGAACCGCTTGCGTAGCCCCACAGACCTGGGGGCTGTGGGCTTTCCGGCTGCCTTCAGCCTCGACACCACCCTTTACCACCTGGCGCCGCGCCAGGCACAAAAATTGCCATATGGGTGGAGATGGGTCCCCCGCCCAAAGAGCCATCAGGGAAAACTATGCCTTGTTCTAAAGCTCTTTGGGAACCGCTTGCGTAGCCCCACAGACCTGGGGGCTGCGGGCTTTCCTGCTGCCTTCAGCCTCGACACCACCCTGTCCCACTTGGCGCCGCGCCAGCCTCAAAAATGGACGTACGGCTGGAGATGGGTGCCACGCCCAAAGAGCCAGCAGTGAAAACTATGCCTTGTTCTAAAGCTCTTTGGGAACCGCTTGCGTTGTCCCACAGACCTTGGGGCTGCGGGAATCCTGCTGCCTTCCGCCTCAAAACCACCCTTTCCCACTTGGCGCCGCGCCAGGCTCAAAAATGGCCTATGGCTGGAGATGGGTGCCACGCCCAAAGAGCCAGGAGGGAAAACTATGCCTTGTTCTAAAGGTCTTTGGGAACCGCTTGCGTTGTCCCACAGACCTGGGGGATGCGGGCTTTCCTGCTGCCTTCAGCCTTGACACCACCCTTTCCCACTTGGTGCCACGCCAGGAACAAAAATGGCCATACGGCTGGAGATGGGTCCCACGCCCAAAGAGCCAGCAGGGAAAATTATGCCTTGTTCTAAAGCTCTTTGGGAACCGCTTGCGTAGCCCCACAGACCTGGGGACTGCCGGCTTTCCTGCTGCCTTCAGCCTCAGAAACCACCCTTTCCCACTTGGCGCCGCGCCAGGCACAAAAATGGCCATACGGCTGGAGATGGGTGCCACGCCCAAAGAGCCAGCAGGGAAAACTATGCCTTGTTCTAAAGCTCTTTGGGAACCGCTTGCGTAGCCCCACAGACCTGGGGGCTGCGGGCTTTCCTGCTGCCTTCAGCCTCGACACCACCCTTTCCCACTTGGCGCCACGCCAGGCACAAAAATGGCCATACGGCTGGAGATGAGTCCCCTGCCCAAGGAGGCAGCAGGGAAAACTATGCCTTGTTCTAAAGCTCTTTGGGAACCGCTTGCGTAGCCCCACAGGCCTGGGGGCTGCGGGCTTTCCTGCTGCCTTCAGCCTCAAAAACACCCTTTCCCACTTGGCGCCGCGCCAGGCACAAAAATGGCCATACGGCTGGAGATGGGTCCCCCGCCCAAGGAGCCAGCAGGGAAAACTATGCGTTGTTCTAAAGCTCTTTGGGAACCGCTTGCGTAGCCCCACAGACCTGGGGGCTGTGGGCTTTCCGGCTGCCTTCAGCCTCGACACCACCCTTTACCACCTGGCGCCGCGCCAGGCACAAAAATTGCCATATGGGTGGAGATGGGTCCCCCGCCCAAAGAGCCATCAGGGAAAACTATGCCTTGTTCTAAAGCTCTTTGGGAACCGCTTGCGTAGCCCCACAGACCTGGGGGCTGCGGGCTTTCCTGCTGCCTTCAGCCTCGACACCACCCTGTCCCACTTGGCGCCGCGCCAGCCTCAAAAATGGACGTACGGCTGGAGATGGGTGCCACGCCCAAAGAGCCAGCAGTGAAAACTATGCCTTGTTCTAAAGCTCTTTGGGAACCGCTTGCGTTGTCCCACAGACCTTGGGGCTGCGGGAATCCTGCTGCCTTCCGCCTCAAAAACACCCTTTCCCACTTGGCGCCGCGCCAGGCTCAAAAATGGCCTATGGCTGGAGATGGGTGCCACGCCCAAAGAGCCAGGAGGGAAAACTATGCCTTGTTCTAAAGGTCTTTGGGAACCGCTTGCGTTGTCCCACAGACCTGGGGGATGCGGGCTTTCCTGCTGCCTTCAGCCTTGACACCACCCTTTCCCACTTGGTGCCACGCCAGGAACAAAAATGGCCATACGGCTGGAGATGGGTCCCACGCCCAAAGAGCCAGCAGGGAAAATTATGCCTTGTTCTAAAGCTCTTTGGGAACCGCTTGCGTAGCCCCACAGACCTGGGGACTGCCAGCTTTCCTGCTGCCTTCAGCCTCAGAAACCACCCTTTCCCACTTGGCGCCGCGCCAGGCACAAAAATGGCCATACGGCTGGAGATGGGTGCCACGCCCAAAGAGCCAGCAGGGAAAACTATGCCTTGTTCTAAAGCTCTTTGGGAACCGCTTGCGTAGCCCCACAGACCTGGGGGCTGCGGGCTTTCCTGCTGCCTTCAGCCTCGACACCACCCTTTCCCACTTGGCGCCACGCCAGCCACAAAAATGGCCATACGGCTGGAGATGAGTCCCCTGCCCAAGGAGGCAGCAGGGAAAACTATGCCTTGTTCTAAAGGTCTTTGGGAACCGCTTGCGTAGCCCCACAGACCTGGGGGCTGCAGGCTTTGCTGCTGCCTTCAGCCTCGACACCACCATTTCCCTCTGGGCGCAGAGCCAGGCACAAAAAAGGCCTATGGCTGGAGATGGGTCCCCTGCCGAAAGAGCCAGCAGGGAAAACTATGCCTTGTTCTAAAGCTCTTTGGGAACCGCTTGCGTAGCCCCACAGACCTGGGGGCTGCAGGCTTTCCTGCTGCCTTCAGCCTCAAAGCCACCCTTTCCCACTTGGCGCCACGCCAGGCACAAAAATGGACTATGGCTGGAGATTGGTCCCCTGCCCAAAGAGCCATCAGGGAAAACTATGCCTTGTTCTAAAGCTCTTTGGGAACCGCTTGCGTAGCCCCACAGACCTGGGGGCTGCGGGCTTTCCTGCTGCCTTCAGCCTCGACACCACCCTTTCCCACTTAGCGCCGCGCCAGGCACAAAAATGGCCATACGGCTGGAGATGGGTCCCCCGCGCAAGGAGCCAGCAGGGAAAACTATGCCTTGTTCTAAAGCTCTTTGGGAACCGCTTGCGTAGCCCCACAGACCTGGGGGCTGTGGGCTTTCCTGCTGCCTTCAGCCTCGACACCACCCTTTACCACCTGGCGCCGCGCCAGGCACAAAAATTGCCGTATGGGTGGAGATGGGTCCCACGCCCAAAGAGCCAGCAGGGAAAACTATGCCTTGTTCTAAAGCTCTTTGGGAACCGCTTGCGTAGCCCCACAGACCTGGGGGCTGCGGGCTTTCCTGCTGCCTTCAGCCTCGACACCACCCTGTCCCACTTGGCGCCGCGCCAGCCTCAAAAATGGACGTACGGCTGGAGATGGGTGCCACGCCCAAAGAGCCAGCAGTGAAAACTATGCCTTGTTCTAAAGCTCTTTGGGAACCACTTGCATAGCCCCACAGACCTTGGGGCTGCGGGAATCCTGCTGCCTTCCGCCTCAAAAACACACTTTCCCACTTGGCGCCGGGCCAGGCAGAAAAATGGCCATACGGCTGGAGATGGGTGCCACGCCCAAAGAGCCAGGAGGGAAAACTATGCCTTGTTCTAAAGGTCTTTGGGAACCGCTTGCGTTGTCCCACAGACCTGGGGGATGCGGGCTTTCCTGCTGCCTTCAGCCTTGACACCACCCTTTCCCACTTGGTGCCACGCCAGGAACAAAAATGGCCATAAGGCTGGAGATGGGTCCCCTGCCCAAAGAGCCATCAGGGAAAACTCTGCCTTGTTCTAAAGCTCTTTGGGAACCGCTTGCATTGCCCCACAGACCTGGGGGCTGCGGGCTTTCCTGCTGCCTTCAGCCTCGACACCACCATTTCCCTCTGGGCGCCGCGCCAGGCACAAAAAAGGCCTATGGCTTTAGATGGGTCCCCCGCCCAAGGAGCCAGCAGGGAAAACTCTGCCTTGTTCTAAAGCTCTTTGGGAACCGCTTGCGTAGCCCCACAGACCTGGGGGCTGCAGGCTTTCCTGCTGCTTTCAGCCTCAAAAACACCCTTTCCCACTTGGCGCCGCGCCAGAACAAAAATAGCCATACAATTGGAGATGGGTGCCACGCCCAAAGAGCCATCAGGGAAAATTATGCCTTGTTCTAAAGGTCTTTGGGAACCGCTTGCGTAGCCCCACAGACCTGGGGGCTGCGGGCTTTCCTGCTGCCTTCAGCCTCAAAACCACCCTTTCCCACTTGGCGCCGCGCCAGGCACAAAAATGGCCATACGGCTGGAGATGGGTCCCCCGTCCAAAGAGCCATCAGGGAAAACTATGCCTTGTTCTAAAGCTCTTTGGGAACCGCTTGCGTAGCCCCACAGACCTGGGGGCTGCGGGCTTTCCTGCTGCCTTCAGCCTCGACACCACCCTGTCCCACTTGGCGCCGCGCCAGCCTCAAAAATGGACGTACGGCTGGAGATGGGTGCCACGCCCAAAGAGCCAGCAGTGAAAACTATGCCTTGTTCTAAAGCTCTTTGGGAACCGCTTGCATAGCCCCACAGACCTTGGGGCTGCGGGAATCCTGCTGCCTTCCGCCTCAAAACCACCCTTTCCCACTTGGCGCCGCGCCAGGCTCAAAAATGGCCTATGGCTGGAGATGGGTGCCACGCCCAAAGAGCCAGGAGGGAAACCTATGCCTTGTTCTAAAGCTCTTTGGGAACCGCTTGCGTAGCCCCACAGACCTGGGGGCTGCGGGCTTTCCTGCTGCCTTCAGCCTCGACACCACCCTTTCCCACTTGGCGCCACGCCAGGCACAAAAATGGCCATACGGCTGGAGATGGGTGCCACGCCCAAGGAGCCAGGAGGGAAAACTATGCCTTGTTCTAAAGCTCTTTGGGAACCGCTTGCGTAGCCGCACAGACCTGGGGGCTGCGGGCTTTCCTGCTGCCTTCAGCCTCAAAACCACCCTTTCCCACTTGGCGTCGTGCCAGGCACAATAATGTCCATACGGCTGGACATGCGTCCCCCGCCCAAGGACCTAGCAGGGAAAATTATGCCTTGTTCTAAAGCTCTTTGGGAACCGCTTGCGTAGCCCCACAGACCTGGGAGCTGCGGGCCTTCCTGCTGCCTTCAGCCTCGACAACACCCTTTCCCACTTGGCGCCGCGCCAGGCACAAAAATGGCCATATGGCTGGAGATGGGTCCCCTGCCCAAGGAGCCAGCAGGGAAAACTATGCCTTGTTCTAAAGCTCTTTGGGAACCGCTTGCGTTGTCCCACAGACCTGGGGGCTGCAGGCTTTCCTGGTGCCTTCAGCCTGAACACCACCCTTTCCCACTTGGCGCCGCGCCAGACACAAAAATGGCCATACGGCTGGAGATGGGTCCCCCGCCCAAAGAGCCATCAGGGAAAACTATGCCTTGTTCTAAAGCTCTTTGGGAACCGCTTGCGTAGCCCCACAGACCTGGGGGCTGCGGGCTTTCCTGCTGCCTTCAGCCTCGACACCACCCTTTCCCACTTGGCGCTGCGCCAGGCACAAAAATGGCCATATGGCTAGAGATGGGTCCCCCGCCCAAAGAGCCAGCAGGGAAAACTATGCCTTGTTCTAAAGCTCTTTGGGAACCGCTTGCGTAGCCCCACAGACCTGGGAGCTGCGGGCCTTCCTGCTGCCTTCAGCCTCGACAACACCCTTTCCCACTTGGCGCCGCGCCAGGCACAAAAATGGCCATATGGCTGGAGATGGGTCCCCTGCCCAAGGAGCCAGCAGGGAAAACTATGCCTTGTTCTAAAGCTCTTTGGGAACCGCTTGCGTTGTCCCACAGACCTGGGGGCTGCAGGCTTTCCTGGTGCCTTCAGCCTGAACACCACCCTTTCCCACTTGGCGCCGCGCCAGACACAAAAATGGCCATACGGCTGGAGATGGGTCCCCCGCCCAAAGAGCCATCAGGGAAAACTATGCCTTGTTCTAAAGCTCTTTGGGAACCGCTTGCGTAGCCCCACAGACCTGGGGGCTGCGGGCTTTCCTGCTGCCTTCAGCCTCGACACCACCCTTTCCCACTTGGCGCTGCGCCAGGCACAAAAATGGCCATATGGCTAGAGATGGGTCCCCCGCCCAAAGAGCCAGCAGGGAAAACTATGCCTTGTTCTAAAGCTCTTTGGGAACCGCTTGCGTAGCCGCACAGACCTGGGGGCTGCGGGCTTTCCTGCTGCCTTCAGCCTCGACACCACCATTTCCCTCTGGGCGCCGCGCCAGGCACAAAAAAGGCCTATGGCTTTAGATGGGTCCCCCGCCCAAGGAGCCAGCAGGGAAAACTATGCCTTGTTCTAAAGCTCTTTGGGAACCGCTTGCGTAGCACCACAGACCTGGGGACTGCCGGCTTTCCTGCTGCCTTCAGCCTCAAAAACACCCTTTCCCACTTGGTGCCGCGCCAGGAACAAAAATAGCCATACAGCTGGAGATGGGTGCCACGCCCAAAGAGCCATCAGGGAAAATTATGCCTTGTTCTAAAGGTCTTTGGGAACCGCTTGCGTAGCCCCACAGACCTGGGGGCTGCGGGCTTTCCTGCTGCCTTCAGCCTCAAAACCACCCTTTCCCACTTGGCGCCGCGCCAGGCACAAAAATGGCCATACGGCTGGAGATGGGTGCCACGCCCAAGGAGCCAGGAGGGAAAACTATGCCTTGTTCTAAAGCTCTTTGGGAACCGCTTGCGTAGCCGCACAGACCTGGGGGCTGCGGGCTTTCCTGCTGCCTTCAGCCTCAAAACCACCCTTTCCCACTTGACGTCGTGCCAGGCACAATAATGTCCATACGGCTGGACATGCGTCCCCCGCCCAAGGACCCAGCAGGGAAAATTATGCCTTGTTCTAAAGCTCTTTGGGAACCGCTTGCGTAGCCCCACAGACCTGGGAGCTGCGGGCTTTCCTGCTGCCTTCAGCCTCGACACCACCCTGTCCCACTTGGCGCCGCGCCAGCCTCAAAAATGGACGTACGGCTGGAGATGGGTGCCACGCCCAAAGAGCCAGCAGTGAAAACTATGCCTTGTTCTAAAGCTCTTTGGGAACCGCTTGCATAGCCCCACAGACCTTGGGGCTGCGGGAATCCTGCTGCCTTCCGCCTCAAAACCACCCTTTCCCACTTGGCGCCGCGCCAGGCTCAAAAATGGCCTATGGCTGGAGATGGGTGCCACGCCCAAAGAGCCAGGAGGGAAAACCATGCCTTGTTCTAAAGGTCTTTGGGAACCGCTTGCGTTGTCCCACAGACCTGGGGGATGCGGGCTTTCCTGCTGCCTTCAGCCTTGACACCACCCTTTCCCACTTGGTGCCACGCCAGGAACAAAAATGGCCATACGGCTGGAGATGGGTCCCACGCCGAAAGAGCCAGCAGGGAAAATTATGCCTTGTTCTAAAGCTCTTTGGGAACCGCTTGCGTAGCCCCACAGACCTGGGGGCTGCGGGCTTTCCTGCTGCCTTCAGCCTCGACACCACCCTTTCCCACTTGGCGCTGCGCCAGGCACAAAAATGGCCATATGGCTGGAGATGGGTCCCCCGCCCAAAGAGCCAGCAGGGAAACCTATGCCTTGTTCTAAAGGTCTTTGGGAACCGCTTGCGTAGCCCCACAGACCTGGGGGCTGCAGGCTTTGCTGCTGCCTTCAGCCTCGACACCACCATTTCCCTCTGGGCGCAGAGCCAGGCACAAAAAAGGCCTATGGCTGGAGATGGGTCCCCTGCCGAAAGAGCCAGCAGGGAAAACTATGCCTTGTTCTAAAGCTCTTTGGGAACCGCTTGCGTAGCCCCACAGACCTGGGGGCTGCAGGCTTTGCTGCTGCCTTCAGCCTCAAAGCCACCCTTTCCCACTTGGCGCCACGCCAGGCACAAAAATGGCCTATGGCTGGAGATTGGTCCCCTGCCCAAAGAGCCATCAGGGAAAACTATGCCTTCTTCTAAAGCTCTTTGGGAACCGCTTGCGTAGCCCCACAGACCTGGGGGCTGCGGGCTTTCCTGCTGCCTTCAGCCTCGACACCACCCTTTCCCACTTGGTGCCACGCCAGGCACAAAAATGGCCATACGGCTGGAGATGGGTCCCCCGCGCAAGGAGCCAGCAGGGAAAACTATGCCTTGTTCTAAAGCTCTTTGGGAACCACTTGCATAGCCCCACAGACCTTGGGGCTGCGGGAATCCTGCTGCCTTCCGCCTCAAAAACACACTTTCCCACTTGGCGCCGGGCCAGGCAGAAAAATGGCCATACGGCTGGAGATGGGTGCCACGCCCAAAGAGCCAGGAGGGAAAACTATGCCTTGTTCTAAAGGTCTTTGGGAACCGCTTGCGTTGTCCCACAGACCTGGGGGATGCGGGCTTTCCTGCTGCCTTCAGCCTTGACACCACCCTTTCCCACTTGGTGCCACGCCAGGAACAAAAATGGCCATAAGGCTGGAGATGGGTCCCCCGCCCAAAGAGCCAGCATGGAAAACTCTGCCTTGTTCTAAAGCTCTTTGGGAACCGCTTGCATTGCCCCACAGACCTGGGGGCTGCGGGCTTTCCTGCTGCCTTCAGCCTCGACACCACCATTTCCCTCTGGGCGCCGCGCCAGGCACAAAAAAGGCCTATGGCTTTAGATGGGTCCCCCGCCCAAGGAGCCAGCAGGGAAAACTATGCCTTGTTCTAAAGCTCTTTGGGAACCGCTTGCGTAGCCCCACAGACCTGGGGGCTGCAGGCTTTCCTGCTGCCTTCAGCCTCAAAAACACCCTTTCCCACTTGGCGCCGCGCCAGGAACAAAAATAGCCATACAGCTGGAGATGGGTGCCACGCCCAAAGAGCCATCAGGGAAAATTATGCCTTGTTCTAAAGGTCTTTGGGAACCGCTTGCGTAGCCCCACAGACCTGGGGGCTGCGGGCTTTCCTGCTGCCTTCAGCCTCGACACCACCCTTTCCCACTTGGCGCCGCGCCAGGCACAAAAATGGCCATACGGCTGGAGATGGGGCCCCTGCCCAAGGAGCCTGCAGGGAAAACTATGCCTTGTTCTAAGACTTTTTGAAAACCGCTTGCGTAGCCCCACAGACCTGGGGGCTGCGGGCTTTCCTGCTGCCTTCAGCCTCGACACCACCCTTTCCCACTTGGCGCCGTGCCAGGCACAAAAATGGCCATATGGCTCGAGATGGGTCCCCCGCCCAAAGAGCCATCAGGGAAAACTATGCCTTATTCTAAAGCTCTTTGGGAACCGCTTGCGTAGCCCCACAGATCTGGGGGCTGTGTGCTTTCCTGCTGCCTTCAGCCTCAAAAACCACCCTTTCCCACTTGGCGCCGTGCCAGGAACAAAAATGGCCATATGGCTGGAGATGGGTCCCCCGCCCAAAGAGCCATCAGGGAAAAATATGCCTTGTTCTAAAGCTCTTTGGGAACCGCTTGCGTAGCCCCACAGACCTGGGGGCTGCGGGCTTTGCTGCTGCCTTCAGCCTCGACACCACCCTTTCCCACTTGGCGCCGCGCCAGGCACAAAAATGGCCATATGGCTGGAGATGGTTCCCCTGCCCAAGGAGCCATAAGGGAAAATTATGCCTTGTTCTAAAGCTCTTTGGGAACCGCTTGCGTAGCCCCACAGACCTGGGGGCTGCGGGCTTTCCTGCTGCCTTCAGCCTCGACACCACCCTTTACCACTTGGCGCCGCGCCAGGCACAAAAATGGCCATACGGCTGGAGATGGGTCCCGTGCCCAAGGAGCCAGCAGGGAAAATTATGCCTTGTTCTAAAGGTCTTTGGGAACCGCTTGCGTAGCCCCAAAGACCTGGGGGCTGTGTGCTTTCCTGCTGCCTTCAGCATCGACAACACCCTTTCCCACTTGGCGCCGCGCCAGGCACAAAAATGGCCTATGGCTGGAGATGGGTCCCCCGCTCAAGGAGCCAGCAGGGAAAACTATGCCTTGTTCTAAAGCTCTTTGGGAACCGCTTGCGTAGCCCCACAGACCTGGGGACTGCAGGCTTTCCTGCTACCTTCAGCCTCGACACCACCCTTTCCCACTTGGCGCCACGCCAGGCACAAAAATGACCATATTGCTGGAGATGGGTTCCCCGCCCAAAGAGCCAGCAGGGAAAACTATGCCTTGTTCTAAAGCTCTTTGGGAACCGCTTGCGTAGCCCCACAGACCTGGGGGCTGCGGGCTTTCCTGCTGCCTTTAGCCTCGACACCACCCTTTCCCACTTGGCGCCGCGCCAGGCACAATAATGTCCATACGGCTGGAGATGGGTCCCCCGCCCAAGGAGCCAGCAGGGAAAACTATGCCTTGTTCTAAAGCTCTTTGCGAACCGCTTGCGTAGCCCCACAGACCTGGGGGCTGCGGGCTTTCCTGCTGCCTTCAGCCTCGACAGCACCCTTTCCGACTTGGCGCCGCGCCAGGCACAAAAATGGCCATATGGCTGGAGATGGGTCCACCGCCCAAAGAGCCAGCAGGGAAAACTATGCCTTGTTCTAAAGCTCTTTGGGAACCGCTGCGTAGCCCCACAGAGCTGGGGGCTGTGGGCTTTCCTGCTGCCTTCAGCCTCGACACCACCCTTTCCCACTTGGCTCCGCGCCAGGCACAAAAATGGCCATATGCCTGGAGATGGGTCCCCCGCCCAAAGTGCCAGCAGGGAAAACTATGCCTTGTTCTAAAGGTCTTTGGGAACCACTTGCCTTATCCCACAGACCTGGGGGCTGCGGGCTTTCCTGCTGCCTTCAGCGTCAACAGCACCCTTTCCCACTTGGCGCCGCGCCAGGCACAAAAATGGCCTATGGCTGGAGATGGGTCCCCCGCCCAAAGAGCCAGCAGGGAAAACTATGCCTTGTTCTAAAGGTCTTTGGGAACCGCTTGCGTACCCCCACAGACCTGGGGGCTGCAGGCTTTCCTGCTGCCTTCAGCCTTGACACCACCCTTTCCCACTTGGCGCCGCGGCAGGCACAAAAATGGCCTATGGCTGGAGATGAGTCCCCCGCCCAAAGAGCCAGCAGGGAAAACTATGCCTTGTTCTGAAGGTCTTTGGGAACCGCTTGCGTTGTCCCACAGACCTGGGGGCTGCGGGCTTTCCTGCTGCCTTCAGCCTCGACACCACCCTTTCCCACTTGGCGCCGCGGCAGGCACAAAAATGGCCATACGGCTGGAGATGGGTCCCCCGCCCAAAGAGCCAGCAGGGAAAACTATGCCTTGTTCTAAAGCTCTTTGGGAACCGCTTGCGTAGCCCCACAGACCTGGGGGCTGCGAGCTTTCCTGCTGCCTTTAGACTCGACACCACCCTTTCCCACTTGGCGCCGCGCCAGGCACAAAAATGGCCATATGGCTGGAGATGGCTCCCCCGCCCAAAGAGTCAGCAGGGAAAACTATGCCTTGTTCTAAAGCTCTTTGGAAACCGCTTGTGTAGCCCCACAGACCTGGGTGCTGCGGGCTTTCCTGCTGCCTTCAGCCTCGACACCACCCTTTCCCACTTGGCGCCGCGCCAGGCACAAAAATGGACTATGGCTGGAGATGGGTGCCCCGCCCATAGAGCCATCAGGGAAAACTATGCCTTGTTCTAAAGCTCTTTGGGAATCACTTGCGTAGCCCCACAGACCGGGGGCTGCGGGCTTTCCTGCTGCCTTCAGCCTCAACACCACTATTTCCCTCTGGGCGCCGCGCCAGGCACAAAAATGGCCATACGGCTGGAGATGGGTCCCCCGCCCAAAGAGCCAGCAGGGAAAACTATGCCTTGTTCTAAAGGTCTTTGGGAACCGCTTGCATAGCCCCACAGACCTGGGGGCTGCGGGCTTTCCTGCTGCCTTCAGCCTCGACACCACCCTTTCCCACGTGGCGCCGCGCCAGGCATAAAAATGGCCATATGGCTGGAGATGGGTCCCCCGCCCAAAGAGTCAGCAGGGAAAACTATGCCTTGTTCTAAAGCTCTTTGGGAACCGCTTGCGTAGCCCCACAGACCTGGGGGCTGCGGGCTTTCCTGCTGCCTTCAGCCTCGACAACACCCTTTCCCACTTGGCGCCGCGCCAGGCACAAAAATGGCCTATGGCTGGAGATGGGTGCCACGCCCAAAGAGCCAGCAGGGAAAACTATGCCTTGTTCTAAGACTTTTTGAAAACCGCTTGCGTAGCCCCACAGACCTGGGGGCTGCAAGCCTTCCTGCTGCCTTCAGCCTCGACACCACCATTTCCCTATGGGCGCCGGGCCAGTCACAGAAAAGGCCTATGGCTGGAGATGGGTCCCACGCCCAAAGAGCCAGCAGGGAAAACTATGCCTTGTTCTAAAGCTCTTTGGGAACCGCTTGCGTAGCCCCACAGACCTGGGGGCTGCGGGCTTTCCTGCTGCCTTCAGCCTCAAAACCACCCTTCACCACCTGGCGCCGCGCCAGGCACAAAAATGGCCTATGGCTAGAGATGGGTCCCACGCCCAAAGAGCCAGCAGGGAAAACTATGCCTTGTTCTAAAGCTCTTTGGGAACCGCTTGCGTAGCCCCACAGACCCGGGGGCTGCGGGCTTTCCTGCTGCCTTCAGCCTCGACACCACCATTTCCCTTTGGGCGCCGGGCCAGATACAGAAAAGGCCTGTGGCTGGAGATGGGTCCCCCACCCAAAGAGCCAGCAGGGAAAACTATGCCTTGTTCTAAAGCTCTTTGGGAACCGCTTGCGTAGCCCCACAGACCTGGGGGCTGCGGGCTTTCCTGCTGCCTTCAGCCTCGACACCACCCTTTCCCACTTGGCACCGCGCCAGGCACAAAAATGGGCATACGGCTGGAGATGGGTCCCCCGCCCAAAGAGCCAGCAGGGAAAACTATGCCTTGTTCTAAAGCTCTTTGGGAACCGCTTGCGTAGCCCCACAGACCTGGGGGCTGAGTGCTGTCCTGCTGCCTTCAACCTCAAAAACACCCTTTCCCACTTGGCGCCGCGCCAGGCACAAAAATGGCCATATGGCTGGAGATGGGTCCCCTGCCCAAAGAGCCAGCATGGAAAACTATGCCTTGTTCTAAAGCTCTTTGGGAACCGCTTGCGTAGCCCCACAGACCTGGGCGCTGTGTGCTTTCCTGCTGCCTTCAGCCTCGACACCACCCTTTCCCACTTGGCGCCGCGCCAGGCACAAAAATGGCCATACGGCTGGAGATGGTTCCTCTGTCCAAGGAGCCAGCAGGGAAAATTATGCCTTGTTCTAAAGCTCTTTGGGAACCGCTTGTGTAGCCCCACAAACCTGGGGTCTTCAGGCTTTCCTGCTGCCTTCAGCCTCGACACCACCCTTTCCCACTTGGCTCCGCGCCAGGCACAAAAATGGCCATATGCCTGGAGATGGGTCCCCCGCCCAAAGTGCCAGCAGGGAAAACTATGCCTTGTTCTAAAGGTCTTTGGGAACCGCTTGCGTTATCCCACAGACCTGGGGGCTGCGGGCTTTCCTGCTGCCTTCAGCGTCAACAGAACCCTTTCCCACTTGGCGCCGCGCCAGGCACAAAAATGGCCTATGGCTGGAGATGGGTCCCCCGCCCAAAGAGCCAGCAGGGAAAACTAGGCCTTGTTCTAAAGGTCTTTGGGAACCGCTTGCGTACCCCCACAGACCTGGGGGCTGCGGGCTTTCCTGCTGCCTTCAGCCTCGACACCACCCTTTCCCACTTGGCGCCGCGGCAGGCACAAAAATGGGCTATGGCTGGAGATGAGTCCCCCGCCCAAAGAGCCAGCAGGGAAAACTATGCCTTGTTCTGAAGGTCTTTGGGAACCGCTTGCGTTGTCCCACAGACCTGGGGGCTGCGGGCTTTCCTGCTGCCTTCAGCCTCGACACCACCCTTTCCCACTTGGCGCCGCGGCAGGCACAAAAATGGCCATACGGCTGGAGATGGGTCCCCCGCCCAAAGAGCCATCAGGGAAAACTATGCCTTGTTCTAAAGCTCTTTGGGAACCGCTTGCGTAGCCCCACAGACCTGGGGGCTGCGAGCTTTCCTGCTGCCTTTAGCCTCGACACCACCCTTTCCCACTTGGCGCCGCGCCAGGCACAAAAATGGCCATATGGCTGGAGATGGGTGCCACGCCCAAAGAGTCAGCAGGGAAAACTATGCCTTGTTCTAAAGCTCTTTGGAAACCGCTTGTGTAGCCCCACAGACCTGGGGGCTGCGGGCTTTCCTGCTGCCTTCAGCCTCGACACCACCCTTTCCCACGTGGCGCCGCGCCAGGCATAAAAATGGCCATATGGCTGGAGATGGGTCCCCCGCCCAAAGAGTCAGCAGGGAAAACTATGCCTTGTTCTAAAGCTCTTTGGGAACCGCTTGCGTAGCCCCACAGACCTGGGGGATGCGGGCTTTCCTGCTGCCTTCAGCCTCGACAACACCCTTTCCCACTTGGCGCCGCGCCAGGCTCAAAATGGCCTATGGCTGGAGATGGGTTCCCCGCCCAAAGAGCCAGCAGGGAAAACTATGCCTTGTTCTAAGACTTTTTGAAAACCGCTTGCGTAGCCCCACAGACCTGGGGGCTGCGGGCCTTCCTGCTGCCTTCAGCCTCGGCAGCACCATTTCCCTATGGGCGCCGGGCCAGCCACAGAAAAGGCCTATGGCTGGAGATGGGTCCCACGCCCAAAGAGCCAGCAGGGAAAACTATGCCTTGTTCTAAAGCTCTTTGGGAACCGCTTGCGTAGCCCCACAGACCTGGGGGCTGCGGGCTTTCCTGCTGCCTTCAGCCTCAAAACCACCCTTTACCACCTGGCGCCGCGCCAGGCACAAAAATGGCCTATGGCTAGAGATGGGTCCCACGCCCAAAGAGCCAGCAGGGAAAACTATGCCTTGTTCTAAAGCTCTTTGGGAACCGCTTGCGTAGCCCCACAGACCTGGGGGCTGCGGGCTTTACTGCTGCCTTCAGCCTCGACACCACCATTTCCCTTTGGGCGCCGGGCCAGATACAGAAAAGGCCTGTGGCTGGAGATGGGTCCCCCACCCAAAGAGCCAGCAGGGAAAACTATGCCTTGTTCTAAAGCTCTTTGGGAACCGCTTGCGTAGCCCCACAGACCTGGGGGCTGCGGGCTTTCCTGCTGCCTTCAGCCTCGACACCACCCTTTCCCACTTGGCACCGCGCCAGGCACAAAAATGGCCATACGGCTGGAGATGGGTCCCCCGCCCAAAGAGCCAGCAGGGAAAACTATGCCTTGTTCTAAAGGTCTTTGGGAACCGCTTGCGTAGCCCCACAGACCTGGGGGCTGTGTGCTGTCCTGCTGCCTTCAACCTCAAAAACACCCTTTCCCACTTGGCGCCGCGCCAGGCACAAAAATTGCCATATGGGTGGAGATGGGTCCCCTGCCCAAAGAGCCATCAGGGAAAACTATGCCTTGTTCTAAAGGTCTTTGGGAACCGCTTGCGTAGCCCCACAGACCTGGGGGCTGTGTGCTTTCCTGCTGCCTTCAGCCTCGACACCACCCTGTCCCACTTAGCGCCGCGCCAGGCCCAAAAATGGCCGTACGGCTGGAGATGGGTGCCACGCCCAAAGAGCAAGCAGGGAAAACTATGCCTTGTTCTGAAGGTCTTTGGGAACCGCTTGCGTTGTCCCACAGACCTGGGGGCTGCGGGCTTTCCTGCTGCCTTCAGCCTCGACACCACCCTTTCCCACTTGGCGCCGCGCCAGGCACAAAAATGGCCATAGGGCTGGAGATGGGTCCCCCGCCCAAAGAGCCAGCAGGGAAAACTATGCCTTGTTCTAAAGCTCTTTGGGAACCGCTTGCGTAGCCCCACAGACCTGGGTGCTGCGAGCTTTCCTGCTGCCTTTAGCCTCGACACCACCCTTTCCCACTTGGCGCCGCGCCAGGCACAAAAATGGCCATATGGCTGGAGATGGGTGCCACGCCCAAAGAGCCAGCAGGGAAAACTATGCCTTGTTCTAAAGCTCTTTGGGAACCGCTTGCGTAGCCCCACAGACCTGGGGGCTGCGGGCTTTCCTGCTGCCTTCAGCCTCAAAACCACCCTTTCCCACTTGGCGCCGCGCCAGGCACAAAAATGGCCATACGGCTGGAGATGGTTCCCCTTCCCAAGGAGCCAGCAGGGAAAATTATGCCTTGTTCTAAAGCTCTTTGCGAACCGCTTGCGTAGCCCCACAGACCTGGGGACTGCAGGCTTTCCTGCTGCCTTCAGCCTCAACACCACCCTTTCCCACTTGGCGCCGCGCTAGGCACAAAAATGGCCATATGGCTAGAGATGGGTCCCCCGCCCAAAGAGCCAGCAGGGAAAACTATGCCTTGTTCTAAAGCTCTTTGGGAACCACTTGCGTAGCCCTACAGACCTGGTGGCTGCAGGCTTTCCTGCTGCCTTTAGCCTCGACACCACCCTTTCCCACTTGGCGCCGCACCAGGCACAAAAATGGCCATATGGCTGGAGATGGGTCCCCCGCCCAAAGAGCCAGCAGGGAAAACTATGCCTTGTTCTAAAGCTCTTTGGGAACCGCTTGCGTAGCCCCACAGACCCGGGGGCTGCGGGCTTTCCTGCTGCCTTCAGCCTCGACACCACCCTTTCCCTTTGGGCGCCGGGCCAGATACAGAAAAGGCCTGTGGCTGGAGATGGGTCCCCCACCCAAAGAGCCACCAGGGAAAACAATGCCTTGTTCTAAAGCTCTTTGGGAACCGCTTGCGTAGCCCCACAGACCTGGGGGCTGTGTGCTGTCCTGCTGCCTTCAACCTCAAAAACACCCTTTCCCACTTGGCGCCGCGCCAGACACAAAAATTGCCATATGGGTGGAGATGGGTCCCCTGCCCAAAGAGCCAGCAGGGAAAACTATGCCTTGTTCTAAAGCTCTTTGGGAACCGCTTGCGTAGCCCCACAGACCTGGGCGCTGTGTGCTTTCCTGCTGCCTTCAGCCTCGACACCACCCTGTCCCACTTAGCGCCGCGCCAGTCCCAAAAATGGACGTACGGCTGGAGATGGGTGCCACGCCCAAAGAGCCAGCAGGGAAAACTAGGCCTTGTTCTAAAGCTCTTTGGGAACCGCTTGCACAGCCCCACAGACCTTGGGGCTGCGGGCTTTCCTGCTGCCTTCAGCCTCGACACCACCCTTTCCCACGTGGCGCCGCGCCAGGCATAAAAATGGCCATATGGCTGGAGATGGGTCCCCTGCTCAAAGAGTCAGCAGGGAAAACTATGCCTTGTTCTAAAGCTCTTTGGGAACCGCTTGCGTAGCCCCACAGACCTGGGGGCTGCGGGCTTTCCTGCTGCCTTCAGCCTCGACAACACCCTTTCCCACTTGGCACCGCGCCAGGCACAAAAATGGCCTATGGCTGGAGATGGGTTCCCCGCCCAAAGAGCCAGCAGGGAAAACTATGCCTTGTTCTAAGACTTTTTGAAAACCGCTTGTGTAGCCCCACAGACCTGGGGGCTGCAGGCTTTCCTGCTGCCTTCAGCCTCGACACCACCATTTCCCTCTGGGCGCCGGGCCAGTCACAGAAAAGGCCTATGGCTGGAGATGGGTCCCACGCCCAAAGAGCCAGCAGGGAAAACTATGCCTTGTTCTAAAGCTCTTTGGGAATCGCTTGCGTAGCCCCACAGACCTGGGGGCTGCGGGCTTTCCTGCTGCCTTCAGCCTCAAAACCACCCTTTCCCACTTGGCGCCGCGCCAGGCACAAAAATGGCCATACGGCTGGAGATGGTTCCTCTGTCCAAGGAGCCAGCAGGGAAAATTATGCCTTGTTCTAAAGCTCTTTGCGAACCGCTTGCGTAGCCCCACAGACCTGGGGGCTGCGGGCTTTCCTGCTGCCTGCAGCCTCAAAACCACCCTTTCCCACTTGGCGCCGCGCCAGCCACAAAAATGGCCATACGGCTGGAGATGGGTCCCACACCCAAAGAGCCATCAGGGAAAACTATGCCTTGTTCTAAAGCTCTTTGGGAACCGCTTGCGTAGCCCCACAGACCTGGGGGCTGCGGGCTTTCCTGCTGCCTTCAGCCTCGACACCACCCTTTCCCACGTGGCGCCGCGCCAGGCATAAAAATGGCCATATGGCTGGAGATGGGTCCCCCGCCCAAAGAGTCAGCAGGGAAAACTATGCCTTGTTCTAAAGCTCTTTGGGAACCGCTTGCGTAGCCCCACAGACCTGGGGGCTGCGGGCTTTCCTGCTGCCTTCAGCCTCGACAACACCCTTTCCCACTTGGCGCCGCGCAAGGCACAAAAATGGCCTATGGCTGGAGATGGGTTCCCCGCCCAAAGAGCCAGCAGGGAAAACTATGCCTTGTTCTAAGACTTTTTGAAAACCGCTTGCGTAGCCCCACAGACCTGGGGGCTGCAGGCTTTCCTGCTGCCTTCAGCCTCGACACCACCATTTCCCTATGGGCGCCGGGCCAGTCACAGAAAAGGCCTATGGCTGGAGATGGGTCCCACGCCCAAAGAGCCAGCAGGGAAAATTATGCCTTGTTCTAAAGCTCTTTGGGAATCGCTTGCGTAGCCCCACAGACCTGGGGGCTGCGGGCTTTCCTGCTGCCTTCAGCCTCAACACCACTATTTCCCTCTGGGCGCCGCGCCAGGCACAAAAATGGCCATACGGCTGGAGATGGGTCCCCCGCCCAAAGAGCCAGCAGGGAAAACTATGCCTTGTTCTAAAGGTCTTTGGGAACCGCTTGCATAGCCCCACAGACCTGGGGGCTGCGGGCTTTCCTGCTGCCTTCAGCCTCAAAACCACCCTTTCCCACTTGGCGCCGCGCCAGGCACAAAAATGGCCATACGGCTGGAGATGGTTCCTCTGTCCAAGGAGCCAGCAGGGAAAATTATGCCTTGTTCTAAAGCTCTTTGCGAACCGCTTGCGTAGCCCCACAGACCTGGGGGCTGCGGGCTTTCCTGCTGCCTTCAGCCTCAAAACCACCCTTTCCCACTTGGCGCCGCGCCAGCCACAAAAATGGCCATACGGCTGGAGATGTGTCCCACACCCAAAGAGCCATCAGGGAAAACTATGCCTTGTTCTAAAGCTCTTTGGGAACCGCTTGCGTAGCCCCACAGACCTGGGGGCTGCGGGCTTTCCTGCTGCCTTCAGCCTCGACAACACCCTTTCCCACGTGGCGCCGCGCCAGGCATAAAAATGGCCATATGGCTGGAGATGGGTCCCCCGCCCAAAGAGTCAGCAGGGAAAACTATGCCTTGTTCTAAAGCTCTTTGGGAACCGCTTGCGTAGCCCCACAGACCTGGGGGCTGCGGGCTTTCCTGCTGCCTTCAGCCTCGACAACACCCTTTCCCACTTGGCGCCGCGCAAGGCACAAAAATGGCCTATGGCTGGAGATGGCTTCCCCGCCCAAAGAGCCAGCAGGGAAAACTATGCCTTGTTCTAAGACTTTTTGAAAACCGCTTGCGTAGCCCCACAGACCTGGGGGCTGCAGGCTTTCCTGCTGCCTTCAGCCTCGACACCACCATTTCCCTATGGGCGCCGGGCCAGTCACAGAAAAGGCCTATGGCTGGAGATGGGTCCCACACCCAAAGAGCCAGCAGGGAAAACTATGCCTTGTTCTAAAGGTCTTTGGGAACCGCTTGCGTTGTCCCACAGACCTGGGGGCTGCGGGCTTTCCTGCTGCCTTCAGCCTCAAAACCACCCTTTCCCACTTGGCGCCGCGCCAGGCACAAAAATGGCCATACGGCTGGAGATGGGTCCCCCGCCCAAAGAGCCAGCAGGGAAAACTAGGCCTTGTTCTAAAGCTCTTTGGGAACCGCTTGCGTAGCCCCACAGACCTGGGGGCTGCGGCCTTCCTGCTGCCTTCAGCCTCGACACCACCGTTTCCCACTTGGCACCGCGCCAGGCACAAAAATGGCCATATGGCTGGAGATGGGTCCCACGCCCAAAGAGCCAGCAGGGAAAACTATGCCTTGTTCTAAAGCTCTTTGGGAACCGCTTGCGTAGCCCCACAGACCTGGGGGCTGCTGGCTTTCCTGCTGCCTTCAGCCTCAAAACCACCATTTCCCTATGGGCGCCGGGCCAGTCACAGAAAAGGCCTAAGGCTGGAGATGGGTCCCACGCCCAAAGAGCCATCAGGGAAAACTATGCCTTGTTCTAAAGGTCTTTGGGAACCGCTTGCGTTGTCCCACAGACCTGGGGGCTGCGGGCTTTCCTACTGCCATCAGCCTCAACACCACCCTTTCCCACTTGGCGCCGCGCCAGGCACAAAAATGGCTTATGGGTAGAGATGGGTCCCCCGCCCAAAGACCATCAGGGAAAAATATGCCTTGTTCTAAAGCTCTTTGGGAACCGCTTGCGTAGCCCCACAGACCTGGGGGCTGCGGGCTTTCCTGCTGCCTTTAGCCTCGACACCACCCTTTCCCACTTGGCGCTGCGCCAGGCACAAAAATGGCCTATGGCTGGAGATGGGTGCCCCGCCCATAGAGCCAGCAGGGAAAACTCTGCCTTGTTCTAAGACTTTTTGAAAACCGCTTGCGTAGCCCCACAGACCTGGGGGCTGTGTGCTTTCCTGCTGCCTTCAGCCTCGACAGCACCCTTTCCCAGTTGGCGCCGCGCCAGCCACAAAAATGGCCTATGCCTGGAGATGGGTCCCCCGCCCAAGGAGCCAGCAGGGAAAACTATGCCTTGTTCTAAAGCTCTTTGGGAACCGCTTGCGTAGCCCCACAGACCGGGGGCTGCGGGCTTTCCTGCTGTCTTCAGCCTCGACACCACCATTTCCCTCTGGGCGCCGCGCCAGGCACAAAAATGGCCATACGGCTGGAGATGGGTCCCCCGCCCAAAGAGCCAGCAGGGAAAACTATGCCTTGTTCTAAAGCTCTTTGGGAACCGCTTGCATAGCCCCACAGACCTGGGGGCTGCGGGCTTTCCTGCTGCCTTCAGCCTCGACACCACCATTTCCCTATGGGCGCCGGGCCAGGCACAAAAAAGGCCTATGGCTTTAGATGGGTCCCCCGCCCAAGGAGCCAGCAGGGAAAACTATGCCTTGTTCTAAAGCTCTTTGGGAACCGCTTGCGTAGCCCCACAGACCTGGGGGCTGCAGGCTTTCCTGCTGCCTTCAGCCTCAAAAACACCCTTTCCCACTTGGCGCCGCGCCAGGAACAAAAATAGCCATACAGCTGGAGATGGGTGCCACGCCCAAAGAGCCATCAGGGAAAATTATGCCTTGTTCTAAAGGTCTTTGGGAACCGCTTGCGTAGCCCCACAGACCTGGGGGCTGCGGGCTTTCCTGCTGCCTTCAGCCTCGACACCACCCTTTCCCACTTGGCGCCGCGCCAGGCACAAAAATGGCCATACGGCTGGAGATGGGGCCCCTGCCCAAGGAGCCTGCAGGGAAAACTATGCCTTGTTCTAAGACTTTTTGAAAACCGCTTGCGTAGCCCCACAGACCTGGGGGCTGCGGGCTTTCCTGCTGCCTTCAGCCTCGACACCACCCTTTCCCACTTGGCGCCGTGCCAGGCACAAAAATGGCCATATGGCTCGAGATGGGTCCCCCGCCCAAAGAGCCATCAGGGAAAACTATGCCTTATTCAAAAGCTCTTTGGGAACCGCTTGCGTAGCCCCACAGATCTGGGGGCTGTGTGCTTTCCTGCTGCCTTCAGCCTCAAAAACCACCCTTTCCCACTTGGCGCCGTGCCAGGAACAAAAATGGCCATATGGCTGGAGATGGGTCCCCCGCCCAAAGAGCCATCAGGGAAAAATATGCCTTGTTCTAAAGCTCTTTGGGAACCGCTTGCGTAGCCCCACAGACCTGGGGGCTGCGGGCTTTGCTGCTGCCTTCAGCCTCGACACCACCCTTTCCCACTTGGCGCCGCGCCAGGCACAAAAATGGCCATATGGCTGGAGATGGTTCCCCTGCCCAAGGAGCCATAAGGGAAAATTATGCCTTGTTCTAAAGCTCTTTGGGAACCGCTTGCATAGCCCCACAGACCTGGGGACTGCCGGCTTTCCTGCTACCTTCAGCCTCGACACCACCCTTTCCCACTTGGCGCCGCGCCAGGCACAAAAATGGACATACGGCTGGAGATGGGTGCCACGCCCAAAGAGCCATCAGGGAAAACTATGCCTTGTTCTAAAGCTCTTTGGGAACCGCTTGCGTAGCCCCACAGACCTGGGGGCTGCGGGCTTTCCTGCTGCCTTCAGCCTCGACACCACCCTTTACCACTTGGCGCCGCGCCAGGCACAAAAATGGCCATACGGCTGGAGATGGGTCCCGTGCCCAAGGAGCCAGCAGGGAAAATTATGCCTTGTTCTAAAGGTCTTTGGGAACCGCTTGCGTAGCCCCAAAGACCTGGGGGCTGTGTGCTTTCCTGCTGCCTTCAGCATCGACAACACCCTTTCCCACTTGGCGCCGCGCCAGGCACAAAAATGGCCTATGGCTGGAGATGGGTCCCCCGCTCAAGGAGCCAGCAGGGAAAACTATGCCTTGTTCTAAAGCTCTTTGGGAACCGCTTGCGTAGCCCCACAGATCTGGGGACTGCAGGCTTTCCTGCTACCTTCAGCCTCGACACCACCCTTTCCCACTTGGCGCCACGCCAGGCACAAAAATGACCATATTGCTGGAGATGGGTTCCCCGCCCAAAGAGCCAGCAGGGAAAACTATGCCTTGTTCTAAAGCTCTTTGGGAACCGCTTGCGTAGCCCCACAGACCTGGGGGCTGCGGGCTTTCCTGCTGCCTTTAGCCTCGACACCACCCTTTCCCACTTGGCGCCGCGCCAGGCACAATAATGTCCATACGGCTGGAGATGGGTCCCCCGCCCAAGGAGCCAGCAGGGAAAACTATGCCTTGTTCTAAAGCTCTTTGCGAACCGCTTGCGTAGCCCCACAGACCTGGGGGCTGCGGGCTTTCCTGCTGCCTTCAGCCTCGACAGCACCCTTTCCGACTTGGCGCCGCGCCAGGCACAAAAATGGCCATATGGCTGGAGATGGGTCCACCGCCCAAAGAGCCAGCAGGGAAAACTATGCCTTGTTCTAAAGCTCTTTGGGAACCGCTGCGTAGCCCCACAGAGCTGGGGGCTGTGGGCTTTCCTGCTGCCTTCAGCCTCGACACCACCCTTTCCCACTTGGCTCCGCGCCAGGCACAAAAATGGCCATATGCCTGGAGATGGGTCCCCCGCCCAAAGTGCCAGCAGGGAAAACTATGCCTTGTTCTAAAGGTCTTTGGGAACCACTTGCCTTATCCCACAGACCTGGGGGCTGCGGGCTTTCCTGCTGCCTTCAGCGTCAACAGCACCCTTTCCCACTTGGCGCCGCGCCAGGCACAAAAATGGCCTATGGCTGGAGATGGGTCCCCCGCCCAAAGAGCCAGCAGGGAAAACTATGCCTTGTTCTAAAGGTCTTTGGGAACCGCTTGCGTACCCCCACAGACCTGGGGGCTGCAGGCTTTCCTGCTGCCTTCAGCCTTGACACCACCCTTTCCCACTTGGCGCCGCGGCAGGCACAAAAATGGCCTATGGCTGGAGATGAGTCCCCCGCCCAAAGAGCCAGCAGGGAAAACTATGCCTTGTTCTGAAGGTCTTTGGGAACCGCTTGCGTTGTCCCACAGACCTGGGGGCTGCGGGCTTTCCTGCTGCCTTCAGCCTCGACACCACCCTTTCCCACTTGGCGCCGCGGCAGGCACAAAAATGGCCATACGGCTGGAGATGGGTCCCCCGCCCAAAGAGCCAGCAGGGAAAACTATGCCTTGTTCTAAAGCTCTTTGGGAACCGCTTGCGTAGCCCCACAGACCTGGGGGCTGCGAGCTTTCCTGCTGCCTTTAGACTCGACACCACCCTTTCCCACTTGGCGCCGCGCCAGGCACAAAAATGGCCATATGGCTGGAGATGGCTCCCCCGCCCAAAGAGTCAGCAGGGAAAACTATGCCTTGTTCTAAAGCTCTTTGGAAACCGCTTGTGTAGCCCCACAGACCTGGGTGCTGCGGGCTTTCCTGCTGCCTTCAGCCTCGACACCACCCTTTCCCACTTGGCGCCGCGCCAGGCACAAAAATGGACTATGGCTGGAGATGGGTGCCCCGCCCATAGAGCCATCAGGGAAAACTATGCCTTGTTCTAAAGCTCTTTGGGAATCACTTGCGTAGCCCCACAGACCGGGGGCTGCGGGCTTTCCTGCTGCCTTCAGCCTCAACACCACTATTTCCCTCTGGGCGCCGCGCCAGGCACAAAAATGGCCATACGGCTGGAGATGGGTCCCCCGCCCAAAGAGCCAGCAGGGAAAACTATGCCTTGTTCTAAAGGTCTTTGGGAACCGCTTGCATAGCCCCACAGACCTGGGGGCTGCGGGCTTTCCTGCTGCCTTCAGCCTCGACACCACCCTTTCCCACGTGGCGCCGCGCCAGGCATAAAAATGGCCATATGGCTGGAGATGGGTCCCCCGCCCAAAGAGTCAGCAGGGAAAACTATGCCTTGTTCTAAAGCTCTTTGGGAACCGCTTGCGTAGCCCCACAGACCTGGGGGCTGCGGGCTTTCCTGCTGCCTTCAGCCTCGACAACACCCTTTCCCACTTGGCGCCGCGCCAGGCACAAAAATGGCCTATGGCTGGAGATGGGTGCCACGCCCAAAGAGCCAGCAGGGAAAACTATGCCTTGTTCTAAGACTTTTTGAAAACCGCTTGCGTAGCCCCACAGACCTGGGGGCTGCAGGCCTTCCTGCTGCCTTCAGCCTCGACACCACCATTTCCCTATGGGCGCCGGGCCAGTCACAGAAAAGGCCTATGGCTGGAGATGGGTCCCACGCCCAAAGAGCCAGCAGGGAAAACTATGCCTTGTTCTAAAGCTCTTTGGGAACCGCTTGCGTAGCCCCACAGACCTGGGGGCTGCGGGCTTTCCTGCTGCCTTCAGCCTCGACACCACCCTTTCCCACTTGGCTCCGCGCCAGGCACAAAAATGGCCATATGCCTGGAGATGGGTCCCCCGCCCAAAGTGCCAGCAGGGAAAACTATGCCTTGTTCTAAAGGTCTTTGGGAACCGCTTGCGTTATCCCACAGACCTGGGGGCTGCGGGCTTTCCTGCTGCCTTCAGCGTCAACAGAACCCTTTCCCACTTGGCGCCGCGCCAGGCACAAAAATGGCCTATGGCTGGAGATGGGTCCCCCGCCCAAAGAGCCAGCAGGGAAAACTAGGCCTTGTTCTAAAGGTCTTTGGGAACCGCTTGCGTACCCCCACAGACCTGGGGGCTGCGGGCTTTCCTGCTGCCTTCAGCCTCGACACCACCCTTTCCCACTTGGCGCCGCGGCAGGCACAAAAATGGGCTATGGCTGGAGATGAGTCCCCCGCCCAAAGAGCCAGCAGGGAAAACTATGCCTTGTTCTGAAGGTCTTTGGGAACCGCTTGCGTTGTCCCACAGACCTGGGGGCTGCGGGCTTTCCTGCTGCCTTCAGCCTCGACACCACCCTTTCCCACTTGGCGCCGCGGCAGGCACAAAAATGGCCATACGGCTGGAGATGGGTCCCCCGCCCAAAGAGCCATCAGGGAAAACTATGCCTTGTTCTAAAGCTCTTTGGGAACCGCTTGCGTAGCCCCACAGACCTGGGGGCTGCGAGCTTTCCTGCTGCCTTTAGCCTCGACACCACCCTTTCCCACTTGGCGCCGCGCCAGGCACAAAAATGGCCATATGGCTGGAGATGGGTGCCACGCCCAAAGAGTCAGCAGGGAAAACTATGCCTTGTTCTAAAGCTCTTTGGAAACCGCTTGTGTAGCCCCACAGACCTGGGGGCTGCGGGCTTTCCTGCTGCCTTCAGCCTCGACACCACCCTTTCCCACGTGGCGCCGCGCCAGGCATAAAAATGGCCATATGGCTGGAGATGGGTCCCCCGCCCAAAGAGTCAGCAGGGAAAACTATGCCTTGTTCTAAAGCTCTTTGGGAACCGCTTGCGTAGCCCCACAGACCTGGGGGATGCGGGCTTTCCTGCTGCCTTCAGCCTCGACAACACCCTTTCCCACTTGGCGCCGCGCCAGGCTCAAAAATGGCCTATGGCTGGAGATGGGTTCCCCGCCCAAAGAGCCAGCAGGGAAAACTATGCCTTGTTCTAAGACTTTTTGAAAACCGCTTGCGTAGCCCCACAGACCTGGGGGCTGCGGGCCTTCCTGCTGCCTTCAGCCTCGGCAGCACCATTTCCCTATGGGCGCCGGGCCAGCCACAGAAAAGGCCTATGGCTGGAGATGGGTCCCACGCCCAAAGAGCCAGCAGGGAAAACTATGCCTTGTTCTAAAGCTCTTTGGGAACCGCTTGCGTAGCCCCACAGACCTGGGGGCTGCGGGCTTTCCTGCTGCCTTCAGCCTCAAAACCACCCTTTACCACCTGGCGCCGCGCCAGGCACAAAAATGGCCTATGGCTAGAGATGGGTCCCACGCCCAAAGAGCCAGCAGGGAAAACTATGCCTTGTTCTAAAGCTCTTTGGGAACCGCTTGCGTAGCCCCACAGACCTGGGGGCTGCGGGCTTTCCTGCTGCCTTCAGCCTCGACACCACCATTTCCCTTTGGGCGCCGGGCCAGATACAGAAAAGGCCTGTGGCTGGAGATGGGTCCCCCACCCAAAGAGCCAGCAGGGAAAACTATGCCTTGTTCTAAAGCTCTTTGGGAACCGCTTGCGTAGCCCCACAGACCTGGGGGCTGCGGGCTTTCCTGCTGCCTTCAGCCTCGACACCACCCTTTCCCACTTGGCACCGCGCCAGGCACAAAAATGGCCATACGGCTGGAGATGGGTCCCCCGCCCAAAGAGCCAGCAGGGAAAACTATGCCTTGTTCTAAAGGTCTTTGGGAACCGCTTGCGTAGCCCCACAGACCTGGGGGCTGTGTGCTGTCCTGCTGCCTTCAACCTCAAAAACACCCTTTCCCACTTGGCGCCGCGCCAGGCACAAAAATTGCCATATGGGTGGAGATGGGTCCCCTGCCCAAAGAGCCATCAGGGAAAACTATGCCTTGTTCTAAAGGTCTTTGGGAACCGCTTGCGTAGCCCCACAGACCTGGGGGCTGTGTGCTTTCCTGCTGCCTTCAGCCTCGACACCACCCTGTCCCACTTGGCGCCGCGCCAGGCACAAAAATGGCCATAGGGCTGGAGATGGGTCCCCCGCCCAAAGAGCCAGCAGGGAAAACTATGCCTTGTTCTAAAGCTCTTTGGGAACCGCTTGCGTAGCCCCACAGACCTGGGTGCTGCGAGCTTTCCTGCTGCCTTTAGCCTCGACACCACCCTTTCCCACTTGGCGCCGCGCCAGGCACAAAAATGGCCATATGGCTGGAGATGGGTGCCACGCCCAAAGAGCCAGCAGGGAAAACTATGCCTTGTTCTAAAGCTCTTTGGGAACCGCTTGCGTAGCCCCACAGACCTGGGGGCTGCGGGCTTTCCTGCTGCCTTCAGCCTCAAAACCACCCTTTCCCACTTGGCGCCGCGCCAGGCACAAAAATGGCCATACGGCTGGAGATGGTTCCCCTTCCCAAGGAGCCAGCAGGGAAAATTATGCCTTGTTCTAAAGCTCTTTGCGAACCGCTTGCGTAGCCCCACAGACCTGGGGACTGCAGGCTTTCCTGCTGCCTTCAGCCTCAACACCACCCTTTCCCACTTGGCGCCGCGCTAGGCACAAAAATGGCCATATGGCTAGAGATGGGTCCCCCGCCCAAAGAGCCAGCAGGGAAAACTATGCCTTGTTCTAAAGCTCTTTGGGAACCACTTGCGTAGCCCTACAGACCTGGTGGCTGCAGGCTTTCCTGCTGCCTTTAGCCTCGACACCACCCTTTCCCACTTGGCGCCGCACCAGGCACAAAAATGGCCATATGGCTGGAGATGGGTCCCCCGCCCAAAGAGCCAGCAGGGAAAACTATGCCTTGTTCTAAAGCTCTTTGGGAACCGCTTGCGTAGCCCCACAGACCTGGGGGCTGCGGGCTTTCCTGCTGCCTTCAGCCTCGACACCACCCTTTCCCTTTGGGCGCCGGGCCAGATACAGAAAAGGCCTGTGGCTGGAGATGGGTCCCCCACCCAAAGAGCCACCAGGGAAAACAATGCCTTGTTCTAAAGCTCTTTGGGAACCGCTTGCGTAGCCCCACAGACCTGGGGGCTGTGTGCTGTCCTGCTGCCTTCAACCTCAAAAACACCCTTTCCCACTTGGCGCCGCGCCAGACACAAAAATTGCCATATGGGTGGAGATGGGTCCCCTGCCCAAAGAGCCAGCAGGGAAAACTATGCCTTGTTCTAAAGCTCTTTGGGAACCGCTTGCGTAGCCCCACAGACCTGGGCGCTGTGTGCTTTCCTGCTGCCTTCAGCCTCGACACCACCCTGTCCCACTTAGCGCCGCGCCAGTCCCAAAAATGGACGTACGGCTGGAGATGGGTGCCACGCCCAAAGAGCCAGCAGGGAAAACTAGGCCTTGTTCTAAAGCTCTTTGGGAACCGCTTGCACAGCCCCACAGACCTTGGGGCTGCGGGCTTTCCTGCTGCATTCAGCCTCGACACCACCCTTTCCCACGTGGCGCCGCGCCAGGCATAAAAATGGCCATATGGCTGGAGATGGGTCCCCTGCTCAAAGAGTCAGCAGGGAAAACTATGCCTTGTTCTAAAGCTCTTTGGGAACCGCTTGCGTAGCCCCACAGACCTGGGGGCTGCGGGCTTTCCTGCTGCCTTCAGCCTCGACAACACCCTTTCCCACTTGGCACCGCGCCAGGCACAAAAATGGCCTATGGCTGGAGATGGGTTCCCCGCCCAAAGAGCCAGCAGGGAAAACTATGCCTTGTTCTAAGACTTTTTGAAAACCGCTTGTGTAGCCCCACAGACCTGGGGGCTGCAGGCTTTCCTGCTGCCTTCAGCCTCGACACCACCATTTCCCTCTGGGCGCCGGGCCAGTCACAGAAAAGGCCTATGGCTGGAGATGGGTCCCACGCCCAAAGAGCCAGCAGGGAAAACTATGCCTTGTTCTAAAGCTCTTTGGGAATCGCTTGCGTAGCCCCACAGACCTGGGGGCTGCGGGCTTTCCTGCTGCCTTCAGCCTCGACACCACCCTTTCCCACTTGGCTCCGCGCCAGGCACAAAAATGGCCATACGGCTGGAGATGGTTCCTCTGTCCAAGGAGCCAGCAGGGAAAATTATGCCTTGTTCTAAAGCTCTTTGCGAACCGCTTGCGTAGCCCCACAGACCTGGGGGCTGCGGGCTTTCCTGCTGCCTGCAGCCTCAAAACCACCCTTTCCCACTTGGCGCCGCGCCAGCCACAAAAATGGCCATACGGCTGGAGATGGGTCCCACACCCAAAGAGCCATCAGGGAAAACTATGCCTTGTTCTAAAGCTCTTTGGGAACCGCTTGCGTAGCCCCACAGACCTGGGGGCTGCGGGCTTTCCTGCTGCCTTCAGCCTCGACACCACCCTTTCCCACGTGGCGCCGCGCCAGGCATAAAAATGGCCATATGGCTGGAGATGGGTCCCCCGCCCAAAGAGTCAGCAGGGAAAACTATGCCTTGTTCTAAAGCTCTTTGGGAACCGCTTGCGTAGCCCCACAGACCTGGGGGCTGCGGGCTTTCCTGCTGCCTTCAGCCTCGACAACACCCTTTCCCACTTGGCGCCGCGCAAGGCACAAAAATGGCCTATGGCTGGAGATGGGTTCCCCGCCCAAAGAGCCAGCAGGGAAAACTATGCCTTGTTCTAAGACTTTTTGAAAACCGCTTGCGTAGCCCCACAGACCTGGGGGCTGCAGGCTTTCCTGCTGCCTTCAGCCTCGACACCACCATTTCCCTATGGGCGCCGGGCCAGTCACAGAAAAGGCCTATGGCTGGAGATGGGTCCCACGCCCAAAGAGCCAGCAGGGAAAATTATGCCTTGTTCTAAAGCTCTTTGGGAATCGCTTGCGTAGCCCCACAGACCTGGGGGCTGCGGGCTTTCCTGCTGCCTTCAGCCTCAACACCACTATTTCCCTCTGGGCGCCGCGCCAGGCACAAAAATGGCCATACGGCTGGAGATGGGTCCCCCGCCCAAAGAGCCAGCAGGGAAAACTATGCCTTGTTCTAAAGGTCTTTGGGAACCGCTTGCATAGCCCCACAGACCTGGGGGCTGCGGGCTTTCCTGCTGCCTTCAGCCTCAAAACCACCCTTTCCCACTTGGCGCCGCGCCAGGCACAAAAATGGCCATACGGCTGGAGATGGTTCCTCTGTCCAAGGAGCCAGCAGGGAAAATTATGCCTTGTTCTAAAGCTCTTTGCGAACCGCTTGCGTAGCCCCACAGACCTGGGGGCTGCGGGCTTTCCTGCTGCCTTCAGCCTCAAAACCACCCTTTCCCACTTGGCGCCGCGCCAGCCACAAAAATGGCCATACGGCTGGAGATGTGTCCCACACCCAAAGAGCCATCAGGGAAAACTATGCCTTGTTCTAAAGCTCTTTGGGAACCGCTTGCGTAGCCCCACAGACCTGGGGGCTGCGGGCTTTCCTGCTGCCTTCAGCCTCGACAACACCCTTTCCCACGTGGCGCCGCGCCAGGCATAAAAATGGCCATATGGCTGGAGATGGGTCCCCCGCCCAAAGAGTCAGCAGGGAAAACTATGCCTTGTTCTAAAGCTCTTTGGGAACCGCTTGCGTAGCCCCACAGACCTGGGGGCTGCGGGCTTTCCTGCTGCCTTCAGCCTCGACAACACCCTTTCCCACTTGGCGCCGCGCAAGGCACAAAAATGGCCTATGGCTGGAGATGGCTTCCCCGCCCAAAGAGCCAGCAGGGAAAACTATGCCTTGTTCTAAGACTTTTTGAAAACCGCTTGCGTAGCCCCACAGACCTGGGGGCTGCAGGCTTTCCTGCTGCCTTCAGCCTCGACACCACCATTTCCCTATGGGCGCCGGGCCAGTCACAGAAAAGGCCTATGGCTGGAGATGGGTCCCACGCCCAAAGAGCCAGCAGGGAAAACTATGCCTTGTTCTAAAGGTCTTTGGGAACCGCTTGCGTTGTCCCACAGACCTGGGGGCTGCGGGCTTTCCTGCTGCCTTCAGCCTCAAAACCACCCTTTCCCACTTGGCGCCGCGCCAGGCACAAAAATGGCCATACGGCTGGAGATGGGTCCCCCGCCCAAAGAGCCAGCAGGGAAAACTAGGCCTTGTTCTAAAGCTCTTTGGGAACCGCTTGCGTAGCCCCACAGACCTGGGGGCTGCGGCCTTCCTGCTGCCTTCAGCCTCGACACCACCGTTTCCCACTTGGCACCGCGCCAGGCACAAAAATGGCCATATGGCTGGAGATGGGTCCCACGCCCAAAGAGCCAGCAGGGAAAACTATGCCTTGTTCTAAAGCTCTTTGGGAACCGCTTGCGTAGCCCCACAGACCTTCGGGCTGCTGGCTTTCCTGCTGCCTTCAGCCTCGACACCACCATTTCCCTATGGGCGCCGGGCCAGTCACAGAAAAGGCCTAAGGCTGGAGATGGGTCCCACGCCCAAAGAGCCATCAGGGAAAACTATGCCTTGTTCTAAAGGTCTTTGGGAACCGCTTGCGTTGTCCCACAGACCTGGGGGCTGCGGGCTTTCCTACTGCCATCAGCCTCAACACCACCCTTTCCCACTTGGCGCCGCGCCAGGCACAAAAATGGCTTATGGGTAGAGATGGGTCCCCCGCCCAAAGACCATCAGGGAAAAATATGCCTTGTTCTAAAGCTCTTTGGGAACCGCTTGCGTAGCCCCACAGACCTGGGGGCTGCGGGCTTTCCTGCTGCCTTTAGCCTCGACACCACCCTTTCCCACTTGGCGCTGCGCCAGGCACAAAAATGGCCTATGGCTGGAGATGGGTGCCCCGCCCATAGAGCCAGCAGGGAAAACTCTGCCTTGTTCTAAGACTTTTTGAAAACCGCTTGCGTAGCCCCACAGACCTGGGGGCTGCGGGCTTTCCTGCTGCCTTCAGCCTCGACAGCACCCTTTCCCAGTTGGCGCCGCGCCAGCCACAAAAATGGCCTATGCCTGGAGATGGGTCCCCCGCCCAAGGAGCCAGCAGGGAAAACTATGCCTTGTTCTAAAGCTCTTTGGGAACCGCTTGCGTAGCCCCACAGACCTGGGGGCTGCTGGCTTTCCTGCTGCCTTCAGCCTCGACACCACCATTTCCCTATGGGCGCCGGGCCAGTCACAGAAAAGGCCTAAGGCTGGAGATGGGTCCCACGCCCAAAGAGCCAGCAGGGAAAACTATGCCTTGTTCTAAAGCTCTTTGGGAACCGCTTGCGTAGCCCCACAGACCTGGGGGCTGCGGGCTTTCCTGCTGCCTTCAGCCTCGACACAACCATTTCCCTATGGGCGCCGGGCCAGGCACAAAAATGGCCGTACGGCTGGAGATGGGTCCCACGCCCAAAGAGCCAGCAGGGAAAAATATGCCTTGTTCTAAAGCTCTTTGGGAACCGCTTGCGTAGCCCCACAGACCGGGGGGCTGCGGGCTTTCCTGCTGCCTTCAGCCTCGACAACACCCTTTCCCACTTGGCGCCGCGCCAGGCACAAAAATGGCCTATGGCTGGAGATGGGTGCCCCGCCCAAAGAGCCAGCAGGGAAAACTATTCCTTGTTCTAAGACTTTTTGAAAACCGCTTGCGTAGCCCCACAGACCTGGGGGCTGCAGGCTTTCCTGCTGCCTTCAGCCTCGACACCACCATTTCCCTATGGGCGCCGGGCCAGTCACAGTTAAGGCCTATGGCTGGAGATGGGTCCCACGCCCAAAGAGCCAGCAGGGAAAACTATGCCTTGTTCTAAAGCTCTTTGGGAACCGCTTGCGTAGCCCCACAGACCTGGGGGCTGCGGGCTTTCCTGCTGCCTTCAGCCTCAAAACCACCCTTTCCCACTTGGTGCCGCGCCAGGCACAAAAATGGCCATACGGCTGGAGATGGGTCCCCCGCCCAAAGAGTCAGCAGGGAAAACTATGCCTTGTTCTAAAGCTCTTTGGGAACCGCTTGCGTAGCCCCACAGACCTGGGGGCTGCGGCCTTCCTGCTGCCTTCAGCCTCGACACCACCCTTTCCCACTGGGCACCGCGCCAGGCACAAAAATGGCCATATGGCTGGAGATGGGTCCCACGCCCAAAGAGCCAGCAGGGAAAACTATTCCTTGTTCTAAGACTTTTTGAAAACCGCTTGCGTAGCCCCACAGACCTGGGGGCTGCAGGCTTTCCTGCTGCCTTCAGCCTCGACACCACCATTTCCCTATGGGCGCCGGGCCAGTCACAGAAAAGGCCTATGGCTGGAGATGGGTCCCACGCCCAAAGAGCCAGCAGGGAAAACTATGCCTTGTTCTAAAGCTCTTTGGGAACCGCTTGCGTAGCCCCACAGACCTGGGGGCTGCGGGCTTTCCTGCTGCCTTCAGCCTCAAAACCACCCTTTCCCACTTGGCGCCGCGCCAGGCACAAAAATGGCCATACGGCTGGAGATGGGTGCCCCGCCCAAAGAGCCAGCAGGGAAAACTATGCCTTGTTCTAAGACTTTTTGAAAACCGCTTGCGTAGCCCCACAGACCTGGGGGCTGCAGGCTTTCCTGCTGCCTTCAGCCTCGACACCACCATTTCCCTATGGGCGCCGGGCCAGTCACAGAAAAGGCCTATGGCTGGAGATGGGTCCCACGCCCAAAGAGCCAGCAGGGAAAACTATGCCTTGTTCTAAAGCTCTTTGGGAACCGCTTGCGTAGCCCCACAGACCTGGGGGCTGCGGGCTTTCCTGCTGCCTTCAGCCTCGACACCACCCTTTCCCACTTGGCGCCGCGCCACGCACAAAAATGGCCATACGGCTGGAGATGGGTACCCCGCCCAAAGAGCCAGCAGGGAAAGCTAGGCCTTGTTCTAAAGCTCTTTGGGAACCGCTTGCATAGCCCCACAGACCTGGGGGCTGCGGCCTTCCTGCTGCCTTCAGCCTCGACACCACCCTTTCCCACTTGGCACCGCGCCAGGCACAAAAATGGCCATATGGCTGGAGATGGGTCCCACGCCCAAAGAGCCATCAGGGAAAAGTATGCCTTGTTCTAAAGCTCTTTGGGAATCGCTTGCGTAGCCCCACAGACCTGCGGGCTGCAGGCTTTCCTGCTGCCTTCAGCCTCGACACCACCCTTTCCCACTTGGCGCCGCGCCAGGCACAAAAATGGCCATACGGCTGGAGATGGGTCCCCCGCCCAAAGAGCCAGCAGGGAAAACTATGCCTTGTTCTAAAGCTCTTTGGGAACCGCTTGCGTAGCCCCAGAGACATGGGGGCTGCGGCCTTCCTGCTGCCTTCAGCCTCGACACCACCCTTTCCCACTGGGCACCGCGCCAGGCACAAAAATGGCCATATGGCTGGAGATGGGTCCCACGCCCAAAGAGCCATTAGGGAAAACTATTCCTTGTTCTAAGACTTTTTGAAAACCGCTTGCGTAGCCCCACAGACCTGGGGGCTGCAGGCTTTCCTGCTGCCTTCAGCCTCGACACCACCATTTCCCTATGGGCGCCGGGCCAGTCACAGAAAAGGCCTATGGCTGGAGATGGGTCCCACGCCCAAAGAGCCAGCAGGGAAAACTATGCCTTGTTCTAAAGCTCTTTGGGAACCGCTTGCGTAGCCCCACAGACCTGGGGGCTGCGGGCTTTCCTGCTGCCTTCAGCCTCGACACCACCAGTTCCCTTTGGGCGCCGGGCCAGTCACAGAAAAGGCCTGTGGCTGGAGATGGGTACCCCGCCCAAGGAGCCATCAGGGAAAATTATGCCTTGTTCTAAAGCTCTTTGGGAACCGCTTGCGTAGCCCCACAGACCTGGGGGCTGCGGGCTTTCCTGCTGCCTTCAGCCTCGACACCACCCTTTCCCACTTGGCGCCGCGCCAGGCACAAAAATGGCCATATGGCTGGAGATGGGTCCCCCGCCCAAAGAGTCAGCAGGGAAAACTATGCCTTGTTCTAAAGCTCTTTGGGAACCGCTTGCGTAGCCCCACAGACCTGGGGGCTGCGGGCTTTCCTGCTGCCTTCAGCCTCGACAACACCCTTTCCCACTTGGCGCCGCGCCAGGCACAAAAATGGCCTATGGTTGGTGATGGGTCCCCCGCCCAAAGAGCCAGCAGGGAAAACTATGCCTTGTTCTAAGACTTTTTGAAAACCGCTTGCGTAGCCCCACAGACCTGGGGGCTGCAGGCTTTCCTGCTGCCTTCAGCCTCGACACCACCATTTCCCTATGGGCGCCGGGCCAAGCCCAAAAATGGCCATAGGGCTGGAGATGGGTCCCACGCCCAAAGAGCCAGCAGGGGAAATTATGCCTTGTTCTAAAGCTCTTTGGGAACCGCTTGCGTAGCCCCACAGACCTGGGGGCTGCGGGCTTTCCTGCTGCCTTCAGCCTCGACACCACCATTTCCCTTTGGGCGCCGGGCCAGTCACAGAAAAGGCCTGTGGCTGGAGATGGGTCCCCCGCCCAAAGAGCCAGCAGGGAAAACTATGCCTTGTTCTAAAGCTCTTTGGGAACCGCTTGCGTAGCCCCACAGACCTGGGGGCTGCGGGCTTTCCTGCTGCCTTCAGCCTCGACAACACCCTTTCCCACTTGGCGTCGCGCCAGGCACAAAAATGGCCATACGGCTGGAGATGGGTCCCCCGCCCAAAAAGCCAGCAGGGAAAACTATGCCTTGTTCTAAAGCTCTTTGGGAACCGCTTGCGTAGCCCCACAGACCTGGGGGCTGCAGGCTTTCCTGCTGCCTTCAGCCTCGACACAACCCTTTCCCACTTGGCGCCGCGCCAGGCACAAAAATGGCCATACAGCTGGAGATGGGTCCCCTGCCCAAGGAGCCAGCAGGGAAACTATGCCTTGTTCTAAAGGTCTTTGGGAACCGCTGGCGTAGCCGCACAGACCTGGGGGCTGCGGGCTTTCCTGCTGCCTTCAGCCTCAAAACCACCCTTTCCCACTTGGCGCCGCGCCAGGCACGAAAATGGCCATATGGCTGGAGATGGCTCCCCTGCCCAAAGAGCCAGCAGGGAAAATTATGCCTTGTTCTAAAGCTCTTTGGGAACCGCTTGCATAGCCCCACAGACCTGGGGGCTGCGGGCTTTCCTGCTGCCTTCAGCCTCAAAGCCACCCTTTCCCTATGGGCGCCGGGCCAGGCCCAAAAATGGCCATACGGCTGGAGATCAGTCCCACGCCCAAAGAGCCAGTAGGGAAAACTATGCCTTGTTCTAAAGCTCTTTGGGAACCGCTTGCGTAGCCCCACAGACCTGGGGGCTGCGGGCTTTCCTGCTGCCTTCAGCCTCGACACCACCAGTTCCCTTTGGGCGCCGGGCCAGTCACAGAAAAGGCCTGTGGCTGGAGATGGGTACCCCGCCCAAGGAGCCATCAGGGAAAATTATGCCTTGTTCTAAAGCTCTTTGGGAACCGCTTGCGTAGCCCCACAGACCTGGGGGCTGCGGGCTTTCCTGCTGCCTTCAGCCTCGACACCACCCTTTCCCACTTGGCGCCGCGCCAGGCACAAAAATGGCCATATGGCTGGAGATGGGTCCCCCGCCCAAAGAGTCAGCAGGGAAAACTATGCCTTGTTCTAAAGCTCTTTGGGAACCGCTTGCGTAGCCCCACAGACCTGGGGGCTGCGGGCTTTCCTGCTGCCTTCAGCCTCGACAACACCCTTTCCCACTTGGCGCCGCGCCAGGCACAAAAATGGCCTATGGTTGGTGATGGGTCCCCCGCCCAAAGAGCCAGCAGGGAAAACTATGCCTTGTTCTAAGACTTTTTGAAAACCGCTTGCGTAGCCCCACAGACCTGGGGGCTGCAGGCTTTCCTGCTGCCTTCAGCCTCGACACCACCATTTCCCTATGGGCGCCGGGCCAAGCCCAAAAATGGCCATAGGGCTGGAGATGGGTCCCACGCCCAAAGAGCCAGCAGGGGAAATTATGCCTTGTTCTAAAGCTCTTTGGGAACCGCTTGCGTAGCCCCACAGACCTGGGGGCTGCGGGCTTTCCTGCTGCCTTCAGCCTCGACACCACCATTTCCCTTTGGGCGCCGGGCCAGTCACAGAAAAGGCCTGTGGCTGGAGATGGGTCCCCCGCCCAAAGAGCCAGCAGGGAAAACTATGCCTTGTTCTAAAGCTCTTTGGGAACCGCTTGCGTAGCCCCACAGACCTGGGGGCTGCGGGCTTTCCTGCTGCCTTCAGCCTCGACAACACCCTTTCCCACTTGGCGTCGCGCCAGGCACAAAAATGGCCATACGGCTGGAGATGGGTCCCCCGCCCAAAAAGCCAGCAGGGAAAACTATGCCTTGTTCTAAAGCTCTTTGGGAACCGCTTGCGTAGCCCCACAGACCTGGGGGCTGCAGGCTTTCCTGCTGCCTTCAGCCTCGACACAACCCTTTCCCACTTGGCGCCGCGCCAGGCACAAAAATGGCCATACAGCTGGAGATGGGTCCCCTGCCCAAGGAGCCAGCAGGGAAACTATGCCTTGTTCTAAAGGTCTTTGGGAACCGCTGGCGTAGCCGCACAGACCTGGGGGCTGCGGGCTTTCCTGCTGCCTTCAGCCTCAAAACCACCCTTTCCCACTTGGCGCCGCGCCAGGCACGAAAATGGCCATATGGCTGGAGATGGCTCCCCTGCCCAAAGAGCCAGCAGGGAAAATTATGCCTTGTTCTAAAGCTCTTTGGGAACCGCTTGCATAGCCCCACAGACCTGGGGGCTGCGGGCTTTCCTGCTGCCTTCAGCCTCAAAGCCACCCTTTCCCTATGGGCGCCGGGCCAGGCCCAAAAATGGCCATACGGCTGGAGATCAGTCCCACGCCCAAAGAGCCAGTAGGGAAAACTATGCCTTGTTCTAAAGCTCTTTGGGAACCGCTTGCGTAGCCCCACAGACCTGGGGGCTGCGGGCTTTCCTGCTGCCTTCAGCCTCGACACCACCATTTCCCTTTGGGCGCCGGGCCAGTCACAGAAAAGGCCTGTGGCTGGAGATGGGTCCCCCGCCCAAAGAGCCAGCAGGGAAAACTATGCCTTGTTCTAAAGGTCTTTGGGAACCGCTTGCGTAGCCCCACAGACCTGGGGGCTGCGGGCTTTCCTGCTGCCTTCAGCCTCAAAACCACCCTTTCCCACTTGGCGCCGCGCCAGGCACAAAAATGGCCTATGGTTGGTGATGGGTGTCCCGCCCAAAGAGCCAGCAGGGAAAACTATTCCTTGTTCTAAGAATTTTTGAAAACCGCTTGCGTAGCCCCACAGACCTGGGGGCTGCGGGCTTTCCTGCTGCCTTTAGCCTCGACACCACCATTTCCCTATGGGCGCCGGGCCAGTCACAGAAAAGGCCTAAGGCTGGAGATGGGTCCCACGCCCAAAGAGCCAGCAGGGAAAACTATGCCTTGTTCTAAAGCTCTTTGGGAACCGCTTGCGTAGCCCCAAAGACCTGGGGGCTGCGGGCTTTCCTGCTGCCTTCAGCCTCGACACAACCATTTCCCTATGGGCGCCGGGCCAGGCACAAAAATGGCCATACGGCTGGAGATGGGTCCCCCGCCCAAAGAGCCAGCAGGGAAAACTATGCCTTGTTCTAAAGCTCTTTGGGTACCGCTTGCGTAGCCCCACAGACCTGGGGGCTGCGGGCTTTCCTGCTGCCTTCAGCCTCGACACCACCCTTTCCCACTTGGCGCCGCGCCAGGCACAAAAATGGCCTATGGCTGGAGATGGGTGCCCCGCCCAAAGAGCCAGCAGGGAAAACTATTCCTTGTTCTAAGACTTTTTGAAAACCGCTTGCGTAGCCCCACAGACCTGGGGGCTGCAGGCTTTCCTGCTGCCTTCAGCCTCGACACCACCATTTCCCTATGGGCGCCGGGCCAGGCACAAAAATGGCCATATGGCTGGAGATGGGTCCCCCGCCCAAAGAGCCAGCAGGGAAAACTATGCCTTGTTCTAAAGCTCTTTGGGAACTGCTTGCGTAGCCCCACAGACCGGGGGGCTGCAGGCTTTCCTGCTGCCTTCGGCCTCTACAACACCATTTCCCTTTGGGCGCCGGGCCAGTCACAGAAAAGGCCTGTGGCTGGAGATGGGTCCCCCGCCCAAAGAGCCAGCAGGGAAAACTATGCCTTGTTCTAAAGCTCTTTGGGAACCACTTGCGTAGCCCCACAGACCTGGGGGCTGCGGGCTTTCCTGCTGCCTTCAGCCTCAAAACCACCCTTTCCCACTTGGCGCCGCGCCAGGCACAAAAATGGCCATACGGCTGGAGATGGGTACCCCGCCCAAAGAGCCAGCAGGGAAAACTAGGCCTTGTTCTAAAGCTCTTTGGGAACCGCTTGCGTAGCCCCACAGACCTGGGGGCTGCAGGCTTTCCTGGTGCCTTCAGCCTCGACACCACCCTTTCCCACTTGGCACCGCGCCAGGTACAAAAATTGCCATATGGCTGGAGATGGGTCCCACGCCCAAAGAGCCAGCAGGGAAAACTATGCCTTGTTCTAAAGCTCTTTGGGAACCGCTTGCGTAGCCCCACAGACCGGGGGGCTGCGGGCTTTCCTGCTGCCTTCGGCCTCGACACCACCATTTCCCTTTTGGGCGCCGGGCCAGTCACAGAAAAGGCCTGTGGCTGGAGATGGGTACCCCGCCCAAAGAGCCAGCAGGGAAAACAATGCCTTGTTCTAAAGCTCTTTGGGAACCGCTTGCGTTGTCCCACAGACCTGGGGGCTGTGGGCTTTCCTGCTGCCTTCAGCCTCAAAAACCACCCTTTCCCACTTGGCGCCGCGCCAGGCACAAAAATGGCTTATGGCTGGAGATGGGTCCCCCGCCCAAAGAGCCAGCAGGGAAAACTATGCCTTGTTCTAAAGCTCTTTGGGAACCGCTTGCGTAGCCCCACAGACCTGGGGGCTGCGGGCTTTCCTGCTGCCTTCAGCCTCGACAACACCCTTTCCCACTTGGCGCCGCGCCAGGCACAAAAATGGCCTATGGCTGGAGATGGGTGCCCCGCCCAAAGAGCCATCAGGGAAAACTATTCCTTGTTCTAAGACTTTTTGAAAACCGCTTGCGTAGCCCCACAGACCTGGGGGCTGCAGGCTTTCCTGCTGCCTTCAGCCTCAAAGCCACCATTTCCCTATGGGCGCCGGGGCAGTCTCATAAAAGGCCTAAGGCTGGAGATGGGTCCCACGCCCAAAGAGCCAGCAGGGAAAACTATGCCTTGTTCTAAAGCTCTTTGGGAACCGCTTGCGTAGCCCCACAGACCTGGGTGATGCGGGCTTTCCTGCTGCCTTCAGCCTCGACACCACCAGTTCCCTTTGGGCGCCGGGCCAGTCACAGAAAAGGCCTGTGGCTGGAGATGGGTACCCCGCCCAAGGAGCCATCAGGGAAAATTATGCCTTGTTCTAAAGCTCTTTGGGAACCGCTTGCGTAGCCCCACAGACCTGGGGGCTGCGGGCTTTCCTGCTGCCTTCAGCCTCGACACCACCCTTTCCCACTTGGCGCCGCGCCAGGCACAAAAATGGCCATATGGCTGGAGATGGGTCCCCCGCCCAAAGAGTCAGCAGGGAAAACTATGCCTTGTTCTAAAGCTCTTTGGGAACCGCTTGCGTAGCCCCACAGACCTGGGGGCTGCGGGCTTTCCTGCTGCCTTCAGCCTCGACAACACCCTTTCCCACTTGGCGCCGCGCCAGGCACAAAAATGGCCTATGGTTGGTGATGGGTCCCCCGCCCAAAGAGCCAGCAGGGAAAACTATGCCTTGTTCTAAGACTTTTTGAAAACCGCTTGCGTAGCCCCACAGACCTGGGGGCTGCAGGCTTTCCTGCTGCCTTCAGCCTCGACACCACCATTTCCCTATGGGCGCCGGGCCAAGCCCAAAAATGGCCATAGGGCTGGAGATGGGTCCCACGCCCAAAGAGCCAGCAGGGGAAATTATGCCTTGTTCTAAAGCTCTTTGGGAACCGCTTGCGTAGCCCCACAGACCTGGGGGCTGCGGGCTTTCCTGCTGCCTTCAGCCTCGACACCACCATTTCCCTTTGGGCGCCGGGCCAGTCACAGAAAAGGCCTGTGGCTGGAGATGGGTCCCCCGCCCAAAGAGCCAGCAGGGAAAACTATGCCTTGTTCTAAAGCTCTTTGGGAACCGCTTGCGTAGCCCCACAGACCTGGGGGCTGCGGGCTTTCCTGCTGCCTTCAGCCTCGACAACACCCTTTCCCACTTGGCGCCGCGCCAGGCACAAAAATGGCCATACGGCTGGAGATGGGTCCCCCGCCCAAAAAGCCAGCAGGGAAAACTATGCCTTGTTCTAAAGCTCTTTGGGAACCGCTTGCGTAGCCCCACAGATCTGGGGGCTGCAGGCTTTCCTGCTGCCTTCAGCCTCGACACAACCCTTTCCCACTTGGCGCCGCGCCAGGCACAAAAATGGCCATACGGCTTTAGATGGGTCCCCTGCCCAAGGAGCCAGCAGGGAAACTATGCCTTGTTCTAAAGGTCTTTGGGAACCGCTGGCGTAGCCCCACAGACCTGGGGGCTGCGGGTTTTCCTGCTGCCTTCAGCCTCGACACCACCCTTTCCCACTTGGCGCCGGGCCAGGCCCAAAAATGGCCATACGGCTGGAGATGGGTGCCACGCCCAAAGAGCCAGCAGGGAAAACTATTCCTTCTTCTAAAGCTCTTTGGGAACCGCTTGCGTAGCCCCACAGACCTGGGGACTGCGGGCTTTCCTGCTGCCTTCAGCCTCGACACCACCCGTTATCACTTGGCGCCGCGCTAGGCACAAAAATGGCCATATGGCTGGAGATGGGTCCCCTGCCCAAAGAGCCAGCAGGGAAAACTATGCCTTGTTCTAAAGCTCTTTGGGAACCGCTTGCGTAGCCCCACAGACCTGGGGGCTGCGGGCTTTCCTGCTGCCTTCAGCCTCAAAACCACCCTTTCCCACTAGGTGCCGCGCCAGGCCCAAAAATGGCCGTACGGCTGGAGATGGGTCCCCCGCCCAAGGAGCCAGCAGGGAAAACTATGCCTTGTTCTAAAGCTCTTTGGGAACCGCTTGCGTAGCCCACAGACCTGGGGGCTGCGGGCTTTCCTGCTGCCTTCAGCCTCAAAACCACCCTTTCCCACTGGGCACCGTGCCAGGCACAAAAATGGCCATACGGCTGGAGATGGGTCCCCCGCCCAAGGAGCCAGCAGGGAAACTATGCCTTGTTCTAAAGCTCTTTGGGAACCGCTTGCGTAGCCCCACAGACCTGGGGGCTGCGGGCTTTCCTGCTGCCTTCAGCCTCAAAACCACCCTTTCCCACTTGGCGCCGCGCCAGGCACGAAAATGGCCATATGGCTGGAGATGGCTCCCCTGCCCAAAGAGCCAGCAGGGAAAATTATGCCTTGTTCTAAAGCTCTTTGGGAACCGCTTGCATAGCCCCACAGACCTGGGGGCTGCGGGCTTTCCTGCTGCCTTCAGCCTCAAAGCCACCCTTTCCCTATGGGCGCCGGGCCAGGCCCAAAAGTGGCCATACGGCTGGAGATCAGTCCCACGCCCAAAGAGCCAGTAGGGAAAACTATGCCTTGTTCTAAAGCTCTTTGGGAACCGCTTGCGTAGCCCCACAGACCTGGGGGCTGCGGGCTTTCCTGCTGCCTTCAGCCTCGACACCACCATTTCCCTTTGGGCGCCGGGCCAGTCACAGAAAAGGCCTGTGGCTGGAGATGGGTCCCCCGCCCAAAGAGCCAGCAGGGAAAACTATGCCTTGTTCTAAAGCTCTTTGGGAACCGCTTGCGTAGCCCCACAGACCTGGGGGCTGCGGGCTTTCCTGCTGCCTTCAGCCTCAAAACCACCATTTCCCACTTGGCACCGCGCCAGGCACAAAAATGGCCATATGGCTGGAGATGGGTCCCACGCCCAAAGAGCCATCAGGGAAAACTATACCTTGTTCTAAAGCTCTTTTGGAACCGCTTGCGTAGCCCCACAGACCTGGGGGCTGCGGGCTTTCCTGCTGCCTTTAGCCTTGACACCACCCTTTCCCACTTGGCGCCGCGCCAGGCACAAAAATGGCCATATGGCTGGAGATGGGTCCCCCGCCCAAAGAGTCAGCAGGGAAAACTATGCCTTGTTCTAAAGCTCTTTGGGAACCGCTTGCGTAGCCCCACAGACCTGGGGGCTGCGGGCTTTCCTGCTGCCTTCAGCCTCAAAACCACCCTTTCCCACTTGGCGCCGCGCCAGGCACAAAAATGGCCTATGGTTGGTGATGGGTGTCCCGCCCAAAGAGCCAGCAGGGAAAACTATTCCTTGTTCTAAGAATTTTTGAAAACCGCTTGCGTAGCCCCACAGACCTGGGGGCTGCGGGCTTTCCTGCTGCCTTCAGCCTCGACACCACCATTTCCCACTTGGCGCCGGGCCAGTCCCAGAAAAGGCCTAAGGCTGGAGATGGGTCCCACGCCCAAAGAGCCAGCAGGGAAAACTATGCCTTGTTCTAAAGCTCTTTGGGAACCGCTTGCGTAGCCCCAAAGACCTGGGGGCTGCGGGCTTTCCTGTTGCCTTCAGCCTCGACACAACCATTTCCCTATGGGCGCCGGGCCAGGCACAAAAATGGCCATACGGCTGGAGATGGGTCCCACGCCCAAAGAGCCAGCAGGGAAAAATATGCCTTTTCTAAAGCTCTTTGGGAACCGCTTGCGTAGCCCCACAGACCTGGGGGCTGCGGGCTTTCCTGCTGCCTTCAGCCTCGACACCACCCTTTCCCACTTGGCGCCGCGCCAGGCACAAAAATGGCCTATGGCTGGAGATGGGTGCCCCGCCCAAAGAGCCAGCAGGGAAAACTATTCCTTGTTCTAAGACTTTTTGAAAACCGCTTGCGTAGCCCCACAGACCTGGGGGCTGCAGGCTTTCCTGCTGCCTTCAGCCTCGACACCACCATTTCCCTATGGGCGCCGGGCCAGGCACAAAAATTGCCATATGGCTGGAGATGGGTACCCCGCCCAAAGAGCCAGCAGGGAAAACTATGCCTTGTTCTAAAGCTCTTTGGGAACTGCTTGCGTAGCCCCACAGACCGGGGGGCTGCGGGCTTTCCTGCTGCCTTCGGCCTCTACAACACCATTTCCCTTTGGGTGCCGGGCCAGTCACAGAAAAGGCCTGTGGCTGGAGATGGGTCCCCCGCCCAAAGAGCCAGCAGGGAAAACTATGCCTTGTTCTAAAGCTCTTTGGGAACCACTTGCGTAGCCCCACAGACCTGGGGGCTGCGGGCTTTCCTGCTGCCTTCAGCCTCAAAACCACCCTTTCCCACTTGGCGCCGCGCCAGGCACAAAAATGGCCATACGGCTGGAGATGGGTACCCCGCCCAAAGAGCCAGCAGGGAAAACTAGGCCTTGTTCTAAAGCTCTTTGGGAACCGCTTGCGTAGCCCCACAGACCTGGGGGCTGCAGGCTTTCCTGGTGCCTTCAGCCTCGACACCACCCTTTCCCACTTGGCACCGCGCCAGGCACAAAAATTGCCATATGGCTGGAGATGGGTACCACGCCCAAAGAGCCAGCAGGGAAAACTATGCCTTGTTCTAAAGCTCTTTGGGAACCGCTTGCGTAGCCCCACAGACCGGGGGGCTGCGGGCTTTCCTGCTGCCTTCGGCCTCGACACCACCATTTCCCTTTTGGGCGCCGGGCCAGTCACAGAAAAGGCCTGTGGCTGGAGATGGGTACCCCGCCCAAAGAGCCAGCAGGGAAAACAATGCCTTGTTCTAAAGCTCTTTGGGAACCGCTTGCGTTGTCCCACAGACCTGGGGGCTGTGGGCTTTCCTGCTGCCTTCAGCCTCAACACCACCCTTTCCCACTTGGCGCCGCGCCAGGCACAAAAATGGCTTATGGCTGGAGATGGGTCCCCCGCCCAAAGAGCCAGCAGGGAAAACTATGCCTTGTTCTAAAGCTCTTTGGGAACCGCTTGCGTAGCCCCACAGACCTGGGGGCTGCGGGCTTTCCTGCTGCCTTCAGCCTCGACAACACCCTTTCCCACTTGGCGCCGCGCCAGGCACAAAAATGTCCTATGGCTGGAGATGGGTGCCCCGCCCAAAGAGCCATCAGGGAAAACTATTCCTTGTTCTAAGACTTTTTGAAAACCGCTTGCGTAGCCCCACAGACCTGGGGGCTGCAGGCTTTCCTGCTGCCTTCAGCCTCGACACCACCATTTCCCTATGGGCGCCGGGGCAGTCTCATAAAAGGCCTAAGGCTGGAGATGGGTCCCACGCCCAAAGAGCCAGCAGGGAAAACTATGCCTTGTTCTAAAGCTCTTTGGGAACCGCTTGCGTAGCCCCACAGACCTGGGGGCTGCGGGCTTTCCTCCTGCCTTCAGCCTCGACACAACCATTTCCCTTTGGGCGCCGGGCCAGGCACAAAAATGGCCATACGGCTGGAGATGGGTCCCCCGCCCAAAGAGCCAGCAGGGAAAAGTATGCCTTGTTCTAAAGCTCTTTGGGAACCGCTTGCGTAGCCCCACAGACCTGGGGGCTGCGGGCTTTCCTGCTGCCTTCAGCCTCGACACCACCCTTTCCCACTTGGCGCCGCGCCAGGCACAAAAATGGCCATACAGCTGGAGATGGGTGCCCCGCCCAAAGAGCCAGCAGGGAAAACTATTCCTTGTTCTAAGACTTTTTGAAAACCGCTTGCGTAGCCCCACAGACCTGGGGGCTGCAGGCTTTCCTGCTGCCTTCAACCTCGACACCACCATTTCCCTATGGGCGCCGGGCCAGGCACAAAAATGGCCATACGGCTGGAGATGGGTCCCACGCCCAAAGAGCCAGCAGGGAAAACTATGCCTTGTTCTAAAGCTCTTTGGGAACTGCTTGCGTAGCCCCACAGACCGGGGGGCTGCGGGCTTTCCTGCTGCCTTCGGCCTCTACACCACCATTTCCCTTTGGGCGCCGGGCCAGTCACAGAAAAGGCCTGTGGCTGGAGATGGGTCCCCCGCCCAAAGAGCCAGCAGGGAAAACTATGCCTTGTTCTAAAGCTCTTTGGGAACCGCTTGCGTAGCCCCACAGACCTGGGGGCTGCGGGCTTTCCTGCTGCCTTCAGCCTCGACACCACCATTTCCCACTTGGCGCCGCGCCAGGCACAAAAATGGCCATATGGCTGGAGATGGGTCCCCCGCCCAAAGAGCAAGCAGGGAAAAATATGCCTTGTTCTAAAGCTCTTTGGGAACCGCTTGCGTAGCCCCACAGACCTGGGGGCTGCGGGCTTTCCTGCTGCCTTCAGCCTCGACAACACCCTTTCCCACTTGGCGCTGCGCCAGGCACAAAAATGGCCTATGGCTGGAGATGGGTGCCCCGCCCAAAGAGCCAGCAGGGAAAACTATTCCTTGTTCTAAGACTTTTTGAAAACCGCTTGCGTAGCCCCACAGACCTGCGGGCTGCAGGCTTTCCTGCTGCCTTCAGCCTCGACACCACCATTTCCCTATGGGCGCCGGGCCAGTCACAGAAAAGGCCTATGGCTGGAGATGGGTCCCACGCCCAAAGAGCCAGCAGGGAAAACTATGCCTTGTTCTAAAGCTCTTTGGGAACCGCTTGCGTAGCCCCACAGACCTGGTGGCTGCGTGCTTTCCTGCTGCCTTCAGCCTCAAAACCACCCTTTCCCACTTGGCGCTGCGCCAGGCACAAAAATGGCCATACGGCTGGAGATGGGTACCACGCCCAAAGAGCCAGCAGGGAAAAATAGGCCTTGTTCTAAAGGTCTTTGGGAACCGCTTGCGTAGCCCCACAGACCTGGGGGCTGCGGGCTTTCCTGCTGCCTTTAGCCTCGACACCACCCTTTCCCACTTGGCGCCGTGCCAGGCACAAAAATGGCCATATGGCTGGAGATGGGTCCCCCGCCCAAAGAGTCAGCAGGGAAAATTATGCCTTGTTCTAAAGCTCTTTGGGAACCGCTTGCGTAGCCCCACAGACCTGGGGGCTGCAGGCTTTCCTGCTGCCTTCAGCCTCGACACCACCCTTTCCCACTTGGCGCCGCGCCAGGCAGAAATATGGCCATACGGCTGGAGATGGGTCCCCCGCCCAAAGAGCCATCAGGGAAAACTATGCCTTGTTCTAAAGCTCTTTGGGAACCGCTTGCGTAGCCCCAGAGACATGGGGGCTGCAGGCTTTCCTGCTGCCTTCGTCCTCAACACTACCCTTTACCAGCTGGCGCCGCGCCAGGCACAAAAATGGCCATACGGCTGGAGATGGGTCCCCCGCCCAAAGAGCCAGCAGGGAAAACTTTGTCTACAGTCAGTCAAGGTCGACGTACTCAACACTGATAAGAAAGATCACAGGTGTTCTTGTGGTGAGGGATATCAAGTGGAAATCCTTCTCGCGGAGTGATCAAGCGATTTAAACTTTTCATCATAATCCAAAGTCTAACATGCAAAACAATTGTCTAAGCAAAGCACAATACAGTGAGTATTAGTAAAACAACAACAGAGTGAAGCATCTTGTTATAAAGTCCTGTAACTGTCGGTGACCACCCAAAAAAGAGTATCTCCCCATCTATATCCTCCGCCTCTCTTCACTCTTTCCAACGCTTGGTGTATTTCTTCAACCTGTGATGGACGGTAATCAAAGTTGTCTGTCCATTTCCTTGGGCCTCTTTCAAGAGTCGCTTCAATTCATTGTGTTTTAGCAGCTTCTTCACCAGGGAGAGATTCATTCCGATAGGGGTAGGCAACAATCTCGAATCAACGTATAATTAGGTTGTAGCAATTGAAAAGACGTAACAGGAGCTTAATAATTGAAGTCGCATCCCGTAACTTTGTGTTAGTAAAGTTCAAACACAAAGATTTGAGTGATTACTATGTCATCTCTGAATACAAGACTACAGGGAGACCTCATGCTAACGCACCCTTTCCCAATCTAGACAAGCACAGTCTCTGGGGTTTCATCGGGATGTGTCTCAAAGTGACAAACATTCTGGTTGGTGTCAAGACAAAGGTCTTGTGCTTTGAGAGTATTACTCTCACAAATGAATCCTTGTTGGTCTCGTGAAACGCATGCGTCAACATCAGCAGTTTGCCATTTAGTCTCATTTTGTCGTGCCCAACCTCTGTGCTGTGTTGGATAGAGTAGAGCTCCTTGGTGATTCAACCCCAGTGCGATGATTGGGTATATGGTGTATACTGAGGCATTGCGTATCGTTAAGACAAAAGCTGTGGCTTTGCTCTCAGTGGGATCGTAGGTGAAATTAACCAGATACCACCTGGACTGAAATTTTTTCTCAAATTCAATTGCGTTATCCCATATTACTTTTCGAATTTCGGTGGGCAAGGTGCCTTCTTCACCTTCCCTTATGATTTATGAGTTTTTGCAAAACGCTTAACCAATCCGTTGGTGCATCCAACAATGCCATTAGCCTGAGGATAATAGGGAGTATGAAATACCCATCGAATCCCTTCTTCTTTGGCCCAATCTTGTACCACTGTAGCGGTAAAGTGTGAACCGTTATCACTTTGGATTTCCTCGGGAAGGGGAAGTGTGCTGAACCACCCTTTTAGGCCTTTCACTGTGTTGTCCCCGGCAGCTGATTTGAAGCTGGTGGCCATACTGAGGCTGGAGATAATCTCCACTCCTACCAGGACATATCTTTTCCCACCTGATGATCTCAAGGGCCCAATATAATCGAGCTGCCATGAATGCCACAACGCTTTCTTGTCCCGCATGTGTAAGGGAGGCGCCTTACTCAGATGATCTTTGCTGAGTCGTAGGCGACATTGTGACCAGGCAGTTACTACTTGTTCGCACAGCTTAACCGACACAGGCCACCCCCGGGCTAGACCTTCCTGATACAGATCAGCACGGCCTGTATGGCCAGGCTTAATATGTAACCATTCGAGTAAGCGTTCCCATTCCCGACCATCATCTACAATGTCAATTTGTTGTAGCCGCGTGAGGCTATCTACCTGTTGATTGAACTGAGCAGTGATCGAGTTTGAACGATCGTGGCCTTTTATCCAAGCAATGTGCAATGTTCTCTGTCCTCCTATTTCCAACAGTTGCTTCCAGCTATCTGTCTCCCAGATTGGGACTCTATTCACCTGCCAATCATTGGCTGCCCAGTGTCCTAGCCGTTCAGTGGCTCCTTTAAAAACAGCATATGAGTCAGTGTAAATGTAAGTAGCCCCATGTTGTGCAGCTAGTAGGACGGCTCTGAGTTCCCCTACTTGTGCCTTACCTTCTCCTGTTTCAATTGCTCTTTCCCCCGTTGCTACTTCCAGTGCTATGGCCTTGTATTTCCACTTGCTGTTCTCACGGTGAGATGACACACCAGTAAACCACACTCCTGTAAGATCACTGCCTTCTTTCAGAGGAGGTGCTTCTTGGATTGGAGGTGGTCTGTTTGGTGGGGATTGGAACAATAGGGCACCATCTATATCCTTCTGGAGCATGGATACTTTGATACTACCTTCAGAGATTGGCATGATATCATTAATGCCTTCTAAATAAGCATACCACTTTCGAACTGTGGGCTTCTGGGCAATGCTGGCTGGCGGTGCTGTCCCTTTACGGACCACATCTAGGGGTCGAAAAGGGCCTCGAACAATCACGCTCTGTTCTCTCCTTATCTGCTCTGCTCGTTGCAATGCTCGCACCAGGGACAGTAAACCCTTCTCCAGGTCTGAATATCTGCTCTCAGTATCATTAAGGCGGGAGAGCTAAATTCTAATGGTCTCTCCGGTCCTGCTGGTCCCTTTTGCCATAAATTACAACGGGAACCATGTTCACTGAGCCCCCATTCTACATGGACAGGGTCAGTTGGATGTATGGGGCCAAGTTGTTGGAATAACCTTAGCTCTTTTATTAGCAATTCTAGTGCATTAGTATGTTGTTCAGTCCACTCCCAGGATTTACCTTTTTTGAGCAAACAATAAAGGGGGTGAGCAATGATGGAAAAGCCAGGGATGTGTTTACGCCAATAACTTAAAGTTCCTAGGACTTGCTGTAACTCCTTCGTGCTGGAAGGATTCTGTCCATGTTCTATTTTTTCAGGGTATCCTGAGGGACGGAAGCAGCTCCCTTAATCCACCAGACCCCCCAGGAATTTAACTTCCTGTGCGGGTCCCTGACACTTTGAGTCGGGAATTTCCAATCCCAAATCTGATAATGTTTTTCGGATGTTTTGCATCATGTCTTGTACACTTTCTTGGTTCTCTCCCCCATTAAGATGTCGTCAATATATTGGTATACCGTACATCCCTGTGAAACAGGAATCTCTGATAGCACTTTAGCCAAAGCATTATGGGCAATAGTGGGGGAATGTTTGTATCCTTGCGGAAAGCGGTTAAAGGTATATTGGACTCCTTTCCATGTGAATGCAAACTGCGCTTTGTCCTGCTCAAGGAGGAGAATCATAAAAAAATATGTCTTTAACATCTAAGGCAGCCACCCAAGGATGGGCAGCTCATTTTATCATTGTCACAAATTCCGCGATATTTGGAACAGCAGCGGTCAGGGGTGCAGTGTTGGCGTTTAACTTTCCGCAATCTACTGTGAAACGCCGTTGCCTTTTTGGTTTCTTTACTGGCCACACCGGTGAATGAGCACGTGAGTCCTCTTAATGATGTTTCTTTTTTCTAAATCTGATACCACCCCGTCTGCTCCAGCAACAGCAGCTGCAGGCAGTGAATACTACAGGACAGCAGAGATTTTAGAGGGAGGGAAAGGTATGGAAGTTTCCAATAGATTCAATTTCACTGTGTCTATTACTTTTTCAAATCCTGCAAAACTTCACACTGTGGAGACATCATTAAGAAAAGTCATTAAGAAAACCTCGGGCGGCAGGTTTTCGTGGCGCCTTGAGCCTCAAAACCACCCTTTCCCACTTGATGCCGCGCCAGACACAAAAATGGCCTTACGGCTGGAGATGGGTCCCCTGCCCAAGGAGCCAGCAGGGAAAACTATGCCTTGTTCTAAAGCTCTTTGGGAACCACTTGCGTAGCCCCACAGACCTGGGGGCTGCGGGCTTTCCTGCTGCCTTCAGCCTCGACAACACCCTTTCCCACTTGGTGCCGCGCCAGGCACAAAAAAGGCCTATAGCTAGACATGGGTCCCCTGCCCAAGGAGCCAGCAGGGAAAACTATGCCTTGTTCTAAAGGTCTTTGGGAACCGCTTGCGTAGCCCCACAGACCTGGAGGCTCTGCGGGCTTTCCTACTGCCTTCAGCCTCGACAACAGCCTTTCCCACTTGGCGTCGCGCCAGGCACAAAAATGGCCATACGGCTGGAGATGGGTCCCCTGCCCAAAGAGCCAGCAGGGAAAACTATGCCTTGTTCTAAAGCTCTTTGGGAACCGCTTGCGTAGCCCCACAGACCTGGGGGCTGCGGGCTTTCCTGCTGCCTTCAGCCTCGACACCACCCTTTCCCACTTGGCGCCGCGCCAGGCACAAAAATGGCCATACAGCTGGAGATGGGTGCCCCGCCCAAAGAGCCAGCAGGGAAAACTATTCCTTGTTCTAAGACTTTTTGAAAACCGCTTGCGTAGCCCCACAGACCTGGGGGCTGCAGGCTTTCCTGCTGCCTTCAACCTCGACACCACCATTTCCCTATGGGCGCCGGGCCAGGCACAAAAATGGCCATACGGCTGGAGATGGGTCCCACGCCCAAAGAGCCAGCAGGGAAAACTATGCCTTGTTCTAAAGCTCTTTGGGAACTGCTTGCGTAGCCCCACAGACCGGGGGGCTGCGGGCTTTCCTGCTGCCTTCGGCCTCTACACCACCATTTCCCTTTGGGCGCCGGGCCAGTCACAGAAAAGGCCTGTGGCTGGAGAGGGGTCCCCCGCCCAAAGAGCCAGCAGGGAAAACTATGCCTTGTTCTAAAGCTCTTTGGGAACCGCTTGCGTAGCCCCACAGACCTGGGGGCTGCGGGCTTTCCTGCTGCCTTCAGCCTCGACACCACCATTTCCCACTTGGCGCCGCGCCAGGCACAAAAATGGCCATATGGCTGGAGATGGGTCCCCCGCCCAAAGAGCAAGCAGGGAAAAATATGCCTTGTTCTAAAGCTCTTTGGGAACCGCTTGCGTAGCCCCACAGACCTGGGGGCTGCGGGCTTTCCTGCTGCCTTCAGCCTCGACAACACCCTTTCCCACTTGGCGCTGCGCCAGGCACAAAAATGGCCTATGGCTGGAGATGGGTGCCCCGCCCAAAGAGCCAGCAGGGAAAACTATTCCTTGTTCTAAGACTTTTTGAAAACCGCTTGCGTAGCCCCACAGAGCTGGGGGCTGCGGGCTTTCCTGCTGCCTTCGGCCTCGACACCACCATTTCCCTTTTGGGCGCCGGGCCAGTCACAGAAAAGGCCTATGGCTGGAGATGGGTCCCATGCCCAAAGAGCCAGCAGGGAAAAATAGGCCTTGTTCTAAAGGTCTTTGGGAACCGCTTGCGTAGCCCCACAGACCTGGGGGCTGCGGGCTTTCCTGCTGCCTTTAGCCTCGACACCACCCTTTCCCACTTGGCGCCGTGCCAGGCACAAAAATGGCCATATGGCTGGAGATGGGTCCCCCGCCCAAAGAGTCAGCAGGGAAAATTATGCCTTGTTCTAAAGCTCTTTGGGAACCGCTTGCGTAGCCCCACAGACCTGGGGGCTGCAGGCTTTCCTGCTGCCTTCAGCCTCGACACCACCCTTTCCCACTTGGCGCCGCGCCAGGCAGAAATATGGCCATACGGCTGGAGATGGGTCCCCCGCCCAAAGAGCCATCAGGGAAAACTATGCCTTGTTCTAAAGCTCTTTGGGAACCGCTTGCGTAGCCCCAGAGACATGGGGGCTGCAGGCTTTCCTGCTGCCTTCGTCCTCAACACTACCCTTTACCAGCTGGCGCCGCGCCAGGCACAAAAATGGCCATACGGCTGGAGATGGGCCCCCCGCCCAAAGAGCCAGCAGGGAAAACTTTGTCTACAGTCAGTCAAGGTCGACGTACTCAACACTGATAAGAAAGATCACAGGTGTTCTTGTGGTGAGGGATATCAAGTGGAAATCCTTCTCGCGGAGTGATCAAGCGATTTAAACTTTTTATCATAATCCAAAGTCTAACATGCAAAACAATTGTCTAAGCAAAGCACAATACAGTGAGTATTAGTAAAACAACAACAGAGTGAAGCATCTTGTTATAAAGTCCTGTAACTGTCGGTGACCACCCAAAAAAGAGTATCTCCCCATCTATGTCCTCCGCCTCTCTTCACTCTTTCCAACGCTTGGTGTATTTCTTCAACCTGTGATGGACGGTAATCAAAGTTGTCTGTCCATTTCCTTGGGCCTCTTTCAAGAGTCGCTTCAATTCATTGTGTTTTAGCAGCTTCTTCACCAGGGAGAGATTCATTCCGATAGGGGTAGGCAACAATCTCGAATCAACGTATAATTAGGTTGTAGCAATTGAAAAGACGTAACAGGAGCTTAATAATTGAAGTCGCATCCCGTAACTTTGTGTTAGTAAAGTTCAAACACAAAGATTTGAGTGATTACTATGTCATCTCTGAATACAAGACTACAGGGAGACCTCATGCTAACGCACCCTTTCCCAATCTAGACAAGCACAGTCTCTGGGGTTTCATCGGGATGTGTCTCAAAGTGACAAACATTCTGGTTGGTGTCAAGACAAAGGTCTTGTGCTTTGAGAGTATTACTCTCACAAATGAATCCTTGTTGGTCTCGTGAAACGCATGCGTCAACATCAGCAGTTTGCCATTTAGTCTCATTTTGTCGTGCCCAACCTCTGTGCTGTGTTGGATAGAGTAGAGCTCCTTGGTGATTCAACCCCAGTGCGATGATTGGGTATATGGTGTATACTGAGGCATTGCGTATCGTTAAGACAAAAGCTGTGGCTTTGCTCTCAGTGGGATCGTAGGTGAAATTAACCAGATACCACCTGGACTGAAATTTTTTCTCAAATTCAATTGCGTTATCCCATATTACTTTTCGAATTTCGGTGGGCAAGGTGCCTTCTTCACCTTCCCTTATGATTTATGAGTTTTTGCAAAACGCTTAACCAATCCGTTGGTGCATCCAACAATGCCATTAGCCTGAGGATAATAGGGAGTATGAAATACCCATCGAATCCCTTCTTCTTTGGCCCAATCTTGTACCACTGTAGCGGTAAAGTGTGAACCGTTATCACTTTGGATTTCCTCGGGAAGGGGAAGTGTGCTGAACCACCCTTTTAGGCCTTTCACTGTGTTGTCCCCGGCAGCTGATTTGAAGCTGGTGGCCATACTGAGGCTGGAGATAATCTCCACTCCTACCAGGACATATCTTTTCCCACCTGATGATCTCAAGGGCCCAATATAATCGAGCTGCCATGAATGCCACAACGCTTTCTTGTCCCGCATGTGTAAGGGAGGCGCCTTACTCAGATGATCTTTGCTGAGTCGTAGGCGACATTGTGACCAGGCAGTTACTACTTGTTCGCACAGCTTAACCGACACAGGCCACCCCCGGGCTAGACCTTCCTGATACAGATCAGCACGGCCTGTATGGCCAGGCTTAATATGTAACCATTCGAGTAAGCGTTCCCATTCCCGACCATCATCTACAATGTCAATTTGTTGTAGCCGCGTGAGGCTATCTACCTGTTGATTGAACTGAGCAGTGATCGAGTTTGAACGATCGTGGCCTTTTATCCAAGCAATGTGCAATGTTCTCTGTCCTCCTATTTCCAACAGTTGCTTCCAGCTATCTGTCTCCCAGATTGGGACTCTATTCACCTGCCAATCATTGGCTGCCCAGTGTCCTAGCCGTTCAGTGGCTCCTTTAAAAACAGCATATGAGTCAGTGTAAATGTAAGTAGCCCCATGTTGTGCAGCTAGTAGGACGGCTCTGAGTTCCCCTACTTGTGCCTTACCTTCTCCTGTTTCAATTGCTCTTTCCCCCGTTGCTACTTCCAGTGCTATGGCCTTGTATTTCCACTTGCTGTTCTCACGGTGAGATGACACACCAGTAAACCACACTCCTGTAAGATCACTGCCTTCTTTCAGAGGAGGTGCTTCTTGGATTGGAGGTGGTCTGTTTGGTGGGGATTGGAACAATAGGGCACCATCTATATCCTTCTGGAGCATGGATACTTTGATACTACCTTCAGAGATTGGCATGATATCATTAATGCCTTCTAAATAAGCATACCACTTTCGAACTGTGGGCTTCTGGGCAATGCTGGCTGGCAGTGCTGTCCCTTTACGGACCACATCTAGGAGTCGAAAAGGGCCTCGAACAATCACGCTCTGTTCTCTCCTTATCTGCTCTGCTCGTTGCAATGCTCGCACCAGGGACAGTAAACCCTTCTCCAGGTCTGAATATCTGCTCTCAGTATCATTAAGGCGGGAGAGCTAAATTCTAATGGTCTCTCCGGTCCTGCTGGTCCCTTTTGCCATAAATTACAACGGGAACCATGTTCACTGAGCCCCCATTCTACATGGACAGGGTCAGTTGGATGTATGGGGCCAAGTTGTTGGAATAACCTTAGCTCTTTTATTAGCAATTCTAGTGCATTAGTATGTTGTTCAGTCCACTCCCAGGATTTACCTTTTTTGAGCAAACAATAAAGGGGGTGAGCAATGATGGAAAAGCCAGGGATGTGTTTACGCCAATAACTTAAAGTTCCTAGGACTTGCTGTAACTCCTTCGTGCTGGAAGGATTCTGTCCATGTTCTATTTTTTCAGGGTATCCTGAGGGACGGAAGCAGCTCCCTTAATCCACCAGACCCCCCAGGAATTTAACTTCCTGTGCGGGTCCCTGACACTTTGAGTCGGGAATTTCCAATCCCAAATCTGATAATGTTTTTCGGATGTTTTGCATCATGTCTTGTACACTTTCTTGGTTCTCTCCCCCATTAAGATGTCGTCAATATATTGGTATACCGTACATCCCTGTGAAACAGGAATCTCTGATAGCACTTTAGCCAAAGCATTATGGGCAATAGTGGGGGAATGTTTGTATCCTTGCGGAAAGCGGTTAAAGGTATATTGGACTCCTTTCCATGTGAATGCAAACTGCGCTTTGTCCTGCTCAAGGAGGAGAATCATAAAAAAATATGTCTTTAACATCTAAGGCAGCCACCCAAGGATGGGCAGCTCATTTTATCATTGTCACAAATTCCGCGATATTTGGAACAGCAGCGGTCAGGGGTGCAGTGTTGGCGTTTAACTTTCCGCAATCTACTGTGAAACGCCGTTGCCTTTTTGGTTTCTTTACTGGCCACACCGGTGAATGAGCACGTGAGTCCTCTTAATGATGTTTCTTTTTTCTAAATCTGATACCACCCCGTCTGCTCCAGCAACAGCAGCTGCAGGCAGTGAATACTACAGGACAGCAGAGATTTTAGAGGGAGGGAAAGGTATGGAAGTTTCCAATAGATTCAATTTCACTGTGTCTATTACTTTTTCAAATCCTGCAAAACTTCACACTGTGGAGACATCATTAAGAAAAGTCATTAAGAAAACCTCGGGCGGCAGGTTTTCGTGGCGCCTTGAGCCTCAAAACCACCCTTTCCCACTTGATGCCGCGCCAGACACAAAAATGGCCTTACGGCTGGAGATGGGTCCCCTGCCCAAGGAGCCAGCAGGGAAAACTATGCCTTGTTCTAAAGCTCTTTGGAAACCACTTGCGTAGCCCCACAGACCTGGGGGCTGCGGGCTTTCCTGCTGCCTTCAGCCTCGACAACACCCTTTCCCACTTGGTGCCGCGCCAGGCACAAAAAAGGCCTATAGCTAGACATGGGTCCCCCGCCCAAAGAGCCAGCAGGGAAAACTATGCCTTGTTCTAAAGGTCTTTGGGAACCGCTTGCGTAGCCCCACAGACCTGGAGGCTCTGCGGGCTTTCCTACTGCCTTCAGCCTCGACAACAGCCTTTCCCACTTGGCGTCGCGCCAGGCACAAAAATGGCCATACGGCTGGAGATGGGTCCCCTGCCCAAAGAGCCAGCAGGGAAAACTATGCCTTGTTCTAAAGCTCTTTGGGAACCGCTTGCGTAGCCCCACAGACCTGGGGGCTGCGGGCTTTCCTGCTGCCTTCAGCCTCGACACCACCCTTTCCCACTTGGCGCCGCGCCAGGCACAAAAATTGCCATAGGGCTGGAGATGGGTCCCCCGCCCAAAGAGCCTGCAGGGAAAACTATGCCTTGTTCTAAAGCTCTTTGGGAACCGCTTGCGTAGCCCCACAGACCTGGGGGCTGCAGTCTTTCCTGCTGCCTTCAGCCTCGACAACACCCTTTCCCACTTGGCGTCGCGCCAGGCACAAAAATGGCCTATGGCTGGAGATGGGTCCCCCGCCCAAAGAGCCAGCAGGGAAAATTATGCCTTGTTCTAAAGCTCTTTGGGAACCGCTTGCGTAGCCCCACAGACCTGGGGGCTGCGGGCATTCCTGCTAACTTCAGCCTCAAAAACCACCCTTTCCCACTTGGCGCCGCGCCAGGCACAATAATGGCCATACAGCTAGAGATGGGTGCCACGCCCAAAGAGCCAGCAGGGAAAATTATGCCTTGTTCTAAAGCTCTTTGGGAACCGCTTGCGTAGCCCCACAGACCTGGGGGCTGCAGGCTTTCCTGCTGCCTTCAGCCTCAACACCACCCTGTCCCACTTGGCGCCGCGCCAGGCACAATAATGGCCATACAGCTGGAGATGGGTCCCCTGCCCAAGAAGCCAGCAGGGAAAATTATGCCTTGTTCTAAAGCTCTTTGGGAACCGCTTGCGTAGCCCCACAGACCTGGGGGCTGCAGGCTTTCCTGCTGCCTTCAGCCTCGACACCACCCTTTCCCACTTGGCAGTGCGCCAGGCACAAAAATGGCCATACGGCTGGAGATGGGTCCCCCGCCCAAAGAGCCAGCAGGGAAAACTATGCCTTGTTCTAAAGCTCTTTGGAAACCGCTTGCGTTGTCCCAGAGACCTGGGGCTGCGGGCTTTCCTGCTGCCTTCATCCTCAACACCACCCTTTCCCACTTGGCGCCGGGCCAGGCACAAAAATGGCCATACGGCTGGAGATGGGTCCCCTGCCCAAGGAGCCAGCAGGGAAACTATGCCTTGTTCTAAAGGTCTTTGGGAACCGCTGGCGTAGCCCCACAGTCCTGGGGGCTGCGGGCTTTCCTGCTGCCTTCAGCCTCGACACCACCCTTTCCCACTTCGCGCTGGGCCAGGCCCAAAATTGGCCATACGGCTGGAGATGGGTGCCACGCCCAAAGAGCCAGCAGGGAAAACTATGCCTTGTTCTAAAGCTCTTTGGGAACCACTTGCGTAGCCCCACAGACCTGGGGGCTGCGGGCTTTCCTGCTGCCTTCAGCCTCAAAACCACCCTTTCCCACTTGGCGCCGCGCCAGGCACAAAAATGGCCATACGGCTGCAGATGGGTCCCCCGCCCAAGTAGCCAGCAGGGAAAACTATGCCTTGTTCTAAAGCTCTTTGGGAACCGCTTGCGTAGCCACACAGACCTGGGGGCTCTGCGGGCTTTCCTGCTGCCTTCAGCCTCGACACCACCCTTTCCCTCTGTGCGCCGGGCCAGGCCCAAATATGGCCATACGGCTGGAGACGGGTGCCACGCCCAAAGAGCCAGCAGGGAAAACTATGCCTTGTTCTAAAGCTCTTTGGGAACCGCTTGCGTAGCCCCACAGACCTGGGGGCTGCGGGCTTTCCTGCTGCCTTCAGCCTCAACACCACCCGTTATCACTTGGCGCCGCGCCAGGCCCAAAAATGGCCATATGGCTGGAGATGGGTCCCCTGCCCAAGGAGCCAGGAGGGAAAACTATGCCTTGTTCTAAAGCTCTTTGGGAACCGCTTGCGTAGCCCCACAGACCTGGGGGCTGTGGGCTTTCCTGATGGCTTCAGCCTCGACACCACCATTTCCCTCTGGGCGCAGGGCCAGGCACAAAAAAGGCCTATGGCTGGAGATGGGTGCCACGCCCAAAGAGCCATCAGGGAAAACTATGCCTTCTTCTAAAGCTATTTGGGAACCGCTTGCGTAGCCCCACAGACCTGGGGGCTGCGGGCTTTCCTGCCGCCTTCGGCCTCGACACCACCATTTCCCTCTGGGCGCCGGGCCAGGCAGAAAAATGGCCATACGGCTGGAGATGGGTCCCCTGCCCAAAGAGCCAGCAGGGAAAACTATGCCTTGTTCTAAAGCTCTTTGGGAACCGCTTGCGTAGCCCCACAGACCTGGGGGCTGCGGGCTTTCCTGCTGCCTTCAGCCTCTACACCACCCTTTCCCACTTGGCGCCGCGCCAGGCACAAAAATGGCCTATGGCTGGAGATGGGTTCCCTGCCCAAAGAGCCAGCAGGGAAAACTATGCCTTGTTCTAAAGCTCTTTGGGAACCACTTGCGTAGCCCCACAGACCTGGGAGCTGCGGGCTTTGCTGCTGCCTTCAGCCTCGACACCGCCATTTCTCTCTGGGCGCCGTTCCAGGCACGAAAAAGGCCTATGGCTGGAGATGGGTCCCCTGCCGAAAGAGCCAGCAGGGAAAACTATGCCTTGTTCTAAAGGTCTTTGGGAACCGCTTGCGTAGCCCCACAGACCTGGGGGCTGTGTGCTTTCCTGCTGCCTTCAGCCTCGACACCACCCTTTACCATCTGGCGCCGCGCCAGGCACAAAAATGGCCATACGGCTGGAGATGGGTCCCCCTCCCAAAGAGCCATCAGGGAAAACTATGCCTTGTTCTAAAGCTCTTTGGGAACCGCTTGCGTAGCCCCACAGACCTGGGGGCTGCGGGCTTTCCTGCTGCCTTCAGCCTCGACACCACCCTTTCCCACTTGGCGCCGCGCCAGGCACAAAAATGGCCAAACAGGTGGAGATGGTTCCCCCGCCCAAAGAGCCAGCAGGGAAACCTATGCCTTGTTCTAAAGGTCTTTGAAAACCGCTTGCGTAGCCCCACAGACCTGGGGGCTGCAGGCTTTGCTGCTGCCTTCAGCCTCGACACCACCATTTCCCTCTGGGCGCAGGGCCAGGCACAAAAAAGGCCTATGGCTGGAGAAGGGTGCCATGCCCAAAGAGCCATCAGGGAAAACTATGCCTTGTTCTAAAGCTCTTTGGGAACCGCTTGCGTAGCCCCACAGACCCGGGGGCTGCAGGCTTTGCTGCTGCCTTCAGCCTCAAAGCACCCTTTCCCACTTGGCGCCACGCCAGGCACAAAAATGGTCTATGGCTGGAGATGGGTCCCCTGCCCAAAGAGCCATCAGGGAAAACTATGCCTTGTTCTAAAGCTCTTTGGGAACCACTTGCGTAGCCCCACAGACCTGGGGGCTGCGGGCTTTCCTGCTGCCTTCAGCCTCGACAACACCCTTTCCCACTTAGCGCCGCGCCAGGCACAAAAATGGCCATACGGCTGGAGATGGGTCCCCCGCCCAAGGAGCCAGCAGGGAAAACTATGCCTTGTTCTAAAGCTCTTTGGGAACCGCTTGCGTTGTCCCACAGACCTGGGGGATGCGGGCTTTCCTGCTGCCTTCAGCCTTGACACCACCCTTTCCCACTTGGTGCCACGCCAGGAACAAAAATGGCCATACGGCTGGAGATGGGTCCCACGCCCAAAGAACCAGCAGGGAAAATTATGCCTTGTTCTAAAGATCTTTGGGAACCGCTTGCGTAGCCCCACAGACCTGGGGACTGCCGGCTTTCCTGCTACCTTCAGCCTAGACACCACCCTTTCCCACTTGGTGCCGCGCCAGGCACAAAAATGGCCATACGGCTGGAGATGGGTGCCACGCCGAAAGAGCCATCAGGGAAAACTATGCCTTGTTCTAAAGCTCTTTGGGAACCGCTTGCGTTGTCCCACAGACCTGGGGGCTGCAGGCTTTCCTGGTGCCTTCAGCCTGAACACCACCCTTTCCCACTTGGCGCCGCGCCAGACACAAAAATGGCCATACGGCTGGAGATGGGTCCCCCGCCCAAAGAGCCAGCAGGGAAAACTAGGCCTTGTTCTAAAGCTCTTTGGGAACCGCTTGCATAGCCCCACAGACCTGGGGGCTGCGGGCTTTCCTGCTGCCTTCAGCCTCGACACCACCCTTTCCCACTTGGCGCCGCGCCAGGCACAAAAATGGCCATATGGCTAGAGATGGGTCCCCCGCCCAAAGAGCCATCAGGGAAAACTATGCCTTGTTCTAAAGCTCTTTGGGAACCGCTTGCGTAGCCCCACAGACCTGGGGACTGCCGGCTTTCCTGCTACCTTCAGCCTAGACACCACCCTTTCCCACTTGGCGCCGCGCCAGGCACAAAAATGGCCATACGGCTGGAGATGGGTGCCACGCCCAAAGAGCCAGCAGGGAAATTTATGCCTTGTTCTAAAGCTCTTTGGGAACCGCTTGCTTAGCCCCACAGACCTGGGGGCTGCGGGCTTTCCTGCTGCCTTCAGCCTCGACACCACCCTTTCCCACTTGGCGCCACGCCAGGCACAAAAATGGCCATACGGCTGGAGATGAGTCCCCTGCCCAAGGAGGCAGCAGGGAAAACTATGCCTTGTTCTAAAGGTCTTTGGGAACCGCTTGCGTAGCCCCACAGACCTGGGGGCTGCGGGCTTTCCTGCTGCCTTCAGCCTCAAAAACACCCTTTCCCACTGGGCACCGCGCCAGGCACAAAAATGGCCATACGGCTGGAGATGGGTGCCACGCCCAAGGAGCCAGGAGGGAAAACTATGCCTTGTTCTAAAGCTCTTTGGGAACCGCTTGCGTAGCCGCACAGACCTGGGGGCTGCGGGCTTTCCTGCTGCCTTCAGCCTCAAAACCACCCTTTCGCACTGGGCGCCGTGCCAGGCACAATAATGTCCATACGGCTGGACATGCATCCCTCGCCCAAGGACCCAGCAGGGAAAATTATGCCTTGTTCTAAAGCTCTTTGGGAACCGCTTGCGTAGCCCCACAGACCTGGGAGCTGCGGCCTTCCTGCTGCCTTCAGCCTCGACAACACCCTTTCCCACTTGGCGCCGCGCCAGGCACAAAAATGGCCATATGGCTGGAGATGGGTCCCCTGCCCAAGGAGCCAGCAGGGAAAACTATGCCTTGTTCTAAAGCTCTTTGGGAACCGCTTGCGTTGTCCCAGAGACCTGGGGGCTGCAGGCTTTCCTGGTGCCTTCAGCCTCAAAACCACCCTTTCCCACTTGGCGCTGCGCCAGGCACAAAAATGGCCATATGTCTGGAGATGGGTCCCCCGCCCAAAGAGCCAGCAGGGAAAACTATGCCTTGTTCTAAAGCTCTTTGGGAACCGCTTGCGTAGCCCCACAGACCTGGGGGCTGCAGGCTTTGCTGCTGCCTTCAGCCTCAAAGCCACCCTTTCCCACTTCGCGCCACGCCAGGCACAAAAATGGCCTATGGCTGGAGATGGGTCCCCTGCCCAAAGAGCCATCAGGGAAAACTATACCTTGTTCTAAAGGTCTTTGGGAACCGCTTGCGTAGCCCCACAGACCTGGGGGCTGCGGGCTTTCCTGCTGCCTTCAGCCTCGACACCACCCTTTCCCACTTAGCGCCACGCCAGGCACAAAAATGGCCATACGGCTGGAGATGGGTCCCCCGCCCAAGGAGCCAGCAGGGAAAACTATGCCTTGTTCTAAAGCTCTTTGGGAACCGCTTGCGTTGTCCCACAGACCTGGGGGCTGTGGGCTTTCCTGCTGCCTTCAGCCTCGACACCACCCTTTCCCACCTGGCGCCGCGCCAGGCACAAAAATTGCCATATGGGTGGAGATGGGTCCCACGCCCAAAGAGCCAGCAGGGAAAACTATGCCTTGTTCTAAAGCTCTTTGGGAACCGCTTGCGTAGCCCCACAGACCTGGGGGCTGCGGGCTTTCCTGCTGCCTTCAGCCTCGACACCACCCTGTCCCACTTGGCGCCGCGCCAGCCTCAAAAATGGACGTACGGCTGGAGATGGGTGCCACGCCCAAAGAGCCAGCAGTGAAAACTACGCCTTGTTCTAAAGCTCTTTGGGAACCGCTTGCGTAGCCCCACAGACCTGGGGGCTGCGGGTTTTCCTGCTGCCTTCAGCCTCGACACAACCCTTTCCCACTTGGCGCCGCGCCAGGCACAAAAATGGCCATACGGCTGGAGATGGGTCCCCTGCCCAAAGAGCCAGCAGGGAAAACTATGCCTTGTTCTAAAGCTCTTTGGGAACCGCTTGCGTAGCCCAAGAGACCTGGGGGCTGCGGGCTTTCCTGCTGCCTTCAGCCTCGACAACACCCTTTACCCCCTGGCACCGCGCCAGGCAGAAAAATGGCCATAAGGCTTGAGATGGGTGCCCCGCCCAAAGAGCCAGCAGGGAAAACTATGCCTTGTTCTAAAGCTCTTTGGGAACCGCTTGCGTAGCCCCACAGACCTGGGGGCTGCGGGCTTTCCTGCTGCCTTCAGCCTCGACACCACCCTTTCCCACTTGGCGCTGCGCCAGGCACAAAAATGGCCATATGGCTGGAGATGGGTGCCACGCCCAAAGAGCCAGCAGGGAAAACTATGCCTTGTTCTAAAGCTATTTGGGAACCGCTTGCGTAGCCCCACAGACCTGGGGGCTGCGGGCTTTCCTGCTGCCTTCAGCCTCGACACCACCCTTTCCCACTTAGCGCCGCGGCCGGCACAAAAATGGCCATACGGCTGGAGATGGGTCCCCCGCCCAAGGAGCCAGCAGGGAAAACTATGCCTTGTTCTAAAGCTCTTTGGGAACCACTTGCGTAGCCCCACAGACCTGGGGGCTGTGGGCTTTATTGCTGCCTTCAGCCTCGACACCACCCTTTCCCACCTGGCGCCGCGCCAGGCACAAAAATGGCCTATGGCTAGAGATGGGTCCCACTCCCAAAGAGCCAGCAGGGAAAAATATGCCTTGTTCTAAAGCTCTTTGGGAACCGCTTGCGTAGCCCCACACACTTGGGGGCTGCAGGCTTTCCTGCTGCCTTCAGCCTCGACACCACCATTTCCCTTTGGGCGCCGGACCAGATACAGAAAAGGCCTGTGGCTGGAGATAGGTCCCCCACCCAAAGAGCCACCAGGGAAAACTATGCCTTGTTCTAAAGCTCTTTGGGAACCGCTTGCGTTGTCCCACAGACCTGGGGGCTGCGGGCTTTCCTGCTGCCTTCAGCCTCGACACCACCCTTTCCCACTTGGCACCGCGCCAGGCACAAAAATGGCCATACGGCTGGAGATGGGTCCCCCGCCCAAAGAGCCAGCAGGGAAAACTATGCCTTGTTCTAAAGCTCTTTGGGAACCGCTTGCGTAGCCCCACAGACCTGGGGGCTGTGTGCTGTCCTGCTGCCTTCAACCTCAAAAACACCCTTTCCCACTTGGCGCCGCGCCAGGCACAAAAATTGCCATATGGGTGGAGATGGGTCCCCTGCCCAAAGAGCCAGCAGGGAAAACTATGCCTTGTTCTAAAGCTCTTTGGGAACCGCTTGCGTAGCCCCACAGACCTGGGCGCTGTGTGCTTTCCTGCTGCCTTCAGCCTCGACACCACCCTGTCCCACTTAGCGCCGCGCCAGGCACAAAAATGGACGTACGGCTGGAGATGGGTGCCACGCCCAAAGAGCCAGCAGGGAAAACTATGCCTTGTTCTAAAGCTCTTTGGGAACCGCTTGCATAGCCCCACAGACCTTGGGGCTGCGGGAATCCTGCTGCCTTCCGCCTCAAAAACACCCTTTCCCACTTGGCGCCGCGCCAGGCACAAAAATGGCCATACGGCTGGAGATGGTTCCTCTGTCCAAGGAGCCAGCAGGGAAAATTATGCCTTGTTCTAAAGGTCTTTGGGAACCGCTTGTGTAGCCCCACAAACCTGGGGACTGCAGGCTTTCCTGCTGCCTTCAGCCTCGACACCACCCTTTCCCACTTGGCTCCGCGCCAGGCACAAAAATGGCCATATGCCTGGAGATGGGTCCCCCGCCCAAAGTGCCAGCAGGGAAAACTATGCCTTGTTCTAAAGTTCTTTGGGAACCGCTTGCGTTGTCCCACAGACCTGGGGGCTGCGGGCTTTCCTGCTGCCTTCAGCGTCAACAGCACCCTTTCCCACTTGGCGCCGCGCCAGGCACAAAAATGGCCTATGGCTGGAGATGAGTCCCCCGCCCAAAGAGCCAGCAGGGAAAACTATGCCTTGTTCTGAAGGTCTTTGGGAACCGCTTGCGTTGTCCCACAGACCTGGGGGCTGCGGGCTTTCCTGCTGCCTTCAGCCTCGACACCACCATTTCCCTATGGGCGCCGGGCCAGTCACAGAAAAGGCCTATGGCTGGAGATGGGTCCCACGCCCAAAGAGCCAGCAGGGAAAACTATGCCTTGTTCTAAAGCTCTTTGGGAACCGCTTGCGTAGCCCCACAGACCTGGGGGCTGCGGGCTTTCCTGCTGCCTTCAGCCTCAAAACCACCCTTTCCCACTTGGCGCCGCGCCAGGCACAAAAATGGCCATACGGCTGGAGATGGGTCCCCCGCCCAAAGAGCCAGCAGGGAAAACTAGGCCTTGTTCTAAAGCTCTTTGGGAACCGCTTGCGTATCCCCACAGACCTGGGGGCTGCGGCCTTCCTGCTGCCTTCAGCCTCGACACCACCCTTTCCCACTTGGCACCGCGCCAGGCACAAAAATGGCCATATGGCTGGAGATGGGTCCCACGCCCAAAGAGCCAGCAGGGAAAACTATGCCTTGTTCTAAAGCTCTTTGGGAACCGCTTGCGTAGCCCCACAGACCTGGGGGCTGCTGGCTTTCCTGCTGCCTTCAGCCTCGACACCACCATTTCCCTATGGGCGCCGGGCCAGTCACAGAAAAGGCCTAAGGCTGGAGATGGTTCCCACGCCCAAAGAGCCATCAGGGAAAACTATGCCTTGTTCTAAGGGTCTTTGGGAACCGCTTGCGTTGTCCCACAGACCTGGGGGCTGCGGGCTTTCCTACTGCCTTCAGCCTCGACAACACCCTTTCCCACTTGGCGCCGCGCCAGGCACAAAAATGGCTTATGGCTAGAGATGGGTCCCCCGCCCAAAGACCATCAGGGAAAACTATGCCTTGTTCTATAGCTCTTTGGGAACCGCTTGCGTAGCCCCACAGACCTGGGGGCTGCGGGCTTTCCTGCTGCCTTTAGCCTCGACACCACCCTTTCCCACTTGGCGCTGCGCCAGGCACAAAAATGGCCTATGGCTGGAGATGGGTCCCCTGCCCAAAGAGCCAGCAGGGAAAACTATGCCTTGTTCTAAGACTTTTTGAAAACCGCTTGCGTAGCCCCACAGACCTGGGGGCTGCGGGCTTTCCTGCTGTCTTCAGCCTCGACACCACCATTTCCCTCTGGGCGCCGCGCCAGGCACAAAAATGGCCATACGGCTGGAGATGGGTCCCCCGCCCAAAGAGCCAGCAAGGAAAACTATGCCTTGTTCTAAAGCTCTTTGGGAACCGCTTGCATAGCCCCACAGACCTGGGGGCTGCGGGCTTTCCTGCTGCCTTCAGCCTCGACACCACCCTTTCCCACTTGGCGCCGCGCCAGGCACAAAAATGGCCATACGGCTGGAGATGGTTCCTCTGTCCAAGGAGCCAGCAGGGAAAATTATGCCTTGTTCTAAAGCTCTTTGCGAACCGCTTGCGTAGCCCCACAGACCTGGGGGCTGCGGGCTTTCATGCTGCCTTCAGCCTCGACACCACCCTTTCCCACTTGGCGCCGGGCAAGGCCCAAAAATGGCCATACGGCTGGAGATGGGTCCCACACACAAAGAGCCATCAGGGAAAAGTATGCCTTGTTCTAAAGCTCTTTGGGAACCGCTTGCGTAGCCCCACAGACCTGGGGGCTGCGGGCTTTCCTGCTGCCTTCAGCCTCGACACCACCCTTTCCCACTTGGCGCCGCGCCAGGCACAAAAATGGCCATATGGCTGGAGATGGGTCCCCCGCCCAAAGAGTCAGCAGGGAAAACTATGCCTTGTTCTAAAGCTCTTTGGGAACCGCTTGCGTAGCCCCACAGACCTGGGGGCTGCTGGCTTTCCTGCTGCCTTTAGCCTCGACACCACCATTTCCCTATGGGCGCCGGGCCAGTCACAGAAAAGGCCTAAGGCTGGAGATGGGTCCCACGCCCAAAGAGCCAGCAGGGAAAACTATGCCTTGTTCTAAAGCTCTTTGGGAACCGCTTGCGTAGCCCCACAGACCTGGGGGCTGCGGGCTTTCCTGCTGCCTTCAGCCTCGACACAACCATTTCCCTATGGGCGCCGGGCCAGGCACAAAAATGGCCGTACGGCTGGAGATGGGTCCCCCGCCCAAAGAGCCAGCAGGGAAAACTATGCCTTGTTCTAAAGCTCTTTGGGAACCGCTTGCGTTGTCCCACAGACCTGGGGGCTGCGGGTTTTCCTTCTGCCTTCAGCCTCGACACCACCCTTTCCCACTTGTCGCCGCGCCAGGCACAAAAATGGCCATACGGCTGGAGATGGGTCCCCTGCCCAAGGAGCCAGCAGGGAAAACTATGCCTTGTTCTAAAGCTCTTTGGGAACCACTTGCGTAGCCCTACAGACCTGGTGGCTGCAGGCTTTCCTGCTGCCTTTAGCCTCGACACCACCCTTTCCCACTTGGCGCCGCACCAGGCACAAAAATGGCCATATGGCTGGAGATGGGTCCCCCGCCCAAAGAGCCAGCAGGGAAAACTATGCCTTGTTCTAAAGATCTTTGGGAACCGCTTGCGTAGCCCAACAGACCTGGGGGCTGCGGGCTTTCCTGCTGCCTTCAGCCTCGACAACACCCTTTACCCCCTGGCACCGCGCCAGGCAGAAAAATGGCCATAAGGCTGGAGATGGGTGCCCCGCCCAAAGAGCCAGCAGGGAAAACTATGCCTTGTTCTAAAGCTCTTTGGGAACCGCTTGCGTAGCCCCACAGACCTGGGGGCTGCGGGCTTTCCTGCTGCCTTCAGCCTCGACACCACCCTTTCCCACTTGGCGCTGCGCCAGGCACAAAAATGGCCATATGGCTGGAGATGGGTGCCACGCCCAAAGAGCCAGCAGGGAAAACTATGCCTTGTTCTAAAGCTCTTTGGGAACCGCTTGCGTAGCCCCACAGACCTGGGGGCTGCGGGCTTTCCTGCTGACTTCAGCCTCGACACCACCCTTTCGCACTTAGCGCCGCGCCCGGCACAAAAATGGCCATACGGCTGGAGATGGGTCCCCCGCCCAAGGAGCCAGCAGGGAAAACTATGCCTTGTTCTAAAGCTCTTTGGGAACCGCTTGCGTAGCCCCACAGACCTGGGGGCTGCGGGCTTTCCTGCTGCCTTCAGCCTCGACACCACCCTTTCGCACTTAGCGCCGCGCCCGGCACAAAAATGGCCATACGGCTGGAGATGGGTCCCCCGCCCAAGGAGCCAGCAGGGAAAACTATGCCTTGTTCTAAAGCTCTTTGGGAACCGCTTGCGTAGCCCCACAGACCTGGGGGCTGTGGGCTTTATTGCTGCCTTCAGCCTCGACACCACCCTTTACCACCTGGCGCCGCGCCAGGCACAAAAATGGCCTATGGCTAGAGATGGGTCCCACGCCCAAAGAGCCAGCAGGGAAAACTATGCCTTGTTCTAAAGCTCTTTGGGAACCGCTTGCGTAGCCCCACAGACCCGGGGGCTGCGGGCTTTCCTGCTGCCTTCAGCCTCGACACCACCATTTCCCTTTGGGCGCCGGGCCAGATACAGAAAAGGCCTGTGGCTGGAGATGGGTCCCCCACCCAAAGAGCCACCAGGGAAAACTATGCCTTGTTCTAAAGCTCTTTGGGAACCGCTTGCGTTGTCCCACAGACCTGGGGGCTGCGGGCTTTCCTGCTGCCTTCAGCCTCAAAACCACCCTTTCCCACTTGGCACCGCGCCAGGCACAAAAATGGCCATACGGCTGGAGATGGGTCCCCCGCCCAAAGAGCCAGCAGGGAAAACTATGCCTTGTTCTAAAGCTCTTTGGGAACCGCTTGCGTAGCCCCACAGACCTGGGGGCTGTGTGCTGTCCTGCTGCCTTCAACCTCAAAAACACCCTTTCCCACTTGGCGCCGCGCCAGGCACAAAAATTGCCATATGGGTGGAGATGGGTCCCATGCCCAAAGAGCCAGCAGGGAAAACTATGCCTTGTTCTAAAGCTCTTTGGGAACCGCTTGCGTAGCCCCACAGACCTTGGGGCTGCGGGAATCCTGCTGCCTTCCGCCTCAAAAACACCCTTTCCCACTTGGCGCCGCGCCAGGCACAAAAATGGCCATACGGCTGGAGATGGTTCCTCTGTCCAAGGAGCCAGCAGGGAAAATTATGCCTTGTTCTAAAGCTCTTTGGGAACCGCTTGTGTAGCCCCACAAACCTGGGGACTGCAGGCTTTCCTGCTGCCTTCAGCCTCGACACAACCCTTTCCCACTTGGCTCCGCGCCAGGCACAAAAATGGCCATATGCCTGGAGATGGGTCCCCCGCCCAAAGTGCCAGCAGGGAAAACTATGCCTTGTTCTAAAGGTCTTTGGGAACCGCTTGCGTTGTCCCACAGACCTGGGGGCTGCGGGCTTTCCTGCTGCCTTCAGCGTCAACAGCACCCTTTCCCACTTGGCGCCGCGCCAGGCACAAAAATGGCCTATCGCTGGAGATGGGTCCCCCGCCCAAAGAGCCAGCAGGGAAAACTATGCCTTGTTCTAAAGGTCTTTGGGAACCGCTTGCGTACCCCCACAGACCTGGGGGCTGCGGGCTTTCCTGCTGCCTTCAGCCTCGACACCACCCTTTCCCACTTGGCGCCGCGCCAGGCACAAAAATGCCCTATGGCTGGAGATGAGTCCCCCGCCCAAAGAGCCAGCAGGGAAAAATATGCCTTGTTCTGAAGGTCTTTGGGAACCGCTTGCGTTGTCCCACAGACCTGGGGGCTGCGGGCTTTCCTGCTGCCTTCAGCCTCGACACCACCCTTTCCCACTTGGCGCCGCGGCAGGCACAAAAATGGCCATACGGCTGGAGATGGGTCCCCCGCCCAAAGAGCCATCAGGGAAAACTATGCCTTGTTCTAAAGCTCTTTGGGAACCGCTTGCGTAGCCCCACACACCTGGGGGCTGCGAGCTTTCCTGCTGCCTTTAGCCTCGACACCACCCTTTCCCACTTGGCGCCGCGCCAGGCACAAAAATGGCCATATGGCTGGAGATGGCTCCCCCGCCCAAAGAGTCAGCAGGGAAAACTATGTCTTGTTCTAAAGCTCTTTGGAAACCGCTTGTGTAGCCCCACAGACCTGGGGGCTGCGGGCTTTCCTGCTGCCTTCAGCCTCGACACCACCCTTTCCCACTTGCCACTACGCCAGGCACAAAAATGGACTATGGCTGGAGATGGGTGCCCCGCCCATAGAGCCATCAGGGAAAACTATGCCTTGTTCTAAAGCTCTTTGGGAATCGCTTGCGTAGCCCCGGAGACCGGGGGCTGTGGGCTTTCCTGCTGCCTTCAGCCTCAACACCACCCTTTCCCACTTGGCGCCGCGCCAGGCACAAAAATGGCCATACGGCTGGAGATGGTTCCTCTGTCCAAGGAGCCAGCAGGGAAAATTATGCCTTGTTCTAAAGCTTTTGCGAACCGCTTGCGTAGCCCCACAGACCTGGGGGCTGCGGGCTTTCCTGCTGCCTTCAGCCTCGACACCACCCTTTCCCACTTGGCGCCGCGCCAGCCACAAAAATGGCCATACGGCTGGAGATGGGTCCCACACCCAAAGAGCCATCAGGGAAAACTATGCCTTGTTCTAAAGCTCTTTGGGAACCGCTTCCGTAGCCCCACAGACCTGGGGGCTGCAGGCTTTCCTGCTGCCTTCAGCCTCGACACCACCCTTTCCCACTTGGCACCGCGCCAGGCACAAAAATGGCCATACGGCTGGAGATGGTTCCTCTGTCCAAGGAGCCAGCAGGGAAAATTATGCCTTGTTCTAAAGCTCTTTGCGAACCGCTTGCGTAGCCCCACAGACCTGGGGGCTGCGGCCTTCCTGCTGCCTTCAGCCTCGACACCACCCTTTCCCACTTGGCGCCGCGCCAGGCACAAAAATGGCCATACGGCTGGAGATGGGTGCCCCGCCCAAAGACCCAGCAGGGAAAACTATGCCTTGTTCTAAGACTTTTTGAAAACCGCTTGCGTAGCCCCACAGAGCTGGGGGCTGCAGGCTTTCCTGCTGCCTTCAGCCTCGACACCACCATTTCCCTATGGGCCCCGGGCCAGTCACAGAAAAGGCCTATGGCTGGAGATGGGTCCCACGCCCAAAGAGCCAGCAGGGAAAACTATGCCTTGTTCTAAAGCTCTTTGGGAACCGCTTGCGTAGCCCCACAGACCTGGGGGCTGCGGGCTTTCCTGCTGCCTTCAGCCTCAAAACCACCCTTTCCCACTTGGCGCCGCGCCAGGCACAAAAATGGCCATACGGCTGGAGATGGGTACCCCGCCCAAAGAGCCAGCAGGGAAAGCTAGGCCTTGTTCTAAAGCTCTTTGGGAACCGCTTGCGTAGCCCCACATACCTGGGGGCTGCGGCCCTCCTGCTGCCTTCAGCCTCGACACCACCCTTTCCCACTTGGCACCGCGCCAGGCACAAAAATGGCCATACGGCTGGAGATGGGTCCCCCGCCCAAAGAGCCAGCAGGGAAAACTATGCCTTGTTCTAAAGCTCTTTGGGAACCGCTTGCGTAGCCCCACAGACCTGGGGGCTGTGTGCTGTCCTGCTGCCTTCAACCTCAAAAACACCCTTTCCCACTTGGCGCCGCGCCAGGCACAAAAATTGCCATATGGGTGGAGATGGGTCCCATGCCCAAAGAGCCAGCAGGGAAAACTATGCCTTGTTCTAAAGCTCTTTGGGAACCGCTTGCGTAGCCCCACAGACCTTGGGGCTGCGGGAATCCTGCTGCCTTCCGCCTCAAAAACACCCTTTCCCACTTGGCGCCGCGCCAGGCACAAAAATGGCCATACGGCTGGAGATGGTTCCTCTGTCCAAGGAGCCAGCAGGGAAAATTATGCCTTGTTCTAAAGCTCTTTGGGAACCGCTTGTGTAGCCCCACAAACCTGGGGACTGCAGGCTTTCCTGCTGCCTTCAGCCTCGACACAACCCTTTCCCACTTGGCTCCGCGCCAGGCACAAAAATGGCCATATGCCTGGAGATGGGTCCCCCGCCCAAAGTGCCAGCAGGGAAAACTATGCCTTGTTCTAAAGGTCTTTGGGAACCGCTTGCGTTGTCCCACAGACCTGGGGGCTGCGGGCTTTCCTGCTGCCTTCAGCGTCAACAGCACCCTTTCCCACTTGGCGCCGCGCCAGGCACAAAAATGGCCTATCGCTGGAGATGGGTCCCCCGCCCAAAGAGCCAGCAGGGAAAACTATGCCTTGTTCTAAAGCTCTTTGGGAACCGCTTGCGTACCCCCACAGACCTGGGGGCTGCGGGCTTTCCTGCTGCCTTCAGCCTCGACACCACCCTTTCCCACTTGGCGCCGCGCCAGGCACAAAAATGGCCTATGGCTGGAGATGAGTCCCCCGCCCAAAGAGCCAGCAGGGAAAAATATGCCTTGTTCTGAAGGTCTTTGGGAACCGCTTGCGTTGTCCCACAGACCTGGGGGCTGCGGGCTTTCCTGCTGCCTTCAGCCTCGACACCACCCTTTCCCACTTGGCGCCGCGGCAGGCACAAAAATGGCCATACGGCTGGAGATGGGTCCCCCGCCCAAAGAGCCATCAGGGAAAACTATGCCTTGTTCTAAAGCTCTTTGGGAACCGCTTGCGTAGCCCCACAGACCTGGGGGCTGCGAGCTTTCCTGCTGCCTTTAGCCTCGACACCACCCTTTCCCACTTGGCGCCGCGCCAGGCACAAAAATGGCCATATGGCTGGAGATGGCTCCCCCGCCCAAAGAGTCAGCAGGGAAAACTATGTCTTGTTCTAAAGCTCTTTGGAAACCGCTTGTGTAGCCCCACAGACCTGGGGGCTGCGGGCTTTCCTGCTGCCTTCAGCCTCGACACCACCCTTTCCCACTTGCCACTACGCCAGGCACAAAAATGGACTATGGCTGGAGATGGGTGCCCCGCCCATAGAGCCATAAGGGAAAACTATGCCTTGTTCTAAAGCTCTTTGGGAATCGCTTGCGTAGCCCCAGAGACCGGGGGCTGTGGGCTTTCCTGCTGCCTTCAGCCTCAACACCACCCTTTCCCACTTGGCGCCGCGCCAGGCACAAAAATGGCCATACGGCTGGAGATGGTTCCTCTGTCCAAGGAGCCAGCAGGGAAAATTATGCCTTGTTCTAAAGCTTTTGCGAACCGCTTGCGTAGCCCCACAGACCTGGGGGCTGCGGGCTTTCCTGCTGCCTTCAGCCTCGACACCACCCTTTCCCACTTGGCGCCGCGCCAGCCACAAAAATGGCCATACGGCTGGAGATGGGTCCCACACCCAAAGAGCCATCAGGGAAAACTATGCCTTGTTCTAAAGCTCTTTGGGAACCGCTTCCGTAGCCCCACAGACCTGGGGGCTGCAGGCTTTCCTGCTGCCTTCAGCCTCGACACCACCCTTTCCCACTTGGCACCGCGCCAGGCACAAAAATGGCCATACGGCTGGAGATGGTTCCTCTGTCCAAGGAGCCAGCAGGGAAAATTATGCCTTGTTCTAAAGCTCTTTGCGAACCGCTTGCGTAGCCCCACAGACCTGGGGGCTGCGGCCTTCCTGCTGCCTTCAGCCTCGACACCACCCTTTCCCACTTGGCGCCGCGCCAGGCACAAAAATGGCCATACGGCTGGAGATGGGTGCCCCGCCCAAAGACCCAGCAGGGAAAACTATGCCTTGTTCTAAGACTTTTTGAAAACCGCTTGCGTAGCCCCACAGAGCTGGGGGCTGCAGGCTTTCCTGCTGCCTTCAGCCTCGACACCACCATTTCCCTATGGGCCCCGGGCCAGTCACAGAAAAGGCCTATGGCTGGAGATGGGTCCCACGCCCAAAGAGCCAGCAGGGAAAACTATGCCTTGTTCTAAAGCTCTTTGGGAACCGCTTGCGTAGCCCCACAGACCTGGGGGCTGCGGGCTTTCCTGCTGCCTTCAGCCTCAAAACCACCCTTTCCCACTTGGCGCCGCGCCAGGCACAAAAATGGCCATACGGCTGGAGATGGGTACCCCGCCCAAAGAGCCAGCAGGGAAAGCTAGGCCTTGTTCTAAAGCTCTTTGGGAACCGCTTGCGTAGCCCCACATACCTGGGGGCTGCGGCCTTCCTGCTGCCTTCAGCCTCACACCACCCTTTCCCACTTGGCACCGCGCCAGGCACAAAAATGGCCATATGGCTGGAGATGGGTCCCACGCCCAAAGAGCCATCAGGGAAAAGTATGCCTTGTTCTAAAGCTCTTTGGGAATCGCCTGCGTAGCCCCACAGACCTGGGGGCTGCAGGCTTTCCTGCTGCCTTCAGCCTCGACACCACCCTTTCCCACTTGGCGCCGCGCCAGGCACAAAAATGGCCATACGGCTGGAGATGGGTCCCCCGCCCAAAGAGCCAGCAGGGAAAACTATGCCTTGTTCTAAAGCTCTTTGGGAACCGCTTGCGTAGCCCCAGAGACATGGGGGCTGCGGGCTTTCCTGCTGCCTTCAGCCTCGACACCACCCTTTCTCACTTGGCGCTGCGCCAGGCACAAAAATGGCCTATGGCTGGAGATGGGTGCCACGCCCAAAGAGCCAGCAGGGAAAACTATGCCTTGTTCTAAGACTTTTTGAAAACCGCTTGCGTAGCCCCACAGACCTGGGGGCTGCAGGCTTTCCTGCTGCCTTCAGCCTCGACACCACCCTTTCCCTATGGGCGCCGGGCCAGGCACAAAAATGGGCATACGGCTGGAGATGGGTCCCCTGCCCAAGGAGCCAGCAGGGAAAACTATGCCTTGTTCTAAAGCTCTTTGGGAACTGCTTGCGTAGCCCCACAGACCGGGGGGCTGCGGGCTTTCCTGCTGCCTTCAGCCTCGACACCACCAGTTCCCTTTGGGCGCCGGGCCAGTCACAGAAAAGGCCTGTGGGTGTAGATGGGTACCCCGCCCAAGGAGCCATCAGGGAAAACTATGCCTTGTTCTAAAGCTCTTTGGGAACCGCTTGCGTAGCCCCACAGACCTGGGGGCTGCGGGCTTTCCTGCTGCCTTCAGCCTCGACAACACCCTTTCCCACTTGGCGCCGCGCCAGGCACAAAAATGGCCATATGGCTGGAGATGGGTCCCCCGCCCAAAGAGTCAGCAGGGAAAACTATGCCTTGTTCTAAAGCTCTTTGGGAACCGCTTGCGTAGCCCCACAGACCTGGGGGCTGCGGGCTTTCCTGCTGCCTTCAGCCTCGACAACACCCTTTCCCACTTGGCGCCGCGCCAGGCACAAAAATGGCCTATGGTTGGTGATGGGTGTCCCGCCCAAAGAGCCAGCAGGGAAAACTATGCCTTGTTCTAAGACTTTTTGAAAACCGCTTGCGTAGCCCCACAGACCTGGGGGCTGCAGGCTTTCCTGCTGCCTTCAGCCTCGACACCACCATTTCCCTATGGGCGCCGGGCCAGGCCCAAAAATGGCCATAGGGCTGGAGATGGGTCCCACGCCCAAAGAGCCAGCAGGGGAAACTATGCCTTGTTCTAAAGCTCTTTGGGAACCGCTTGCGTAGCCCCACAGACCTGGGGGCTGCGGGCTTTCCTGCTGCCTTCAGCCTCGACACCACCATTTCCCTTTGGGCGCCGGGCCAGTCACAGAAAATGCCTGTGGCTGGAGATGGGTCCCCCGCCCAAAGAGCCAGCAGGGAAAACTATGCCTTGTTCTAAAGGTCTTTGGGAACCGCTTGCGTAGCCCCACAGACCTGGGGGCTGCGGGCTTTCCTGCTGCCTTCAGCCTCGACAACACCCTTTCCCACTTGGCGTCGCGCCAGGCACAAAAATGGCCATACGGCTGGAGATGGGTCCCCCGCCCAAAGAGTCAGCAGGGAAAACTATGCCTTGTTCTAAAGCTCTTTGGGAACCGCTTGCGTAGCCCCACACACCTGGGGGCTGCGGGCTTTCCTGCTGCCTTCAGCCTCGACACAACCCTTTCCCACTTGGCGCCGCGCCAGGCACAAAAATGGCCATACGGCTGGAGATGGGTCCCCTGCCCATGGAGCCAGCAGGGAAACTATGCCTTGTTCTAAAGGTCTTTGGGAACCGCTGGCGTAGCCCCACAGACCTGGGGGCTGCGGGTTTTCCTGCTGCCTTCAGCCTCGACACCACCCTTTCCCACTTGGCGCCGGGCCAGGCCCAAAAATGGCCATACGGCTGGAGATGGGTGCCACGCCCAAAGAGCCAGCAGGGAAAACTATTCCTTCTTCTAAAGCTCTTTGGGAACCGCTTGCGTAGCCCCACAGACCTGGGGGCTGCGGGCTTTCCTGCTGCCTTCAGCCTCGACACCACCCGTTATCACTTGGCGCCGCGCCAGGCACAAAAATGGCCATATGGCTGGAGATGGGTCCCCTTCCCAAGGAGCCAGCAGGGAAAATTATGCCTTGTTCTAAAGGTCTTTGGGAACCACTTGCGTAGCACCACAGACCTGGGGGCTGCGGGCTTTCCTGCTGCCTTCAGCCTCAAAACCACCCTTTCCCACTAGGTGCCGCGCCAGGCCCAAAAATGGCCGTACGGCTGGAGATGGGTCCCCTGCCCAAGGAGCCAGCAGGGAAAACTATGCCTTGTTCTAAAGCTCTTTGGGAACCGCTTGCGTAGCCCACAGACCTGGGGGCTGCGGGCTTTCCTGCTGCCTTCAGCCTCGACACCACCCTTTCTCACTTGGCGCTGCGCCAGGCACAAAAATGGCCTATGGCTGGAGATGGGTGCCCCGCCCAAAGAGCCAGCAGGGAAAACTATGCCTTGTTCTAAGACTTTTTGAAAACCGCTTGCGTAGCCCCACAGACCTGGGGGCTGCAGGCTTTCCTGCTGCCTTCAGCCTCGACACCACCCTTTCCCTATGGGCGCCGGGCCAGGCACAAAAATGGGCATACGGCTGGAGATGGGTCCCCTGCCCAAGGAGCCAGCAGGGAAAACTATGCCTTGTTCTAAAGCTCTTTGGGAACCGCTTGCGTAGCCCCACAGACCTGGGGGCTGCGGGCTTTCCTGCTGCCTTCAGCCTCGACACCACAAGTTCCCTTTGGGCGCCGGGCCAGTCACAGAAAAGGCCTGTGGGTGTAGATGGGTACCCCGCCCAAGGAGCCATCAGGGAAAACTATGCCTTGTTCTAAAGCTCTTTGGGAACCGCTTGCGTAGCCCCACAGACCTGGGGGCTGCGGGCTTTCCTGCTGCCTTCAGCCTCGACACCACCCTTTCCCACTTGGCGCCGCGCCAGGCACAAAAATGGCCATATGGCTGGAGATGGGTCCCCCGCCCAAAGAGTCAGCAGGGAAAACTATGCCTTGTTCTAAAGCTCTTTGGGAACCGCTTGCGTAGCCCCACACACCTGGGGGCTGCGGGCTTTCCTGCTGCCTTCAGCCTCGACAACACCCTTTCCCACTTGGCGCCGCGCCAGGCACAAAAATGGCCTATGGTTGGTGATGGGTCCCCTGCCCAAAGAGCCAGCAGGGAAAACTATGCCTTGTTCTAAGACTTTTTGAAAACCGCTTGCGTAGCCCCACAGACCTGGGGGCTGCAGGCTTTCCTGCTGCCTTCAGCCTCGACACCACCATTTCCCTATGGGCGCCGGGCCAGGCCCAAAAATGGCCATAGGGCTGGAGATGGGTCCCACGCCCAAAGAGCCAGCAGGGGAAACTATGCCTTGTTCTAAAGCTCTTTGGGAACCGCTTGCGTAGCCCCACAGACCTGGGGGCTGCGGGCTTTCCTGCTGCCTTCAGCCTCGACACCACCATTTCCCTTTGGGCGCCGGGCCAGTCACAGAAAAGGCCTGTGGCTGGAGATGGGTCCCCCGCCCAAAGAGCCAGCAGGGAAAACTATGCCTTGTTCTAAAGGTCTTTGGGAACCGCTTGCGTAGCCCCACAGACCTGGGGGCTGCGGGCTTTCCTGCTGCCTTCAGCCTCGACAACACCCTTTCCCACTTGGCGTCGCGCCAGGCACAAAAATGGCCATACGGCTGGAGATGGGTCCCCCGCCCAACGAGCCAGCAGGGAAAACTATGCCTTGTTCTAAAGCTCTTTGGGAACCGCTTGCGTAGCCCCACAGACCTGGGGGCTGCGGGCTTTCCTGCTGCCTTCAGCCTCGACACAACCCTTTCCCACTTGGCGCCGCGCCAAGCACAAAAATGGCCATACGGCTGGAGATGGGTCCCCTGCCCAAGGAGCCAGCAGGGAAACTATGCCTTGTTCTAAAGGTCTTTGGGAACCGCTGGCGTAGCCCCACAGACCTGGGGGCTGCGGGTTTTCCTGCTGCCTTCAGCCTCGACACCACCCTTTCCCACTTGGCGCCGGGCCAGGCCCAAAAATGGCCATACGGCTGGAGATGGGTGCCACGCCCAAAGAGCCAGCAGGGAAAACTATTCCTTCTTCTAAAGCTCTTTGGGAACCGCTTGCGTAGCCCCACAGACCTGGGGGCTGCGGGCTTTCCTGCTGCCTTCAGCCTCGACACCACCCGTTATCACTTGGCGCCGCGCCAGGCACAAAAATGGCCATATGGCTGGAGATGGGTCCCCTGCCCAAAGAGCCAGCAGGGAAAACTATGCCTTGTTCTAAAGCTCTTTGGGAACCGCTTGCGTAGCCCACAGACCTGGGGGCTGCGGGCTTTCCTGCTGCCTTCAGCCTCAAAACCACCCTTTCCCACTGGGCACCGCGCCAGGCACAAAAATGGCAATACGGCTGGAGATGGGTCCCCCGCCCAAGGAGCCAGCAGGGAAAACTATGCCTTGTTCTAAAGCTCTTTGGGAACCGCTTGCGTTGTCCCACAGACCTGGGGGCTGCGGGCTGTCCTGCTGCCTTCAGTCACAAAACCACCCTTTCCATCTGGGCGCCGGGCCAGGCACAAAAAAGGCCTATGGCTGGAGATGGCTCCCCTGCCAAAGAGCCAGCAGGGAAAATTATGCCTTGTTCTAAAGCTCTTTGGGAACCGCTTGCGTAGCCCCACAGACCTGGGGGCTGCGGGCTTTCCTGCTGCCTTCAGCCTCAAAACCACCCTTTCCCACTAGGTGCCGCGCCAGGCCCAAAAATGGCCGTACGGCTGGAGATGGGTCCCCCGCCCAAGGAGCCAGCAGGGAAAACTATGCCTTGTTCTAAAGCTCTTTGGGAACCGCTTGCGTAGCCCACAGACCTGGGAGCTGCGGGCTTTCCTGCTGCCTTCAGCCTCAAAACCACCCTTTCCCACTGGGCACCGCGCCAGGCACAAAAATGGCCATACGGCTGGAGATGGGTCCCCCGCCCAAGGAGCCAGCAGGGAAAACTATGCCTTGTTCTAAAGCTCTTTGGGGACCGCTTGCGTTGTCCCACAGACCTGGGGGCTGCGGGCTGTCCTGCTGCCTTCAGTCACAAAACCACCCTTTCCACCTGGGCGCCGGGCCAGGCACAAAAAAGGCCTATGGCTGGAGATGGGTCCCCTGCCCAAGGAGCCAGCAGGGAAACTATGCCTTGTTGTAAAGCTCTTTGGGAACCGCTTGCGTAGCCCCACAGACCTGGGGGCTGCGGGCTTTCCTGCTGCCTTCAGCCTCGACACCACCATTTCCCTTTGGGTGCCGGGCCAGTCACAGAAAAGGCCTGTGGCTGGATATGGGTCCCCCGCCCAAAGAGCCAGCAGGGAAAACTATGCCTTGTTCTAAAGCTCTTTGGGAACCGCTTGCGTAGCCCCACAGACCTGGGGGCTGCGGGCTTTCCTGCTGCCTTTAGCCTCGACACCACCCTTTCCCACTTGGCAGCGCGCCAGGCACAAAAATGGCCATATGGCTGGAGATGGGTCCCCCGCCCAAAGAGTCAGCAGGGAAAACTATGCCTTGTTCTAAAGCTCTTTGGGAACCGATTGCGTAGACCCACAGACCTGGGGGCTGCGGGCTTTCCTGCTGCCTTCAGCCTCAAAACCACCCTTTCCCACTTGGCGCCGCGCCAGGCACAAAAATGCCCTATGGTTGGTGATGGGTGTCCCGCCCAAAGAGCCAGCAGGGAAAACTATTCCTTGTTCTAAGAATTTTTGAAAACCGCTTGCGTAGCCCCACAGACCTGGGGGCTGCGGGCTTTCCTGCTGCCTTCAGCCTCGACACCACCATTTCCCTATGGGCGCCGGGCCAGTCACAGAAAAGGCCTAAGGCTGGAGATGGGTCCCACGCCCAAAGAGCCAGCAGGGAAAACTATGCCTTGTTCTAAAGCTCTTTGGGAACCGCTTGCGTAGCCCCACAGACCTGGGGGCTGCGGGCTTTCCTGCTGCCTTCAGCCTCAACACAACCATTTCCCTATGGGCGCCGGGCCAGGCACAAAAATGGCCATACGGCTGGAGATGGGTCCCACGCCCAAAGAGCCACCAGGGAAAAATATGCCTTGTTCTAAAGGTCTTTGGGAACCGCTTGCGTAGCCCCACAGTGCTGGGGGCTGCGGGCTTTGCTGCTGCCTTCAGCCTCGACACCACCCTTTCCCACTTGGCGCCGCGCCAGGCACAAAAATGGCCTATGGCTGGAGATGGGTGCCCCGCCCAAAGAGCCAGCAGGGAAAACTATTCCTTGTTCTAAGACTTTTTGAAAACCGCTTGCGTAGCCCCACAGAGCTGGGGGCTGCAGGCTTTCCTGCTGCCTTCAGCCTCGACACCACCATTTCCCTATGGGCGCCGGGCCAGGCACAAAAATGGCCATACGGCTGGAGATGGGTCCCACGCCCAAAGAGCCAGCAGGGAAAACTATGCCTTGTTCTAAAGCTCTTTGGGAAATGCTTGCGTAGCCCCACAGACCGGGGGGCTGCGGGCTTTCCTGCTGCCTTCGGCCTCTACAACACCATTTCCCTTTGGGCGCCGGGCCAGTCACAGAAAAGGCCTGTGGCTGGAGATGGGTCCCCCGCCCAAAGAGCCAGCAGGGAAAACTATGCCTTGTTCTAAAGCTCTTTGGGAACCACTTGCGTAGCCCCACAGACCTGGGGGCTGCGGGCTTTCCTGCTGCCTTCAGCCTCAAAACCACCCTTTCCCACTTGGCGCCGCGGCAGGCACAAAAATGGCCATACGGCTGGAGATGGGTACCCCGCCCAAAGAGCCAGCAGGGAAAACTAGGCCTTGTTCTAAAGCTCTTTGGGAACCGCTTGCGTAGCCGCACAGACCTGGGGGCTGCGGGCTTTCCTGCTGCCTTCAGCCTCGACACCACCCTTTCCCACTTGGCACCGCGCCAGGCACAAAAATGGCCATACGGCTGGAGATGGGTCCCACGCCCAAAGAGCCAGCAGGGAAAACTATGCCTTGTTCTAAAGCTCTTTGGGAACCGCTGGCGTAGCCCCACAGACCGGGGGGCTGCGGGCTTTCCTGCTGCCTTCAGCCTCGACACCACCATTTCCCTATGGGCGCCGGGCCAGGCACAAAAATGGCCATACGGCTGGAGATGGGTCCCACGCCCAAAGAGCCAGCAGGGAAAGCTATGCCTTGTTCTAAAGCTCTTTGGGAACCGCTTGCGTAGCCCCACAGACCTGGGGGCTGCGGGCTTTCCTGCTGCCTTCAGCCTCGACACCACCATTTCCCTATGGGCGCCGCGCCAGGCACAAAAATGGCCATACGGCTGGAGATGGGTCCCACGCCCAAAGAGCCAGCAGGGAAAACTATGCCTTGTTCTAAAGCTCTTTGGGAACCGCTTGCGTAGCCCCACAGACCTGGGGGCTGCGGGCTTTCCTGCTGCCTTCGGCCTCGACACCACCATTTCCCTTTTGGGCGCCGGGCCAGTCACAGAAAAGGCCTGTGGCTGGAGATGGGTACCCCGCCCAAAGAGCCAGCAGGGAAAACAATGCCTTGTTCTAAAGGTCTTTGGGAACCGCTTGCGTAGCCCCACAGACCTGGGGGCTGCAGGCTTTCCTGCTGCCTTCAGCCTCAAAAACACCCTTTCCCACTTGGCGCAGCGCCAGGCACAAAAATGGCTTATGGCTGGAGATGGGTCCCCCGCCCAAAGAGCCAGCAGGGAAAACTATGCCTTGTTCTAAGACTTTTTGAAAACCGCTTGCGTAGCCCCACAGACCTGGGGGCTGCAGGCTTTCCTGCTGCCTTCAGCCTCGACACCACCATTTCCCTATGGGCGCCGGGCCAGGCCCAAAAATGGCCATAGGGCTGGAGATGGGTCCCACGCCCAAAGAGCCAGCAGGGGAAACTATGCCTTGTTCTAAAGCTCTTTGGGAACCGCTTGCGTAGCCCCACAGACCTGGGGGCTGCGGGCTTTCCTGCTGCCTTCAGCCTCGACACCACCATTTCCCTTTGGGCGCCGGGCCAGTCACAGAAAAGGCCTGTGGCTGGAGATGGGTCCCCCGCCCAAAGAGCCAGCAGGGAAAACTATGCCTTGTTCTAAAGGTCTTTGGGAACCGCTTGCGTAGCCCCACAGACCTGGGGGCTGCGGGCTTTCCTGCTGCCTTCAGCCTCAACACAACCATTTCCCTATGGGCGCCGGGCCAGGCACAAAAATGGCCATACGGCTGGAGATGGGTCCCACGCCCAAAGAGCCACCAGGGAAAAATATGCCTTGTTCTAAAGGTCTTTGGGAACCGCTTGCGTAGCCCCACAGTGCTGGGGGCTGCGGGCTTTGCTGCTGCCTTCAGCCTCGACACCACCCTTTCCCACTTGGCGCCGCGCCAGGCACAAAAATGGCCTATGGCTGGAGATGGGTGCCCCGCCCAAAGAGCCAGCAGGGAAAACTATTCCTTGTTCTAAGACTTTTTGAAAACCGCTTGCGTAGCCCCACAGAGCTGGGGGCTGCAGGCTTTCCTGCTGCCTTCAGCCTCGACACCACCATTTCCCTATGGGCGCCGGGCCAGGCACAAAAATGGCCATACGGCTGGAGATGGGTCCCACGCCCAAAGAGCCAGCAGGGAAAACTATGCCTTGTTCTAAAGCTCTTTGGGAAATGCTTGCGTAGCCCCACAGACCGGGGGGCTGCGGGCTTTCCTGCTGCCTTCGGCCTCTACAACACCATTTCCCTTTGGGCGCCGGGCCAGTCACAGAAAAGGCCTGTGGCTGGAGATGGGTCCCCCGCCCAAAGAGCCAGCAGGGAAAACTATGCCTTGTTCTAAAGCTCTTTGGGAACCACTTGCGTAGCCCCACAGACCTGGGGGCTGCGGGCTTTCCTGCTGCCTTCAGCCTCAAAACCACCCTTTCCCACTTGGCGCCGCGGCAGGCACAAAAATGGCCATACGGCTGGAGATGGGTACCCCGCCCAAAGAGCCAGCAGGGAAAACTAGGCCTTGTTCTAAAGCTCTTTGGGAACCGCTTGCGTAGCCGCACAGACCTGGGGGCTGCGGGCTTTCCTGCTGCCTTCAGCCTCGACACCACCCTTTCCCACTTGGCACCGCGCCAGGCACAAAAATGGCCATACGGCTGGAGATGGGTCCCACGCCCAAAGAGCCAGCAGGGAAAACTATGCCTTGTTCTAAAGCTCTTTGGGAACCGCTGGCGTAGCCCCACAGACCGGGGGGCTGCGGGCTTTCCTGCTGCCTTCAGCCTCGACACCACCATTTCCCTATGGGCGCCGGGCCAGGCACAAAAATGGCCATACGGCTGGAGATGGGTCCCACGCCCAAAGAGCCAGCAGGGAAAGCTATGCCTTGTTCTAAAGCTCTTTGGGAACCGCTTGCGTAGCCCCACAGACCTGGGGGCTGCGGGCTTTCCTGCTGCCTTCAGCCTCGACACCACCATTTCCCTATGGGCGCCGCGCCAGGCACAAAAATGGCCATACGGCTGGAGATGGGTCCCACGCCCAAAGAGCCAGCAGGGAAAACTATGCCTTGTTCTAAAGCTCTTTGGGAACCGCTTGCGTAGCCCCACAGACCTGGGGGCTGCGGGCTTTCCTGCTGCCTTCGGCCTCGACACCACCATTTCCCTTTTGGGCGCCGGGCCAGTCACAGAAAAGGCCTGTGGCTGGAGATGGGTACCCCGCCCAAAGAGCCAGCAGGGAAAACAATGCCTTGTTCTAAAGGTCTTTGGGAACCGCTTGCGTAGCCCCACAGACCTGGGGGCTGCAGGCTTTCCTGCTGCCTTCAGCCTCAAAAACACCCTTTCCCACTTGGCGCAGCGCCAGGCACAAAAATGGCTTATGGCTGGAGATGGGTCCCCCGCCCAAAGAGCCAGCAGGGAAAACTATGCCTTGTTCTAAGACTTTTTGAAAACCGCTTGCGTAGCCCCACAGACCTGGGGGCTGCAGGCTTTCCTGCTGCCTTCAGCCTCGACACCACCATTTCCCTATGGGCGCCGGGCCAGGCCCAAAAATGGCCATAGGGCTGGAGATGGGTCCCACGCCCAAAGAGCCAGCAGGGGAAACTATGCCTTGTTCTAAAGCTCTTTGGGAACCGCTTGCGTAGCCCCACAGACCTGGGGGCTGCGGGCTTTCCTGCTGCCTTCAGCCTCGACACCACCATTTCCCTTTGGGCGCCGGGCCAGTCACAGAAAAGGCCTGTGGCTGGAGATGGGTCCCCCGCCCAAAGAGCCAGCAGGGAAAACTATGCCTTGTTCTAAAGGTCTTTGGGAACCGCTTGCGTAGCCCCACAGACCTGGGGGCTGCGGGCTTTCCTGCTGCCTTCAGCCTCGACAACACCCTTTCCCACTTGGCGTCGCGCCAGGCACAAAAATGGCCATACGGCTGGAGATGGGTCCCCCGCCCAACGAGCCAGCAGGGAAAACTATGCCTTGTTCTAAAGCTCTTTGGGAACCGCTTGCGTAGCCCCACAGACCTGGGGGCTGCGGGCTTTCCTGCTGCCTTCAGCCTCGACACAACCCTTTCCCACTTGGCGCCGCGCCAAGCACAAAAATGGCCATACGGCTGGAGATGGGTCCCCTGCCCAAGGAGCCAGCAGGGAAACTATGCCTTGTTCTAAAGGTCTTTGGGAACCGCTGGCGTAGCCCCACAGACCTGGGGGCTGCGGGTTTTCCTGCTGCCTTCAGCCTCGACACCACCCTTTCCCACTTGGCGCCGGGCCAGGCCCAAAAATGGCCATACGGCTGGAGATGGGTGCCACGCCCAAAGAGCCAGCAGGGAAAACTATTCCTTCTTCTAAAGCTCTTTGGGAACCGCTTGCGTAGCCCCACAGACCTGGGGGCTGCGGGCTTTCCTGCTGCCTTCAGCCTCGACACCACCCGTTATCACTTGGCGCCGCGCCAGGCACAAAAATGGCCATATGGCTGGAGATGGGTCCCCTGCCCAAAGAGCCAGCAGGGAAAACTATGCCTTGTTCTAAAGCTCTTTGGGAACCGCTTGCGTAGCCCACAGACCTGGGGGCTGCGGGCTTTCCTGCTGCCTTCAGCCTCAAAACCACCCTTTCCCACTGGGCACCGCGCCAGGCACAAAAATGGCCATACGGCTGGAGATGGGTCCCCCGCCCAAGGAGCCAGCAGGGAAAACTATGCCTTGTTCTAAAGCTCTTTGGGAACCGCTTGCGTTGTCCCACAGACCTGGGGGCTGCGGGCTGTCCTGCTGCCTTCAGTCACAAAACCACCCTTTCCATCTGGGCGCCGGGCCAGGCACAAAAAAGGCCTATGGCTGGAGATGGGTCCCCTGCCCAAGGAGCCAGCAGGGAAACTATGCCTTGTTCTAAAGCTCTTTGGGAACCGCTTGCGTAGCCCCACAGACCTGGGGGCTGCGGGCTTTCCTGCTGCCTTCAGCCTCAAAACCACCCTTTCCCACTTGGCGCCGCGCCAGGCCCAAAAATGGCCATATGGCTGGAGATGGCTCCCCTGCCAAAGAGCCAGCAGGGAAAACTATGCCTTGTTCTAAAGCTCTTTGGGAACCGCTTGCGTAGCCCCACAGACCTGGGGGCTGCGGGCTTTCCTGCTGCCTTTAGCCTCGACACCACCCTTTCCCACTTGGCAGCGCGCCAGGCACAAAAATGGCCATATGGCTGGAGATGGGTCCCCCGCCCAAAGAGTCAGCAGGGAAAACTATGCCTTGTTCTAAAGCTCTTTGGGAACCGATTGCGTAGACCCACAGACCTGGGGGCTGCGGGCTTTCCTGCTGCCTTCAGCCTCAAAACCACCCTTTCCCACTTGGCGCCGCGCCAGGCACAAAAATGCCCTATGGTTGGTGATGGGTGTCCCGCCCAAAGAGCCAGCAGGGAAAACTATTCCTTGTTCTAAGAATTTTTGAAAACCGCTTGCGTAGCCCCACAGACCTGGGGGCTGCGGGCTTTCCTGCTGCCTTCAGCCTCGACACCACCATTTCCCTATGGGCGCCGGGCCAGTCACAGAAAAGGCCTAAGGCTGGAGATGGGTCCCACGCCCAAAGAGCCAGCAGGGAAAACTATGCCTTGTTCTAAAGCTCTTTGGGAACCGCTTGCGTAGCCCCACAGACCTGGGGGCTGCGGGCTTTCCTGCTGCCTTCAGCCTCAACACAACCATTTCCCTATGGGCGCCGGGCCAGGCACAAAAATGGCCATACGGCTGGAGATGGGTCCCACGCCCAAAGAGCCACCAGGGAAAAATATGCCTTGTTCTAAAGGTCTTTGGGAACCGCTTGCGTAGCCCCACAGTGCTGGGGGCTGCGGGCTTTGCTGCTGCCTTCAGCCTCGACACCACCCTTTCCCACTTGGCGCCGCGCCAGGCACAAAAATGGCCTATGGCTGGAGATGGGTGCCCCGCCCAAAGAGCCAGCAGGGAAAACTATTCCTTGTTCTAAGACTTTTTGAAAACCGCTTGCGTAGCCCCACAGAGCTGGGGGCTGCAGGCTTTCCTGCTGCCTTCAGCCTCGACACCACCATTTCCCTATGGGCGCCGGGCCAGGCACAAAAATGGCCATACGGCTGGAGATGGGTCCCACGCCCAAAGAGCCAGCAGGGAAAACTATGCCTTGTTCTAAAGCTCTTTGGGAAATGCTTGCGTAGCCCCACAGACCGGGGGGCTGCGGGCTTTCCTGCTGCCTTCGGCCTCTACAACACCATTTCCCTTTGGGCGCCGGGCCAGTCACAGAAAAGGCCTGTGGCTGGAGATGGGTCCCCCGCCCAAAGAGCCAGCAGGGAAAACTATGCCTTGTTCTAAAGCTCTTTGGGAACCACTTGCGTAGCCCCACAGACCTGGGGGCTGCGGGCTTTCCTGCTGCCTTCAGCCTCAAAACCACCCTTTCCCACTTGGCGCCGCGGCAGGCACAAAAATGGCCATACGGCTGGAGATGGGTACCCCGCCCAAAGAGCCAGCAGGGAAAACTAGGCCTTGTTCTAAAGCTCTTTGGGAACCGCTTGCGTAGCCGCACAGACCTGGGGGCTGCGGGCTTTCCTGCTGCCTTCAGCCTCGACACCACCCTTTCCCACTTGGCACCGCGCCAGGCACAAAAATGGCCATACGGCTGGAGATGGGTCCCACGCCCAAAGAGCCAGCAGGGAAAACTATGCCTTGTTCTAAAGCTCTTTGGGAACCGCTGGCGTAGCCCCACAGACCGGGGGGCTGCGGGCTTTCCTGCTGCCTTCAGCCTCGACACCACCATTTCCCTATGGGCGCCGGGCCAGGCACAAAAATGGCCATACGGCTGGAGATGGGTCCCACGCCCAAAGAGCCAGCAGGGAAAGCTATGCCTTGTTCTAAAGCTCTTTGGGAACCGCTTGCGTAGCCCCACAGACCTGGGGGCTGCGGGCTTTCCTGCTGCCTTCAGCCTCGACACCACCATTTCCCTATGGGCGCCGCGCCAGGCACAAAAATGGCCATACGGCTGGAGATGGGTCCCACGCCCAAAGAGCCAGCAGGGAAAACTATGCCTTGTTCTAAAGCTCTTTGGGAACCGCTTGCGTAGCCCCACAGACCTGGGGGCTGCGGGCTTTCCTGCTGCCTTCGGCCTCGACACCACCATTTCCCTTTTGGGCGCCGGGCCAGTCACAGAAAAGGCCTGTGGCTGGAGATGGGTACCCCGCCCAAAGAGCCAGCAGGGAAAACAATGCCTTGTTCTAAAGGTCTTTGGGAACCGCTTGCGTAGCCCCACAGACCTGGGGGCTGCAGGCTTTCCTGCTGCCTTCAGCCTCAAAAACACCCTTTCCCACTTGGCGCAGCGCCAGGCACAAAAATGGCTTATGGCTGGAGATGGGTCCCCCGCCCAAAGAGCCAGCAGGGAAAAATATGCCTTGTTCTAAAGCTCTTTGGGAACCGCTTGCGTAGCCCCACAGACCTGGGGGCTGTGTGCTGTCCTGCTGCCTTCAGCCTCGACAACACCCTTTCCCACTTGGCGCCGCGCCAGGCACAAAAATGGCCTATGGCTGGAGATGGGTCCCCCGCCCAAAGAGCCAGCAGGGAAAACTATTCCTTGTTCTAAGACTTTTTGAAAACCGCTTGCGTAGCCCCACAGACCTGGGGGCTGCAGGCTTTCCTGCTGCCTTCAGCCTCGACACCACCATTTCCCTATGGGCGCCGGGCCAGTCACATAAAAGGCCTAAGGCTGGAGATGGGTCCCCCGCCCAAAGAGCCAGCAGGGAAAACTATGCCTTGTTCTAAAGGTCTTTGGGAACCGCTTGCGTAGCCCCACAGACCTGGGGGCTGCGGGCTTTCCTGCTGCCTTCAGCCTCGACACCACCCTTTCCCACTTGGCGCCGCGCCAGGCACAAAAATGGCCTATGGCTGGAGATGGGTGCCCCGCCCAAAGAGCCAGCAGGGAAAAGTATTCCTTGTTCTAAGACTTTTTGAAAACCGCTTGCGTAGCCCCACAGACCTGGGGGCTGCAGGCTTTCCTGCTGCCTTCAACCTCGACACCTCCATTTCCCTATGGGCGCCGGGCTAGGCACAAAAATGGCCATACGGCTGGAGATGGGTCCCACGCCCAAAGAGCCAGCAGGGAAAACTATGCCTTGTTCTAAAGCTCTTTGGGAACTGCTTGCGTAGCCCCACAGACCGGGGGGCTGCGGGCTTTCCTGCTGCCTTCGGCCTCTACACCACCCTTTCCCACTTGGCGCCGCGCCAGGCACAAAAATGGCCATACGGCTGGAGATGGGTACCCCGCCCAAAGAGCCAGCAGGGAAAACTAGGCCTTGTTCTAAAGGTCTTTGGGAACCGCTTGCGTAGCCCCACAGACCTGGGGGCTGCGGCCTTCCTGCTGCCTTCAGCCTCGACACCACCGTTTCCCACTTGGCACCGCGCTAGGCACAAAAATGGCCATATGGCTGGAGATGGGTCCCACGCCCAAAGAGCCAGCAGGGAAAACTATGCCTTGTTCTAAAGCTCTTTGGGAACCGCTTGCGTAGCCCCACAGACCGGGGGGCTGCGGGCTTTCCTGCTGCCTTCAGCCTCGACACCACCATTTCCCTCTGGGCGCCGGGCCAGGCACAAAAATGGCCATACGGCTGGAGATGGGTCCCACGCCCAAAGAGCCAGCAGGGAAAACTATGCCTTGTTCTAAAGCTCTTTGGGAACCGCTTGCGTAGCCCCACAGACCTGGGGGCTGCGGGCTTTCCTGCTGCCTTCAGCCTCGACACCACCATTTCCCTATGGGCGCCGGGCCAGGCCCAAAAATGGCCATCTGTCTGGAGATTGGTCCCACGCCCAAAGAGCCAGCAGGGAAAACAATGCCTTGTTCTAAAGGTCTTTGGGAACCGCTTGCGTAGCCCCACAGACCTGGGGGCTGCAGGCTTTCCTGCTGCCTTCAGCCTCAAAAACACCCTTTCCCACTTGGCGCAGCGCCAGGCACAAAAATGGCTTATGGCTGGAGATGGGTCCCCCGCCCAAAGAGCCAGCAGGGAAAACTATGCCTTGTTCTAAGACTTTTTGAAAACCGCTTGCGTAGCCCCACAGACCTGGGGGCTGCAGGCTTTCCTGCTGCCTTCAGCCTCGACACCACCATTTCCCTATGGGCGCCGGGCCAGGCCCAAAAATGGCCATAGGGCTGGAGATGGGTCCCACGCCCAAAGAGCCAGCAGGGGAAACTATGCCTTGTTCTAAAGCTCTTTGGGAACCGCTTGCGTAGCCCCACAGACCTGGGGGCTGCGGGCTTTCCTGCTGCCTTCAGCCTCGACACCACCATTTCCCTTTGGGCGCCGGGCCAGTCACAGAAAAGGCCTGTGGCTGGAGATGGGTCCCCCGCCCAAAGAGCCAGCAGGGAAAACTATGCCTTGTTCTAAAGGTCTTTGGGAACCGCTTGCGTAGCCCCACAGACCTGGGGGCTGCGGGCTTTCCTGCTGCCTTCAGCCTCGACAACACCCTTTCCCACTTGGCGTCGCGCCAGGCACAAAAATGGCCATACGGCTGGAGATGGGTCCCCCGCCCAACGAGCCAGCAGGGAAAACTATGCCTTGTTCTAAAGCTCTTTGGGAACCGCTTGCGTAGCCCCACAGACCTGGGGGCTGCGGGCTTTCCTGCTGCCTTCAGCCTCGACACAACCCTTTCCCACTTGGCGCCGCGCCAAGCACAAAAATGGCCATACGGCTGGAGATGGGTCCCCTGCCCAAGGAGCCAGCAGGGAAACTATGCCTTGTTCTAAAGGTCTTTGGGAACCGCTGGCGTAGCCCCACAGACCTGGGGGCTGCGGGTTTTCCTGCTGCCTTCAGCCTCGACACCACCCTTTCCCACTTGGCGCCGGGCCAGGCCCAAAAATGGCCATACGGCTGGAGATGGGTGCCACGCCCAAAGAGCCAGCAGGGAAAACTATTCCTTCTTCTAAAGCTCTTTGGGAACCGCTTGCGTAGCCCCACAGACCTGGGGGCTGCGGGCTTTCCTGCTGCCTTCAGCCTCGACACCACCCGTTATCACTTGGCGCCGCGCCAGGCACAAAAATGGCCATATGGCTGGAGATGGGTCCCCTGCCCAAAGAGCCAGCAGGGAAAACTATGCCTTGTTCTAAAGCTCTTTGGGAACCGCTTGCGTAGCCCACAGACCTGGGGGCTGCGGGCTTTCCTGCTGCCTTCAGCCTCAAAACCACCCTTTCCCACTGGGCACCGCGCCAGGCACAAAAATGGCCATACGGCTGGAGATGGGTCCCCCGCCCAAGGAGCCAGCAGGGAAAACTATGCCTTGTTCTAAAGCTCTTTGGGAACCGCTTGCGTTGTCCCACAGACCTGGGGGCTGCGGGCTGTCCTGCTGCCTTCAGTCACAAAACCACCCTTTCCATCTGGGCGCCGGGCCAGGCACAAAAAAGGCCTATGGCTGGAGATGGGTCCCCTGCCCAAGGAGCCAGCAGGGAAACTATGCCTTGTTCTAAAGCTCTTTGGGAACCGCTTGCGTAGCCCCACAGACCTGGGGGCTGCGGGCTTTCCTGCTGCCTTCAGCCTCAAAACCACCCTTTCCCACTTGGCGCCGCGCCAGGCCCAAAAATGGCCATATGGCTGGAGATGGCTCCCCTGCCAAAGAGCCAGCAGGGAAAACTATGCCTTGTTCTAAAGCTCTTTGGGAACCGCTTGCGTAGCCCCACAGACCTGGGGGCTGCGGGCTTTCCTGCTGCCTTTAGCCTCGACACCACCCTTTCCCACTTGGCAGCGCGCCAGGCACAAAAATGGCCATATGGCTGGAGATGGGTCCCCCGCCCAAAGAGTCAGCAGGGAAAACTATGCCTTGTTCTAAAGCTCTTTGGGAACCGATTGCGTAGACCCACAGACCTGGGGGCTGCGGGCTTTCCTGCTGCCTTCAGCCTCAAAACCACCCTTTCCCACTTGGCGCCGCGCCAGGCACAAAAATGCCCTATGGTTGGTGATGGGTGTCCCGCCCAAAGAGCCAGCAGGGAAAACTATTCCTTGTTCTAAGAATTTTTGAAAACCGCTTGCGTAGCCCCACAGACCTGGGGGCTGCGGGCTTTCCTGCTGCCTTCAGCCTCGACACCACCATTTCCCTATGGGCGCCGGGCCAGTCACAGAAAAGGCCTAAGGCTGGAGATGGGTCCCACGCCCAAAGAGCCAGCAGGGAAAACTATGCCTTGTTCTAAAGCTCTTTGGGAACCGCTTGCGTAGCCCCACAGACCTGGGGGCTGCGGGCTTTCCTGCTGCCTTCAGCCTCAACACAACCATTTCCCTATGGGCGCCGGGCCAGGCACAAAAATGGCCATACGGCTGGAGATGGGTCCCACGCCCAAAGAGCCACCAGGGAAAAATATGCCTTGTTCTAAAGGTCTTTGGGAACCGCTTGCGTAGCCCCACAGTGCTGGGGGCTGCGGGCTTTGCTGCTGCCTTCAGCCTCGACACCACCCTTTCCCACTTGGCGCCGCGCCAGGCACAAAAATGGCCTATGGCTGGAGATGGGTGCCCCGCCCAAAGAGCCAGCAGGGAAAACTATTCCTTGTTCTAAGACTTTTTGAAAACCGCTTGCGTAGCCCCACAGAGCTGGGGGCTGCAGGCTTTCCTGCTGCCTTCAGCCTCGACACCACCATTTCCCTATGGGCGCCGGGCCAGGCACAAAAATGGCCATACGGCTGGAGATGGGTCCCACGCCCAAAGAGCCAGCAGGGAAAACTATGCCTTGTTCTAAAGCTCTTTGGGAAATGCTTGCGTAGCCCCACAGACCGGGGGGCTGCGGGCTTTCCTGCTGCCTTCGGCCTCTACAACACCATTTCCCTTTGGGCGCCGGGCCAGTCACAGAAAAGGCCTGTGGCTGGAGATGGGTCCCCCGCCCAAAGAGCCAGCAGGGAAAACTATGCCTTGTTCTAAAGCTCTTTGGGAACCACTTGCGTAGCCCCACAGACCTGGGGGCTGCGGGCTTTCCTGCTGCCTTCAGCCTCAAAACCACCCTTTCCCACTTGGCGCCGCGGCAGGCACAAAAATGGCCATACGGCTGGAGATGGGTACCCCGCCCAAAGAGCCAGCAGGGAAAACTAGGCCTTGTTCTAAAGCTCTTTGGGAACCGCTTGCGTAGCCGCACAGACCTGGGGGCTGCGGGCTTTCCTGCTGCCTTCAGCCTCGACACCACCCTTTCCCACTTGGCACCGCGCCAGGCACAAAAATGGCCATACGGCTGGAGATGGGTCCCACGCCCAAAGAGCCAGCAGGGAAAACTATGCCTTGTTCTAAAGCTCTTTGGGAACCGCTGGCGTAGCCCCACAGACCGGGGGGCTGCGGGCTTTCCTGCTGCCTTCAGCCTCGACACCACCATTTCCCTATGGGCGCCGGGCCAGGCACAAAAATGGCCATACGGCTGGAGATGGGTCCCACGCCCAAAGAGCCAGCAGGGAAAGCTATGCCTTGTTCTAAAGCTCTTTGGGAACCGCTTGCGTAGCCCCACAGACCTGGGGGCTGCGGGCTTTCCTGCTGCCTTCAGCCTCGACACCACCATTTCCCTATGGGCGCCGCGCCAGGCACAAAAATGGCCATACGGCTGGAGATGGGTCCCACGCCCAAAGAGCCAGCAGGGAAAACTATGCCTTGTTCTAAAGCTCTTTGGGAACCGCTTGCGTAGCCCCACAGACCTGGGGGCTGCGGGCTTTCCTGCTGCCTTCGGCCTCGACACCACCATTTCCCTTTTGGGCGCCGGGCCAGTCACAGAAAAGGCCTGTGGCTGGAGATGGGTACCCCGCCCAAAGAGCCAGCAGGGAAAACAATGCCTTGTTCTAAAGGTCTTTGGGAACCGCTTGCGTAGCCCCACAGACCTGGGGGCTGCAGGCTTTCCTGCTGCCTTCAGCCTCAAAAACACCCTTTCCCACTTGGCGCAGCGCCAGGCACAAAAATGGCTTATGGCTGGAGATGGGTCCCCCGCCCAAAGAGCCAGCAGGGAAAAATATGCCTTGTTCTAAAGCTCTTTGGGAACCGCTTGCGTAGCCCCACAGACCTGGGGGCTGTGTGCTGTCCTGCTGCCTTCAGCCTCGACAACACCCTTTCCCACTTGGCGCCGCGCCAGGCACAAAAATGGCCTATGGCTGGAGATGGGTCCCCCGCCCAAAGAGCCAGCAGGGAAAACTATTCCTTGTTCTAAGACTTTTTGAAAACCGCTTGCGTAGCCCCACAGACCTGGGGGCTGCAGGCTTTCCTGCTGCCTTCAGCCTCGACACCACCATTTCCCTATGGGCGCCGGGCCAGTCACATAAAAGGCCTAAGGCTGGAGATGGGTCCCCCGCCCAAAGAGCCAGCAGGGAAAACTATGCCTTGTTCTAAAGGTCTTTGGGAACCGCTTGCGTAGCCCCACAGACCTGGGGGCTGCGGGCTTTCCTGCTGCCTTCAGCCTCGACACCACCCTTTCCCACTTGGCGCCGCGCCAGGCACAAAAATGGCCTATGGCTGGAGATGGGTGCCCCGCCCAAAGAGCCAGCAGGGAAAAGTATTCCTTGTTCTAAGACTTTTTGAAAACCGCTTGCGTAGCCCCACAGACCTGGGGGCTGCAGGCTTTCCTGCTGCCTTCAACCTCGACACCTCCATTTCCCTATGGGCGCCGGGCTAGGCACAAAAATGGCCATACGGCTGGAGATGGGTCCCACGCCCAAAGAGCCAGCAGGGAAAACTATGCCTTGTTCTAAAGCTCTTTGGGAACTGCTTGCGTAGCCCCACAGACCGGGGGGCTGCGGGCTTTCCTGCTGCCTTCGGCCTCTACACCACCCTTTCCCACTTGGCGCCGCGCCAGGCACAAAAATGGCCATACGGCTGGAGATGGGTACCCCGCCCAAAGAGCCAGCAGGGAAAACTAGGCCTTGTTCTAAAGGTCTTTGGGAACCGCTTGCGTAGCCCCACAGACCTGGGGGCTGCGGCCTTCCTGCTGCCTTCAGCCTCGACACCACCGTTTCCCACTTGGCACCGCGCTAGGCACAAAAATGGCCATATGGCTGGAGATGGGTCCCACGCCCAAAGAGCCAGCAGGGAAAACTATGCCTTGTTCTAAAGCTCTTTGGGAACCGCTTGCGTAGCCCCACAGACCGGGGGGCTGCGGGCTTTCCTGCTGCCTTCAGCCTCGACACCACCATTTCCCTCTGGGCGCCGGGCCAGGCACAAAAATGGCCATACGGCTGGAGATGGGTCCCACGCCCAAAGAGCCAGCAGGGAAAACTATGCCTTGTTCTAAAGCTCTTTGGGAACCGCTTGCGTAGCCCCACAGACCTGGGGGCTGCGGGCTTTCCTGCTGCCTTCAGCCTCGACACCACCATTTCCCTATGGGCGCCGGGCCAGGCCCAAAAATGGCCATCTGTCTGGAGATTGGTCCCACGCCCAAAGAGCCAGCAGGGAAAACTATGCCTTGTTCTAAAGCTCTTTGGGAACCGCTTGCGTAGCCCCACAGACCGGGGGGCTGCGGGCTTTCCTGCTGCCTTCGGCCTCGACACCACCATTTCCCTTTTGGGCGCCGGGCCAGTCACAGAAAAGGCCTGTGGCTGGAGATGGGTACCCCGTCCAAAGAGCCAGCAGGGAAAACAATGCCTTGTTCTAAAGGTCTTTGGGAACCGCTTGCGTAGCCCCACAGACCTGGGGGCTGCGGGCTTTCCTGCTGCCTTCAGCCTCAAAAACACCCTTTCCCACTTGGCGCCGCGCTAGGCACAAAAATGGCCATATGGCTGGAGATGGGTCCCCCGCCCAAAGACCCAGCAGGGAAAACTATGCCTTGTTCTAAAGGTCTTTGGGAACTGCTTGCGTTGTCCCACAGACCTGGGGGCTGCGGGCTTTCCTGCTGCCTTCAGCCTCGACACCACCCTTTCCCACTTGGCGCCGTGCCAGGCACAAAAATGGCCATATGGCTGGAGATGGGTCCCCCGCCCAAAGAGTCAGCAGGGAAAATCATGCCTTGTTCTAAAGCTCTTTGGGAACCGCTTGCGTAGCCCCACAGACCTGGGGGCTGCAGGCTTTCCTGCTGCCTTCAGCCTCGACACCACCCTTTCCCACTTGGCGCCGCGCCAGGCAGAAAAATGGCCATACGGCTGGAGATTGGTCCCATGCACAAAGAGCCAGCAGGGAAAACTATGCCTTGTTCTAAAGCTCTTTGGGAACCGCTTGCGTAGCCCCAGAGACATGGGGGCTGCAGGCTTTCCTGCTGCCTTCGTCCTCAACACTACCCTTTACCAGCTGGCGCCGCGCCAGGCACAAAAATGGCCATACGGCTGGAGATGGGTCCCCCGCCCAAAGAGCCAGCAGGGAAAACTTTGTCTACAGTCAGTCAAGGTCGACGTACTCAACACTGATAAGAAAGATCACAGGTGTTCTTGTGGTGAGGGATATCAAGTGGAAATCCTTCTCGCGGAGTGATCAAGCGATTTAAACTTTTCATCATAATCCAAAGTCTAACATGCAAAACAATTGTCTAAGCAAAGCACAATACAGTGAGTATTAGTAAAACAACAACAGAGTGAAGCATCTTGTTATAAAGTCCTGTAACTGTCGGTGACCACCCAAAAAAGAGTATCTCCCCATCTATGTCCTCCGCCTCTCTTCACTCTTTCCAACGCTTGGTGTATTTCTTCAACCTGTGATGGACGGTAATCAAAGTTGTCTGTCCATTTCCTTGGGCCTCTTTCAAGAGTCGCTTCAATTCATTGTGTTTTAGCGGCTTCTTCACCAGGGAGAGATTCATTCCGATAGGGGTAGGCAACAATCTCGAATCAACGTATAATTAGGTTGTAGCAATTGAAAAGACGTAACAGGAGCTTAATAATTGAAGTCGCATCCCGTAACTTTGTGTTAGTAAAGTTCAAACACAAAGATTTGAGTGATTACTATGTCATCTCTGAATACAAGACTACAGGGAGACCTCATGCTAACGCACCCTTTCCCAATATAGACAAGCACAGTCTCTGGGGTTTCAGCGGGATGTGTCTCAAAGTGACAAACATTCTGGTTGGTGTCAAGACAAAGGTCTTGTGCTTTGAGAGTATTACTCTCACAAATGAATCCTTGTTGGTCTCGTGAAACGCATGCATCAACATCAGCAGTTTGCCATTTAGTCTCATTTTGTCGTGCCCAACCTCTGTGCTGTGTTGGATAGAGTAGAGCTCCTTGGTGATTCAACCCCAGTGCGATGATTGGGTATATGGTGTATACTGAGGCATTGCGTATCGTTAAGACAAAAGCTGTGGCTTTGCTCTCAGTGGGATCGTAGGTGAAATTAACCAGATACCACCTGGACTGAAATTTTTTCTCAAATTCAATTGCGTTATCCCATATTACTTTTCGAATTTCGGTGGGCAAGGTGCCTTCTTCACCTTCCCTTATGATTTATGAGTTTTTGCAAAACGCTTAACCAATCCGTTGGTGCATCCAACAATGCCATTAGCCTGAGGATAATAGGGAGTATGAAATACCCATCGAATCCCTTCTTCTTTGGCCCAATCTTGTACCACTGTAGCGGTAAAGTGTGAACCGTTATCACTCTGGATTTCCTCGGGAAGGGGAAGTGTGCTGAACCACCCTTTTAGGCCTTTCACTGTGTTGTCCCCGGCAGCTGATTTGAAGCTGGTGGCCATACTGAGGCTGGAGATAATCTCCACTCCTACCAGGACATATCTTTTCCCACCTGATGATCTCAAGGGCCCAATATAATCAAGCTGCTATGAATGCCACAACGCTTTCTTGTCCCGCATGTGTAAGGGAGGCGCCTTACTCAGATGATCTTTGCTGAGTCGTAGGCGACATTGTGACCAGGCAGTTACTACTTGTTCGCACAGCTTAACCGACACAGGCCACCCCCGGGCTAGACCTTCCTGATACAGATCAGCACGGCCTGTATGGCCAGGCTTAATATGTAACCATTCGAGTAAGCGTTCCCATTCCCGACCATCATCTACAATGTCAATTTGTTGTAGCCGCGTGAGGCTATCTACCTGTTGATTGAACTGAGCAGTGATCGAGTTTGAACGATCGTGGCCTTTTATCCAAGCAATGTGCAATGTTCTCTGTCCTCCTATTTCCAACAGTTGCTTCCAGCTATCTGTCTCCCAGATTGGGACTCTATTCACCTGCCAATCATTGGCTGCCCAGTGTCCTAGCCGTTCAGTGGCTCCTTTAAAAACAGCATATGAGTCAGTGTAAATGTAAGTAGCCCCATGTTGTGCAGCTAGTAGGACGGCTCTGAGTTCCCCTACTTGTGCCTTACCTTCTCCTGTTTCAATTGCTCTTTCCCCCGTTGCTACTTCCAGTGCTATGGCCTTGTATTTCCACTTGCTGTTCTCACGGTGAGATGACACACCAGTAAACCACACTCCTGTAAGATCACTGCCTTCTTTCAGAGGAGGTGCTTCTTGGATTGGAGGTGGTCTGTTTGGTGGGGATTGGAACAATAGGGCACCATCTATATCCTTCTGGAGCATGGATACTTTGATACTACCTTCAGAGATTGGCATGATATCATTAATGCCTTCTAAATAAGCATACCACTTTCGAACTGTGGGCTTCTGGGCAATGCTGGCTGGCGGTGCTGTCCCTTTACGGACCACATCTAGGAGTCGAAAAGGGCCTCGAACAATCACGCTCTGTTCTCTCCTTATCTGCTCTGCTCGTTGCAATGCTCGCACCAGGGACAGTAAACCCTTCTCCAGGTCTGAATATCTGCTCTCAGTATCATTGAAGGAGTGGGAGCTAAATTCTAATGGTCTCTCCGGTCCTGCTGGTCCCTTTTGCCATAAATTACAACGGGAACCATGTTCACTGAGCCCCCATTCTACATGGACAGGGTCAGTTGGATGTATGGGGCCAAGTTGTTGGAATAACCTTAGCTCTTTTATTAGCAATTCTAGTGCATTAGTATGTTGTTCAGTCCACTCCCAGGATTTACCTTTTTTGAGCAAACAATAAAGGGGGCGAGCAATGATGGAAAAGCCAGGGATGTGTTTACGCCAATAACTTAATGTTCCTAGGACTTGCTGTAACTCCTTCGTGCTGGAAGGATTCTGTCCATGTTCTATTTTTTCAGGGTATCCTGAGGGACGGAAGCAGCTCCCTTAATCCACCAGACCCCCCAGGAATTTAACTTCCTGTGCGGGTCCCTGACACTTTGAGTCGGGAATTTCCAATCCCAAATCTGATAATGTTTTTCGGATGTTTTGCATCATGTCTTGTACACTTTCTTGGCTCTCTCCCCCATTAAGATGTCGTCAATATATTGGTATACCGTACATCCCTGTGAAACAGGAATCTCTGATAGCACTTTAGCCAAAGCATTATGGGCAATAGTGGGGGAATGTTTGTATCCTTGCGGAAAGCGGTTAAAGGTATATTGGACTCCTTTCCATGTGAATGCAAACTGCGCTTTGTCCTGCTCAAGGAGGAGAATCATAAAAAAATATGTCTTTAACATCTAAGGCAGCCACCCAAGGATGGGCAGCTCATTTTATCATTGTCACAATTTCCGCGATATTTGGAACAGCAGCGCTCAGGGGTGCAGTGTTGGCGTTTAACTTTCCGCAATCTACTGTGAAACGCCGTTGCCTTTTTGGTTTCTTTACTGGCCACACCGGTGAATGAGCACGTGAGTCCTCTTAATGATGTTTCTTTTTTCTAAATCTGATACCACCCCGTCTGCTCCAGCAACAGCAGCTGCAGGCAGTGAATACTACAGGACAGCAGAGATTTTAGAGGGAGGGAAAGTTATGGAAGTTTCCAATAGATTCAATTTCACTGTGTCTATTACTTTTTCAAATCCTGCAAAACTTCACACTGTGGAGACATCATTAAGAAAAGTCATTAAGAAAACCTCGGGCGGCAGGCTTTCGTGGCACCTTGAGCCTCAAAACCACCCTTTCCCACTTGATGCCGCGCCAGGCACAAAAATGGCCTTACGGCTGGAGATGGGTCCCCTGCCCAAGGAGCCAGCATGGAAAACTATGCCTTGTTCTAAAGCTCTTTGGGAACCACTTGCGTAGCCCCACAGACCTGGGGGCTGCGGGCTTTCCTGCTGCCTTCAGCCTCGACACCACCATTTCCCTCTGGGCGCCGGGCCAGGCACAAAAAAGGCCTATGGCTGGAGATTGGTCCCCCGCCCAAAGAGCCATCAGGGCAAACTATGCCTTGTTCTAAAGCTCTTTGGGAACCGCTTGCGTAGCCCCACAGACCTGGGGGCTGCGGGCTTTCCTGCTGCCTTCAGCCTCGACAACACCCTTTCCCACTTGGTGCCGCGCCAGGCACAAAAAAGGCCTATAGCTAGACATGGGTCCCCTGCCCAAGGAGCCAGCAGGGAAAACTATGCCTTGTTCTAAAGGTCTTTGGGAACCGCTTGCGTAGCCCCACAGACCTGGAGGCTCTGCGGGCTTTCCTACTGCCTTCAGCCTCGACAACAGCCTTTCCCACTTGGGGTCGCGCCAGGCACAAAAATGGCCATACGGCTGGAGATGGGTCCCCTGCCCAAAGAGCCAGCAGGGAAAACTATGCCTTGTTCTAAAGCTCTTTGGGAACCGCTTGCGTAGCCCCACAGACCTGGGGGCTGCGGGCTTTCCTGCTGCCTTCAGCCTCGACACCACCCTTTCCCACTTGGCGCCGCGCCAGGCAGAAAAATGGCCATACGGCTGGAGATGGGTCCCCCGCCCAAAGAGCCAGCAGGGAAAAATATGCCTTGTTCGAAAGCTCTTTGGGAACCACTTGCGTAGACCCACAGACCTGGGGGCTGCGGGCTTTCCTGCTGCCTTCAGCCTCAAAACCACCCTTTCCCAATTGGCGCCGCGCCAGGCACAAAAATGGCCATATGGCTGGAGATGGGTCCCCCGCCCAAAGAGCCAGCAGGGAAAATTATGCCTTGTTCTCAAGCTCTTTGGGAACTGTTTGCGTAGCCCCACAGACCTGGGGGCTGCGGGCTTTCCTGCTGCCTACAGCCTCAAAACCACCCTTTCCCACTTGGTGCCGCGCCAGGCACAAAAATTGCCATAGGGCTGGAGATGGGTACCCCGCCCAAAGAGCCAGCAGGGAAAACTATGCCTTGTTCTAAAGCTCTTTGGGAACCGCTTGCGTAGCCCCAAACACCTGGGGGCTGCAGGCTTTCCTGCTGCCTTCAGCCTCAAAACCACCCTTTCCCACTTGGCGCCGCGCCAGACACAAAAATGGCCATCTGTCTGGAGATTGGTCCCATGCCCAAAGAGCCAGCAGGGAAAACTCTGCCTTATTCTAAAGCTCTTTGGGAACCGCTTGCGTAGCCCCACACGCTTGGGGGCTGCAGGCTTTCCTGCTGCCTTCAGCCTCAAAACCACCCTTTCCCACTTGGCGCCGCCCCAGGCACAACAATGGCCATCTGTCTGGAGATTGGCCCCACGCCCAAAGAGCCAGCAGGGAAAACTATGCCTTGTTCTAAAGCTCTTTGGGAACCGCTTGCGTAGCCCCACACACCTGGGGGCTGCAGGCTTTCCTGCTGCCTTCAGCCTCAAAACCACCCTTTCCCACTTGGCGCCGCGCCAGACACAAAAATGGCCTTATCTGTGGAGATTAGTCCCATGCACAAAGAGCCAGCAGGGAAAACTATGCCTTGTTCTAAAGCTCTTTGGGAACCGCTTGCGTAGCCCCACACACCTGGGGGCTGCAGGCTTTCCTGCTGCCTTCAGCCTCAAAACCACCCTTTTCCACTTGGTATCACGCCAGGCCCAAAAATGCACATCTGCCTGGAGATTGGTCCCACGTCCAAAGAGCCAGCAGGGAAAACTATGCCTTGTTCTAAAGCTCTTTGGGAACCGCTTGCGTAGCCCCACACACCTGGGGGCTGCAGGCTTTCCTGCTGCCTTCAGCCTCAAAACCACCCTTTCCCACTTGGCGCCTCGCTAGGCCCAAAAATGGCCATATCTCAGGAGATTGGTCCCACGCCCAAAGAGCCAGCAGGGAAAACTATGCCTTGTTCTAAAGCTCTTTGGGAACCGCTTGCGTAGCCCCACAGACCTGGGGGCTGCAGGCTTTCCTGCTGCCTTCAGCCTCAAAACCACCCTTTCCCACTTGGCGCCGCGCTAGGCCCAGAAATGGCCATATCTCAGGAGATTGGTCCCACGCCCAAAGAGCCAGCAGGGAAAACTATGCCTTGTTCTAAAGCTCTTTGGGAACCGCTTGCGTAGCCCCACACACTTGGGGGCTGCAGGCTTTCCTGCTGCCTTCAGCCTCACACCACCCTTTCCCACTTGGCGCCTCGCTAGGCCCAAAAATGGCCATCTGTCTGGAGATTGGTCCCACGCCCAAAGAGCCAGCAGGGAAAACTATGCCTTGTTCTAAAGCTCTTTCGGAACCGCTTGCGTAGCCCCACACACTTCGGGGCTGCAGGCTTTCCTCCTGCCTTCAGCCTCACACCACCCTTTCCCACTTGGCGCCGCGCCAGGCCCAAAAATGGCCTTATCTGTGGAGATTGGTCCCATGCACAAAGAGCCAGCAGGGAAAACTATGCCTTTTTCTAAAGCTCTTTGGGAACCGCTTGCGTAGCCCCACACACCTGGGGGCTGCAGGCTTTCCTGCTGCCTTCAGCCTCAAAACCACCCTTTTTGCACTTGGCGTCACGCAAGGCCCAAAAATGGCCTTATCTCTGGAGATTGTTCCCACGCCCAAAGAGCCAGCAGGGAAAACTATGCCTTGTTCTAAAGCTCTTTGGGAACCGCTTGCGTAGCCCCACACACCTGGGGGCTGCAGGCTTTCCTGCTGCCTTCAGCCTCAAAACCACCCTTTTCCACTTGGTATCACGCCAGGCCCAAAAATGCACATCTGCCTGGAGATTGGTCCCACGTCCAAAGAGCCAGCAGGGAAAACTATGCCTTGTTCTAAAGCTCTTTGGGAACCGCTTGCGTAGCCCCACACACCTGGGGGCTGCAGGCTTTCCTGCTGCCTTCAGCCTCAAAACCACCCTTTCCCACTTGGCGCCTCGCTAGGCCCAAAAATGGCCATATCTCAGGAGATTGGTCCCACGCCCAAAGAGCCAGCAGGGAAAACTATGCCTTGTTCTAAAGCTCTTTGGGAACCGCTTGCGTAGCCCCACAGACCTGGGGGCTGCAGGCTTTCCTGCTGCCTTCAGCCTCAAAACCACCCTTTCCCACTTGGCGCCGCGCTAGGCCCAGAAATGGCCATATCTCAGGAGATTGGTCCCACGCCCAAAGAGCCAGCAGGGAAAACTATGCCTTGTTCTAAAGCTCTTTGGGAACCGCTTGCGTAGCCCCACACACTTGGGGGCTGCAGGCTTTCCTGCTGCCTTCAGCCTCACACCACCCTTTCCCACTTGGCGCCTCGCTAGGCCCAAAAATGGCCATCTGTCTGGAGATTGGTCCCACGCCCAAAGAGCCAGCAGGGAAAACTATGCCTTGTTCTAAAGCTCTTTCGGAACCGCTTGCGTAGCCCCACACACTTCGGGGCTGCAGGCTTTCCTCCTGCCTTCAGCCTCACACCACCCTTTCCCACTTGGCGCCGCGCCAGGCCCAAAAATGGCCTTATCTGTGGAGATTGGTCCCATGCACAAAGAGCCAGCAGGGAAAACTATGCCTTTTTCTAAAGCTCTTTGGGAACCGCTTGCGTAGCCCCACACACCTGGGGGCTGCAGGCTTTCCTGCTGCCTTCAGCCTCAAAACCACCCTTTTTGCACTTGGCGTCACGCAAGGCCCAAAAATGGCCTTATCTCTGGAGATTGTTCCCACGCCCAAAGAGCCAGCAGGGAAAACTATGCCTTGTTCTAAAGCTCTTTGGGAACCGCTTGCGTAGCCCCACACACCTGGGGGCTGCAGGCTTTCCTGCTGCCTTCAGCCTCAAAACCACCCTTTTCCACTTGGTATCACGCCAGGCCCATAAATGCCCATCTGCCTGGAGATTGGTCCCACGCCCAAAGAGCCAGCAGGGAAAACTATGCCTTGTTCTAAAGCTCTTTGGGAACTGCTTGCGTAGCCCCACAGACCTGGGGGCTGCAGGCTTTCCTGCTGCCTTCAGCCTCAAAACCACCCTTTCCCACTTGGCGCCGCGCCAGGCCCAAAAATGGCCATATCTCAGGAGATTGGTCCCACGCCCAAAGAGCCAGCAGGGAAAACTATGCCTTGTTCTCAAGCTCTTTGGGAACCGCTTGCGTAGCCCCACACACCTGGGGGCTGCAGGCTTTCCTGCTGCCTTCAGCCTCAAAACCACCCTTTAACACTTGGCGCCGCGCCAGGCCCAAAAATGGCCATCTGTCTGGAGATTGGTCCCACGCCCAAAGAGACAGCAGGGAAAACTATGCCTTGTTCTAAAGCTCTTTGGGAACCGCTTGCGTAGCCCCACACACCTGGGGGCTGCAGGCTTTCCTGCTGCCTTCAGCCTCAAAACCACCCTTTCCCACTTGGCGCCGCGCCAGGCCCAAAAATGGCCATTTGTCTGGAGATTGGTCCCACGCCCAAAGAGCCAGCAGGGAAAACTATGCCTTGTTCTATAACTCTTTGGGAACCGCTTGCGTAGCCCCACAGACCTGGGGGCTGCAGGCTTTCCTGCTGCCTTCAGCCTCAAAACCACCCTTTCCCACTTGGCGCCGCGCTAGGCCCAAAAATGGCCATATCTCAGGAGATTGGTCCCACGCCCAAAGAGCCAGCAGGGAAAACTATGCCTTGTTCTATAGCTCTTTGGGAACCGCTTGCGTAGCCCCACACACCTGGGGGCTGCAGGCTTTCCTGCTGCCTTCAGCCTCAAAACCACCCTTTCCCACTTGGCGCCGCGCCAGACACAAAAATGGCCTTATCTGTGGAGATTGGTCCCATGCACAAAGAGCCAGCAGGGAAAACTATGCCTTTTTCTAAAGCTCTTTGGGAACCGCTTGCGTAGCCCCACAGACCTGGGGGCTGCAGGCTTTCCTGCTGCCTTCAGCCTCAAAACCACCCTTTCCCACTTGGCGCCTCGCTAGGCCCAAAAATGGCCATATCTCAGGAGATTGGTCCCACGCCCAAAGAGCCAGCAGGGAAAACTATGCCTTGTTCTCAAGCTCTTTGGGAACCGCTTGCGTAGCCCCACACACTTGGGGGCTGCAGGCTTTCCTGCTGCCTTCAGCCTCACACCACCCTTTCCCACTTGGCGCCTCGCTAGGCCCAAAAATGGCCATCTGTCTGGAGATTGGTCCCACGCCCAAAGAGCCAGCAGGGAAAACTATGCCTTGTTCTAAAGCTCTTTCGGAACCGCTTCCGTAGCCCCACAGACCTGGGGGCTGCAGGCTTTCCTGCTGCCTTCAGCCTCACACCACCCTTTCCCACTTGGCGCCGCGCCAGGCACAAAAATGGCCTTATCTCTGGAGATTGGTCCCACACCCAAAGAGCCAGCAGGGAAAACTATGCCTTGTTCTAAAGCTCTTTGGGAACCGCTTGCGTAGCCCCACACACCTGGGGGCTGCAGGCTTTCCTGCTGCCTTCAGCCTCAAAACCACCCTTTCCCACTTGGCGCCGCGCTAGGCCCAAAAATGGCCATATCTCAGGATATTGGTCCGACGCCCAAAGAGCCAGCAGGGAAAACTATGCCTTGTTCTATAGCTCTTTGGGAACCGCTTGCGTAGCCCCACAGACCTGGGGGCTGCAGGCTTTCCTGCTGCCTTCAGCCTCAAAACCACCCTTTCCCACTTGGCGCCGCGCCAGGCCCAAAAATGGCCATTTGTCTCGAGATTGGTTCCACGCCCAAAGAGCCAGCAGGGAAAACTATGCCTTGTTCTATAACTCTTTGGGAACCGCTTGCTTAGCCCCACAGACCTGGGGGCTGCAGGCTTTCCTGCTGCCTTCAGCCTCAAAACCACCCTTTCCCACTTGGCGCCTCGCTAGGCCCAAAAATGGCCATATCTCAGGAGATTGGTCCCACGCCCAAAGAGCCAGCAGGGAAAACTATGCCTTGTTCTATAGCTCTTTGGGAACCGCTTGCGTAGCCCCACAGACCTGGGGGCTGCAGGCTTTCCTGCTGCCTTCAGCCTCAAAACCACCCTTTCCCACTTGGCACCGCGCCAGACACAAAAATGGCCTTATCTGTGGAGATTGGTCCCATGCACAAAGAGCCAGCAGGGAAAACTATGCCTTGTTCGAAAGCTCTTTGGGAACCGCTTGCGTAGCCCCACACACCTGGGGGCTGCAGGCTTTCCTGCTGCCTTCAGCCTCAAAACCACCCTTTTCCACTTGGCGTCCCGCCAGGCCCAAAAATGGCCATCTGTCTGGAGATTGGTCCCACGCCCAAAGAGCCAGCAGGGAAAACTATGCCTTGTTCTAAAGCTCTTTGGGAACCGCTTGCGTAGCCCCACACACCTGGGGGCTGCAGGCTTTCCTGCTGCCTTCAGCCTCAAAACCACCCTTTCCCACTTGGCGCCTCGCTAGGCCCAAAAATGGCCATCTGTCTGGAGATTGGTCCCACGCCCAAAGAGCCAGCAGGGAAAACTATGCCTTGTTCTAAAGCTCTTTCGGAACCGCTTCCGTAGCCCCACACACTTGGGGGCTGCAGGCTTTCCTGCTGCCTTCAGCCTCAAAACCACCCTTTCCCACTTGGCGCCGCGCCAGGCACAAAAATGGCCTTATCTGTGGAGATTGGTCCCATGCACAAAGAGCCAGCAGGGAAAACTATGCCTTGTTCTCAAGCTCTTTTGGAACCTCTTGCGTAGCCCCACAGACCTGGGGGCTGCAGGCTTTCCTGCTGCCTTCAGCCTCAAAACCACCCTTTCCCACTTGGCGCCGCGCTAGGCCCAAAAATGGCCATATCTCAGGAGATTGGTCCCACGCCCAAAGAGCCAGCAGGGAAAACTATGCCTTGTTCTAAAGCTCTTTCGGAACCGCTTGCGTAGCCCCACAGACCTGGGGGCTGCAGGCTTTCCTGCTGCCTTCAGCCTCAAAACCACCCTTTCCCACTTGGCGCCGCGCCAGACACAAAAATGGCCTTATCTGTGGAGATTGGTCCCATGCACAAAGAGCCAGCAGGGAAAACTATGCCTTGTTCTCAAGCTCTTTGGGAACCGCTTGCGTAGCCCCACACACCTGGGGGCTGCAGGCTTTCCTGCTGCCTTCAGCCTCAAAACCACCCTTTCCCACTTGGCGCCGCGCCAGGCACAAAAATGGCCTTATCTGTGGAGATTGGTCCCATGCACAAAGAGCCAGCAGGGAAAACTATGCCTTGTTCTCAAGCTCTTTTGGAACCTCTTGCGTAGCCCCACAGACCTGGGGGCTGCAGGCTTTCCTGCTGCCTTCAGCCTCACACCACCCTTTCCCACTTGGCGCCGCGCTAGGCCCAAAAATGGCCATCTGTCTGGAGATTGGTCCCACGCCCAAAGAGCCAGCAGGGAAAACTATGCCTTGTTCTAAAGCTCTTTCGGAACCGCTTGCGTAGCCCCACAGACCTGGGGGCTGCAGGCTTTCCTGCTGCCTTCAGCCTCAAAACCACCCTTTCCCACTTGGCGCTGCGCCAGACACAAAAATGGCCTTATCTGTGGAGATTGGTCCCATGCACAAAGAGCCAGCAGGGAAAACTATGCCTTGTTCTCAAGCTCTTTGGGAACCGCTTGCGTAGCCCCACACACCTGGGGGCTGCAGGCTTTCCTGCTGCCTTCAGCCTCAAAACCACCCTTTCCCACTTGGCGTCACGCCAGGCCCAAAAATGGCCATCTGCCTGGAGATTGGTCCCACGCCCAAAGAGCCAGCAGGGAAAACTATGCCTTGTTCTATAGCTCTTTGGGAACCGCTTGCGTAGCCCCACAGACCTGGGGGCTGCAGGCTTTCCTGCTGCCTTCAGCCTCAAAACCACCCTTTCCCACTTGGCGCCTCGCTAGGCCCAAAAATGGCCATCTGTCTGGAGATTGGTCCCACGCCCAAAGAGCCAGCAGGGAAAAATATGCCTTGTTCTAAAGCTCTTTCGGAACCGCTTCCGTAGCCCCACACACTTGGGGGCTGCAGGCTTTCCTGCTGCCTTCAGCCTCACACCACCCTTTCCCACTTGGCGCCGCGCCAGGCACAAAAATGGCCTTATCTCTGGAGATTGGTCCCATGCACAAAGAGCCAGCAGGGAAAACTATGCCTTGTTCTCAAGCTCTTTGGGAACTGCTTGCGTAGCCCCACACACTTGGGGGCTGCAGGCTTTCCTGCTGCCTTCAGCCTCACACCACCCTTTCCCACTTGGCGCCTCGCTAGGCCCAAAAATGGCCATCTGTCTGGAGATTGGTCCCACGCCCAAAGAGCCAGCAGGGAAAACTATGCCTTGTTCTAAAGCTCTTTCGGAACCGCTTGCGTAGCCCCACACACTTCGGGGCTGCAGGCTTTCCTGCTGCCTTCAGCCTCACACAACCCTTTCCCACTTGGCGCCGCGCCAGGCACAAAAATGGCCTTATCTCTGGAGATTGGTCCCACGCCCAAAGAGCCAGCAGGGAAAACTATGCCTTGTTCTAAAGCTCTTTGGGAACCGCTTGCGTAGCCCCACAGACCTGGGGGCTGCAGGCTTTCCTGCTGCCTTCAGCCTCAAAACCACCCTTTCCCACTTGGCGCCGCGCCAGGCCCAAAAATGGCCATATCTCAGGATATTGGTCCGACGCCCAAAGAGCCAGCAGGGAAAACTATGCCTTGTTCTATAGCTCTTTGGGAACCGCTTGCGTAGCCCCACAGACCTGGGGGCTGCAGGCTTTCCTGCTGCCTTCAGCCTCAAAACCACCCTTTCCCACTTGGCGCCGCGCCAGGCCCAAAAATGGCCATTTGTCTCGAGATTGGTTCCACGCCCAAAGAGCCAGCAGGGAAAACTATGCCTTGTTCTATAACTCTTTGGGAACCGCTTGCTTAGCCCCACAGACCTGGGGGCTGCAGGCTTTCCTGCTGCCTTCAGCCTCAAAACCACCCTTTCCCACTTGGCGCCTCGCTAGGCCCAAAAATGGCCATATCTCAGGAGATTGGTCCCACGCCCAAAGAGCCAGCAGGGAAAACTATGCCTTGTTCTCAAGCTCTTTGGGAACCGCTTGCGTAGTCCCACACACCTGGGGGCTGCAGGCTTTCCTGCTGCCTTCAGCCTCAAAACCACCCTTTCCCACTTGGCACCGCGCCAGACACAAAAATGGCCTTATCTGTGGAGATTGGTCCCATGCACAAAGAGCCAGCAGGGAAAACTATGCCTTGTTCGAAAGCTCTTTGGGAACCGCTTGCGTAGCCCCACACACCTGGGGGCTGCAGGCTTTCCTGCTGCCTTCAGCCTCAAAACCACCCTTTTCCACTTGGCGTCCCGCCAGGCCCAAAAATGGCCATCTGTCTGGAGATTGGTCCCATGCACAAAGAGCCAGCAGGGAAAACTATGCCTTGTTCTATAGCTCTTTGGGAACTGCTTGCGTAGCCCCACACACCTGGGGGCTGCAGGCTTTCCTGCTGCCTTCAGCCTCAAAACCACCCTTTCCCACTTGGCGCCTCGCTAGGCCCAAAAATGGCCATCTGTCTGGAGATTGGTCCCACGCCCAAAGAGCCAGCAGGGAAAACTATGCCTTGTTCTAAAGCTCTTTCGGAACCGCTTCCGTAGCCCCACACACTTGGGGGCTGCAGGCTTTCCTGCTGCCTTCAGCCTCAAAACCACCCTTTCCCACTTGGCGCCGCGCCAGGCACAAAAATGGCCTTTTCTGTGGAGATTGGTCCCATGCACAAAGAGCCAGCAGGGAAAACTATGCCTTGTTCTCAAGCTCTTTTGGAACCTCTTGCGTAGCCCCACAGACCTGGGGGCTGCAGGCTTTCCTGCTGCCTTCAGCCTCAAAACCACCCTTTCCCACTTGGCGCCGCGCTAGGCCCAAAAATGGCTATATCTCAGGAGATTGGTCCCACGCCCAAAGAGCCAGCAGGGAAAACTATGCCTTGTTCTAAAGCTCTTTCGGAACCGCTTGCGTAGCCCCACACACCTGGGGGCTGCTGGCTTTCCTGCTGCCTTCAGCCTCAAAACCACCCTTTCCCACTTGGCGCCGCGCCAGACACAAAAATGGCCTTATCTGTGGAGATTGGTCCCATGCAGAAAGAGCCAGCAGGGAAAACTATGCCTTGTTCTCAAGCTCTTTGGGAACCGCTTGCGTAGCCCCACACACCTGGGGGCTGCAGGCTTTCCTGCTGCCTTCAGCCTCAAAACCACCCTTTCCCACTTGGCGTCACGCCAGGCCCAAAAATGGCCATCTGCCTGGAGATTGGTCCCACGCCCAAAGAGCCAGCAGGGAAAACTATGCCTTGTTCTAAAGCTCTTTGGGAACCGCTTGCGTAGCCCCACACACCTGGGGGCTGCAGGCTTTCCTGCTGCCGTCAGCCTCAAAACCACCCTTTTCCACTTGGTATCACGCCAGGCCCAAAAATGGCCATCTGTCTGGAGATTGGTCCCACGCCCAAAGAGCCAGCAGGGAAAACTATGCCTTGTTCTAAAGCTCTTTGGGAACCGCTTGCGTAGCCCCACAGACCTGGGGGCTGCAGGCTTTCCTGCTGCCTTCAGCCTCAAAACCACCCTTTCCCACTTGGCGCCGCGCCAGACACAAAAATGGCCTTATCTGTGGAGATTGGTCCCATGCACAAAGAGCCAGCAGGGAAAACTATGCCTTGTTCTCAAGCTCTTTGGGAACCGCTTGCGTAGCCCCACACACCTGGGGGCTGCAGGCTTTCCTGCTGCCTTCAGCCTCAAAACCACCCTTTCCCACTTGGCGTCACGCCAGGCCCAAAAATGGCCATCTGCCTGGAGATTGGTCCCACGCCCAAAGAGCCAGCAGGGAAAACTATGCCTTGTTGTATAGCTCTTTGGGAACCGCTTGCGTAGCCCCACAGACCTGGGGGCTGCAGGCTTTCCTGCTGCCTTCAGCCTCAAAACCACCCTTTCCCACTTGGCGCCTCGCTAGGCCCAAAAATGGCCATCTGTCTGGAGATTGGTCCCACGCCCAAAGAGCCAGCAGGGAAAAATATGCCTTGTTCTAAAGCTCTTTCGGAACCGCTTCCGTAGCCCCACACACTTGGGGGCTGCAGGCTTTCCTGCTGCCTTCAGCCTCACACCACCCTTTCCCACTTGGCGCCGCGCCAGGCACAAAAATGGCCTTATCTCTGGAGATTGGTCCCATGCACAAAGAGCCAGCAGGGAAAACTATGCCTTGTTCTCAAGCTCTTTGGTAACCGCTTGCGTAGCCCCACACACTTGGGGGCTGCAGGCTTTCCTGCTGCCTTCAGCCTCACACCACCCTTTCCCACTTGGCGCCTCGCTAGGCCCAAAAATGGCCATCTGTCTGGAGATTGGTCCCACGCCCAAAGAGCCAGCAGGGAAAACTATGCCTTGTTCTAAAGCTCTTTCGGAACCGCTTGCGTAGCCCCACACACTTCGGGGCTGCAGGCTTTCCTGCTGCCTTCAGCCTCACACCACCCTTTCCCACTTGGCGCCGCGCCAGGCACAAAAATGGCCTTATCTCTGGAGATTGGTCCCACGCCCAAAGAGCCAGCAGGGAAAACTATGCCTTGTTCTCAAGCTCTTTGGGAACCGCTTGCGTAGCCCCACACACCTGGGGGCTGCAGGCTTTCCTGCTGCCTTCAGCCTCAAAACCACCCTTTCCCACTTGGCACCGCGCCAGACACAAAAATGGCCTTATCTGTGGAGATTGGTCCCATGCACAAAGAGCCAGCAGGGAAAACTATGCCTTGTTCTCAAGCTCTTTGGGAACCGCTTGCGTAGCCCCACAGACCTGGGGGCTGCAGGCTTTCCTGCTGCCTTCAGCCTCAAAACCACCCTTTCCCACTTGGCGCCGCGCCAGGCCCAAAAATGGCCATATCTCAGGATATTGGTCCGACGCCCAAAGAGCCAGCAGGGAAAACTATGCCTTGTTCTATAGCTCTTTGGGAACCGCTTGCGTAGCCCCACAGACCTGGGGGCTGCAGGCTTTCCTGCTGCCTTCAGCCTCAAAACCACCCTTTCCCACTTGGCGCCGCGCCAGGCCCAAAAATGGCCATTTGTCTCGAGATTGGTTCCACGCCCAAAGAGCCAGCAGGGAAAACTATGCCTTGTTCTATAACTCTTTGGGAACCGCTTGCTTAGCCCCACAGACCTGGGGGCTGCAGGCTTTCCTGCTGCCTTCAGCCTCAAAACCACCCTTTCCCACTTGGCGCCTCGCTAGGCCCAAAAATGGCCATATCTCAGGAGATTGGTCCCACGCCCAAAGAGCCAGCAGGGAAAACTATGCCTTGTTCTCAAGCTCTTTGGGAACCGCTTGCGTAGCCCCACACACCTGGGGGCTGCAGGCTTTCCTGCTGCCTTCAGCCTCAAAACCACCCTTTCCCACTTGGCACCGCGCCAGGCACAAAAATGGCCTTATCTGTGGAGATTGGTCCCATGCACAAAGAGCCAGCAGGGAAAACTATGCCTTGTTCGAAAGCTCTTTGGGAACCGCTTGCGTAGCCCCACACACCTGGGGGCTGCAGGCTTTCCTGCTGCCTTCAGCCTCAAAACCACCCTTTTCCACTTGGCGTCCCGCCAGGCCCAAAAATGGCCATCTGTCTGGAGATTGGTCCCATGCACAAAGAGCCAGCAGGGAAAACTATGCCTTGTTCTATAGCTCTTTGGGAACTGCTTGCGTAGCCCCACACACCTGGGGGCTGCAGGCTTTCCTGCTGCCTTCAGCCTCAAAACCACCCTTTCCCACTTGGCGCCTCGCTAGGCCCAAAAATGGCCATCTGTCTGGAGATTGGTCCCACGCCCAAAGAGCCAGCAGGGAAAACTATGCCTTGTTCTAAAGCTCTTTCGGAACCGCTTCCGTAGCCCCACACACTTGGGGGCTGCAGGCTTTCCTGCTGCCTTCAGCCTCAAAACCACCCTTTCCCACTTGGCGCCGCGCCAGGCACAAAAATGGCCTTATCTCTGGAGATTGGTCCCATGCACAAAGAGCCAGCAGGGAAAACTATGCCTTGTTCTCAAGCTCTTTGGGAACCGCTTGCGTAGCCCCACACACTTGGGGGCTGCAGGCTTTCCTGCTGCCTTCAGCCTCACACCACCCTTTCCCACTTGGCGCCTCGCTAGGCCCAAAAATGGCCATCTGTCTGGAGATTGGTCCCACGCCCAAAGAGCCAGCAGGGAAAACTATGCCTTGTTCTAAAGCTCTTTCGCAACCGCTTGCGTAGCCCCACACACTTCGGGGCTGCAGGCTTTCCTGCTGCCTTCAGCCTCACACCACCCTTTCCCACTTGGCGCCGCGCCAGGCACAAAAATGGCCTTATCTCTGGAGATTGGTCCCACGCCCAAAGAGCCAGCAGGGAAAACTATGCCTTGTTCTCAAGCTCTTTGGGAACCGCTTGCGTAGCCCCACACACCTGGGGGCTGCAGGCTTTCCTGCTGCCTTCAGCCTCAAAACCACCCTTTCCCACTTGGCACCGCGCCAGACACAAAAATGGCCTTATCTGTGGAGATTGGTCCCATGCACAAAGAGCCAGCAGGGAAAACTATGCCTTGTTCGAAAGCTCTTTGGGAACCGCTTGCGTAGCCCCACAGACCTGGGGGCTGCAGGCTTTCCTGCTGCCTTCAGCCTCAAAACCACCCTTTCCCACTTGGCGCCGCGCCAGGCCCAAAAATGGCCATATCTCAGGATATTGGTCCGACGCCCAAAGAGCCAGCAGGGAAAACTATGCCTTGTTCTATAACTCTTTGGGAACCGCTTGCTTAGCCCCACACACCTGGGGGCTGCAGGCTTTCCTGCTGCCTTCAGCCTCAAAACCACCCTTTCCCACTTGGCGCCTCGCTAGGCCCAAAAATGGCCATATCTCAGGAGATTGGTCCCACGCCCAAAGAGCCAGCAGGGAAAACTATGCCTTGTTCTAAAGCTCTTTCGGAACCGCTTCCGTAGCCCCACACACTTGGGGGCTGCAGGCTTTCCTGCTGCCTTCAGCCTCAAAACCACCCTTTCCCACTTGGCGCCGCGCCAGGCACAAAAATGGCCTTATCTCTGGAGATTGGTCCCATGCACAAAGAGCCAGCAGGGAAAACTATGCCTTGTTCTCAAGCTCTTTGGGAACCGCTTGCGTAGCCCCACACACTTGGGGGCTGCAGGCTTTCCTGCTGCCTTCAGCCTCACACCACCCTTTCCCACTTGGCGCCTCGCTAGGCCCAAAAATGGCCATCTGTCTGGAGATTGGTCCCACGCCCAAAGAGCCAGCAGGGAAAACTATGCCTTGTTCTAAAGCTCTTTCGCAACCGCTTGCGTAGCCCCACACACTTCGGGGCTGCAGGCTTTCCTGCTGCCTTCAGCCTCACACCACCCTTTCCCACTTGGCGCCGCGCCAGGCACAAAAATGGCCTTATCTCTGGAGATTGGTCCCACGCCCAAAGAGCCAGCAGGGAAAACTATGCCTTGTTCTATAGCTCTTTGGGAACCGCTTGCGTAGCCCCACACACCTGGGGGCTGCAGGCTTTCCTGCTGCCTTCAGCCTCAAAACCACCCTTTCCCACTTGGCACCGCGCCAGACACAAAAATGGCCTTATCTGTGGAGATTGGTCCCATGCACAAAGAGCCAGCAGGGAAAACTATGCCTTGTTCGAAAGCTCTTTGGGAACCGCTTGCGTAGCCCCACAGACCTGGGGGCTGCAGGCTTTCCTGCTGCCTTCAGCCTCAAAACCACCCTTTCCCACTTGGCGCCGCGCCAGGCCCAAAAATGGCCATATCTCAGGATATTGGTCCGACGCCCAAAGAGCCAGCAGGGAAAACTATGCCTTGTTCTATAACTCTTTGGGAACCGCTTGCTTAGCCCCACACACCTGGGGGCTGCAGGCTTTCCTGCTGCCTTCAGCCTCAAAACCACCCTTTCCCACTTGGCGCCTCGCTAGGCCCAAAAATGGCCATATCTCAGGAGATTGGTCCCACGCCCAAAGAGCCAGCAGGGAAAACTATGCCTTGTTCTATAGCTCTTTGGGAACTGCTTGCGTAGCCCCACACACCTGGGGGCTGCAGGCTTTCCTGCTGCCTTCAGCCTCAAAACCACCCTTTCCCACTTGGCGCCTCGCTAGGCCCAAAAATGGCCATCTGTCTGGAGATTGGTCCCACGCCCAAAGAGCCAGCAGGGAAAACTATGCCTTGTTCTAAAGCTCTTTCGGAACCGCTTCCGTAGCCCCACACACTTGGGGGCTGCAGGCTTTCCTGCTGCCTTCAGCCTCACACCACCCTTTCCCACTTGGCGTCGCGCCAGGCACAAAAATGGCCTTTTCTGTGGAGATTGGTCCCATGCACAAAGAGCCAGCAGGGAAAACTATGCCTTGTTCTCAAGCTCTTTTGGAACCTCTTGCGTAGCCCCACAGACCTGGGGGCTGCAGGCTTTCCTGCTGCCTTCAGCCTCAAAACCACCCTTTCCCACTTGGCGCCGCGCTAGGCCCAAAAATGGCTATATCTCAGGAGATTGGTCCCACGCCCAAAGAGTCAGCAGGGAAAACTATGCCTTGTTCTAAAGCTCTTTCGGAACCGCTTGCGTAGCCCCAGACACCTGGGGGCTGCAGGCTTTCCTGCTGCCTTCAGCCTCAAAACCACCCTTTCCCACTTGGCGCCGCGCCAGACACAAAAATGGCCTTATCTGTGGAGATTGGTCCCATGCACAAAGAGCCAGCAGGGAAAACTATGCCTTGTTCTCAAGCTGTTTGGGAACCGCTTGCGTAGCCCCACACACCTGGGGGCTGCAGGCTTTCCTGCTGCCTTCAGCCTCAAAACCACCCTTTCCCACTTGGCGTCACGCCAGGCCCAAAAATGGCCATCTGCCTGGAGATTGGTCCCACGCCCAAAGAGCCAGCAGGGAAAACTATGCCTTGTTCTATAGCTCTTTGGGAACCGCTTGCGTAGCCCCACACACCTGGGGGCTGCAGGCTTTCCTGCTGCCTTCAGCCTCAAAACCACCCTTTCCCACTTGGCGCCTCGCTAGGCCCAAAAATGGCCATCTGTCTGGAGATTGGTCCCACGCCCAAAGAGCCAGCAGGGAAAAATATGCCTTGTTCTAAAGCTCTTTCGGAACCGCTTCCGTAGCCCCACACACTTGGGGGCTGCAGGCTTTCCTGCTGCCTTCAGCCTCACACCACCCTTTCCCACTTGGCGCCGCGCCAGGCACAAAAATGGCCTTATCTCTGGAGATTGGTCCCATGCACAAAGAGCCAGGAGGGAAAACTATGCCTTGTTCTCAAGCTCTTTGGGAACCGCTTGCGTAGCCCCACAGACCTGGGGGCTGCAGGCTTTCCTGCTGCCTTCAGCCTCAAAACCACCCTTTCCCACTTGGCGCCGCGCTAGGCCCAGAAATGGCCATATCTCAGGAGATTGGTCCCACGCCCAAAGAGCCAGCAGGGAAAACTATGCCTTGTTCTAAAGCTCTTTGGGAACCGCTTGCGTAGCCCCACACACTTGGGGGCTGCAGGCTTTCCTGCTGCCTTCAGCCTCACACCACCCTTTCCCACTTGGCGCCTCGCTAGGACCAAAAATGGCCATCTGTCTGGAGATTGGTCCCACGCCCAAAGAGCCAGCAGGGAAAACTATGCCTTGTTCTAAAGCTCTTTCGGAACCGCTTGCGTAGCCCCACACACTTCGGGGCTGCAGGCTTTCCTGCTGCCGTCAGCCTCAAAACCACCCTTTTCCACTTGGTATCACGCCAGGCCCAAAAATGCCCATCTGCCTGGAGATTGGTCCCACGCCCAAAGAGCCAGCAGGGAAAACTATGCCTTGTTCTAAAGCTCTTTGGGAACTGCTTGCGTAGCCCCACACACCTGGGGGCTGCAGGCTTTCCTGCTGCCTTCAGCCTCAAAACCACCCTTTAACACTTGGCGCCGCGCCAGGCCCAAAAATGGCCATCTCTCTGGAGATTGGTCCCACGCCCAAAGAGACAGCAGGGAAAACTATGCCTTGTTCTAAAGCTCTTTGGGAACCGCTTGCTTAGCCCCACAGACCTGGGGGCTGCAGGCTTTCCTGCTGCCTTCAGCCTCAAAACCACCCTTTCCCACTTGGCGCCGCGCTAGGCACAAAAATGGCCATATCTCAGGAGATTGGTCCCACGCCCAAAGAGCCAGCAGGGAAAACTATGCCTTGTTCTATAGCTCTTTGGGAACCGCTTGCGTAGCCCCACACACCTGGGGGCTGCAGGCTTTCCTGCTGCCTTCAGCCTCAAAACCACCCTTTCCCACTTGGCGCCGCGCCAGACACAAAAATGGCCTTATCTGTGGAGATTGGTCCCATGCACAAAGAGCCAGCAGGGAAAACTATGCCTTGTTCTCAAGCTCTTTTGGATCCTCTTGCGTAGCCCCACAGACCTGGGGGCTGCAGGCTTTCCTGCTGCCTTCAGCCTCAAAACCACCCTTTCCCACTTGGCGCCGCGCCAGGCACAAAAATGGCCATCTGTCTGGAGATTGGTCCCACGCCCAAAGAGCCAGGAGGGAAAACTATGCCTTGTTCTAAAGCTCTTTCGGAACCGCTTGCGTAGCCCCACAGACCTGGGGGCTGCAGGCTTTCCTGCTGCCTTCAGCCTCAAAACCACCCTTTCCCACTTGGCGTCACGCCAGGCCCAAAAATGGCCATCTGCCTGGAGATTGGTCCCACGCCCAAAGAGCCAGCAGGGAAAACTATGCCTTGTTCTATAGCTCTTTGGGAACCGCTTGCGTAGCCCCACACACCTGGGGGCTGCAGGCTTTCCTGCTGCCTTCAGCCTCAAAACCACCCTTTCCCACTTGGCGCCTCGCTAGGCCCAAAAATGGCCATCTGTCTGGAGATTGGTCCCACGCCCAAAGAGCCAGCAGGGAAAAATATGCCTTGTTCTAAAGCTCTTTCGGAACCGCTTCCGTAGCCCCACACACTTGGGGGCTGCAGGCTTTCCTGCTGCCTTCAGCCTCACACCACCCTTTCCCACTTGGCGCCGCGCCAGGCACAAAAATGGCCTTATCTCTGGAGATTGGTCCCATGCACAAAGAGCCAGCAGGGAAAACTATGCCTTGTTCTCAAGCTCTTTGGGAACCGCTTGCGTAGCCCCACAGACCTGGGGGCTGCAGGCTTTCCTGCTGCCTTCAGCCTCAAAACCACCCTTTCCCACTTGGCGCCGCGCTAGGCCCAGAAATGGCCATATCTCAGGAGATTGGTCCCACGCCCAAAGAGCCAGCAGGGAAAACTATGCCTTGTTCTAAAGCTCTTTGGGAACCGCTTGCGTAGCCCCACACACTTGGGGGCTGCAGGCTTTCCTGCTGCCTTCAGCCTCACACCACCCTTTCCCACTTGGCGCCTCGCTAGGCCCAAAAATGGCCATCTGTCTGGAGATTGGTCCCACGCCCAAAGAGCCAGCAGGGAAAACTATGCCTTGTTCTAAAGCTCTTTGGGAACCGCTTGCGTAGCCCCACACACTTCGGGGCTGCAGGCTTTCCTCCTGCCTTCAGCCTCACACCACCCTTTCCCACTTGGCGCCGCGCCAGGCCCAAAAATGGCCTTATCTCTGGAGATTGGTCCCATGCACAAAGAGCCAGCAGGAAAAACTATGCCTTGTTCTAAAGCTCTTTGGGAACCGCTTGCGTAGCCCCACAGACCTGGGGGCTGCAGGCTTTCCTGCTGCCTTCAGCCTCAAAACCACCCTTTTTGCACTTGGCGTCACGCCAGGCCCAAAAATGGCCTTATCTCTGGAGATCGGTCCCACGCCCAAAGAGCCAGCAGGGAAAACTATGCCTTTTTCTAAAGCTCTTTGGGAACCGCTTGCGTAGCCCCGCACACCTGGGGGCTGCAGACTTTCCTGCTGCCGTCAGCCTCAAAACCACCCTTTTCCACTTGGTATCACGCCAGGCCCAAAAATGCCCATCTGCCTGGAGTTTGGTCCCACGCCCAAAGAGCCAGCAGGGAAAACTATGCCTTGTTCTAAAGCTCTTTGGGAACTGCTTGCGTAGCCCCACACACCTGGGGGCTGCAGGCTTTCCTGCTGCCTTCAGCCTCAAAACCACCCTTTAACACTTGGCGCCGCGCCAGGCCCAAAAATGGCCATCTCTCTGGAGATTGGTCCCACGCCCAAAGAGACAGCAGGGAAAACTATGCCTTGTTCTAAAGCTCTTTGGGAACCGCTTGCGTAGCCCCACAGACCTGGGGGCTGCAGGCTTTCCTGCTGCCTTCAGCCTCAAAACCACCCTTTCCCACTTGGTGCCGCGCCAGGCCCAAAAATGGCCATTTGTCTGGAGATTGGTTCCACGCCCAAAGAGCCAGCAGGGAAAACTATGCCTTGTTCTATAGCTCTTTGGGAACCGCTTGCGTAGCCCCACAGACCTGGGGGCTGCAGGCTTTCCTGCTGCCTTCAGCCTCAAAACCACCCTTTCCCACTTGGCGCCGACCCAGGCACAAAAATGGCCATCTGTCTGGAGATTGGTCCCATGCCCAAAGAGCCACAGGGAAAACTATGCCTTGTTCTAAAGCTCTTTGGGAACCGCTTGCGTAGCCCCACAGACCTGGGGGCTGCAGGCTTTCCTGCTGCCTTCAGCCTCAAAACCACCCTTTCCCACTTGGCGCCTCGCTAGGCACAAAAATGGCCATCTGTCTGGAGATTGGTCCCACGCCCAAAGAGCCAGCAGGGAAAACTATGCCTTGTTCTCAAGCTCTTTGGGAACCGCTTGCGTAGCCCCACACACTTGGGGGCTGCAGGCTTTCCTGCTGCCTTCAGCCTCACACCACCCTTTCCCACTTGGCGCCTCGCCAGGCCCAAAAATGGCCATCTGTCTGGAGATTGGTCCCACGCCCAAAGAGCCAGCAGGGAAAACTATGCCTTGTTCTAAAGCTCTTTGGGAACCGCTTGCGTAGCCCCACACACTTCGGGGCTGCAGGCTTTCCTGCTGCCTTCAGCCTCACACCACCCTTTCCCACTTGGCGCCGCGCCAGGCACAAAAATGGCCTTATCTCTGGAGATTGGTCCCACGCCCAAAGAGCCAGCAGGGAAAACTATGCCTTGTTCTAAAGCTCTTTGGGAACCGCTTGCGTAGCCCCACACACCTGGGGGCTGCAGGCTTTCCTGCTGCCTTCAGCCTCAAAACCACCCTTTCCCACTTGGCGCCGCGCTAGGCCCAAAAATGGCCATATCTCAGGAGATTGGTCCCACGCCCAAAGAGCCAGCAGGGAAAACTATGCCTTGTTCTATAGCTCTTTGGGAACCGCTTGCGTAGCCCCACACACTTGGGGGCTGCAGGCTTTCCTGCTGCCTTCAGCCTCAAAACCACCCTTTCCCACTTGGCGCCGCGCCAGGCCCAAAAATGGCCATTTGTCTGGAGATTGGTTCCACGCCCAAAGAGCCAGCAGGGAAAACTATGCCTTGTTCTATAACTCTTTGGGAACCGCTTGCTTAGCCCCACAGACCTGGGGGCTGCAGGCTTTCCTGCTGCCTTCAGCCTCAAAACCACCCTTTCCCACTTGGCGCCTCGCTAGGCCCAAAAATGGCCATATCTCAGGAGATTGGTCCCACGCCCAAAGAGCCAGCAGGGAAAACTATGCCTTGTTCTCAAGCTCTTTCGGAACCGCTTGCGTAGCCCCACAGACCTGGGGGCTGCGGGCTTTCCTGCTGCCTTCAGCCTCAAAACCACCCTTTCCCACTTGGCACGGCGCCAGAAACAAAAATGGCCTTATCTGTGGAGATTGGTCCCATGCACAAAGAGCCAGCAGGGAAAACTATGCCTTGTTCTCAAGCTCTTTGGGAACCGCTTGCGTAGCCCCCCAGACCTGGGGGCTGCAGGCTTTCCTGCTGCCTTCAGCCTCAAAACCACCCTTTTCCACTTGGCGTCACGCCAGGCCCAAAAATGGCCATCTGTCTGGAGATTGGTCCCATGCACAAAGAGCCAGCAGGGAAAACTATGCCTTGTTCTATAGCTCTTTGGGAACTGCTTGCGTAGCCCCACAGACCTGGGGGCTGCAGGCTTTCCTGCTGCCTTCAGCCTCAAAACCACCCTTTCCCACTTGGCGCCTCGCTAGGCCCAAAAATGGCCATCTGTCTGGAGATTGGTCCCACGCCCAAAGAGCCAGCAGGGAAAACTATGCCTTGTTCTAAAGCTCTTTCGGAACCGCTTCCGTAGCCCCACACACTTGGGGGCTGCAGGCTTTCCTGCTGCCTTCAGCCTCACACCACCCTTTCCCACTTGGTGCCGCGCCAGGCACAAAAATGGCCTTATCTGTGGATATTGGTCCCATGCACAAAGAGCCAGCAGGGAAAACTATGCCTTGTTCTCAAGCTCTTTTGGAACCTCTTGCGTAGCCCCACAGACCTGGGGGCTGCAGGCTTTCCTGCTGCCTTCAGCCTCAAAACCACCCTTTCCCACTTGGCGCCGCGCTAGGCCCAAAAATGGCCATATCTCAGGAGATTGGTCCCACGCCCAAAGAGCCAGCAGGGAAAACTATGCCTTGTTCTAAAGCTCTTTCGGAACCGCTTGCGTAGCCCCACACACCTGGGGGCTGCAGGCTTTCCTGCTGCCTTCAGCCTCAAAACCACCCTTTCCCACTTGGCGCCGCGCCAGACACAAAAATGGCCTTATCTGTGGAGATTGGTCCCATGCACAAAGAGCCAGCAGGGAAAACTATGCCTTGTTCTCAAGCTCTTTGGGGACCGCTTGCGTAGCCCCACAGACCTGGGGGCTGCAGGCTTTCCTGCTGCCTTCAGCCTCAAAACCACCCTTTCCCACTTGGCACCGCGCCAGAAACAAAAATGGCCTTATCTGTGGAGATTGGTCCCATGCACAAAGAGCCAGCAGGGAAAACTATGCCTTGTTCTCAAGCTCTTTGGGAACCGCTTGCGTAGCCCCCCAGACCTGGGGGCTGCATGCTTTCCTGCTGCCTTCAGCCTCAAAACCGCCCTTTTCCACTTGGCGTCACGCCAGGCCCAAAAATGGCCATCTGTCTGGAGATTGGTCCCATGCACAAAGAGCCAGCAGGGAAAACTATGCCTTGTTCGAAAGCTCTTTGGGAACCGCTTGCGTAGCCCCACACACCTGGGGGCTGCAGGCTTTCCTGCTGCCTTCAGCCTCAAAACCACCCTTTCCCACTTGGCGCCGCGCTAGGCCCAAAAATGGCCATATCTCAGGAGATCGGTCCCACGCCCAAAGAGCCAGCAGGGAAAACTATGCCTTGTTCTATAGCTCTTTGGGAACCGCTTGCGTAGCCCCACACACCTGGGGGCTGCAGGCTTTCCTGCTGCCTTCAGCCTCAAAACCACCCTTTCCCACTTGGCGTCACGCCAATCCCAAAAATGGCCATCTGCCTGGAGATTGGTCCCACGCCCAAAGAGCCAGCAGGGAAAACTATGCCTTGTTCTAAAGCTCTTTGGGAACCGCTTGCGTAGCCCCACAGACCTGGGGGCTGCAGGCTTTCCTGCTGCCTTCAGCCTCAAAACCACCCTTTCCCACTTGGCGCCTCGCTAGGCCCAAAAATGGCCATCTGTCTGGAGATTGGTCCCACGCCCAAAGAGCCAGCAGGGAAAACTATGCCTTGTTCTATAGCTCTTTGGGAACCGCTTGCGTAGCCCCACACACTTGGGGGCTGCAGGCTTTCCTGCTGCCTTCAGCCTCACACCACCCTTTCCCACTTGGCGCCGCGCCAGGCACAAGAATGGCCTTATATCTGGAGATTGGTCCCATGCACAAAGAGCCAGCAGGGAAAACTATGCCTTGTTCTAAAGCTCTTTCGGAACCGCTTGCGTAGCCCCACAGACCTGGGGGCTGCAGGCTTTCCTGCTGCCTTCAGCCTCAAAACCACCCTTTCCCACTTGGCGCCGCGCTAGGCCCAGAAATGGCCATATCTCAGGAGATTGGTCCCACGCCCAAAGAGCCAGCAGGGAAAACTATGCCTTGTTCTAAAGCTCTTTGGGAACCGCTTTCGTAGCCCCACACACTTGGGGGCTGCAGGCTTTCCTGCTGCCTTCAGCCTCACACCACCCTTTCCCACTTGGCGCCTCGCTAGGCCCAAAAATGGCCATCTGTCTGGAGATTGGTCCCACGCCCAAAGAGCCAGCAGGGAAAACTATGCCTTGTTCTAAAGCTCTTTCGGAACCGCTTGCGTAGCCCCACACACTTCGGGGCTGCAGGCTTTCCTGCTGCCTTCAGCCTCACACCACCCTTTCCCACTTGGCGCCGCGCCAGGAACAAAAATGGCCATCTGTCTGGAGATTGGTCCCATGCACAAAGAGCCAGCAGGGAAAACTATGCCTTGTTCTCAAGCTCTTTGGGAACCGCTTGCGTAGCCCCACACACCTGGGGGCTGCAGGCTTTCCTCCTGCCTTCAGCCTCAAAACCACCCTTTTCCACTTGGTATCACGCCAGGCCCAAAAATGCCCATCTGCCTGGAGATTGGTCTCACGCCCAAAGAGCCAGCAGGGAAAACTATGCCTTGTTCGAAAGCTCTTTGGGAACCCCTTGCGTAGCCCCACAGACCTGGGGGCTGCAGGCTTTCCTGCTGCCTTCAGCCTCAAAACCACCCTTTAACACTTGGCGCCGCGCCAGGCCCAAAAATGGTCATCTGTCTGGAGATTGGTCCCACGCCCAAAGAGCCAGCAGGGAAAACTATGCCTTGTTCTAAAGCTCTTTGGGAACCGCTTGCGTAGCCCCACAGACCTGGGGGCTGCAGGCTTTCCTGCTGCCTTCAGCCTCAAAACCACCCTTTCCCACTTGGCGCCGCGCCAGGCCCAAAAATGGCCATTTGTCTGGAGATTGGTTCCACGCCCAAAGAGCCAGCAGGGAAAACTATGCCTTGTTCTATAGCTCTTTGGGAACCGCTTGCGTAGCCCCACACACCTGGGGGCTGCAGGCTTTCCTGCTGCCTTCAGCCTCAAAACCACCCTTTCCCACTTGGCGCCGCGCCAGACACAAAAATGGCCTTATCTGTGGAGATTGGTCCCATGCACAAAGAGCCAGCAGGGAAAACTATGCCTTTTTCTAAAGCTCTTTGGGAACCGCTTGCGTAGCCCCACACACCTGGGGGCTGCAGGCTTTCCTGCTGCCTTCAGCCTCAAAACCACCCTTTCCCACTTGGCGCCTCGCTAGGCCCAAAAATGGCCATATCTCAGGAGATTGGTCCCACGCCCAAAGAGCCAGCAGGGAAAACTATGCCTTGTTCTAAAGCTCTTTGGGAACCGCTTGCGTAGCCCCACACACTTGGGGGCTGCAGGCTTTCCTGCTGCCTTCAGCCTCAAAACCACCCTTTCCCACTTGGCGCCTCGCTAGGCCCAAAAATGGCCATCTGTCTGGAGATTGGTCCCACGCCCAAAGAGCCAGCAGGGAAAACTATGCCTTGTTCTAAAGCTCTTTCGGAACCGCTTGCGTAGCCCCACACACTTGGGGGCTGCAGGCTTTCCTGCTGCCTTCAGCCTCACACCACCCTTTCCCACTTGGCGCCGCGCCAGGCACAAAAATGGCCTTATCTGTGGAGATTGGTCCCACGCCCAAAGAGCCAGCAGGGAAAACTATGCCTTGTTCTAAAGCTCTTTGGGAACCGCTTGCGTAGCCCCCCAGACCTGGGGGCTGCAGGCTTTCCTGCTGCCTTCAGCCTCAAAACCACCCTTTCCCACTTGGCGCCGCGCCAGGCCCAAAAATGGCCATATCTCAGGAGATTGGTCCCACGCCCAAAGAGCCAGCAGGGAAAACTATGCCTTGTTCTAAAGCTCTTTGGGAACCGCTTGCGTAGCCCCACACACCTGGGGGCTGCAGGCTTTCCTGCTGCCTTCAGCCTCAAAACCACCCTTTCCCACTTGGCGCCGCGCCAGACACAAAAATGGCCTTATCTGTGGAGATTGGTCCCATGCACAAAGAGCCAGCAGGGAAAACTATGCCTTTTTCTAAAGCTCTTTGGGAACCGCTTGCGTAGCCCCACAGACCTGGGGGCTGCAGGCTTTCCTGCTGCCTTCAGCCTCAAAACCACCCTTTCCCACTTGGCGCCGCGCCAGGCCCAAAAATGGCCATTTGTCTGGAGATTGGTTCCACGCCCAAAGAGCCAGCAGGGAAAACTATGCCTTGTTCTATAACTCTTTGGGAACCGCTTGCTTAGCCCCACAGACCTGGGGGCTGCAGGCTTTCCTGCTGCCTTCAGCCTCAAAACCACCCTTTCCCACTTGGCGCCGCGCTAGGCCCAAAAATGGCCATATCTCAGGATATTGGTCCCGCGCCCAAAGAGCCAGCAGGGAAAACTATGCCTTGTTCTATAGCTCTTTGGGAACCGCTTGCGTAGCCCCACACACCTGGGGGCTGCAGGCTTTCCTGCTGCCTTCAGCCTCAAAACCACCCTTTCCCACTTGGCGCCGCGCCAGGCCCAAAAATGGCCATTTGTCTGGAGATTGGTTCCACGCCCAAAGAGCCAGCAGGGAAAACTATGCCTTGTTCTATAACTCTTTGGGAACCGCTTGCTTAGCCCCACAGACCTGGGGGCTGCAGGCTTTCCTGCTGCCTTCAGCCTCAAAACCACCCTTTCCCACTTGGCGCCTCGCTAGGCCCAAAAATGGCCATATCTCAGGAGATTGGTCCCACGCCCAAAGAGCCAGCAGGGAAAACTATGCCTTGTTCTCAAGCTCTTTGGGAACCGCTTGCGTAGCCCCACACACCTGGGGGCTGCAGGCTTTCCTGCTGCCTTCAGCCTCAAAACCACCCTTTCCCACTTGGCACCGCGCCAGAAACAAAAATGGCCTTATCTGTGGAGATTGGTCCCATGCACAAAGAGCCAGCAGGGAAAACTATGCCTTGTTCGAAAGCTCTTTGGGAACCGCTTGCGTAGCCCCCCAGACCTGGGGGCTGCAGGCTTTCCTGCTGCCTTCAGCCTCAAAACCACCCTTTCCCACTTGGCGCCTCGCTAGGCCCAAAAATGGCCATCTGTCTGGAGATTGGTCCCACGCCCAAAGAGCCAGCAGGGAAAACTATGCCTTGTTCTAAAGCTCTTTGGGAACCGCTTGCGTAGCCCCACACACCTGGGGGCTGCAGGCTTTCCTGCTGCCTTCAGCCTCAAAACCACCCTTTCCCACTTGGCGTCACGCCAGGCCCAAAAATGGCCATATCTCAGGAGATTGGTCCCACGCCCAAAGAGCCAGCAGGGAAAACTATGCCTTGTTCTATAGCTCTTTGGGAACCGCTTGCGTAGCCCCACACACCTGGGGGCTGCAGGCTTTCCTGCTGCCTTCAGCCTCAAAACCACCCTTTCCCACTTGGCGCCTCGCTAGGCCCAAAAATGGCCATATCTCAGGAGATTGGTCCCACGCCCAAAGAGCCAGCAGGGAAAACTATGCCTTGTTCTAAAGCTCTTTGGGAACCGCTTGCGTAGCCCCACAGACCTGGGGGCTGCAGGCTTTCCTGCTGCCTTCAGCCTCAAAACCACCCTTTCCCACTTGGCACCGCGCAAGAAACAAAAATGGCCTTATCTGTGGAGATTGGTCCCATGCACAAAGAGCCAGCAGGGAAAACTATGCCTTGTTCGAAAGCTCTTTGGGAACCGCTTGCGTAGCCCCCTAGACCTGGGGGCTGCAGGCTTTCCTGCTGCCTTCAGCCTCAAAACCACCCTTTCCCACTTGGCGCCGCGCCAGGCACAAAAATGGCCATCTGTCTGGAGATTGGTCCCACGCCCAAAGAGCCAGCAGGGAAAACTATGCCTTGTTCTAAAGCTCTTTGGGAACCGCTTCCGTAGCCCCACACACTTGGGGTCTGCAGGCTTTCCTGCTGCCTTCAGCCTCACACCACCCTTTCCCACTTGGTGCCGCGCCAGGCACAAAAATGGCCTTATCTGTGGAGATTGGTCCCATGCACAAAGAGCCAGCAGGGAAAACTATGCCTTGTTCTCAAGCTCTTTGGGAACCGCTTGCGTAGCCCCACAGACCTGGGGGCTGCAGGCTTTCCTGCTGCCTTCAGCCTCAAAACCACCCTTTCCCACTTGGCGCCGCGCTAGGCCCAAAAATGGCCATATCTCAGGAGATTGGTCCCACGCCCAAAGAGCCAGCAGGGAAAACTATGCCTTGTTCTAAAGCTCTTTGGGAACCGCTTGCGTAGCCCCACAGACCTGGGGGCTGCAGGCTTTCCTGCTGCCTTCAGCCTCAAAACCACCCTTTCCCACTTGGCGCCGCGCCAGACACAAAAATGGCCTTATCTGTGGAGATTGGTCCCATGCACAAAGAGCCAGCAGGGAAAACTATGCCTTGTTCGAAAGCTCTTTGGGAACCGCTTGCGTAGCCCCCCAGACCTGGGGGCTGCAGGCTTTCCTGCTGCCTTCAGCCTCAAAACCACCCTTTTCCACTTGGCGTCACGCCAGGCCCAAAAAAGGCCATCTGTCTGGAGATTGGTCCCATGCACAAAGAGCCAGCAGGGAAAACTATGCCTTGTTCTAAAGCTCTTTGGGAACCGCTTGCGTAGCCCCACACACCTGGGGGCTGCAGGCTTTCCTGCTGCCTTCAGCCTCAAAACCACCCTTTCCCACTTGGCGCCGCGCTAGGCCCAAAAATGGCCATATCTCAGGAGATTGGTCCCACGCCCAAAGAGCCAGCAGGGAAAACTATGCCTTGTTCTATAGCTCTTTGGGAACCGCTTGTGTAGCCCCACACACCTGGGGGCTGCAGGCTTTCCTGCTGCCTTCAGCCTCAAAACCACCCTTTCCCACTTGGCGTCACGCCAGGCCCAAAAATGGCCATCTGCCTGGAGATTGGTCCCACGCCCAAAGAGCCAGCAGGGAAAACTATGCCTTGTTCTATAGCTCTTTGGGAACCGCTTGCGTAGCCCCACACACCTGGGGGCTGCAGGCTTTCCTGCTGCCTTCAGCCTCAAAACCACCCTTTCCCACTTGGCGCCTCGCTAGGCCCAAAAATGGCCATCTGTCTGGAGATTGGTCCCACGCCCAAAGAGCCAGCAGGGAAAACTATGCCTTGTTCTCAAGCTCTTTGGGAACCACTTGCGTAGCCCCACACACTTGGGGGCTGCAGGCTTTCCTGCTGCCTTCAGCCTCACACCACCCTTTCCCACTTGGCGCCTCGCTAGGCCCAAAAATGGCCATCTGTCTGGAGATTGGTCCCACGCCCAAAGAGCCAGCAGGGAAAACTATGCCTTGTTCTAAAGCTCTTTCGGAACCGCTTGCGTAGCCCCACACACTTCGGGGCTGCAGGCTTTCCTGCTGCCTTCAGCCTCACACCACCCTTTCCCACTTGGCGCCGCGCCAGGCACAAAAATGGCCTTATCTCTGGAGATTGGTCCCATGCACAAAGAGCCAGCAGGGAAAACTATGCCTTGTTCTCAAGCTCTTTGGGAACCGCTTGCGTAGCCCCACACACCTGGGGGCTGCAGGCTTTCCTGCTGCCTTCAGCCTCAAAACCACCCTTTTCCACTTGGTATCACGCCAGCCCCAAAAATGCCCATCTCCCTGGAGATTGGTCCCACGCCCAAAGAGCCAGCAGGGAAAACTATGCCTTGTTCTAAAGCTCTTTGGGAACCCCTTGCGTAGCCCCACACACCTGGGGGCTGCAGGCTTTCCTGCTGCCTTCAGCCTCAAAACCACCCTTTAACACTTGGCGCCGCGCCAGGCCCAAAAATGGCCATCTGTCTGGAGATTGGTCCCACGCCCAAAGAGCCAGCAGGGAAAACTATGCCTTGTTCTAAAGCTCTTTGGGAACCGCTTGCGTAGCCCCACAGACCTGGGGGCTGCAGGCTTTCCTGCTGCCTTCAGCCTCAAAACCACCCTTTCCCACTTGGCGCCGCGCCAGGCCCAAAAATGGCCATTTGTCTGGAGATTGGTTCCACGCCCAAAGAGCCAGCAGGGAAAACTATGCCTTGTTCTATAACTCTTTGGCATCCGCTTGCTTAGCCCCACAGACCTGGGGGCTGCAGGCTTTCCTGCTGCCTTCAGCCTCAAAACCACCCTTTCCCACTTGGCGCCTCGCTAGGCCCAAAAATGGCCATATCTCAGGAGATTGGTCCCACGCCCAAAGAGCCAGCACTGAAAACTATGCCTTGTTCTCAAGCTCTTTGGGAACCGCTTGCGTAGCCCCACACACCTGGGGGCTGCAGGCTTTCCTGCTGCCTTCAGCCTCAAAACCACCCTTTCCCACTTGGCACCGCGCCAGAAACAAAAATGGCCTTATCTGTGGAGATTGGTCCCATGCACAAAGAGCCAGCAGGGAAAATTATGCCTTGATCGAAAGCTCTTTGGGAACCGCTTGCGTAGCCCCCCAGACCTGGGGGCTGCAGGCTTTCCTGCTGCCTTCAGCCTCAAAACCACCCTTTTCCACTTGGCGTCACGCCAGGCCCAAAAATGGCCATATCTCAGGAGATTGGTCCCATGCACAAAGAGCCAGCAGGGAAAACTATGCCTTGTTCTATAACTCTTTGGGAACTGCTTGCGTAGCCCCACACACCTGGGGGCTGCAGGCTTTCCTGCTGCCTTTAGCCTCAAAACCACCCTTTCCCACTTGGCGCCTCGCTAGGCCCAAAAATGGCCATCTGTCTGGAGATTGGTCCCACGCCCAAAGAGCCAGCAGGGAAAACTATGCCTTGTTCTAAAGCTCTTTCGGAACCGCTTCCGTAGCCCCACACACTTGGGGGCTGCAGGCTTTCCTGCTGCCTTCAGCCTCACACCACCCTTTCCCACTTGGCGCCGCGCCAGGCACAAAAATGGCCTTATCTGTGGAGATTGGTCCCATGCACAAAGAGCCAGCAGGGAAAACTATGCCTTGTTCTCAAGCTCTTTTGGAACCTCTTGCGTAGCCCCCCAGACCTGGGGGCTGCAGGCTTTCCTGCTGCCTTCAGCCTCAAAACCACCCTTTCCCACTTGGCGCCGCGCTAGGCCCAAAAATGGCCATATCTCAGGAGATTGGTCCCACGCCCAAAGAGCCAGCAGGGAAAACTATGCCTTGTTCTAAAGCTCTTTGGGAACCGCTTGCGTAGCCCCACAGACCTGGGGGCTGCAGGCTTTCCTGCTGCCTTCAGCCTCAAAACCACCCTTTCCCACTTGGCGCCGCGCCAGACACAAAAATGGCCTTATCTGTGGAGATTGGTCCCATGCACAAAGAGCCAGCAGGGAAAACTATGCCTTGTTCTCAAGCTCTTTGGGAACCGCTTGCGTAGCCCCACAGACCTGGGGGCTGCAGGCTTTCCTGCTGCCTTCAGCCTCAAAACCACCCTTTCCCACTTGGCACCGCGCCAGAAACAAAAATGGCCTTATCTGTGGAGATTGGTCCCATGCACAAAGAGCCAGCAGGGAAAACTATGCCTTGTTCGAAAGCTCTTTGGGAACCGCTTGCGTAGCCCCACAGACCTGGGGGCTGCAGGCTTTCCTGCTGCCTTCAGCCTCAAAACCACCCTTTTCCACTTGGCGTCACGCCAGGCCCAAAAAAGGCCATCTGTCTGGAGATTGGTCCCATGCACAAAGAGCCAGCAGGGAAAACTATGCCTTGTTCTAAAGCTCTTTGGGAACCGCTTGCGTAGCCCCACACACCTGGGGGCTGCAGGCTTTCCTGCTGCCTTCAGCCTCAAAACCACCCTTTCCCACTTGGCGCCGCGCTAGGCCCAAAAATGGCCATATCTCAGGAGATTGGTCCCACGCCCAAAGAGCCAGCAGGGAAAACTATGCCTTGTTCTATAGCTCTTTCGGAACCGCTTGCGTAGCCCCACAGACCTGGGGGCTGCAGGCTTTCCTGCTGCCTTCAGCCTCAAAACCACCCTTTCCCACTTGGCGCCGCGCCAGGCACAAAAATGGCCTTATCTCTGGAGATTGGTTCCACGCCCAAAGAGCCAGCAGGGAAAACTATGCCTTGTTCTATAACTCTTTGGGAACCGCTTGCTTAGCCCCACAGACCTGGGGGCTGCAGGCTTTCCTGCTGCCTTCAGCCTCAAAACCACCCTTTCCCACTTGGCGCCGCGCTAGGCCCAAAAATGGCCATATCTCAGGAGATTGGTCCCGCGCCCAAAGAGCCAGCAGGGAAAACTATGCCTTGTTCTATAGCTCTTTGGGAACCGCTTGCGTAGCCCCACACACCTGGGGGCTGCAGGCTTTCCTGCTGCCTTCAGCCTCAAAACCACCCTTTCCGACTTGGCGCCGCGCCAGGCCCAAAAATGGCCATTTGTCTGGAGATTGGTTCCACGCCCAAAGAGCCAGCAGGGAAAACTATGCCTTGTTCTAAAGCTCTTTGGGAACCGCTTGCTTAGCCCCACAGACCTGGGGGCTGCAGGCTTTCCTGCTGCCTTCAGCCTCAAAACCACCCTTTTCCACTTGGCCTCACGCTAGGCCCAAAAATGGCCATCTGTCTGGAGATTGGTCCCACGCCCAAAGAGCCAGCAGGGAAAACTATGCCTTGTTCTATAGCTCTTTGGGAACCGCTTGCGTAGCCCCACAGACCTGGGGGCTGCAGGCTTTCCTGCTGCCTTCAGCCTCAAAACCACCCTTTCCCACTTGGCGCCGCGCCAGGCCCAAAAATGGCCATCTGTCTGGAGATTGGTTCCACGCCCAAAGAGCCAGCAGGGAAAACTATGCCTTGTTCTATAACTCTTTGGCATCCGCTTGCTTAGCCCCACAGACCTGGGGGCTGCAGGCTTTCCTGCTGCCTTCAGCCTCAAAACCACCCTTTCCCACTTGGCGCCTCGCTAGGCCCAAAAATGGCCATATCTCAGGAGATTGGTCCCACGCCCAAAGAGCCAGCACTGAAAACTATGCCTTGTTCTCAAGCTCTTTGGGAACCGCTTGCGTAGCCCCACACACCTGGGGGCTGCAGGCTTTCCTGCTGCCTTCAGCCTCAAAACCACCCTTTCCCACTTGGCACCGCGCTAGGCCCAAAAATGGCCATATCTCAGGAGATTGGTCCCACGCCCAAAGAGCCAGCAGGGAAAACTATGCCTTGTTCTAAAGCTCTTTCGGAACCGCTTGCGTAGCCCCACAGACCTGGGGGCTGCAGGCTTTCCTGCTGCCTTCAGCCTCAAAACCACCCTTTCCCACTTGGCGCCGCGCCAGGCCCAAAAATGGCCATTTGTCTGGAGATTGGTTCCACGCCCAAAGAGCCAGCAGGGAAAACTATGCCTTGTTCTAAAGCTCTTTGGGAACCGCTTGCTTAGCCCCACAGACCTGGGGGCTGCAGGCTTTCCTGCTGCCTTCAGCCTCAAAACCACCCTTTTCCACTTGGCCTCACGCTAGGCCCAAAAATGGCCATATCTCAGGATATTGGTCCCACGCCCAAAGAGCCAGCAGGGAAAACTATGCCTTGTTCTAAAGCTCTTTGGGAACCGCTTGCGTAGCCCCACACACCTGGGGGCTGCAGGCTTTCCTGCTGCCTTCAGCCTCAAAACCACCCTTTCCCACTTGGCGCCGCGCCAGGCCCAAAAATGGCCATCTGTCTGGAGATTGGTTCCACGCCCAAAGAGCCAGCAGGGAAAACTATGCCTTGTTCTATAACTCTTTGGCATCCGCTTGCTTAGCCCCACAGACCTGGGGGCTGCAGGCTTTCCTGCTGCCTTCAGCCTCAAAACCACCCTTTCCCACTTGGCGCCTCGCTAGGCCCAAAAATGGCCATATCTCAGGAGATTGGTCCCACGCCCAAAGAGCCAGCACTGAAAACTATGCCTTGTTCTCAAGCTCTTTGGGAACCGCTTGCGTAGCCCCACAGACCTGGGGGCTGCAGGCTTTCCTGCTGCCTTCAGCCTCAAAACCACCCTTTCCCACTTGGCACCGCGCCAGAAACAAAAATGGCCTTATCTGTGGAGATTGGTCCCATGCACAAAGAGCCAGCAGGGAAAACTATGCCTTGTTCGAAAGCTCTTTGGGAACCGCTTGCGTAGCCCCACACACCTGGGGGCTGCAGGCTTTCCTGCTGCCTTCAGCCTCAAAACCACCCTTTTCCACTTGGCGTCACGCCAGGCCCAAAAAAGGCCATCTGTCTGGAGATTGGTCCCATGCACAAAGAGCCAGCAGGGAAAACTATGCCTTGTTCTCAAGCTCTTTGGGAACCGCTTGCGTAGCCCCACACACCTGGGGGCTGCAGGCTTTCCTGCTGCCTTCAGCCTCAAAACCACCCTTTCCCACTTGGCACCGCGCCAGAAACAAAAATGGCCTTATCTGTGGAGATTGGTCCCATGCACAAAGAGCCAGCAGGGAAAACTATGCCTTGTTCGAAAGCTCTTTGGGAACCGCTTGCGTAGCCCCACAGACCTGGGGGCTGCAGGCTTTCCTGCTGCCTTCAGCCTCAAAACCACCCTTTTCCACTTGGCGTCACGCCAGGCCCAAAAAAGGCCATCTGTCTGGAGATTGGTCCCATGCACAAAGAGCCAGCAGGGAAAACTATGCCTTGTTCGAAAGCTCTTTGGGAACCGCTTGCGTAGCCCCACACACCTGGGGGCTGCAGGCTTTCCTGCTGCCTTCAGCCTCAAAACCACCCTTTCCCACTTGGCGCCGCGCTAGGCCCAAAAATGGCCATATCTCAGGAGATCGGTCCCACGCCCAAAGAGCCAGCAGGGAAAACTATGCCTTGTTCTATAGCTCTTTGGGAACCGCTTGCGTAGCCCCACACACCTGGGGGCTGCAGGCTTTCCTGCTGCCTTCAGCCTCAAAACCACCCTTTCCCACTTGGCGTCACGCCAGTCCCAAAAATGGCCATCTGCCTGGAGATTGGTCCCACGCCCAAAGAGCCAGCAGGGAAAACTATGCCTTGTTCTATAGCTCTTTGGGAACCGCTTGCGTAGCCCCACACACCTGGGGGCTGCAGGCTTTCCTGCTGCCTTCAGCCTCAAAACCACCCTTTCCCACTTGGCGCCTCGCTAGGCCCAAAAATGGCCATCTGTCTGGAGATTGGTCCCACGCCCAAAGAGCCAGCAGGGAAAACTATGCCTTGTTCTAAAGCTCTTTGGGAACCGCTTGCGTAGCCCCACACACCTGGGGGCTGCAGGCTTTCCTGCTGCCTTCAGCCTCAAAACCACCCTTTCCCACTTGGCGCCTCGCTAGGCCCAAAAATGGCCATCTGTCTGGAGATTGGTCCCACGCCCAAAGAGCCAGCAGGGAAAACTATGCCTTGTTCTAAAGCTCTTTCGGAACCGCTTGCGTAGCCCCACACACTTGGGGGCTGCAGGCTTTCCTGCTGCCTTCAGCCTCACACCACCCTTTCCCACTTGGCGTCGCGCCAGGCCCAAAAATGCCCATCTGCCTGGAGATTGGTCCCACGCCCAAAGAGCCAGCAGGGAAAACTATGCCTTGTTCGAAAGCTCTTTGGGAACCGCTTGCGTAGCCCCACACACTTGGGGGCTGCAGGCTTTCCTGCTGCCTTCAGCCTCACACCACCCTTTCCCACTTGGCGCCGCGCCAGGCACAAAAATGGCCTTATCTGTGGAGATTGGTCCCATGCACAAAGAGCCAGCAGGGAAAACTATGCCTTGTTCTCAAGCTCTTTTGGAACATCTTGCGTAGCCCCACAGACCTGGGGGCTGCAGGCTTTCCTGCTGCCTTCAGCCTCAAAACCACCCTTTCCCACTTGGCGCCGCGCCAGACACAAAAATGGCCTTATCTGTGGAGATTGGTCCCATGCACAAAGAGCCAGCAGGGAAAACTATGCCTTTTTCTAAAGCTCTTTGGGAACCGCTTGCGTAGCCCCACACACCTGGGGGCTGCAGGCTTTCCTGCTGCCTTCAGCCTCAAAACCACCCTTTCCCACTTGGCGCCTCGCTAGGCCCAAAAATGGCCATCTGTCTGGAGATTGGTCCCACGCCCAAAGAGCCAGCAGGGAAAACTATGCCTTGTTCTAAAGCTCTTTCGGAACCGCTTGCGTAGACCCACCCCACTTGGGGGCTGCAGGCTTTCCTGCTGCCTTCAGCCTCACACCACCCTTTCCCACTTGGCGCCGCGCCAGGCACAAAAATGGCCTTATCTCTGGAGATTGGTCCCACGCCCAAAGAGCCAGCAGGGAAAAACTATGCCTTGTTCTAAAGCTCTTTGGGAACCGCTTGCGTAGCCCCACACACCTGGGGGCTGCAGGCTTTCCTGCTGCCTTCAGCCTCAAAACCACCCTTTCCCACTTGGCGCCGCGCCAGGCCCAAAAATGGCCATATCTCAGGAGATTGGTCCCGCGCCCAAAGAGCCAGCAGGGAAAACTATGCCTTGTTCTATAGCTCTTTGGGAACCGCTTGCGTAGCCCCACAGACCTGGGGGCTGCAGGCTTTCCTGCTGCCTTCAGCCTCAAAACCACCCTTTTCCACTTGGCGCCGCGCCAGGCCCAAAAATGGCCATTTGTCTGGAGATTGGTTCCACGCCCAAAGAGCCAGCAGGGAAAACTATGCCTTGTTCTATAACTCTTTGGGAACTGCTTGCGTAGCCCCACACACCTGGGGGCTGCAGGCTTTCCTGCTGCCTTCAGCCTCAAAACCACCCTTTCCCACTTGGCGCCGCGCTAGGCCCAAAAATGGCCATATCTCAGGAGATTGGTCCCACGCCCAAAGAGCCAGCAGGGAAAACTATGCCTTGTTCTAAAGCTCTTTCGGAACCGCTTGCGTAGCCCCACAGACCTGGGGGCTGCAGGCTTTCCTGCTGCCTTCAGCCTCAAAACCACCCTTTCCCACTTGGCGCCGCGCCAGACACAAAAATGGCCTTATCTGTGGAGATTGGTCCCATGCACAAAGAGCCAGCAGGGAAAACTATGCCTTTTTCTAAAGCTCTTTGGGAACCGCTTGCGTAGCCCCACAGACCTGGGGGCTGCAGGCTTTCCTGCTGCCTTCAGCCTCAAAACCACCCTTTCCCACTTGGCGCCTCGCTAGGCCCAGAAATGGCCATATCTCAGGAGATTGGTCCCACGCCCAAAGAGCCAGCAGGGAAAACTATGCCTTGTTCTAAAGCTCTTTCGGAACCGCTTGCGTAGCCCCACACACTTGGGGGCTGCAGGCTTTCCTGCTGCCTTCAGCCTCACACCACCCTTTCCCACTTGGCGCCTCGCTAGGCCCAAAAATGGCCATCTGTCTGGAGATTGGTCCCACGCCCAAAGAGCCAGCAGGGAAAACTATGCCTTGTTCTAAAGCTCTTTCGGAACCGCTTGCGTAGCCCCACACACTTCGGGGCTGCAGGCTTTCCTGCTGCCTTCAGCCTCACACCACCCTTTCCCACTTGGCGCCGCGCCAGGCACAAAAATGGCCTTATCTCTGGAGATTGGTCCCATGCACAAAGAGCCAGCAGGGAAAACTATGCCTTGTTCTCAAGCTCTTTGGGAACCGCTTGCGTAGCCCCACACACCTGGGGGCTGCAGGCTTTCCTGCTGCCTTCAGCCTCAAAACCACCCTTTTCCTCTTGGTATCACGCCAGCCCCAAAAATGCCCATCTGCCTGGAGATTGGTCCCACGCCCAAAGAGCCAGCAGGGAAAACTATGCCTTGTTCTAAAGCTCTTTGGGAACCCCTTGCGTAGCCCCACACACCTGGGGGCTGCAGGCTTTCCTGCTGCCTTCAGCCTCAAAACCACCCTTTCCCACTTGGCGCCGCGCCAGGCCCAAAAATGGCCATTTGTCTGGAGATTGGTCCCACGCCCAAAGAGCCAGCAGGGAAAACTATGCCTTGTTCTATAGCTCTTTGGGAACCGCTTGCGTAGCCCCACACACCTGGGGGCTGCAGGCTTTCCTGCTGCCTTCAGCCTCAAAACCACCCTTTCCCACTTGGCGCCGCGCTAGGCCCAAAAATGGCCATATCTCAGGAGATTGGTCCCACGCCCAAAGAGCCAGCAGGGAAAACTATGCCTTGTTCTATAGCTCTTTGGGAACCGCTTGCGTAGCCCCACACACCTGGGGGCTGCAGGCTTTCCTGCTGCCTTCAGCCTCAAAACCACCCTTTCCCACTTGGCGCCGCGCCAGACACAAAAATGGCCTTATCTGTGGAGATTGGTCCCATGCACAAAGAGCCAGCAGGGAAAACTATGCCTTTTTCTAAAGCTCTTTGGGAACCGCTTGCGTAGCCCCACACACCTGGGGGCTGCAGGCTTTCCTGCTGCCTTCAGCCTCAAAACCACCCTTTCCCACTTGGCGCCTCGCTAGGCCCAAAAATGGCCATCTGTCTGGAGATTGGTCCCACGCCCAAAGAGCCAGCAGGGAAAACTATGCCTTGTTCTAAAGCTCTTTGGGAACCGCTTGCGTAGCCCCACACACCTGGGGGCTGCAGGCTTTCCTGCTGCCTTCAGCCTCAAAACCACCCTTTCCCACTTGGCGCCGCGCCAGGCCCAAAAATGGCCATATCTCAGGAGATTGGTCCCACGCCCAAAGAGCCAGCAGGGAAAACTATGCCTTGTTCTATAACTCTTTGGGAACCGCTTGCGTAGCCCCACAGACCTGGGGGCTGCAGGCTTTCCTGCTGCCTTCAGCCTCAAAACCACCCTTTTTGCACTTGGCGCCGCGCCAGGCCCAAAAATGGCCATTTGTCTGGAGATTGGTTCCACGCCCAAAGAGCCAGCAGGGAAAACTATGCCTTGTTCTATAACTCTTTGAGAACTGCTTGCGTAGCCCCACACACCTGGGGGCTGCAGGCTTTCCTGCTGCCTTCAGCCTCAAAACCACCCTTTCCCACTTGGCGCCGCGCTAGGCCCAAAAATGGCCATATCTCAGGAGATTGGTCCCACGCCCAAAGAGCCAGCAGGGAAAACTATGCCTTGTTCTAAAGCTCTTTCGGAACCGCTTGCGTAGCCCCACACACCTGGGGGCTGCAGGCTTTCCTGCTGCCTTCAGCCTCAAAACCACCCTTTCCCACTTGGCGCCGCGCCAGACACAAAAATGGCCTTATCTGTGGAGATTGGTCCCATGCACAAAGAGCCAGCAGGGAAAACTATGCCTTGTTCTCAAGCTCTTTTGGAACCTCTTGCGTAGCCCCACAGACCTGGGGGCTGCAGGCTTTCCTGCTGCCTTCAGCCTCAAAACCACCCTTTCCCACTTGGCGCCGCGCTAGGCCCAGAAATGGCCATATCTCAGGAGATTGGTCCCACGCCCAAAGAGCCAGCAGGGAAAACTATGCCTTGTTCGAAAGCTCTTTGGGAACCGCTTGCGTAGCCCCACAGACCTGGGGGCTGCAGGCTTTCCTGCTGCCTTCAGCCTCAAAACCACCCTTTTCCACTTGGCGTCACGCCAGGCCCAAAAAAGGCCATCTGTCTGGAGATTGGTCCCATGCACAAAGAGCCAGCAGGGAAAACTATGCCTTGTTCGAAAGCTCTTTGGGAACCGCTTGCGTAGCCCCACACACCTGGGGGCTGCAGGCTTTCCTGCTGCCTTCAGCCTCAAAACCACCCTTTCCCACTTGGCGCCGCGCTAGGCCCAAAAATGGCCATATCTCAGGAGATCGGTCCCACGCCCAAAGAGCCAGCAGGGAAAACTATGCCTTGTTCTATAGCTCTTTGGGAACCGCTTGCGTACCCCCACACACCTGGGGGCTGCAGGCTTTCCTGCTGCCTTCAGCCTCAAAACCACCCTTTCCCACTTGGCGTCACGCCAGTCCCAAAAATGGCCATCTGCCTGGAGATTGGTCCCACGCCCAAAGAGCCAGCAGGGAAAACTATGCCTTGTTCTATAGCTCTTTGGGAACCGCTTGCGTAGCCCCACACACCTGGGGGCTGCAGGCTTTCCTGCTGCCTTCAGCCTCAAAACCACCCTTTCCCACTTGGCGCCTCGCTAGGCCCAAAAATGGCCATCTGTCTGGAGATTGGTCCCACGCCCAAAGAGCCTGCAGGGAAAACTATGCCTTGTTCTAAAGCTCTTTGGGAACCGCTTGCGTAGCCCCACACACCTGGGGGCTGCAGGCTTTCCTGCTGCCTTCAGCCTCAAAACCACCCTTTCCCACTTGGCGCCTCGCTAGGCCCAAAAATGGCCATCTGTCTGGAGATTGGTCCCACGCCCAAAGAGCCAGCAGGGAAAACTATGCCTTGTTCTAAAGCTCTTTCGGAACCGCTTGCGTAGCCCCACACACTTGGGGGCTGCAGGCTTTCCTGCTGCCTTCAGCCTCACACCACCCTTTCCCACTTGACGCCACGCCAGGCCCAAAAATGCCCATCTGCCTGGAGATTGGTCCCACGCCCAAAGAGCCAGCAGGGAAAACTATGCCTTGTTCTCAAGCTCTTTGGGAACCGCTTGCGTAGCCCCACACACCTGGGGGCTGCAGGCTTTCCTGCTGCCTTCAGCCTCACACCACCCTTTCCCACTTGGCGCCGCGCCAGGCACAAAAATGGCCTTATCTGTGGAGATTGGTCCCATGCACAAAGAGCCAGCAGGGAAAACTATGCCTTGTTCTCAAGCTCTTTTGGAACCTCTTGCGTAGCCCCACAGACCTGGGGGCTGCAGGCTTTCCTGCTGCCTTCAGCCTCAAAACCACCCTTTCCCACTTGGCGCCGCGCTAGGCCCAGAAATGGCCATATCTCAGGAGATTGGTCCCACGCCCAAAGAGCCAGCAGGGAAAACTTTGCCTTGTTCTAAAGCTCTTTGGGAACCGCTTGCGTAGCCCCACACACTTGGGGGCTGCAGGCTTTCCTGTTGCCTTCAGCCTCACACCACCCTTTCCCACTTCGCGCCTCGCTAGGCCCAAAAATGGCCATCTGTCTGGAGATTGGTCCCACGCCCAAAGAGCCAGCAGGGAAAACTATGCCTTGTTCTAAAGCTCTTTCGGAACCGCTTGCGTAGCCCCACACACTTCGGGGCTGCAGGCTTTCCTGCTGCCTTCAGCCTCACACCACCCTTTCCCACTTGGCGCCGCGCCAGGCACAAAAATGGCCTTATCTCTGGAGATTGGTCCCATGCACAAAGAGCCAGCAGGGAAAACTATGCCTTGTTCTCAAGCTCTTTGGGAACCGCTTGCGTAGCCCCACAGACCTGGGGGCTGCAGGCTTTCCTGCTGCCTTCAGCCTCAAAACCACCCTTTTCCTCTTGGTATCACGCCAGCCCCAAAAATGCCCATCTGCCTGGAGATTGGTCCCACGCCCAAAGAGCCAGCAGGGAAAACTATGCCTTGTTCTAAAGCTCTTTGGGAACCGCTTGCGTAGCCCCACACACCTGGGGGCTGCAGGCTTTCCTGCTGCCTTCAGCCTCAAAACCACCCTTTAACACTTGGCGCCGCGCCAGGCCCAAAAATGGCCATCTGTCTGGAGATTGGTCCCACGCCCAAAGAGCCAGCAGGGAAAACTATGCCTTGTTCTAAAGCTCTTTGGGAACCGCTTGCGTAGCCCCACACACCTGGGGGCTGCAGGCTTTCCTGCTGCCTTCAGCCTCAAAACCACCCTTTCCCACTTGGCGCCGCGCCAGGCCCAAAAATGGCCATTTGTCTGGAGATTGGTTCCACGCCCAAAGAGCCAGCAGGGAAAACTATGCCTTGTTCTATAGCTCTTTGGGAACCGCTTGCGTAGCCCCACACACCTGGGGGCTGCAGGCTTTCCTGCTGCCTTCAGCCTCACACCACCCTTTCCCACTTGGCGCCGCGCTAGGCCCAAAAATGGCCATATCTCAGGAGATTGGTCCCACGCCCAAAGAGCCAGCAGGGAAAACTATGCCTTGTTCTATAGCTCTTTGGGAACCGCTTGCGTAGCCCCACAGACCTGGGGGCTGCAGGCTTTCCTGCTGCCTTCAGCCTCAAAACCACCCTTTCCCACTTGGCGCCGCGCCAGACACAAAAATGGCCTTATCTGTGGAGATTGGTCCCATGCACAAAGAGCCAGCAGGGAAAACTATGCCTTGTTCGAAAGCTCTTTGGGAACCGCTTGCGTAGCCCCACACACCTGGGGGCTGCAGGCTTTCCTGCTGCCTTCAGCCTCAAAACCACCCTTTTCCTCTTGGTATCACGCCAGCCCCAAAAATGCCCATCTGCCTGGAGATTGGTCCCACGCCCAAAGAGCCAGCAGGGAAAACTATGCCTTGTTCTAAAGCTCTTTGGGAACCCCTTGCGTAGCCCCACACACCTGGGGGCTGCAGGCTTTCCTGCTGCCTTCAGCCTCAAAACCACCCTTTAACACTTGGCGCCGCGCCAGGCCCAAAAATGGCCTTATCTCTGGAGATTGGTCCCACGCCCAAAGAGCCAGCAGGGAAAACTATGCCTTGTTCTAAAGCTCTTTGGGAACCGCTTGCGTAGCCCCACAGACCTGGGGGCTGCAGGCTTTCCTGCTGCCTTCAGCCTCAAAACCACCCTTTCCCACTTGGCGCCGCGCCAGGCCCAAAAATGGCCATATCTCAGGAGATTGGTCCCACGCCCAAAGAGCCAGCAGGGAAAACTATGCCTTGTTCTAAAGCTCTTTGGGAACCGCTTGCGTAGCCCCACAGACCTGGGGGCTGCAGGCTTTCCTGCTGCCTTCAGCCTCAAAACCACCCTTTCCCACTTGGCGCCGCGCCAGGCACAAAAATGGCCTTATCTCTGGAGATTGGTTCCACGCCCAAAGAGCCAGCAGGGAAAACTATGCCTTGTTCTATAACTCTTTGGGAACCGCTTGCTTAGCCCCACAGACCTGGGGGCTGCAGGCTTTCCTGCTGCCTTCAGCCTCAAAACCACCCTTTCCCACTTGGCGCCGCGCTAGGCCCAAAAATGGCCATATCTCAGGAGATTGGTCCCGCACCCAAAGAGCCAGCAGGGAAAACTATGCCTTGTTCTATAGCTCTTTGGGAACCGCTTGCGTAGCCCCACACACCTGGGGGCTGCAGGCTTTCCTGCTGCCTTCAGCCTTAAAACCACCCTTTCCGACTTGGCGCCGCGCCAGGCCCAAAAATGGCCATTTGTCTGGAGATTGGTTCCACGCCCAAAGAGCCAGCAGGGAAAACTATGCCTTGTTCTATAGCTCTTTGGGAACCGCTTGCTTAGCCCCACACACCTGGGGGCTGCAGGCTTTCCTGCTGCCTTCAGCCTCAAAACCACCCTTTCCCACTTGGCGCCGCGCCAGACACAAAAATGGCCTTATCTGTGGAGATTGGTCCCATGCACAAAGAGCCAGCAGGGAAAACTATGCCTTTTTCTAAAGCTCTTTGGGAACCGCTTGCGTAGCCCCACAGACCTGGGGGCTGCAGGCTTTCCTGCTGCCTTCAGCCTCAAAACCACCCTTTCCCACTTGGCGCCTCGCTAGGCCCAAAAATGGCCATCTGTCTGGAGATTGGTCCCACGCCCAAAGAGCCAGCAGGGAAAACTATGCCTTGTTCTAAAGCTCTTTCGGAACCGCTTGCGTAGACCCACCCACTTGGGGGCTGCAGGCTTTCCTGCTGCCTTCAGCCTCACACCACCCTTTCCCACTTGGCGCCGCGCCAGGCACAAAAATGGCCTTATCTCTGGAGATTGGTCCCACGCCCAAAGAGCCAGCAGGGAAAACTATGCCTTGTTCTAAAGCTCTTTGGGAACCGCTTGCGTAGCCCCACACACCTGGGGGCTGCAGGCTTTCCTGCTGCCTTCAGCCTCAAAACCACCCTTTCCCACTTGGCGCCGCGCCAGGCCCAAAAATGGCCATATCTCAGGAGATTGGTCCCACGCCCAAAGAGCCAGCAGGGAAAACTATGCCTTGTTCTATAACTCTTTGGGAACCGCTTGCTTAGCCCCACAGACCTGGGGGCTGCAGGCTTTCCTGCTGCCTTCAGCCTCAAAACCACCCTTTCCCACTTGGCGCCGCGCTAGGCCCAAAAATGGCCATATCTCAGGATATTGGTCCCGCGCCCAAAGAGCCAGCAGGGAAAACTATGCCTTGTTCTATAGCTCTTTGGGAACCGCTTGCGTAGCCCCACACACCTGGGGGCTGCAGGCTTTCCTGCTGCCTTCAGCCTCAAAACCACCCTTTCCCACTTGGCGCCGCGCCAGGCCCAAAAATGGCCATTTGTCTGGAGATTGGTTCCACGCCCAAAGAGCCAGCAGGGAAAACTATGCCTTGTTCTATAACTCTTTGGGAACTGCTTGCGTAGCCCCACACACCTGGGGGCTGCAGGCTTTCCTGCTGCCTTCAGCCTCAAAACCACCCTTTCCCACTTGGCGCCGCGCTAGGCCCAAAAATGGCCATATCTCAGGAGATTGGTCCCACGCCCAAAGAGCCAGCAGGGAAAACTATGCCTTGTTCTAAAGCTCTTTCGGAACCGCTTGCGCAGCCCCACAGACCTGGGGGCTGCAGGCTTTCCTGCTGCCTTCAGCCTCAAAACCACCCTTTCCCACTTGGCGCCGCGCCAGACACAAAAATGGCCTTATCTGTGGAGATTGGTCCCATGCACAAAGAGCCAGCAGGGAAAACTATGCCTTGTTCTCAAGCTCTTTGGGAACCGCTTGCGTAGCCCCACAGACCTGGGGGCTGCAGGCTTTCCTGCTGCCTTCAGCCTCAAAACCACCCTTTCCCACTTGGCACCGCGCCAGAAACAAAAATGGCCTTATCTGTGGAGATTGGTCCCATGCACAAAGAGCCAGCAGGGAAAACTATGCCTTGTTCGAAAGCTCTTTGGGAACCGCTTGCGTAGCCCCACAGACCTGGGGGCTGCAGGCTTTCCTGCTGCCTTCAGCCTCAAAACCACCCTTTTCCACTTGGCGTCACGCCAGGCCCAAAAAAGGCCATCTGTCTGGAGATTGGTCCCATGCACAAAGAGCCAGCAGGGAAAACTATGCCTTGTTCGAAAGCTCTTTGGGAACCGCTTGCGTAGCCCCACACACCTGGGGGCTGCAGGCTTTCCTGCTGCCTTCAGCCTCAAAACCACCCTTTCCCACTTGGCGCCGCGCTAGGCCCAAAAATGGCCATATCTCAGGAGATCGGTCCCACGCCCAAAGAGCCAGCAGGGAAAACTATGCCTTGTTCTATAGCTCTTTGGGAACCGCTTGCGTAGCCCCACACACCTGGGGGCTGCAGGCTTTCCTGCTGCCTTCAGCCTCAAAACCACCCTTTCCCACTTGGCGTCACGCCAGTCCCAAAAATGGCCATCTGCCTGGAGATTGGTCCCACGCCCAAAGAGCCAGCAGGGAAAACTATGCCTTGTTCTATAGCTCTTTGGGAACCGCTTGCGTAGCCCCACACACCTGGGGGCTGCAGGCTTTCCTGCTGCCTTCAGCCTCAAAACCACCCTTTCCCACTTGGCGCCGCGCTAGGCCCAAAAATGGCCATCTGTCTGGAGATTGGTCCCACGCCCAAAGAGCCAGCAGGGAAAACTATGCCTTGTTCTAAAGCTCTTTGGGAACCGCTTGCGTAGCCCCACACACCTGGGGGCTGCAGGCTTTCCTGCTGCCTTCAGCCTCAAAACCACCCTTTCCCACTTGGCGCCTCGCTAGGCCCAAAAATGGCCATCTGTCTGGAGATTGGTCCCACGCCCAAAGAGCCAGCAGGGAAAACTATGCCTTGTTCTAAAGCTCTTTCGGAACCGCTTGCGTAGCCCCACACACTTGGGGGCTGCAGGCTTTCCTGCTGCCTTCAGCCTCACACCACCCTTTCCCACTTGACGCCACGCCAGGCCCAAAAATGCCCATCTGCCTGGAGATTGGTCCCACGCCCAAAGAGCCAGCAGGGAAAACTATGCCTTGTTCTCAAGCTCTTTGGGAACCGCTTGCGTAGCCCCACACACTTGGGGGCTGCAGGCTTTCCTGCTGCCTTCAGCCTCACACCACCCTTTCCCACTTGGCGCCGCGCCAGGCACAAAAATGGCCTTATCTGTGGAGATTGGTCCCATGCACAAAGAGCCAGCAGGGAAAACTATGCCTTGTTCTCAAGCTCTTTTGGAACCTCTTGCGTAGCCCCACAGACCTGGGGGCTGCAGGCTTTCCTGCTGCCTTCAGCCTCAAAACCACCCTTTCCCACTTGGCGCCGCGCTAGGCCCAGAAATGGCCATATCTCAGGAGATTGGTCCCACGCCCAAAGAGCCAGCAGGGAAAACTATGCCTTGTTCTAAAGCTCTTTGGGAACCGCTTGCGTAGCCCCACACACTTGGGGGCTGCAGGCTTTCCTGCTGCCTTCAGCCTCACACCACCCTTTCCCACTTGGCGCCTCGCTAGGCCCAAAAATGGCCATCTGTCTGGAGATTGGTCCCACGCCCAAAGAGCCAGCAGGGAAAACTATGCCTTGTTCTAAAGCTCTTTCGGAACCGCTTGCGTAGCCCCACACACTTCGGGGCTGCAGGCTTTCCTGCTGCCTTCAGCCTCACACCACCCTTTCCCACTTGGCGCCGCGCCAGGCACAAAAATGGCCTTATCTCTGGAGATTGGTCCCATGCACAAAGAGCCAGCAGGGAAAACTATGCCTTGTTCTCAAGCTCTTTGGGAACCGCTTGCGTAGCCCCACACACCTGGGGGCTGCAGGCTTTCCTGCTGCCTTCAGCCTCAAAACCACCCTTTTCCTCTTGGTATCACGCCAGCCCCAAAAATGCCCATCTGCCTGGAGATTGGTCCCACGCCCAAAGAGCCAGCAGGGAAAACTATGCCTTGTTCTAAAGCTCTTTGGGAACCCTTTGCGTAGCCCCACACACCTGGGGGCTGCAGGCTTTCCTGCTGCCTTCAGCCTCAAAACCACCCTTTAACACTTGGCGCCGCGCCAGGCACAAAAATGGCCTTATCTCTGGAGATTGGTCCCACGCCCAAAGAGCCAGCAGGGAAAACTATGCCTTGTTCTAAAGCTCTTTGGGAACCGCTTGCGTAGCCCCACACACCTGGGGGCTGCAGGCTTTCCTGCTGCCTTCAGCCTCAAAACCACCCTTTCCCACTTGGCGCCGCGCCAGGCCCAAAAATGGCCATTTGTCTGGAGATTGGTTCCACGCCCAAAGAGCCAGCAGGGAAAACTATGCCTTGTTCTATAGCTCTTTGGGAACCGCTTGCGTAGCCCCACACACCTGGGGGCTGCAGGCTTTCCTGCTGCCTTCAGCCTCAAAACCACCCTTTCCCACTTGGCGCCGCGCTAGGCCCAAAAATGGCCATATCTCAGGAGATTGGTCCCACGCCCAAAGAGCCAGCAGGGAAAACTATGCCTTGTTCTATAGCTCTTTGGGAACCCCTTGCGTAGCCCCACACACCTGGGGGCTGCAGGCTTTCCTGCTGCCTTCAGCCTCAAAACCACCCTTTCCCACTTGGCGCCGCGCCAGACACAAAAATGGCCTTATCTGTGGAGATTGGTCCCATGCACAAAGAGCCAGCAGGGAAAACTATGCCTTTTTCTAAAGCTCTTTGGGAACCGCTTGCGTAGCCCCACAGACCTGGGGGCTGCAGGCTTTCCTGCTGCCTTCAGCCTCAAAACCACCCTTTCCCACTTGGCGCCTCGCTAGGCCCAAAAATGGCCATCTGTCTGGAGATTGGTCCCACGCCCAAAGAGCCAGCAGGGAAAACTATGCCTTGTTCTAAAGCTCTTTGGGAACCGCTTGCGTAGCCCCACCCACTTGGGGGCTGCAGGCTTTCCTGCTGCCTTCAGCCTCACACCACCCTTTCCCACTTGGCGCCGCGCCAGGCACAAAAATGGCCTTATCTCTGGAGATTGGTCCCACGCCCAAAGAGCCAGCAGGGAAAACTATGCCTTGTTCTAAAGCTCTTTGGGAACCGCTTGCGTAGCCCCACACACCTGGGGGCTGCAGGCTTTCCTGCTGCCTTCAGCCTCAAAACCACCCTTTCCCACTTGGCGCCGCGCCAGGCCCAAAAATGGCCATATCTCAGGAGATTGGTCCCACGCCCAAAGAGCCAGCAGGGAAAACTATGCCTTGTTCTATAACTCTTTGGGAACCGCTTGCTTAGCCCCACACACCTGGGGGCTGCAGGCTTTCCTGCTGCCTTCAGCCTCAAAACCACCCTTTCCCACTTGGCGCCGCGCTAGGCCCAAAAATGGCCATATCTCAGGATATTGGTCCCGCGCCCAAAGAGCCAGCAGGGAAAACTATGCCTTGTTCTATAGCTCTTTGGGAACCGCTTGCGTAGCCCCACAGACCTGGGGGCTGCAGGCTTTCCTGCTGCCTTCAGCCTCAAAACCACCCTTTCCCACTTGGCGCCGCGCCAGGCCCAAAAATGGCCATTTGTCTGGAGATTGGTTCCACGCCCAAAGAGCCAGCAGGGAAAACTATGCCTTGTTCTAAAGCTCTTTGGGAACCGCTTGCTTAGCCCCACAGACCTGGGGGCTGCAGGCTTTCCTGCTGCCTTCAGCCTCAAAACCACCCTTTTCCACTTGGCCTCACGCTAGGCCCAAAAATGGCCATATCTCAGGATATTGGTCCCACGCCCAAAGAGCCAGCAGGGAAAACTATGCCTTGTTCTATAGCTCTTTGGGAACCGCTTGCGTAGCCCCACAGACCTGGGGGCTGCAGGCTTTCCTGCTGCCTTCAGCCTCAAAACCACCCTTTCCCACTTGGCGCCGCGCCAGGCCCAAAAATGGCCATCTGTCTGGAGATTGGTTCCACGCCCAAAGAGCCAGCAGGGAAAACTATGCCTTGTTCTATAACTCTTTGGCATCCGCTTGCTTAGCCCCACACACCTGGGGGCTGCAGGCTTTCCTGCTGCCTTCAGCCTCAAAACCACCCTTTCCCACTTGGCGCCTCGCTAGGCCCAAAAATGGCCATATCTCAGGAGATTGGTCCCACGCCCAAAGAGCCAGCAGGGAAAACTATGCCTTGTTCTCAAGCTCTTTGGGAACCGCTTGCGTAGCCCCACACACCTGGGGGCTGCAGGCTTTCCTGCTGCCTTCAGCCTCAAAACCACCCTTTCCCACTTGGCACCGCGCCAGAAACAAAAATGGCCTTATCTGTGGAGATTGGTCCCATGCACAAAGAGCCAGCAGGGAAAACTATGCCTTGTTCTATAACTCTTTGGGAACTGCTTGCGTAGCCCCACACACCTGGGGGCTGCAGGCTTTCCTGCTGCCTTCAGCCTCAAAACCACCCTTTCCCACTTGGCGCCTCGCTAGGCCCAAAAATGGCCATCTGTCTGGAGATTGGTCCCACGCCCAAAGAGCCAGCAGGGAAAACTATGCCTTCTTCTAAAGCTCTTTCGGAACCGCTTGCGTAGCCCCACACACTTGGGGGCTGCAGGCTTTCCTGCTGCCTTCAGCCTCACACCACCCTTTCCCACTTGGCGCCGCGCCAGGCACAAAAATGGCCTTATCTGTGGAGATTGGTCCCATGCACAAAGAGCCAGCAGGGAAAACTATGCCTTGTTCTCAAGCTCTTTTGGAACCTCTTGCGTAGCCCCACACACCTGGGGGCTGCAGGCTTTCCTGCTGCCTTCAGCCTCAAAACCACCCTTTCCCACTTGGCGCCGCGCTAGGCCCAAAAATGGCCATATCTCAGGAGATTGGTCCCACGCCCAAAGAGCCAGCAGGGAAAACTATGCCTTGTTCTAAAGCTCTTTCGGAACCGCTTGCGTAGCCCCACAGACCTGGGGGCTGCAGGCTTTCCTGCTGCCTTCAGCCTCAAAACCACCCTTTCCCACTTGGCGCCGCGCCAGACACAAAAATGGCCTTATCTGTGGAGATTGGTCCCATGCACAAAGAGCCAGCAGGGAAAACTATGCCTTGTTCTCAAGCTCTTTGGGAACCGCTTGCGTAGCCCCACAGACCTGGGGGCTGCAGGCTTTCCTGCTGCCTTCAGCCTCAAAACCACCCTTTCCCACTTGGCACCGCGCCAGAAACAAAAATGGCCTTATCTGTGGAGATTGGTCCCATGCACAAAGAGCCAGCAGGGAAAACTATGCCTTGTTCGAAAGCTCTTTGGGAACCGCTTGCGTAGCCCCACAGACCTGGGGGCTGCAGGCTTTCCTGCTGCCTTCAGCCTCAAAACCACCCTTTTCCACTTGGCGTCACGCCAGGCCCAAAAATGGCCATCTGTCTGGAGATTGGTCCCATGCACAAAGAGCCAGCAGGGAAAACTATGCCTTGTTCGAAAGCTCTTTGGGAACCGCTTGCGTAGCCCCACACACCTGGGGGCTGCAGGCTTTCCTGCTGCCTTCAGCCTCAAAACCACCCTTTCCCACTTGGCGCCGCGCTAGGCCCAAAAATGGCCATCTGTCTGGAGATCGGTCCCACGCCCAAAGAGCCAGCAGGGAAAACTATGCCTTGTTCTATAGCTCTTTGGGAACCGCTTGCGTAGCCCCACACACCTGGGGGCTGCAGGCTTTCCTGCTGCCTTCAGCCTCAAAACCACCCTTTCCCACTTGGCGTCACGCCAGGCCCAAAAATGGCCATCTGCCTGGAGATTGGTCCCACGCCCAAAGAGCCAGCAGGGAAAACTATGCCTTGTTCTAAAGCTCTTTGGGAACCGCTTGCGTAGCCCCACAGACCTGGGGGCTGCAGGCTTTCCTGCTGCCTTCAGCCTCAAAACCACCCTTTCCCACTTGGCGCCGCGCCAGGCCCAAAAATGGCCATTTGTCTGGAGATTGGTTCCACGCCCAAAGAGCCAGCAGGGAAAACTATGCCTTGTTCTATAACTCTTTGGGAACCGCTTGCTTAGCCCCACAGACCTGGGGGCTGCAGGCTTTCCTGCTGCCTTCAGCCTCAAAACCACCCTTTCCCACTTGGCGCCGCGCTAGGCCCAAAAATGGCCATATCTCAGGAGATTGGTCCCACGCCCAAAGAGCCAGCAGGGAAAACTATGCCTTGTTCTAAAGCTCCTTGGGAACCGCTTGCGTAGCCCCACAGACCTGGGGGCTGCAGGCTTTCCTGCTGCCTTCAGCCTCAAAACCACCCTTTCCCACTTGGCGCCGCGCCAGACACAAAAATGGCCTTATCTGTGGAGATTGGTCCCATGCACAAAGAGCCAGCAGGGAAAACTATGCCTTTTTCTAAAGCTCTTTGGGAACCGCTTGCGTAGCCCCACTGACCTGGGGGCTGCAGGCTTTCCTGCTGCCTTCAGCCTCAAAACCACCCTTTCCCACTTGGCGCCTCGCTAGGCCCAAAAATGGCCATATCTCAGGAGATTGGTCCCACGCCCAAAGAGCCAGCAGGGAAAACTATGCCTTGTTCTCAAGCTCTTTGGGAACCGCTTGCGTAGCCCCACACACTTGGGGGCTGCAGGCTTTCCTGCTGCCTTCAGCCTCAAAACCACCCTTTCCCACTTGGCGCCTCGCTAGGCCCAAAAATGGCCATCTGTCTGGAGATTGGTCCCATGCCCAAAGAGCCAGCAGGGAAAAATATGCCTTGTTCTAAAGCTCTTTCGGAACCGCTTCCGTAGCCCCACACACTTCGGGGCTGCAGGCTTTCCTGCTGCCTTCAGCCTCACACCACCCTTTCCCACTTGGCGCAGCGCCAGGCACAAAAATGGCCTTATCTCTGGAGATTGGTCCCACGCCCAAAGAGCCAGCAGGGAAAACTATGCCTTGTTCTAAAGCTCTTTGGGAACCGCTTGCGTAGCCCCACACACTTCGGGGCTGCAGGCTTTCCTGCTGCCTTCAGCCTCAAAACCACCCTTTCCCACTTGGCGCCGCGCCAGGCCCAAAAATGGCCATTTGTCTGGAGATTGGTTCCACGCCCAAAGAGCCAGCAGGGAAAACTATGCCTTGTTCTATAACTCTTTGGGAACCGCTTGCTTAGCCCCACAGACCTGGGGGCTGCAGGCTTTCCTGCTGCCTTCAGCCTCAAAACCACCCTTTCCCACTTGGCGCCACGCTAGGCCCAAAAATGGCCATATCTCAGGATATTGGTCCCGCGCCCAAAGAGCCAGCAGGGAAAACTATGCCTTGTTCTATAGCTCTTTGGGAACCGCTTGCGTAGCCCCACACACCTGGGGGCTGCAGGCTTTCCTGCTGCCTTCAGCCTCAAAACCACCCTTTCCCACTTGGCGCCTCGCTAGGCCCAAAAATGGCCATTTGTCTGGAGATTGGTTCCACGCCCAAAGAGCCAGCAGGGAAAACTATGCCTTGTTCTAAAGCTCTTTGGGAACCGCTTGCTTAGCCCCACAGACCTGGGGGCTGCAGGCTTTCCTGCTGCCTTCAGCCTCAAAACCACCCTTTCCCACTTGGCGCCGCGCTAGGCCCAGAAATGGCCATATCTCAGGAGATTGGTCCCACGCCCAAAGAGCCAGCAGGGAAAACTATGCCTTGTTCTAAAGCTCTTTGGGAACCGCTTGCGTAGCCCCACACACTTCGGGGCTGCAGGCTTTCCTGCTGCCTTCAGCCTCACACCACCCTTTCCCACTTGGCGCCGCGCCAGGCACAAAAATGGCCTTATCTCTGGAGATTGGTCCCACGCCCAAAGAGCCAGCAGGGAAAACTATGCCTTGTTCTAAAGCTCTTTGGGAACCGCTTGCGTAGCCCCACAGACCTGGGGGCTGCAGGCTTTCCTGCTGCCTTCAGCCTCAAAACCACCCTTTCCCACTTGGCGCCGCGCCAGGTCCAAAAATGGCCATATCTCAGGAGATTGGTCCCACGCCCAAAGAGCCAGCAGGGAAAACTATGCCTTGTTCTCAAGCTCTTTGGGAACCGCTTGCGTAGCCCCACAGACCTGGGGGCTGTAGACTTTCCTGCTGCCTTCAGCCTCAAAACCACCCTTTCCCACTTGGCGCCGCGCTAGGCCCAAAAATGGCCATATCTCAGGAGATCGGTCCCACGCCCAAAGAGCCAGCAGGGAAAACTATGCCTTGTTCTATAGCTCTTTGGGAACCGCTTGCGTAGCCCCACACACCTGGGGGCTGCAGGCTTTCCTGCTGCCTTCAGCCTCAAAACCACCCTTTCCCACTTGGCGTCACGCCAGGCCCAAAAATGGCCATCTGTCTGGAGATTGGTCCCACGCCCAAAGAGCCAGCAGGGAAAACTATGCCTTGTTCTATAGCTCTTTGGGAACCGCTTGCGTAGCCCCACACACCTGGGGGCTGCAGGCTTTCCTGCTGCCTTCAGCCTCAAAACCACCCTTTCCCACTTGGCGTCACGCCAGGCCCAAAAATGGCCATCTGCCTGGAGATTGGTCCCACGCCCAAAGAGCCAGCAGGGAAAACTATGCCTTGTTCTAAAGCTCTTTCGGAACCGCTTCCGTAGCCCCACACACTTGGGGGCTGCAGGCTTTCCTGCTGCCTTCAGCCTCACACCACCCTTTCCCACTTGGCGCCGCGCCAGGCACAAAAATGGCCTTATCTCTGGAGATTGGTCCCATGCACAAAGAGCCAGCAGGGAAAACTATGCCTTGTTCTAAAGCTCTTTGGGAACCGCTTGCGTAGCCCCACAGACCTGGGGGCTGCAGGCTTTCCTGCTGCCTTCAGCCTCAAAACCACCCTTTCCCACTTGGCGCCGCGCTAGGCCCAGAAATGGCCATATCTCAGGAGATTGGTCCCACGCCCAAAGAGCCAGCAGGGAAAACTATGCCTTGTTCTAAAGCTCTTTGGGAACCGCTTGCGTAGCCCCACACACTTCGGGGCTGCAGGCTTTCCTGCTGCCTTCAGCCTCACACCACCCTTTCCCACTTGGCGCCGCGCCAGGCACAAAAATGGCCTTATCTCTGGAGATTGGTCCACGCCCAAAGAGCCAGCAGGGAAAACTATGCCTTGTTCTAAAGCTCTTTGGGAACCGCTTGCGTAGCCCCACACACCTGGGGGCTGCAGGCTTTCCTGCTGCCTTCAGCCTCAAAACCACCCTTTCCCACTTGGCGCCGCGCCAGGCCCAAAAATGGCCATATCTCAGGAGATTGGTCCCACGCCCAAAGAGCCAGCAGGGAAAACTATGCCTTGTTCTAAAGCTCTTTGGGAACCGCTTGCGTAGCCCCACACACCTGGGGGCTGCAGGCTTTCCTGCTGCCTTCAGCCTCAAAACCACCCTTTCCCACTTGGCGCCGAGCCAGGCCCAAAAATGGCCATTTGTCTGGAGATTGGTTCCACGCCCAAAGAGCCAGCAGGGAAAACTATGCCTTGTTCTATAACTCTTTGGGAACCGCTTGCTTAGCCCCACAGACCTGGGGGCTGCAGGCTTTCCTGCTGCCTTCAGCCTCAAAACCACCCTTTCCCACTTGGCGCCGCGCCAGGCCCAAAAATGGCCATTTGTCTGGAGATTGGTTCCACGCCCAAAGAGCCAGCAGGGAAAACTATGCCTTGTTCTAAAGCTCTTTGGGAACCGCTTGCTTAGCCCCACAGACCTGGGGGCTGCAGGCTTTCCTGCTGCCTTCAGCCTCAAAACCACCCTTTCCCACTTGGCGCCTCGCTAGGCCCAAAAATGGCCATATCTCAGGAGATTGGTCCCACGCCCAAAGAGCCAGCAGGGAAAACTATGCCTTGTTCTCAAGCTCTTTGGGAACCGCTTGCGTAGCCCCACAGACCTGGGGGCTGCAGGCTTTCCTGCTGCCTTCAGCCTCAAAACCACCCTTTCCCACTTGGCACCGCGCCAGAAACAAAAATGGCCTTATCTGTGGAGATTGGTCCCACGCCCAAAGAGCCAGCAGGGAAAACTATGCCTTGTTCTAAAGCTCTTTGGGAACCGCTTGCGTAGCCCCCCAGACCTGGGGGCTGCAGGCTTTCCTGCTGCCTTCAGCCTCAAAACCACCCTTTTCCACTTGGCGTCACGCCAGGCCCAAAAATGGCCATCTGTCTGGAGATTGGTCCCATGCACAAAGAGCCAGCAGGGAAAACTATGCCTTGTTCTAAAGCTCTTTGGGAACTGCTTGCGTAGCCCACACACCTGGGGGCTGCAGGCTTTCCTGCTGCCTTCAGCCTCAAAACCACCCTTTCCCACTTGGCGCCTCGCTAGGCCCAAAAATGGCCATCTGTCTGGAGATTGGTCCCACGCCCAAAGAGCCAGCATGGAAAACTATGCCTTGTTCTAAAGCTCTTTGGGAACCGCTTGCGTAGCCCCACACACCTGGGGGCTGCAGGCTTTCCTGCTGCCTTCAGCCTCACACCACCCTTTCCCACTTGGCGCCGCGCCAGGCACAAAAATGGCCTTATCTGTGGAGATTGGTCCCATGCACAAAGAGCCAGCAGGGAAAACTATGCCATGTTCTAAAGCTCTTTGGGAACCGCTTGCGTAGCCCCACAGACCTGGGGGCTGCAGGCTTTGCTGCTGCCTTCAGCCTCAAAACCACCCTTTCCCACTTGGCGCCGCGCTAGGCCCAAAAATGGCCATATCTCAGGAGATCGGTCCCACGCCCAAAGAGCCAGCAGGGAAAACTATGCCTTGTTCGAAAGCTCTTTGGGAACCGCTTGCGTAGCCCCACACACCTGGGGGCTGCAGGCTTTCCTGCTGCCTTCAGCCTCAAAACCACCCTTTCCCACTTGGCGCCTCGCTAGGCCCAAAAATGGCCATCTGTCTGGAGATTGGTCCCACGCCCAAAGAGCCAGCAGGGAAAACTATGCCTTGTTCTATAGCTCTTTGGGAACCGCTTGCGTAGCCCCACACACCTGGGGGCTGCAGGCTTTCCTGCTGCCTTCAGCCTCAAAACCACCCTTTCCCACTTGGCGTCACGCCAGGCCGAAAAATGGCCATCTGCCTGGAGATTGGTCCCACGCCCAAAGAGCCAGCAGGGAAAACTATGCCTTGTTCTATAGCTCTTTGGGAACCGCTTGCGTAGCCCCACAGACCTGGGGGCTGCAGGCTTTCCTGCTGCCTTCAGCCTCAAAACCACCCTTTCCCACTTGGCGCCTCGCTAGGCCCAAAAATGGCCATATCTCAGGAGATTGGTCCCACGCCCAAAGAGCCAGCAGGGAAAACTATGCCTTGTTCTAAAGCTCTTTCGGAACCGCTTGCGTAGCCCCACACACTTGGGGGCTGCAGGCTTTCCTGCTGCCTTCAGCCTCACACCACCCTTTCCCACTTGGCGCCGCGCCAGGCACAAAAATGGCCTTATCTCTGGAGATTGGTCCCATGCACAAAGAGCCAGCAGGGAAAACTATGCCTTGTTCTCAAGCTCTTTGGGAACCGCTTGCGTAGCCCCACACACCTGGGGGCTGCAGGCTTTCCTGCTGCCTTCAGCCTCAAAACCACCCTTTTCAACTTGGCGTCACGCAAGGCCCAAAAATGGCCTTATCTCTGGAGATTGTTCCCACGCCCAAAGAGCCAGCAGGGAAAACTATGCCTTGTTCTAAAGCTCTTTGGGAACCGCTTGCGTAGCCCCACACACCTGGGGGCTGCAGGCTTTCCTGCTGCCTTCAGCCTCAAAACCACCCTTTTCCACTTGGTATCACGCCAGGCCCAAAAATGCCCATCTGCCTGGAGATTGGTCCCACGCCCAAAGAGCCAGCAGGGAAAACTATGCCTTGTTCTAAAGCTCTTTGGGAACCCCTTGCGTAGCCCCACACACCTGGGGGCTGCAGGCTTTCCTGCTGCCTTCAGCCTCAAAACCACCCTTTAACACTTGGCGCCGCGCCAGGCCCAAAAATGGCCATCTGTCTGGAGATTGGTCCCACGCCCAAAGAGACAGCAGGGAAAACTATGCCTTGTTCTAAAGCTCTTTGGGAACCGCTTGCGTAGCCCCACAGACCTGGGGGCTGCAGGCTTTCCTGCTGCCTTCAGCCTCAAAACCACCCTTTCCCACTTGGCGCCGCGCCAGGCCCAAAAATGGCCATTTGTCTGGAGATTGGTTCCACGCCCAAAGAGCCAGCAGGGAAAACTATGCCTTGTTCTATAACTCTTTGGGAACCGCTTGCTTAGCCCCACAGACCTGGGGACTGCAGGCTTTCCTGCTGCCTTCAGCCTCAAAACCACCCTTTCCCACTTGGCGCCGCGCCAGACACAAAAATGGCCTTATCTGTGGAGATTGGTCCCATGCACAAAGAGCCAGCAGGGAAAACTATGCCTTTTTCTAAAGCTCTTTGGGAACCGCTTGCGTAGCCCCACAGACCTGGGGGCTGCAGGCTTTCCTGCTGCCTTCAGCCTCAAAACCACCCTTTCCTACTTGGCGCCTCGCTAGGCCCAAAAATGGCCATACCTCAGGAGATTGGTCCCACGCCCAAAGAGCCAGCAGGGAAAACTATGCCTTGTTCTCAAGCTCTTTGGGAACCGCTTGCGTAGCCCCACACACTTGGGGGCTGCAGGCTTTCCTGCTGCCTTCAGCCTCAAAACCACCCTTTCCCACTTGGCGCCTCGCTAGGCCCAAAAATGGCCATCTGTCTGGAGATTGGTCCCACGCCCAAAGAGCCAGCAGGGAAAACTATGCCTTGTTCTAAAGCTCTTTCGGAACCGCTTGCGTAGCCCCACAGACCTGGGGGCTGCAGGCTTTCCTGCTGCCTTCAGCCTCACACCACCCTTTCCCACTTGGCGCCGCGCCAGGCACAAAAATGGCCTTATCTCTGGAGATTGGTCCCACGCCCAAAGAGCCAGCAGGGAAAACTATGCCTTGTTCTAAAGCTCTTTGGGAACCGCTTGCGTAGCCCCACACACCTGGGGGCTGCAGGCTTTCCTGCTGCCTTCAGCCTCAAAACCACCCTTTCCCACTTGGCGTCACGCCAGGCCCAAAAATGGCCATCTGCCTGGAGATTGGTCCCACGCCCAAAGAGCCAGCAGGGAAAACTATGCCTTGTTCTATAGCTCTTTGGGAACCGCTTGCGTAGCCCCACACACCTGGGGGCTGCAGGCTTTCCTGCTGCCTTCAGCCTCAAAACCACCCTTTCCCACTTGGCGCCTCGCTAGGCCCAAAAATGGCCATCTGTCTGGAGATTGGTCCCACGCCCAAAGAGCCAGCAGGGAAAAATATGCCTTGTTCTCAAGCTCTTTGGGAACCGCTTGCTTAGCCCCACACACCTGGGGGCTGCAGGCTTTCCTGCTGCCTTCAGCCTCAAAACCACCCTTTTCAACTTGGCGTCACGCAAGCCCCAAAAATGGCCTTATCTCTGGAGATTGTTCCCACGCCCAAAGAGCCAGCAGGGAAAACTATGCCTTGTTCTAAAGCTCTTTGGGAACCGCTTGCGTAGCCCCACACACCTGGGGGCTGCAGGCTTTCCTGCTGCCTTCAGCCTCAAAACCACCCTTTCCCACTTGGCGCCGCGCCAGACACAAAAATGGCCTTATCTGTGGAGATTGGTCCCATGCACAAAGAGCCAGCAGGGAAAACTATGCCTTTTTCTAAAGCTCTTTGGGAACCGCTTGCGTAGCCCCACAGACCTGGGGGCTGCAGGCTTTCCTGCTGCCTTCAGCCTCAAAACCACCCTTTCCCACTTGGCGCCTCGCTAGGCCCAAAAATGGCCATATCTCAGGAGATTGGTCCCACGCCCAAAGAGCCAGCAGGGAAAACTATGCCTTGTTCTCAAGCTCTTTGGGAACCGCTTGCGTAGCCCCACACACTTGGGGGCTGCAGGCTTTCCTGCTGCCTTCAGCCTCAAAACCACCCTTTCCCACTTGGCGCCTCGCTAGGCCCAAAAATGGCCATCTGTCTGGAGATTGGTCCCACGCCCAAAGAGCCAGCAGGGAAAACTATGCCTTGTTCTAAAGCTCTTTCGGAACCGCTTGCGTAGCCCCACCCACTTGGGGGCTGCAGGCTTTCCTGCTGCCTTCAGCCTCACACCACCCTTTCCCACTTGGCGCCGCGCCAGGCACAAAAATGGCCTTATCTCTGGAGATTGGTCCCACGCCCAAAGAGCCAGCAGGGAAAACTATGCCTTGTTCTAAAGCTCTTTGGGAACCGCTTGCGTAGCCCCACACACCTGGGGGCTGCAGGCTTTCCTGCTGCCTTCAGCCTCAAAACCACCCTTTCCCACTTGGCGCCGCGCCAGGCCCAAAAATGGCCATATCTCAGGAGATTGGTCCCACGCCCAAAGAGCCAGCAGGGAAAACTATGCCTTGTTCTAAAGCTCTTTGGGAACCGCTTGCGTAGCCCCACAGACCTGGGGGCTGCAGGCTTTCCTGCTGCCTTCAGCCTCAAAACCACCCTTTCCCACTTGGCGCCGCGCCAGGCACAAAAATGGCCATTTGTCTGGAGATTGGTTCCACGCCCAAAGAGCCAGCAGGGAAAACTATGCCTTGTTCTATAACTCTTTGGGAACCGCTTGCTTAGCCCCACAGACCTGGGGGCTGCAGGCTTTCCTGCTGCCTTCAGCCTCAAAACCACCCTTTCCCACTTGGCGCCTCGCTAGGCCCAAAAATGGCCATATCTCAGGAGATTGGTCCCACGCCCAAAGAGCCAGCAGGGAAAACTATGCCTTGTTCTCAAGCTCTTTGGGAACCGCTTGCGTAGCCCCACACACCTGGGGGCTGCAGGCTTTCCTGCTGCCTTCAGCCTCAAAACCACCCTTTCCCACTTGGCACCGCGCCAGAAACAAAAATGGCCTTATCTGTGGAGATTGGTCCCATGCACAAAGAGCCAGCAGGGAAAACTATGCCTTGTTCTAAAGCTCTTTGGGAACCGCTTGCGTAGCCCCCCAGACCTGGGGGCTGCAGGCTTTCCTGCTGCCTTCAGCCTCAAAACCACCCTTTTCCACTTGGCGTCACGCCAGGCCCAAAAATGGCCATATCTCAGGAGATTGGTCCCATGCACAAAGAGCCAGCAGGGAAAACTATGCCTTGTTCTATAACTCTTTGGGAACTGCTTGCGTAGCCCCACACACCTGGGGGCTGCAGGCTTTCCTGCTGCCTTCAGCCTCAAAACCACCCTTTCCCACTTGGCGCCTCGCTAGGCCCAAAAATGGCCATCTGTCTGGAGATTGGTCCCACGCCCAAAGAGCCAGCAGGGAAAACTATGCCTTGTTCTAAAGCTCTTTCGGAACCGCTTCCGTAGCCCCACACACTTGGGGGCTGCAGGCTTTCCTGCTGCCTTCAGCCTCACACCACCCTTTCCCACTTGGCGCCGCGCCAGGCACAAAAATGGCCTTATCTGTGGAGATTCGTCCCATGCACAAAGAGCCAGCAGGGAAAACTATGCCTTGTTCTCAAGCTCTTTTGGAACCTCTTGCGTAGCCCCACAGACCTGGGGGCTGCAGGCTTTCCTGCTGCCTTCAGCCTCAAAACCACCCTTTCCCACTTGGCGCCGCGCCAGACACAAAAATGGCCTTATCTGTGGAGATTGGTCCCATGCACAAAGAGCCAGCAGGGAAAACTATGCCTTGTTCTCAAGCTCTTTGGGAACCGCTTGCGTAGCCCCACAGACCTGGGGGCTGCAGGCTTTCCTGCTGCCTTCAGCCTCAAAACCACCCTTTCCCACTTGGCACCGCGCCAGAAACAAAAATGGCCTTATCTGTGGAGATTGGTCCCATGCACAAAGAGCCAGCAGGGAAAACTATGCCTTGTTCGAAAGCTCTTTGGGAACCGCTTGCGTAGCCCCACACACCTGGGGGCTGCAGGCTTTCCTGCTGCCTTCAGCCTCAAAACCACCCTTTTCCACTTGGCGTCACGCCAGGCCCAAAAATGGCCATCTGTCTGGAGATTGGTCCCATGCACAAAGAGCCAGCAGGGAAAACTATGCCTTGTTCGAAAGCTCTTTGGGAACCGCTTGCGTAGCCCCACACACCTGGGGGCTTCAGGCTTTCCTGCTGCCTTCAGCCTCAAAACCACCCTTTCCCACTTGGCGCCGCGCTAGGCCCAAAAATGGCCATATCTCAGGAGATCGGTCCCACGCCCAAAGAGCCAGCAGGGAAAACTATGCCTTGTTCTATAGCTCTTTGGGAACCGCTTGCGTAGCCCCACACACCTGGGGGCTGCAGGCTTTCCTGCTGCCTTCAGCCTCAAAACCACCCTTTCCCACTTGGCGTCACGCCAGGCCCAAAAATGGCCATCTGCCTGGAGATTGGTCCCACGCCCAAAGAGCCAGCAGGGAAAACTATGCCTTGTTCTAAAGCTCTTTGGGAACCGCTTGCGTAGCCCCACACACTTCGGGGCTGCAGGCTTTCCTGCTGCCTTCAGCCTCACACCACCCTTTCCCACTTGGCGCCGCGCCAGGCACAAAAATGGCCTTATCTCTGGAGATTGGTCCCATGCACAAAGAGCCAGCAGGGAAAACTATGCCTTGTTCTCAAGCTCTTTGGGAACCGCTTGCGTAGCCCCACACACCTGGGGGCTGCAGGCTTTCCTGCTGCCTTCAGCCTCAAAACCACCCTTTTCAACTTGGCGTCACGCAAGCCCCAAAAATGGCCTTATCTCTGGAGATTGTTCCCACGCCCAAAGAGCCAGCAGGGAAAACTATGCCTTGTTCTAAAGCTCTTTGGGAACCGCTTGCGTAGCCCCACACACCTGGGGGCTGCAGGCTTTCCTGCTGCCTTCAGCCTCAAAACCACCCTTTCCCACTTGGTATCACGCCAGGCCCAAAAATGGCCATCTCTCTGGAGATTGGTCCCACGCCCAAAGAGCCAGCAGGGAAAACTATGCCTTGTTCTAAAGCTCTTTGGGAACCGCTTGTGTAGCCCCACAGACCTGGGGGCTGCAGGCTTTCCTGCTGCCTTCAGCCTCAAAACCACCCTTTCCCACTTGGCGCCGCGCCAGGCCCAAAAATGGCCATTTGTCTGGAGATTGGTTCCACGCCCAAAGAGCCAGCAGGGAAAACTATGCCTTGTTCTATAACTCTTTGGGAACCGCTTGCTTAGCCCCACAGACCTGGGGGCTGCAGGCTTTCCTGCTGCCTTCAGCCTCAAAACCACCCTTTCCCACTTGGCGCCGCGCTAGGCCCAAAAATGGCCATATCTCAGGAGATTGGTCCCACGCCCAAAGAGCCAGCAGGGAAAACTATGCCTTGTTCTAAAGCTCCTTGGGAACCGCTTGCGTAGCCCCACACACCTGGGGGCTGCAGGCTTTCCTGCTGCCTTCAGCCTCAAAACCACCCTTTCCCACTTGGCGCCGCGCCAGACACAAAAATGGCCTTATCTGTGGAGATTGGTCCCATGCACAAAGAGCCAGCAGGGAAAACTATGCCTTTTTCTAAAGCTCTTTGGGAACCGCTTGCGTAGCCCCACAGACCTGGGGGCTGCAGGCTTTCCTGCTGCCTTCAGCCTCAAAACCACCCTTTCCCACTTGGCGCCGCGCTAGGCCCAAAAATGGCCATATCTCAGGAGATTGGTCCCACGCCCAAAGAGCCAGCAGGGAAAACTATGCCTTGTTCTATAGCTCTTTGGGAACCGCTTGCGTAGCCCCACACACTTGGGGGCTGCAGGCTTTCCTGCTGCCTTCAGCCTCAAAACCACCCTTTCCCACTTGGCGCCTCGCTAGGCCCAAAAATGGCCATCTGTCTGGAGATTGGTCCCACGCCCAAAGAGCCAGCAGGGAAAACTATGCCTTGTTCTAAAGCTCTTTCGGAACCGCTTGCGTAGCCCCACACACTTCGGGGCTGCAGGCTTTCCTGCTGCCTTCAGCCTCACACCACCCTTTCCCACTTGGCGCCGCGCCAGGCACAAAAATGGCCTTATCTCTGGAGATTGGTCCCACGCCCAAAGAGCCAGCAGGGAAAACTATGCCTTGTTCTAAAGCTCTTTGGGAACCGCTTGCGTAGCCCCACAGACCTGGGGGCTGCAGGCTTTCCTGCTGCCTTCAGCCTCAAAACCACCCTTTCCCACTTGGCGCCGCGCTAGGCCCAAAAATGGCCATATCTCAGGAGATCGGTCCCACGCCCAAAGAGCCAGCAGGGAAAACTATGCCTTGTTCTATAGCTCTTTGGGAACCGCTTGCGTAGCCCCACACACCTGGGGGCTGCAGGCTTTCCTGCTGCCTTCAGCCTCAAAACCACCCTTTCCCACTTGGCGCCTCGCTAGGCCCAAAAATGGCCATCTGTCTGGAGATTGGTCCCACGCCCAAAGAGCCAGCAGGGAAAACTATGCCTTGTTCTATAGCTCTTTGGGAACCGCTTGCGTAGCCCCACACACCTGGGGGCTGCAGGCTTTCCTGCTGCCTTCAGCCTCAAAACCACCCTTTCCCACTTGGCGTCACGCCAGGCCCAAAAATGGCCATCTGCCTGGAGATTGGTCCCACGCCCAAAGAGCCAGCAGGGAAAACTATGCCTTGTTCTAAAGCTCTTTCGGAACCGCTTCCGTAGCCCCACACACTTGGGGGCTGCAGGCTTTCCTGCTGCCTTCAGCCTCACACCACCCTTTCCCACTTGGCGCCGCGCCAGGCACAAAAATGGCCTTATCTCTGGAGATTGGTCCCATGCCCAAAGAGCCAGCAGGGAAAACTATGCCTTGTTCTCAAGCTCTTTGGGAACCGCTTGCGTAGCCCCACAGACCTGGGGGCTGCAGGCTTTCCTGCTGCCTTCAGCCTCAAAACCACCCTTTCCCATTTGGCGCCGCGCTAGGCCCAGAAATGGCCATATCTCAGGAGATTGGTCCCACGCCCAAAGAGCCAGCAGGGAAAACTATGCCTTGTTCTAAAGCTCTTTGGGAACCGCTTGCGTAGCCCCACACACTTCGGGGCTGCAGGCTTTCCTGCTGCCTTCAGCCTCACACCACCCTTTCCCACTTGGCGCCGCGCCAGGCACAAAAATGGCCTTATCTCTGGAGATTGGTCCCATGCACAAAGAGCCAGCAGGGAAAACTATGCCTTGTTCTCAAGCTCTTTGGGAACCGCTTGCGTAGCCCCACACACCTGGGGGCTGCAGGCTTTCCTGCTGCCTTCAGCCTCAAAACCACCCTTTTCAACTTGGCGTCACGCAAGCCCCAAAAATGGCCTTATCTCTGGAGATTGTTCCCACGCCCAAAGAGCCAGCAGGGAAAACTATGCCTTGTTCTAAAGCTCTTTGGGAACCGCTTGCGTAGCCCCACACACCTGGGGGCTGCAGGCTTTCCTGCTGCCTTCAGCCTCAAAACCACCCTTTCCCACTTGGTATCACGCCAGGCCCAAAAATGGCCATCTCTCTGGAGATTGGTCCCACGCCCAAAGAGCCAGCAGGGAAAACTATGCCTTGTTCTAAAGCTCTTTGGGAACCGCTTGTGTAGCCCCACAGACCTGGGGGCTGCAGGCTTTCCTGCTGCCTTCAGCCTCAAAACCACCCTTTCCCACTTGGCGCCGCGCCAGGCCCAAAAATGGCCATTTGTCTGGAGATTGGTTCCACGCCCAAAGAGCCAGCAGGGAAAACTATGCCTTGTTCTATAACTCTTTGGGAACCGCTTGCTTAGCCCCACAGACCTGGGGGCTGCAGGCTTTCCTGCTGCCTTCAGCCTCAAAACCACCCTTTCCCACTTGGCGCCGCGCTAGGCCCAAAAATGGCCATATCTCAGGAGATTGGTCCCACGCCCAAAGAGCCAGCAGGGAAAACTATGCCTTGTTCTAAAGCTCCTTGGGAACCGCTTGCGTAGCCCCACACACCTGGGGGCTGCAGGCTTTCCTGCTGCCTTCAGCCTCAAAACCACCCTTTCCCACTTGGCGCCGCGCCAGACACAAAAATGGCCTTATCTGTGGAGATTGGTCCCATGCACAAAGAGCCAGCAGGGAAAACTATGCCTTTTTCTAAAGCTCTTTGGGAACCGCTTGCGTAGCCCCACAGACCTGGGGGCTGCAGGCTTTCCTGCTGCCTTCAGCCTCAAAACCACCCTTTCCCACTTGGCGCCGCGCTAGGCCCAAAAATGGCCATATCTCAGGAGATTGGTCCCACGCCCAAAGAGCCAGCAGGGAAAACTATGCCTTGTTCTATAGCTCTTTGGGAACCGCTTGCGTAGCCCCACACACTTGGGGGCTGCAGGCTTTCCTGCTGCCTTCAGCCTCAAAACCACCCTTTCCCACTTGGCGCCTCGCTAGGCCCAAAAATGGCCATCTGTCTGGAGATTGGTCCCACGCCCAAAGAGCCAGCAGGGAAAACTATGCCTTGTTCTAAAGCTCTTTCGGAACCGCTTGCGTAGCCCCACACACTTCGGGGCTGCAGGCTTTCCTGCTGCCTTCAGCCTCACACCACCCTTTCCCACTTGGCGCCGCGCCAGGCACAAAAATGGCCTTATCTCTGGAGATTGGTCCCACGCCCAAAGAGCCAGCAGGGAAAACTATGCCTTGTTCTAAAGCTCTTTGGGAACCGCTTGCGTAGCCCCACAGACCTGGGGGCTGCAGGCTTTCCTGCTGCCTTCAGCCTCAAAACCACCCTTTCCCACTTGGCGCCGCGCTAGGCCCAAAAATGGCCATATCTCAGGAGATCGGTCCCACGCCCAAAGAGCCAGCAGGGAAAACTATGCCTTGTTCTATAGCTCTTTGGGAACCGCTTGCGTAGCCCCACACACCTGGGGGCTGCAGGCTTTCCTGCTGCCTTCAGCCTCAAAACCACCCTTTCCCACTTGGCGCCTCGCTAGGCCCAAAAATGGCCATCTGTCTGGAGATTGGTCCCACGCCCAAAGAGCCAGCAGGGAAAACTATGCCTTGTTCTATAGCTCTTTGGGAACCGCTTGCGTAGCCCCACACACCTGGGGGCTGCAGGCTTTCCTGCTGCCTTCAGCCTCAAAACCACCCTTTCCCACTTGGCGTCACGCCAGGCCCAAAAATGGCCATCTGCCTGGAGATTGGTCCCACGCCCAAAGAGCCAGCAGGGAAAACTATGCCTTGTTCTAAAGCTCTTTCGGAACCGCTTCCGTAGCCCCACACACTTGGGGGCTGCAGGCTTTCCTGCTGCCTTCAGCCTCACACCACCCTTTCCCACTTGGCGCCGCGCCAGGCACAAAAATGGCCTTATCTCTGGAGATTGGTCCCATGCCCAAAGAGCCAGCAGGGAAAACTATGCCTTGTTCTCAAGCTCTTTGGGAACCGCTTGCGTAGCCCCACAGACCTGGGGGCTGCAGGCTTTCCTGCTGCCTTCAGCCTCAAAACCACCCTTTCCCATTTGGCGCCGCGCTAGGCCCAGAAATGGCCATATCTCAGGAGATTGGTCCCACGCCCAAAGAGCCAGCAGGGAAAACTATGCCTTGTTCTAAAGCTCTTTGGGAACCGCTTGCGTAGCCCCACACACTTCGGGGCTGCAGGCTTTCCTGCTGCCTTCAGCCTCACACCACCCTTTCCCACTTGGCGCCGCGCCAGGCACAAAAATGGCCTTATCTCTGGAGATTGGTCCCACGCCCAAAGAGCCAGCAGGGAAAATTATGCCTTGTTCTAAAGCTCTTTGGGAACCGCTTGCGTAGCCCCACACACCTGGGGGCTGCAGGCTTTCCTGCTGCCTTCAGCCTCAAAACCACCCTTTCCCACTTGGCGCCTCGCTAGGCCCAAAAATGGCCATATCTCAGGAGATTGGTCCCACGCCCAAAGAGCCAGCAGGGAAAACTATGCCTTGTTCTCAAGCTCTTTGGGAACCGCTTGCGTAGCCCCACACACCTGGGGGCTGCAGGCTTTCCTGCTGCCTTCAGCCTCAAAACCACCCTTTCCCACTTGGCGCCGCGCCAGGCCCAAAAATGGCCATCGGTCTGGAGATTGGTCCCACGCCCAAAGAGCCAGCAGGTAAAACTATGCCTTGTTCTAAAGCTCTTTGGGAACCGGTTGCTTAGCCCCACAGACCTGGGGGCTGCAGGCTTTCCTGCTGCCTTCAGCCTCAAAACCACCCTTTCCCACTTGGCACCGCGCCAGAAACAAAAATGGCCATATCTCAGGAGATCGGTCCCACGCCCAAAGAGCCAGCAGGGAAAACTATGCCTTGTTCTATAGCTCTTTGGGAACCGCTTGCGTAGCCCCACACACCTGGGGGCTGCAGGCTTTCCTGCTGCCTTCAGCCTCAAAACCACCCTTTCCCACTTGGCGTCACGCCAGGCCCAAAAATGGCCATCTGTCTGGAGATTGGTCCCATGCACAAAGAGCCAGCAGGGAAAACTAGGCCTTGTTCTAAAGCTCTTTGGGAACTGCTTGCGTAGCCCACACACCTGGGGGCTGCAGGCTTTCCTGCTGCCTTCAGCCTCAAAACCACCCTTTCCCACTTGGCGCCTCGCTAGGCCCAAAAATGGCCATCTGTCTGGAGATTGGTCCCACGCCCAAAGAGCCAGCAGGGAAAACTATGCCTTGTTCTAAAGCTCTTTCGGAACCGCTTCCGTAGCCCCACACACCTGGGGGCTGCAGGCTTTCCTGCTGCCTTCAGCCTCAAAACCACCCTTTCCCACTTGGCGCCGCGCCAGGCACAAAAATGGCCTTATCTGTGGAGATTGGTCCCATGCACAAAGAGCCAGCAGGGAAAACTATGCCTTGTTCTCAAGCTCTTTTGGAACCTCTTGCGTAGCCCCACAGACCTGGGGGCTGCAGGCTTTCCTGCTGCCTTCAGCCTCAAAACCACCCTTTCCCACTTGGCGCCGCGCTAGGCCCAAAAATGGCCATATCTCAGGAGATTGGTCCCACGCCCAAAGAGCCAGCAGGGAAAACCATGCCTTGTTCTAAAGCTCTTTCGGAACCGCTTGCGTGGCCCCACACACCTGGGGGCTGCAGGCTTTCCTGCTGCCTTCAGCCTCAAAACCACCCTTTCCCACTTGGCGCCGCGCCAGACACAAAAATGGCCTTATCTGTGGAGATTGGTCCCATGCACAAAGAGCCAGCAGGGAAAACTATGCCTTGTTCTCAAGTTCTTTGGGAACCGCTTGCGTAGCCCCACAGACCTGGGGGCTGCAGGCTTTCCTGCTGCCTTCAGCCTCAAAACCACCCTTTCCCACTTGGCGCCGCGCTAGGCCCAAAAATGGCCATATCTCAGGAGATCGGTCCCACGCCCAAAGAGCCAGCAGGGAAAACTATGCCTTGTTCTATAGCTCTTTGGGAACCGCTTGCGTAGCCCCACACACCTGGGGGCTGCAGGCTTTCCTGCTGCCTTCAGCCTCAAAACCACCCTTTCCCACTTGGCGCCTCGCTAGGCCCAAAAATGGCCATCTGTCTGGAGATTGGTCCCACGCCCAAAGAGCCAGCAGGGAAAACTATGCCTTGTTCTATAGCTCTTTGGGAACCGCTTGCGTAGCCCCACACACCTGGGGGCTGCAGGCTTTCCTGCTGCCTTCAGCCTCAAAACCACCCTTTCCCACTTGGCGTCACGCCAGGCCCAAAAATGGCCATCTGCCTGGAGATTGGTCCCACGCCCAAAGAGCCAGCAGGGAAAACTATGCCTTGTTCTCAAGCTCTTTGGGAACCGCTTGCGTAGCCCCACACACTTGGGGGCTGCAGGCTTTCCTGCTGCCTTCAGCCTCACACCACCCTTTCCCACTTGGCGCCGCGCCAGGCACAAAAATGGCCTTATCTCTGGAGATTGGTCCCATGCACAAAGAGCCAGCAGGGAAAACTATGCCTTGTTCTCAAGCTCTTTGGGAACCGCTTGCGTAGCCCCACAGACCTGGGGGCTGCAGGCTTTCCTGCTGCCTTCAGCCTCAAAACCACCCTTTCCCACTTGGCGCCGCGCTAGGCCCAGAAATGGCCATATCTCAGGAGATTGGTCCCACGCCCAAAGAGCCAGCAGGGAAAACTATGCCTTGTTCTAAAGCTCTTTGGGAACCGCTTGCGTAGCCCCACACACTTCGGGGCTGCAGGCTTTCCTGCTGCCTTCAGCCTCACACCACCCTTTCCCACTTGGCGCCGCGCCAGGCACAAAAATGGCCTTATCTCTGGAGATTGGTCCCACGCCCAAAGAGCCAGCAGGGAAAACTATGCCTTGTTCTAAAGCTCTTTGGGAACCGCTTGCGTAGCCCCACACACCTGGGGGCTGCAGGCTTTCCTGCTGCCTTCAGCCTCAAAACCACCCTTTCCCACTTGGCGCCGCGCCAGGCCCAAAAATGGCCATATCTCAGGAGATTGGTCCCACGCCCAAAGAGCCAGCAGGGAAAACTATGCCTTGTTCTAAAGCTCTTTGGGAACCGCTTGCGTAGCCCCACACACCTGGGGGCTGCAGGCTTTCCTGCTGCCTTCAGCCTCAAAACCACCCTTTCCCACTTGGCGCCGCGCCAGGCCCAAAAATGGCCATTTGTCTGGAGATTGGTTCCACGCCCAAAGAGCCAGCAGGGAAAACTATGCCTTGTTCTAAAGCTCTTTGGGAACCGCTTGCTTAGCCCCACAGACCTGGGGGCTGCAGGCTTTCCTGCTGCCTTCAGCCTCAAAACCACCCTTTCCCACTTGGCGCCTCGCTAGGCCAAAAAATGGCCATATCTCAGGAGATTGGTCCCACGCCCAAAGAGCCAGCAGGGAAAACTATGCCTTGTTCGAAAGCTCTTTGGGAACCGCTTGCGTAGCCCCACACACCTGGGGGCTGCAGGCTTTCCTGCTGCCTTCAGCCTCAAAACCACCCTTTCCCACTTGGCACCGCGCCAGAAACAAAAATGGCCTTATCTGTGGAGATTGGTCCCATGCACAAAGAGCCAGCAGGGAAAACTATGCCTTGTTCTCAAGCTCTTTGGGAACCGCTTGCGTAGCCCCACACACCTGGGGGCTGCAGGCTTTCCTGCTGCCTTCAGCCTCAAAACCACCCTTTTCCACTTGGCGTCACGCCAGGCCCAAAAATGGCCATCTGTCTGGAGATTGGTCCCACGCCCAAAGAGCCAGCAGGGAAAACTATGCCTTGTTCTAAAGCTCTTTGGGAACTGCTTGCGTAGCCCACACACCTGGGGGCTGCAGGCTTTCCTGCTGCCTTCAGCCTCAAAACCACCCTTTCCCACTTGGCGCCTCGCTAGGCCCAAAAATGGCCATCTGTCTGGAGATTGGTCCCACGCCCAAAGAGCCAGCAGGGAAAACTATGCCTTGTTCTAAAGCTCTTTCGGAACCGCTTGCGTAGCCCCACACACCTGGGGGCTGCAGGCTTTCCTGCTGCCTTCAGCCTCACACCACCCTTTCCCACTTGGCGCCGCGCCAGGCACAAAAATGGCCTTATCTGTGGATATTGGTCCCATGCACAAAGAGCCAGCAGGGAAAACTATGCCTTGTTCTCAAGCTCTTTTGGAACCTCTTGCGTAGCCCCACAGACCTGGGGGCTGCAGGCTTTCCTGCTGCCTTCAGCCTCAAAACCACCCTTTCCCACTTGGCGCCGCGCTAGGCCCAAAAATGGCCATATCTCAGGAGATTGGTCCCACGCCCAAAGAGCCAGCAGGGAAAACTATGCCTTGTTCTAAAGCTCTTTCGGAACCGCTTGCGTGGCCCCACACACCTGGGGGCTGCAGGCTTTCCTGCTGCCTTCAGCCTCAAAACCACCCTTTCCCACTTGGCACCGCGCCAGACACAAAAATGGCCTTATCTGTGGAGATTGGTCCCATGCACAAAGAGCCAGCAGGGGAAACTATGCCATGTTCTAAAGCTCTTTCGGAACCGCTTGCGTAGCCCCACAGACCTGGGGGCTGCAGGCTTTGCTGCTGCCTTCAGCCTCAAAACCACCCTTTCCCACTTGGCGCCGCGCTAGGCCCAAAAATGGCCATATCTCAGGAGATCGGTCCCACGCCCAAAGAGCCAGCAGGGCAAACTATGCCTTGTTCTATAGCTCTTTGGGAACCGCTTGCGTAGCCCCACACACCTGGGGGCTGCAGGCTTTCCTGCTGCCTTCAGCCTCAAAACCACCCTTTCCCACTTGGCGCCTCGCTAGGCCCAAAAATGGCCATCTGTCTGGAGATTGGTCCCACGCCCAAAGAGCCAGCAGGGAAAACTATGCCTTGTTCTATAGCTCTTTGGGAACCGCTTGCGTAGCCCCACACACCTGGGGGCTGCAGGCTTTCCTGCTGCCTTCAGCCTCAAAACCACCCTTTCCCACTTGGCGTCACGCCAGGCCCAAAAATGGCCATCTGCCTGGAGATTGGTCCCACGCCCAAAGAGCCAGCAGGGAAAACTATGCCTTGTTCTATAGCTCTTTGGGAACCGCTTGCGTAGCCCCACAGACCTGGGGGCTGCAGGCTTTCCTGCTGCCTTCAGCCTCAAAACCACCCTTTCCCACTTGGCGCCTCGCTAGGCCCAAAAATGGCCATCTGTCTGGAGATTGGTCCCACGCCCAAAGAGCCAGCAGGGAAAACTATGCCTTGTTCTAAAGCTCTTTCGGAACCGCTTGCGTAGCCCCACACACTTGGGGGCTGCAGGCTTTCCTGCTGCCTTCAGCCTCACACCACCCTTTCCCACTTGGCGCCGCGCCAGGCACAAAAATGGCCTTATCTCTGGAGATTGGTCCCATGCACAAAGAGCCAGCAGGGAAAACTATGCCTTGTTCTCAAGCTCTTTGGGAACCGCTTGCGTAGCCCCACACACCTGGGGGCTGCAGGCTTTCCTGCTGCCTTCAGCCTCAAAACCACCCTTTTCAACTTGGCGTCACGCAAGGCCCAAAAATGGCCTTATCTGTGGAGATTGTTCCCACGCCCAAAGAGCCAGCAGGGAAAACTATGCCTTGTTCTAAAGCTCTTTGGGAACCGCTTGCGTAGCCCCACACACCTGGGGGCTGCAGGCTTTCCTGCTGCCTTCAGCCTCAAAACCACCCTTTTCCACTTGGTATCACACCAGGCCCAAAAATGCCCATCTGCCTGGAGATTGGTCCCACGCCCAAAGAGCCAGCAGGGAAAACTATGCCTTGTTCTAAAGCTCTTTCGGAACCGCTTGCGTAGCCCCACACACTTGGGGGCTGCAGGCTTTCCTGCTGCCTTCAGCCTCAAAACCACCCTTTCCCACTTGGCGCCTCGCTAGGCCCAAAAATGGCCATCTGTCTGGAGATTGGTCCCACGCCCAAAGAGCCAGCAGGGAAAACTATGCCTTGTTCTAAAGCTCTTTCGGAACCGCTTGCGTAGCCCCACACACTTCGGGGCTGCAGGCTTTCCTGCTGCCTTCAGCCTCACACCACCCTTTCCCACTTGGCGCCGCGCCAGGCACAAAAATGGCCTTATCTCTGGAGACTGGTCCCACGACCAAAGAGCCAGCAGGGAAAACTATGCCTTGTTCTAAAGCTCTTTGGGAACCGCTTGCGTAGCCCCACACACCTGGGGGCTGCAGACTTTCCTGCTGCCTTCAGCCTCAAAACCACCCTTTCCCACTTGGCGCCTCGCTAGGCCCAAAAATGGCCATCTGTCTGGAGATTGGTCCCACGCCCAAAGAGCCAGCAGGGAAAACTATGCCTTGTTCTAAAGCTCTTTGGGAACCGCTTGCGTAGCCCCACACACCTGGGGGCTGCAGGCTTTCCTGCTGCCTTCAGCCTCACACCACCCTTTCCCACTTGGCGCCGCGCCAGGCACAAAAATGGCCTTATCTGTGGATATTGGTCCCATGCACAAAGAGCCAGCAGGGAAAACTATGCCTTGTTCTCAAGCTCTTTTGGAACCTCTTGCGTAGCCCCACAGACCTGGGGGCTGCAGGCTTTCCTGCTGCCTTCAGCCTCAAAACCACCCTTTCCCACTTGGCGCCGCGCTAGGCCCAAAAATGGCCATATCTCAGGAGATTGGTCCCACGCCCAAAGAGCCAGCAGGGAAAACTATGCCTTGTTCTAAAGCTCTTTCGGAACCGCTTGCGTGGCCCCACACACCTGGGGGCTGCAGGCTTTCCTGCTGCCTTCAGCCTCAAAACCACCCTTTCCCACTTGGCACCGCGCCAGACACAAAAATGGCCTTATCTGTGGAGATTGGTCCCATGCACAAAGAGCCAGCAGGGAAAACTATGCCATGTTCTAAAGCTCTTTCGGAACCGCTTGCGTAGCCCCACAGACCTGGGGGCTGCAGGCTTTGCTGCTGCCTTCAGCCTCAAAACCACCCTTTCCCACTTGGCGCCGCGCTAGGCCCAAAAATGGCCATATCTCAGGAGATCGGTCCCACGCCCAAAGAGCCAGCAGGGAAAACTATGCCTTGTTCTATAGCTCTTTGGGAACCGCTTGCGTAGCCCCACACACCTGGGGGCTGCAGGCTTTCCTGCTGCCTTCAGCCTCAAAACCACCCTTTCCCACTTGGCGCCTCGCTAGGCCCAAAAATGGCCATCTGTCTGGAGATTGGTCCCACGCCCAAAGAGCCAGCAGGGAAAACTATGCCTTGTTCTATAGCTCTTTGGGAACCGCTTGCGTAGCCCCACACACCTGGGGGCTGCAGGCTTTCCTGCTGCCTTCAGCCTCAAAACCACCCTTTCCCACTTGGCGTCACGCCAGGCCCAAAAATGGCCATCTGCCTGGAGATTGGTCCCACGCCCAAAGAGCCAGCAGGGAAAACTATGCCTTGTTCTATAGCTCTTTGGGAACCGCTTGCGTAGCCCCACAGACCTGGGGGCTGCAGGCTTTCCTGCTGCCTTCAGCCTCAAAACCACCCTTTCCCACTTGGCGCCTCGCTAGGCCCAAAAATGGCCATCTGTCTGGAGATTGGTCCCACGCCCAAAGAGCCAGCAGGGAAAACTATGCCTTGTTCTAAAGCTCTTTCGGAACCGCTTGCGTAGCCCCACACACTTGGGGGCTGCAGGCTTTCCTGCTGCCTTCAGCCTCACACCACCCTTTCCCACTTGGCGCCGCGCCAGGCACAAAAATGGCCTTATCTCTGGAGATTGGTCCCATGCACAAAGAGCCAGCAGGGAAAACTATGCCTTGTTCTCAAGCTCTTTGGGAACCGCTTGCGTAGCCCCACACACCTGGGGGCTGCAGGCTTTCCTGCTGCCTTCAGCCTCAAAACCACCCTTTTCAACTTGGCGTCACGCAAGGCCCAAAAATGGCCTTATCTGTGGAGATTGTTCCCACGCCCAAAGAGCCAGCAGGGAAAACTATGCCTTGTTCTAAAGCTCTTTGGGAACCGCTTGCGTAGCCCCACACACCTGGGGGCTGCAGGCTTTCCTGCTGCCTTCAGCCTCAAAACCACCCTTTTCCACTTGGTATCACACCAGGCCCAAAAATGCCCATCTGCCTGGAGATTGGTCCCACGCCCAAAGAGCCAGCAGGGAAAACTATGCCTTGTTCTAAAGCTCTTTCGGAACCGCTTGCGTAGCCCCACACACTTGGGGGCTGCAGGCTTTCCTGCTGCCTTCAGCCTCAAAACCACCCTTTCCCACTTGGCGCCTCGCTAGGCCCAAAAATGGCCATCTGTCTGGAGATTGGTCCCACGCCCAAAGAGCCAGCAGGGAAAACTATGCCTTGTTCTAAAGCTCTTTCGGAACCGCTTGCGTAGCCCCACACACTTCGGGGCTGCAGGCTTTCCTGCTGCCTTCAGCCTCACACCACCCTTTCCCACTTGGCGCCGCGCCAGGCACAAAAATGGCCTTATCTCTGGAGATTGGTCCCACGACCAAAGAGCCAGCAGGGAAAACTATGCCTTGTTCTCAAGCTCTTTGGGAACCGCTTGCGTAGCCCCACACACCTGGGGGCTGCAGGCTTTCCTGCTGCCTTCAGCCTCAAAACCACCCTTTCCCACTTGGCGCCTCGCTAGGCCCAAAAATGGCCATCTGTCTGGAGATTGGTCCCACGCCCAAAGAGCCAGCAGGGAAAACTATGCCTTGTTCTAAAGCTCTTTCGGAACCGCTTCCGTAGCCCCACACACTTGGGGGCTGCAGGCTTTCCTGCTGCCTTCAGCCTCACACCACCCTTTCCCACTTGGCGCCGCGCCAGGCACAAAAATGGCCTTATCTGTGGAGATTGGTCCCATGCACAAAGAGCCAGCAGGGAAAACTATGCCTTGTTCTCAAGCTCTTTTGGAACCTCTTGCGTAGCCCCACAGACCTGGGGGCTGCAGGCTTTCCTGCTGCCTTCAGCCTCAAAACCACCCTTTCCCACTTGGCGCCGCGCTAGGCCCAAAAATGGCCATATCTCAGGAGATTGGTCCCACGCCCAAAGAGCCAGCAGGGAAAACCATGCCTTGTTCTAAAGCTCTTTCGGAACCGCTTGCGTGGCCCCACACACCTGGGGGCTGCAGGCTTTCCTGCTGCCTTCAGCCTCAAAACCACCCTTTCCCACTTGGCGCCGCGCTAGGCCCAAAAATGGCCATATCTCAGGAGATCGGTCCCACGCCCAAAGAGCCAGCAGGGAAAACTATGCCTTGTTCTATAGCTCTTTGGGAACCGCTTGCGTAGCCCCACACACCTGGGGGCTGCAGGCTTTCCTGCTGCCTTCAGCCTCAAAACCACCCTTTCCCACTTGGCGCCTCGCTAGGCCCAAAAATGGCCATCTGTCTGGAGATTGGTCCCACGCCCAAAGAGCCAGCAGGGAAAACTATGCCTTGTTCTATAGCTCTTTGGGAACCGCTTGCGTAGCCCCACACACCTGGGGGCTGCAGGCTTTCCTGCTGCCTTCAGCCTCAAAACCACCCTTTCCCACTTGGCGTCACGCCAGGCCCAAAAATGGCCATCTGCCTGGAGATTGGTCCCACGCCCAAAGAGCCAGCAGGGAAAACTATGCCTTGTTCTCAAGCTCTTTGGGAACCGCTTGCGTAGCCCCACACACTTGGGGGCTGCAGGCTTTCCTGCTGCCTTCAGCCTCACACCACCCTTTCCCACTTGGCGCCGCGCCAGGCACAAAAATGGCCTTATCTCTGGAGATTGGTCCCATGCACAAAGAGCCAGCAGGGAAAACTATGCCTTGTTCTCAAGCTCTTTTGGAACCTCTTGCGTAGCCCCACAGACCTGGGGGCTGCAGGCTTTCCTGCTGCCTTCAGCCTCAAAACCACCCTTTCCCACTTGGCGCCGCGCTAGGCCCAGAAATGGCCATATCTCAGGAGATTGGTCCCACGCCCAAAGAGCCAGCAGGGAAAACTATGCCTTGTTCTAAAGCTCTTTGGGAACCGCTTGCGTAGCCCCACACACTTCGGGGCTGCAGGCTTTCCTGCTGCCTTCAGCCTCACACCACCCTTTCCCACTTGGCGCCGCGCCAGGCACAAAAATGGCCTTATCTCTGGAGATTGGTCCCACGCCCAAAGAGCCAGCAGGGAAAACTATGCCTTGTTCTAAAGCTCTTTGGGAACCGCTTGCGTAGCCCCACACACCTGGGGGCTGCAGGCTTTCCTGCTGCCTTCAGCCTCAAAACCACCCTTTCCCACTTGGCGCCGCGCCAGGCCCAAAAATGGCCATATCTCAGGAGATTGGTCCCACGCCCAAAGAGCCAGCAGGGAAAACTATGCCTTGTTCTAAAGCTCTTTGGGAACCGCTTGCGTAGCCCCACACACCTGGGGGCTGCAGGCTTTCCTGCTGCCTTCAGCCTCAAAACCACCCTTTCCCACTTGGCGCCGCGCCAGGCCCAAAAATGGCCATTTGTCTGGAGATTGGTTCCACGCCCAAAGAGCCAGCAGGGAAAACTATGCCTTGTTCTAAAGCTCTTTGGGAACCGCTTGCTTAGCCCCACAGACCTGGGGGCTGCAGGCTTTCCTGCTGCCTTCAGCCTCAAAACCACCCTTTCCCACTTGGCGCCTCGCTAGGCCAAAAAATGGCCATATCTCAGGAGATTGGTCCCAGGCCCAAAGAGCCAGCAGGGAAAACTATGCCTTGTTCTCAAGCTCTTTGGGAACCGCTTGCGTAGCCCCACACACCTGGGGGCTGCAGGCTTTCCTGCTGCCTTCAGCCTCAAAACCACCCTTTCCCACTTGGCACCGCGCCAGAAACAAAAATGGCCTTATCTGTGGAGATTGGTCCCACGCACAAAGAGCCAGCAGGGAAAACTATGCCTTGTTCTCAAGCTCTTTGGGAACCGCTTGCGTAGCCCCCCAGACCTGGGGGCTGCAGGCTTTCCTGCTGCCTTCAGCCTCAAAACCACCCTTTTCCACTTGGCGTCACGCCAGGCCCAAAAATGGCCATCTGTCTGGAGATTGGTCCCACGCCCAAAGAGCCAGCAGGGAAAACTATGCCTTGTTCTAAAGCTCTTTGGGAACTGCTTGCGTAGCCCACACACCTGGGGGCTGCAGGCTTTCCTGCTGCCTTCAGCCTCAAAACCACCCTTTCCCACTTGGCGCCTCGCTAGGCCCAAAAATGGCCATCTGTCTGGAGATTGGTCCCACGCCCAAAGAGCCAGCAGGGAAAACTATGCCTTGTTCTAAAGCTCTTTCGGAACCGCTTGCGTAGCCCCACACACCTGGGGGCTGCAGGCTTTCCTGCTGCCTTCAGCCTCACACCACCCTTTCCCACTTGGCGCCGCGCCAGGCACAAAAATGGCCTTATCTGTGGAGATTGGTCCCATGCACAAAGAGCCAGCAGGGAAAACTATGCCTTGTTCTCAAGCTCTTTTGGAACCTCTTGCGTAGCCCCACAGACCTGGGGGCTGCAGGCTTTCCTGCTGCCTTCAGCCTCAAAACCACCCTTTCCCACTTGGCGCCGCGCTAGGCCCAAAAATGGCCATATCTCAGGAGATTGGTCCCACGCCCAAAGAGCCAGCAGGGAAAACTATGCCTTGTTCTAAAGCTCTTTCGGAACCGCTTGCGTGGCCCCACACACCTGGGGGCTGCAGGCTTTCCTGCTGCCTTCAGCCTCAAAACCACCCTTTCCCACTTGGCGCCGCGCCAGACACAAAAATGGCCTTATCTGTGGAGATTGGTCCCATGCACAAAGAGCCAGCAGGGAAAACTATGCCATGTTCTAAAGCTCTTTGGGAACCGCTTGCGTAGCCCCACAGACCTGGGGGCTGCAGGCTTTGCTGCTGCCTTCAGCCTCAAAACCACCCTTTCCCACTTGGCGCCGCGCTAGGCCCAAAAATGGCCATCTGTCTGGAGATTGGTCCCACGCCCAAAGAGACAGCAGGGAAAACTATGCCTTGTTCTAAAGCTCTTTCGGAACCGCTTGCGTAGCCCCACACACTTGGGGGCTGCAGGCTTTCCTGCTGCCTTCAGACTCAAAACCACCCTTTCCCACTTGGCGTCACGCCAGGCCCAAAAATGGCCATCTGTCTGGAGATTGGTCCCACGCCCAAAGAGCCAGCAGGGAAAACTATGCCTTGTTCTAAAGCTCTTTGGGAACCGCTTGCGTAGCCCCACAGACCTGGGGGCTGCAGGCTTTCCTGCTGCCTTCAGCCTCCAAACCACCCTTTTCCACTTGGCGCCTCGCTAGGCCCAAAAATGGCCATCTGTCTGGAGATTGGTCCCACGCCCAAAGAGCCAGCAGGGAAAACTATGCCTTGTTCTAAAGCTCTTTCGGAACCGCTTGCGTAGCCCCACACACTTGGGGGCTGCAGGCTTTCCTGCTGCCTTCAGCCTCACACCACCCTTTCCCACTTGGCGCCGCGCCAGGCACAAAAATGGCCTTATCTCTGGAGATTGGTCCCATGCACAAAGAGCCAGCAGGGAAAACTATGCCTTGTTCTAAAGCTCTTTGGGAACCGCTTGCGTAGCCCCACACACCTGGGGGCTGCAGGCTTTCCTGCTGCCTTCAGCCTCACACCACCCTTTCCCACTTGGCGCCGCGCCAGGCACAAAAATGGCCTTATCTCTGGAGATTGGTCCCACGCCCAAAGAGCCAGCAGGGAAAACTATGCCTTGTTCTCAAGCTCTTTGGGAACCGCTTGCGTAGCCCCACACACCTGGGGGCTGCAGGCTTTCCTGCTGCCTTCAGCCTCAAAACCACCCTTTTCCACTTGGTATCACACCAGGCCCAAAAATGCCCATCTGCCTGGAGATTGGTCCCACGCCCAAAGAGCCAGCAGGGAAAACTATGCCTTGTTCTAAAGCTCTTTCGGAACCGCTTGCGTAGCCCCACACACTTGGGGGCTGCAGGCTTTCCTGCTGCCTTCAGCCTCAAAACCACCCTTTCCCACTTGGCGCCTCGCTAGGCCCAAAAATGGCCATCTGTCTGGAGATTGGTCCCACGCCCAAAGAGCCAGCAGGGAAAACTATGCCTTGTTCTAAAGCTCTTTGGGAACCGCTTGCGTAGCCCCACACACTTCGGGGCTGCAGGCTTTCCTGCTGCCTTCAGCCTCACACCACCCTTTCCCACTTGGCGCCGCGCCAGGCCCAAAAATGGCCTTATCTCTGGAGATTGGTCCCACGCCCAAAGAGCCAGCAGGGAAAACTATGCCTTGTTCTAAAGCTCTTTGGGAACCGCTTGCGTAGCCCCACACACCTGGGGGCTGCAGGCTTTCCTGCTGCCTTCAGCCTCAAAACCACCCTTTCCCACTTGGCGCCGCGCCAGGCCCAAAAATGGCCATATCTCAGGAGATTGGTCCCACGCCCAAAGAGCCAGCAGGGAAAACTATGCCTTGTTCTAAAGCTCTTTGGGAACCGCTTGCGTAGCCCCACACACCTGGGGGCTGCAGGCTTTCCTGCTGCCTTCAGCCTCAAAACCACCCTTTCCCACTTGGCGCCGCGCCAGGCCCAAAAATGGCCATTTGTCTGGAGATTGGTTCCACGCCCAAAGAGCCAGCAGGGAAAACTATGCCTTGTTCTAAAGCTCTTTGGGAACCGCTTGCTTAGCCCCACAGACCTGGGGGCTGCAGGCTTTCCTGCTGCCTTCAGCCTCAAAACCACCCTTTCCCACTTGGCGCCTCGCTAGGCCAAAAAATGGCCATATCTCAGGAGATTGGTCCCACGCCCAAAGAGCCAGCAGGGAAAACTATGCCTTGTTCTCAAGCTCTTTGGGAACCGCTTGCGTAGCCCCACACACCTGGGGGCTGCAGGCTTTCCTGCTGCCTTCAGCCTCAAAACCACCCTTTCCCACTTGGCACCGCGCCAGAAACAAAAATGGCCTTATCTGTGGAGATTGGTCCCACGCACAAAGAGCCAGCAGGGAAAACTATGCCTTGTTCTCAAGCTCTTTGGGAACCGCTTGCGTAGCCCCACACACCTGGGGGCTGCAGGCTTTCCTGCTGCCTTCAGCCTCAAAACCACCCTTTTCCACTTGGCGTCACGCCAGGCCCAAAAATGGCCATCTGTCTGGAGATTGGTCCCACGCCCAAAGAGCCAGCAGGGAAAACTATGCCTTGTTCTAAAGCTCTTTGGGAACTGCTTGCGTAGCCCACACACCTGGGGGCTGCAGGCTTTCCTGCTGCCTTCAGCCTCAAAACCACCCTTTCCCACTTGGCGCCTCGCTAGGCCCAAAAATGGCCATCTGTCTGGAGATTGGTCCCACGCCCAAAGAGCCAGCAGGGAAAACTATGCCTTGTTCTAAAGCTCTTTCGGAACCGCTTGCGTAGCCCCACACACCTGGGGGCTGCAGGCTTTCCTGCTGCCTTCAGCCTCACACCACCCTTTCCCACTTGGCGCCGCGCCAGGCACAAAAATGGCCTTATCTGTGGAGATTGGTCCCATGCACAAAGAGCCAGCAGGGAAAACTATGCCTTGTTCTCAAGCTCTTTTGGAACCTCTTGCGTAGCCCCACAGACCTGGGGGCTGCAGGCTTTCCTGCTGCCTTCAGCCTCAAAACCACCCTTTCCCACTTGGCGCCGCGCTAGGCCCAAAAATGGCCATATCTCAGGAGATTGGTCCCACGCCCAAAGAGCCAGCAGGGAAAACTATGCCTTGTTCTAAAGCTCTTTCGGAACCGCTTGCGTGGCCCCACACACCTGGGGGCTGCAGGCTTTCCTGCTGCCTTCAGCCTCAAAACCACCCTTTCCCACTTGGCGCCGCGCCAGACACAAAAATGGCCTTATCTGTGGAGATTGGTCCCATGCACAAAGAGCCAGCAGGGAAAACTATGCCATGTTCTAAAGCTCTTTGGGAACCGCTTGCGTAGCCCCACAGACCTGGGGGCTGCAGGCTTTGCTGCTGCCTTCAGCCTCAAAACCACCCTTTCCCACTTGGCGCCGCGCTAGGCCCAAAAATGGCCATCTGTCTGGAGATTGGTCCCACGCCCAAAGAGCCAGCAGGGAAAACTATGCCTTGTTCTAAAGCTCTTTCGGAACCGCTTGCGTAGCCCCACACACTTGGGGGCTGCAGGCTTTCCTGCTGCCTTCAGACTCAAAATCACCCCTTCCCACTTGGCGCCGCGCCAGGCCCAAAAATGGCCATCGGTTTAGAGATTGGTCCCACGCCCAAAGAGCCAGCAGGGAAAACTATGCCTTGTTCTCAAGCTCTTTGGGAACCGCTTGCGTAGCCCCACACACCTGGGGGCTGCAGGCATTCCTGCTGCCTTCAGCCTCAAAACCACCCTTTCCCACTTGGCGTCACGCCAGGCCCAAAAATGGCCATCTGTCTGGAGATTGGTCCCACGCCCAAAGAGCCAGCAGGGAAAACTATGCCTTGTTCTAAAGCTCTTTGGGAACCGCTTGCGTAGCCCAACAGACCTGGGGGCTGCAGGCTTTCCTGCTGCCTTCAGCCTCCAAACCACCCTTTTCCACTTGGCGCCTCGCTAGGCCCAAAAATGGCCATCTGTCTGGAGATTGGTCCCACGCCCAAAGAGCCAGCAGGGAAAACTATGCCTTGTTCTAAAGCTCTTTCGGAACCGCTTGCGTAGCCCCACACACTTGGGGGCTGCAGGCTTTCCTGCTGCCTTCAGCCTCACACCACCCTTTCCCACTTGGCGCCGCGCCAGGCACAAAAATGGCCTTATCTCTGGAGATTGGTCCCATGCACAAAGAGCCAGCAGGGAAAACTATGCCTTGTTCTAAAGCTCTTTGGGAACCGCTTGCGTAGCCCCACACACCTGGGGGCTGCAGGCTTTCCTGCTGCCTTCAGCCTCAAAACCACCCTTTTCCACTTGGTATCACACCAGGCCCAAAAATGCCCATCTGCCTGGAGATTGGTCCCACGCCCAAAGAGCCAGCAGGGAAAACTATGCCTTGTTCTAAAGCTCTTTCGGAACCGCTTGCGTAGCCCCACACACTTGGGGGCTGCAGGCTTTCCTGCTGCCTTCAGCCTCAAAACCACCCTTTCCCACTTGGCGCCTCGCTAGGCCCAAAAATGGCCATCTGTCTGGAGATTGGTCCCACGCCCAAAGAGCCAGCAGGGAAAACTATGCCTTGTTCTAAAGCTCTTTCGGAACCGCTTGCGTAGCCCCACACACTTCGGGGCTGCAGGCTTTCCTGCTGCCTTCAGCCTCACACCACCCTTTCCCACTTGGCGCCGCGCCAGGCACAAAAATGGCCTTATCTCTGGAGATTGGTCCCACGCCCAAAGAGCCAGCAGGGAAAACTATGCCTTGTTCTAAAGCTCTTTGGGAACCGCTTGCGTAGCCCCACACACCTGGGGGCTGCAGGCATTCCTGCTGCCTTCAGCCTCAAAACCACCCTTTCCCACTTGGCGTCACGCCAGGCCCAAAAATGGCCATCTGTCTGGAGATTGGTCCCACGCCCAAAGAGCCAGCAGGGAAAACTATGCCTTGTTCTAAAGCTCTTTGGGAACCGCTTGCGTAGCCCAACAGACCTGGGGGCTGCAGGCTTTCCTGCTGCCTTCAGCCTCCAAACCACCCTTTTCCACTTGGCGCCTCGCTAGGCCCAAAAATGGCCATCTGTCTGGAGATTGGTCCCACGCCCAAAGAGCCAGCAGGGAAAACTATGCCTTGTTCTAAAGCTCTTTCGGAACCGCTTGCGTAGCCCCACACACTTGGGGGCTGCAGGCTTTCCTGCTGCCTTCAGCCTCACACCACCCTTTCCCACTTGGCGCCGCGCCAGGCACAAAAATGGCCTTATCTCTGGAGATTGGTCCCATGCACAAAGAGCCAGCAGGGAAAACTATGCCTTGTTCTAAAGCTCTTTGGGAACCGCTTGCGTAGCCCCACACACCTGGGGGCTGCAGGCTTTCCTGCTGCCTTCAGCCTCAAAACCACCCTTTTCCACTTGGTATCACACCAGGCCCAAAAATGCCCATCTGCCTGGAGATTGGTCCCACGCCCAAAGAGCCAGCAGGGAAAACTATGCCTTGTTCTAAAGCTCTTTCGGAACCGCTTGCGTAGCCCCACACACTTGGGGGCTGCAGGCTTTCCTGCTGCCTTCAGCCTCAAAACCACCCTTTCCCACTTGGCGCCTCGCTAGGCCCAAAAATGGCCATCTGTCTGGAGATTGGTCCCACGCCCAAAGAGCCAGCAGGGAAAACTATGCCTTGTTCTAAAGCTCTTTCGGAACCGCTTGCGTAGCCCCACACACTTCGGGGCTGCAGGCTTTCCTGCTGCCTTCAGCCTCACACCACCCTTTCCCACTTGGCGCCGCGCCAGGCACAAAAATGGCCTTATCTCTGGAGATTGGTCCCACGCCCAAAGAGCCAGCAGGGAAAACTATGCCTTGTTCTAAAGCTCTTTGGGAACCGCTTGCGTAGCCCCACACACCTGGGGGCTGCAGGCTTTCCTGCTGCCTTCAGCCTCAAAACCACCCTTTCCCACTTGGCGCCTCGCTAGGCCCAAAAATGGCCATCTGTCTGGAGATTGGTCCCACGCCCAAAGAGCCAGCAGGGAAAACTATGCCTTGTTCTATAGCTCTTTCGGAACCGCTTCCGTAGCCCCACACACTTGGGGGCTGCAGGCTTTCCTGCTGCCTTCAGCCTCAAAACCACCCTTTCCCACTTGGCGCCGCGCTAGGCCCAAAAATGGCCATATCTCAGGAGATCGGTCCCACGCCCAAAGAGCCAGCAGGGAAAACTATGCCTTGTTCTATAGCTCTTTGGGAACCGCTTGCGTAGCCCCCCAGACCTGGGGGCTGCAGGCTTTCCTGCTGCCTTCAGCCTCAAAACCACCCTTTCCCACTTGGCGCCGCGCTAGGCCCAGAAATGGCCATATCTCAGGAGATTGGTCCCACGCCCAAAGAGCCAGCAGGGAAAACTATGCCTTGTTCTAAAGCTCTTTCGGAACCGCTTGCGTAGCCCCACAGACCTGGGGGCTGCAGGCTTTCCTGCTGCCTTCAGCCTCAAAACCACCCTTTCCCACTTGGCGCCTCGCTAGGCCCAAAAATGGCCATCTGTCTGGAGATTGGTCCCACGCCCAAAGAGCCAGCAGGGAAAACTATGCCTTGTTCTAAAGCTCTTTCGGAACCGCTTCCGTAGCCCCACACACTTGGGGGCTGCAGGCTTTCCTGCTGCCTTCAGCCTCACACCACCCTTTCCCACTTGGCGCCGCGCCAGGCACAAAAATGGCCTTATCTGTGGAGATTCGTCCCATGCACAAAGAGCCAGCAGGGAAAACTATGCCTTGTTCTCAAGCTCTTTTGGAACCTCTTGCGTAGCCCCACACACCTGGGGGCTGCAGGCTTTCCTGCTGCCTTCAGCCTCAAAACCACCCTTTCCCACTTGGCGCCGCGCTAGGCCCAAAAATGGCCATATCTCAGGAGATTGGTCCCACGCCCAAAGAGCCAGCAGGGAAAACTATGCCTTGTTCTAAAGCTCTTTCGGAACCGCTTGCGTAGCCCCACAGACCTGGGGGCTGCAGGCTTTCCTGCTGCCTTCAGCCTCAAAACCACCCTTTCCCACTTGGCGCCGCGCCAGACACAAAAATGGCCTTATCTGTGGAGATTGGTCCCATGCACAAAGAGCCAGCAGGGAAAACTATGCCTTGTTCTCAAGCTCTTTGGGAACCGCTTGCGTAGCCCCACAGACCTGGGGGCTGCAGGCTTTCCTGCTGCCTTCAGCCTCAAAACCACCCTTTCCCACTTGGCACCGCGCCAGAAACAAAAATGGCCTTATCTGTGGAGATTGGTCCCATGCACAAAGAGCCAGCAGGGAAAACTATGCCTTGTTCGAAAGCTCTTTGGGAACCGCTTGCGTAGCCCCACACACCTGGGGGCTGCAGGCTTTCCTGCTGCCTTCAGCCTCAAAACCACCCTTTTCCACTTGGCGTCACGCCAGGCCCAAAAATGGCCATCTGTCTGGAGATTGGTCCCATGCACAAAGAGCCAGCAGGGAAAACTATGCCTTGTTCGAAAGCTCTTTGGGAACCGCTTGCGTAGCCCCACACACCTGGGGGCTTCAGGCTTTCCTGCTGCCTTCAGCCTCAAAACCACCCTTTCCCACTTGGCGCCGCGCTAGGCCCAAAAATGGCCATATCTCAGGAGATCGGTCCCACGCCCAAAGAGCCAGCAGGGAAAACTATGCCTTGTTCTATAGCTCTTTGGGAACCGCTTGCGTAGCCCCACACACCTGGGGGCTGCAGGCTTTCCTGCTGCCTTCAGCCTCAAAACCACCCTTTCCCACTTGGCGTCACGCCAGGCCCAAAAATGGCCATCTGCCTGGAGATTGGTCCCACGCCCAAAGAGCCAGCAGGGAAAACTATGCCTTGTTCTAAAGCTCTTTGGGAACCGCTTGCGTAGCCCCACAGACCTGGGGGCTGCAGGCTTTCCTGCTGCCTTCAGCCTCAAAACCACCCTTTCCCACTTGGCGCCTCGCTAGGCCCAAAAATGGCCATCTGTCTGGAGATTGGTCCCACGCCCAAAGAGCCAGCAGGGAAAACTATGCCTTGTTCTAAAGCTCTTTCGGAACCGCTTGCGTAGCCCCACACACTTCGGGGCTGCAGGCTTTCCTGCTGCCTTCAGCCTCACACCACCCTTTCCCACTTGGCGCCGCGCCAGGCACAAAAATGGCCTTATCTCTGGAGATTGGTCCCATGCACAAAGAGCCAGCAGGGAAAACTATGCCTTGTTCTCAATCTCTTTGGGAACCGCTTGCGTAGCCCCACACACCTGGGGGCTGCAGGCTTTCCTGCTGCCTTCAGCCTCAAAACCACCCTTTTCAACTTGGCGTCACGCAAGCCCCAAAAATGGCCTTATCTCTGGAGATTGTTCCCACGCCCAAAGAGCCAGCAGGGAAAACTATGCCTTGTTCTAAAGCTCTTTGGGAACCGCTTGCGTAGCCCCACACACCTGGGGGCTGCAGGCTTTCCTGCTGCCTTCAGCCTCAAAACCACCCTTTTCCACTTGGCGCCGCGCCAGACACAAAAATGCCCATCTGCCTGGAGATTGGTCCCACGCCCAAAGAGCCAGCAGGGAAAAATATGCCTTGTTCTAAAGCTCTTTGGGAACCCCTTGCGTAGCCCCACAGACCTGGGGGCTGCAGGCTTTCCTGCTGCCTTCAGCCTCAAAACCACCCTTTCCCACTTGGTATCACGCCAGGCCCAAAAATGGCCATCTCTCTGGAGATTGGTCCCACGCCCAAAGAGCCAGCAGGGAAAACTATGCCTTGTTCTAAAGCTCTTTGGGAACCGCTTGCGTAGCCCCACAGACCTGGGGGCTGCAGGCTTTCCTGCTGCCTTCAGCCTCAAAACCACCCTTTCCCACTTGGCGCCGCGCCAGGCCCAAAAATGGCCATTTGTCTGGAGATTGGTTCCACGCCCAAAGAGCCAGCACGGAAAACTATGCCTTGTTCTATAACTCTTTGGGAACCGCTTGCTTAGCCCCACAGACCTGGGGGCTGCAGGCTTTCCTGCTGCCTTCAGCCTCAAAACCACCCTTTCCCACTTGGCGCCGCGCTAGGCCCAAAAATGGCCATATCTCAGGAGATTGGTCCCACGCCCAAAGAGCCAGCAGGGAAAACTATGCCTTGTTCTAAAGCTCCTTGGGAACCGCTTGCGTAGCCCCACACACCTGGGGGCTGCAGGCTTTCCTGCTGCCTTCAGCCTCAAAACCACCCTTTCCCACTTGGCGCCGCGCCAGACACAAAAATGGCCTTATCTGTGGAGATTGGTCCCATGCACAAAGAGCCAGCAGGGAAAACTATGCCTTGTTCGAAAGCTCTTTGGGAACCGCTTGCGTAGCCCCCCAGACCTGGGGGCTGCAGGCTTTCCTGCTGCCTTCAGCCTCAAAACCACCCTTTCCCACTTGGCGCCGCGCTAGGCCCAAAAATGGCCATATCTCAGGAGATTGGTCCCACGCCCAAAGAGCCAGCAGGGAAAACTATGCCTTGTTCTCAAGCTCTTTGGGAACCGCTTGCGTAGCCCCACACACTTGGGGGCTGCAGGCTTTCCTGCTGCCTTCAGCCTCAAAACCACCCTTTCCCACTTGGCGCCTCGCTAGGCCCAAAAATGGCCATCTGTCTGGAGATTGGTCCCACGCCCAAAGAGCCAGCAGGGAAAACTATGCCTTGTTCTAAAGCTCTTTCGGAACCGCTTGCGTAGCCCCACACACTTCGGGGCTGCAGGCTTTCCTGCTGCCTTCAGCCTCACACCACCCTTTCCCACTTGGCGCCGCGCCAGGCACAAAAATGGCCTTATCTCTGGAGATTGGTCCCACGCCCAAAGAGCCAGCAGGGAAAACTATGCCTTGTTCTAAAGCTCTTTGGGAACCGCTTGCGTAGCCCCACAGACCTGGGGGCTGCAGGCTTTCCTGCTGCCTTCAGCCTCAAAACCACCCTTTCCCACTTGGCGCCGCGCTAGGCCCAAAAATGGCCATATCTCAGGAGATCGGTCCCACGCCCAAAGAGCCAGCAGGGAAAACTATGCCTTGTTCTATAGCTCTTTGGGAACCGCTTGCGTAGCCCCACACACCTGGGGGCTGCAGGCTTTCCTGCTGCCTTCAGCCTCAAAACCACCCTTTCCCACTTGGCGCCTCGCTAGGCCCAAAAATGGCCATCTGTCTGGAGATTGTTCCCACGCCCAAAGAGCCAGCAGGGAAAACTATGCCTTGTTCTAAAGCTCTTTGGGAACCGCTTGCGTAGCCCCACACACCTGGGGGCTGCAGGCTTTCCTGCTGCCTTCAGCCTCAAAACCACCCTTTCCCACTTGGCGCCTCGCTAGGCCCAAAAATGGCCATCTGTCTGGAGATTGGTCCCACGCCCAAAGAGCCAGCAGGGAAAACTATGCCTTGTTCTAAAGCTCTTTCGGAACCGCTTGCGTAGCCCCACACACTTGGGGGCTGCAGGCTTTCCTGCTGCCTTCAGCCTCAAAACCACCCTTTCCCACTTGGCGCCTCGCTAGGCCCAAAAATGGCCATCTGTCTGGAGATTGGTCCCACGCCCAAAGAGCCAGCAGGGAAAACTATGCCTTGTTCTAAAGCTCTTTCGGAACCGCTTGCGTAGCCCCACACACTTCGGGGCTGCAGGCTTTCCTGCTGCCTTCAGCCTCACACCACCCTTTCCCACTTGGCGCCGCGCCAGGCACAAAAATGGCCTTATCTCTGGAGATTGGTCCCACGACCAAAGAGCCAGCAGGGAAAACTATGCCTTGTTCTAAAGCTCTTTGGGAACCGCTTGCGTAGCCCCACACACCTGGGGGCTGCAGGCTTTCCTGCTGCCTTCAGCCTCAAAACCACCCTTTCCCACTTGGCGCCTCGCTAGGCCCAAAAATGGCCATCTGTCTGGAGATTGGTCCCACGCCCAAAGAGCCAGCAGGGAAAACTATGCCTTGTTCTAAAGCTCTTTCGGAACCGCTTCCGTAGCCCCACACACTTGGGGGCTGCAGGCTTTCCTGCTGCCTTCAGCCTCACACCACCCTTTCCCACTTGGCGCCGCGCCAGGCACAAAAATGGCCTTATCTGTGGAGATTGGTCCCATGCACAAAGAGCCAGCAGGGAAAACTATGCCTTGTTCTCAAGCTCTTTTGGAACCTCTTGCGTAGCCCCACAGACCTGGGGGCTGCAGGCTTTCCTGCTGCCTTCAGCCTCAAAACCACCCTTTCCCACTTGGCGCCGCGCTAGGCCCAAAAATGGCCATATCTCAGGAGATTGGTCCCACGCCCAAAGAGCCAGCAGGGAAAACCATGCCTTGTTCTAAAGCTCTTTCGGAACCGCTTGCGTGGCCCCACACACCTGGGGGCTGCAGGCTTTCCTGCTGCCTTCAGCCTCAAAACCACCCTTTCCCACTTGGCGCCGCGCTAGGCCCAAAAATGGCCATATCTCAGGAGATCGGTCCCACGCCCAAAGAGCCAGCAGGGAAAACTATGCCTTGTTCTATAGCTCTTTGGGAACCGCTTGCGTAGCCCCACACACCTGGGGGCTGCAGGCTTTCCTGCTGCCTTCAGCCTCAAAACCACCCTTTCCCACTTGGCGCCTCGCTAGGCCCAAAAATGGCCATCTGTCTGGAGATTGGTCCCACGCCCAAAGAGCCAGCAGGGAAAACTATGCCTTGTTCTATAGCTCTTTGGGAACCGCTTGCGTAGCCCCACACACCTGGGGGCTGCAGGCTTTCCTGCTGCCTTCAGCCTCAAAACCACCCTTTCCCACTTGGCGTCACGCCAGGCCCAAAAATGGCCATCTGCCTGGAGATTGGTCCCACGCCCAAAGAGCCAGCAGGGAAAACTATGCCTTGTTCTCAAGCTCTTTGGGAACCGCTTGCGTAGCCCCACACACTTGGGGGCTGCAGGCTTTCCTGCTGCCTTCAGCCTCACACCACCCTTTCCCACTTGGCGCCGCGCCAGGCACAAAAATGGCCTTATCTCTGGAGATTGGTCCCATGCACAAAGAGCCAGCAGGGAAAACTATGCCTTGTTCTCAAGCTCTTTTGGAACCTCTTGCGTAGCCCCACAGACCTGGGGGCTGCAGGCTTTCCTGCTGCCTTCAGCCTCAAAACCACCCTTTCCCACTTGGCGCCGCGCTAGGCCCAGAAATGGCCATATCTCAGGAGATTGGTCCCACGCCCAAAGAGCCAGCAGGGAAAACTATGCCTTGTTCTAAAGCTCTTTGGGAACCGCTTGCGTAGCCCCACACACTTCGGGGCTGCAGGCTTTCCTGCTGCCTTCAGCCTCACACCACCCTTTCCCACTTGGCGCCGCTCCAGGCACAAAAATGGCCTTATCTCTGGAGATTGGTCCCACGCCCAAAGAGCCAGCAGGGAAAACTATGCCTTGTTCTAAAGCTCTTTGGGAACCGCTTGCGTAGCCCCACACACCTGGGGGCTGCAGGCTTTCCTGCTGCCTTCAGCCTCAAAACCACCCTTTCCCACTTGGCGCCGCGCCAGGCCCAAAAATGGCCATATCTCAGGAGATTGGTCCCACGCCCAAAGAGCCAGCAGGGAAAACTATGCCTTGTTCTAAAGCTCTTTGGGAACCGCTTGCGTAGCCCCACACACCTGGGGGCTGCAGGCTTTCCTGCTGCCTTCAGCCTCAAAACCACCCTTTCCCACTTGGCGCCGCGCCAGGCCCAAAAATGGCCATTTGTCTGGAGATTGGTTCCACGCCCAAAGAGCCAGCAGGGAAAACTATGCCTTGTTCTAAAGCTCTTTGGGAACCGCTTGCTTAGCCCCACAGACCTGGGGGCTGCAGGCTTTCCTGCTGCCTTCAGCCTCAAAACCACCCTTTCCCACTTGGCGCCTCGCTAGGCCAAAAAATGGCCATATCTCAGGAGATTGGTCCCACGCCCAAAGAGCCAGCAGGGAAAACTATGCCTTGTTCTCAAGCTCTTTGGGAACCGCTTGCGTAGCCCCACACACCTGGGGGCTGCAGGCTTTCCTGCTGCCTTCAGCCTCAAAACCACCCTTTCCCACTTGGCACCGCGCCAGAAACAAAAATGGCCTTATCTGTGGAGATTGGTCCCACGCACAAAGAGCCAGCAGGGAAAACTATGCCTTGTTCGAAAGCTCTTTGGGAACCGCTTGCGTAGCCCCCCAGACCTGGGGGCTGCAGGCTTTCCTGCTGCCTTCAGCCTCAAAACCACCCTTTTCCACTTGGCGTCACGCCAGGCCCAAAAATGGCCATCTGTCTGGAGATTGGTCCCACGCCCAAAGAGCCAGCAGGGAAAACTATGCCTTGTTCTAAAGCTCTTTGGGAACTGCTTGCGTAGCCCACACACCTGGGGGCTGCAGGCTTTCCTGCTGCCTTCAGCCTCAAAACCACCCTTTCCCACTTGGCGCCTCGCTAGGCCCAAAAATGGCCATCTGTCTGGAGATTGGTCCCACGCCCAAAGAGCCAGCAGGGAAAACTATGCCTTGTTCTAAAGCTCTTTCGGAACCGCTTGCGTAGCCCCACACACCTGGGGGCTGCAGGCTTTCCTGCTGCCTTCAGCCTCACACCACCCTTTCCCACTTGGCGCCGCGCCAGGCACAAAAATGGCCTTATCTGTGGAGATTGGTCCCATGCACAAAGAGCCAGCAGGGAAAACTATGCCTTGTTCTCAAGCTCTTTTGGAACCTCTTGCGTAGCCCCACAGACCTGGGGGCTGCAGGCTTTCCTGCTGCCTTCAGCCTCAAAACCACCCTTTCCCACTTGGCGCCGCGCTAGGCCCAAAAATGGCCATATCTCAGGAGATTGGTCCCACGCCCAAAGAGCCAGCAGGGAAAACTATGCCTTGTTCTAAAGCTCCTTGGGAACCGCTTGCGTAGCCCCACACACCTGGGGGCTGCAGGCTTTCCTGCTGCCTTCAGCCTCAAAACCACCCTTTCCCACTTGGCGCCGCGCCAGACACAAAAATGGCCTTATCTGTGGAGATTGGTCCCATGCACAAAGAGCCAGCAGGGAAAACTATGCCTTGTTCGAAAGCTCTTTGGGAACCGCTTGCGTAGCCCCCCAGACCTGGGGGCTGCAGGCTTTCCTGCTGCCTTCAGCCTCAAAACCACCCTTTCCCACTTGGCGCCGCGCTAGGCCCAAAAATGGCCATATCTCAGGAGATTGGTCCCACGCCCAAAGAGCCAGCAGGGAAAACTATGCCTTGTTCTCAAGCTCTTTGGGAACCGCTTGCGTAGCCCCACACACTTGGGGGCTGCAGGCTTTCCTGCTGCCTTCAGCCTCAAAACCACCCTTTCCCACTTGGCGCCTCGCTAGGCCCAAAAATGGCCATCTGTCTGGAGATTGGTCCCACGCCCAAAGAGCCAGCAGGGAAAACTATGCCTTGTTCTAAAGCTCTTTCGGAACCGCTTGCGTAGCCCCACACACTTCGGGGCTGCAGGCTTTCCTGCTGCCTTCAGCCTCACACCACCCTTTCCCACTTGGCGCCGCGCCAGGCACAAAAATGGCCTTATCTCTGGAGATTGGTCCCACGCCCAAAGAGCCAGCAGGGAAAACTATGCCTTGTTCTAAAGCTCTTTGGGAACCGCTTGCGTAGCCCCACAGACCTGGGGGCTGCAGGCTTTCCTGCTGCCTTCAGCCTCAAAACCACCCTTTCCCACTTGGCGCCGCGCTAGGCCCAAAAATGGCCATATCTCAGGAGATCGGTCCCACGCCCAAAGAGCCAGCAGGGAAAACTATGCCTTGTTCTATAGCTCTTTGGGAACCGCTTGCGTAGCCCCACACACCTGGGGGCTGCAGGCTTTCCTGCTGCCTTCAGCCTCAAAACCACCCTTTCCCACTTGGCGCCTCGCTAGGCCCAAAAATGGCCATCTGTCTGGAGATTGTTCCCACGCCCAAAGAGCCAGCAGGGAAAACTATGCCTTGTTCTAAAGCTCTTTGGGAACCGCTTGCGTAGCCCCACACACCTGGGGGCTGCAGGCTTTCCTGCTGCCTTCAGCCTCAAAACCACCCTTTCCCACTTGGCGCCTCGCTAGGCCCAAAAATGGCCATCTGTCTGGAGATTGGTCCCACGCCCAAAGAGCCAGCAGGGAAAACTATGCCTTGTTCTAAAGCTCTTTCGGAACCGCTTGCGTAGCCCCACACACTTGGGGGCTGCAGGCTTTCCTGCTGCCTTCAGCCTCAAAACCACCCTTTCCCACTTGGCGCCTCGCTAGGCCCAAAAATGGCCATCTGTCTGGAGATTGGTCCCACGCCCAAAGAGCCAGCAGGGAAAACTATGCCTTGTTCTAAAGCTCTTTCGGAACCGCTTGCGTAGCCCCACACACTTCGGGGCTGCAGGCTTTCCTGCTGCCTTCAGCCTCACACCACCCTTTCCCACTTGGCGCCGCGCCAGGCACAAAAATGGCCTTATCTCTGGAGATTGGTCCCACGACCAAAGAGCCAGCAGGGAAAACTATGCCTTGTTCTAAAGCTCTTTGGGAACCGCTTGCGTAGCCCCACACACCTGGGGGCTGCAGGCTTTCCTGCTGCCTTCAGCCTCAAAACCACCCTTTCCCACTTGGCGCCTCGCTAGGCCCAAAAATGGCCATCTGTCTGGAGATTGGTCCCACGCCCAAAGAGCCAGCAGGGAAAACTATGCCTTGTTCTAAAGCTCTTTCGGAACCGCTTCCGTAGCCCCACACACTTGGGGGCTGCAGGCTTTCCTGCTGCCTTCAGCCTCACACCACCCTTTCCCACTTGGCGCCGCGCCAGGCACAAAAATGGCCTTATCTGTGGAGATCGGTCCCATGCACAAAGAGCCAGCAGGGAAAACTATGCCTTGTTCTCAAGCTCTTTTGGAACCTCTTGCGTAGCCCCACAGACCTGGGGGCTGCAGGCTTTCCTGCTGCCTTCAGCCTCAAAACCACCCTTTCCCACTTGGCGCCGCGCTAGGCCCAAAAATGGCCATATCTCAGGAGATTGGTCCCACGCCCAAAGAGCCAGCAGGGAAAACCATGCCTTGTTCTAAAGCTCTTTCGGAACCGCTTGCGTGGCCCCACACACCTGGGGGCTGCAGGCTTTCCTGCTGCCTTCAGCCTCAAAACCACCCTTTCCCACTTGGCGCCGCGCTAGGCCCAAAAATGGCCATATCTCAGGAGATCGGTCCCACGCCCAAAGAGCCAGCAGGGAAAACTATGCCTTGTTCTCAAGCTCTTTGGGAACCGCTTGCGTAGCCCCACAGACCTGGGGGCTGCAGGCTTTCCTGCTGCCTTCAGCCTCAAAACCACCCTTTCCCACTTGGCGCCGCGCTAGGCCCAGAAATGGCCATCTGTCTGGAGATTGGTCCCACGCCCAAAGAGCCAGCAGGGAAAACTATGCCTTGTTCTATAGCTCTTTGGGAACCGCTTGCGTAGCCCCACACACCTGGGGGCTGCAGGCTTTCCTGCTGCCTTCAGCCTCAAAACCACCCTTTCCCACTTGGCGTCACGCCAGGCCCAAAAATGGCCATCTGCCTGGAGATTGGTCCCACGCCCAAAGAGCCAGCAGGGAAAACTATGCCTTGTTCTCAAGCTCTTTGGGAACCGCTTGCGTAGCCCCACACACTTGGGGGCTGCAGGCTTTCCTGCTGCCTTCAGCCTCACACCACCCTTTCCCACTTGGCGCCGCGCCAGGCACAAAAATGGCCTTATCTCTGGAGATTGGTCCCATGCACAAAGAGCCAGCAGGGAAAACTATGCCTTGTTCTCAAGCTCTTTTGGAACCTCTTGCGTAGCCCCACAGACCTGGGGGCTGCAGGCTTTCCTGCTGCCTTCAGCCTCAAAACCACCCTTTCCCACTTGGCGCCGCGCTAGGCCCAGAAATGGCCATATCTCAGGAGATTGGTCCCACGCCCAAAGAGCCAGCAGGGAAAACTATGCCTTGTTCTAAAGCTCTTTGGGAACCGCTTGCGTAGCCCCACACACTTCGGGGCTGCAGGCTTTCCTGCTGCCTTCAGCCTCACACCACCCTTTCCCACTTGGCGCCGCTCCAGGCACAAAAATGGCCTTATCTCTGGAGATTGGTCCCACGCCCAAAGAGCCAGGAGGGAAAACTATGCCTTGTTCTAAAGCTCTTTGGGAACCGCTTGCGTAGCCCCACACACCTGGGGGCTGCAGGCTTTCCTGCTGCCTTCAGCCTCAAAACCACCCTTTCCCACTTGGCGCCGCGCCAGGCCCAAAAATGGCCATATCTCAGGAGATTGGTCCCACGCCCAAAGAGCCAGCAGGGAAAACTATGCCTTGTTCTAAAGCTCTTTGGGAACCGCTTGCGTAGCCCCACACACCTGGGGGCTGCAGGCTTTCCTGCTGCCTTCAGCCTCAAAACCACCCTTTCCCACTTGGCGCCGCGCCAGGCCCAAAAATGGCCATTTGTCTGGAGATTGGTTCCACGCCCAAAGAGCCAGCAGGGAAAACTATGCCTTGTTCTAAAGCTCTTTGGGAACCGCTTGCTTAGCCCCACAGACCTGGGGGCTGCAGGCTTTCCTGCTGCCTTCAGCCTCAAAACCACCCTTTCCCACTTGGCGCCTCGCTAGGCCAAAAAATGGCCATATCTCAGGAGATTGGTCCCACGCCCAAAGAGCCAGCAGGGAAAACTATGCCTTGTTCTCAAGCTCTTTGGGAACCGCTTGCGTAGCCCCACACACCTGGGGGCTGCAGGCTTTCCTGCTGCCTTCAGCCTCAAAACCACCCTTTCCCACTTGGCACCGCGCCAGAAACAAAAATGGCCTTATCTGTGGAGATTGGTCCCACGCACAAAGAGCCAGCAGGGAAAACTATGCCTTGTTCGAAAGCTCTTTGGGAACCGCTTGCGTAGCCCCCCAGACCTGGGGGCTGCAGGCTTTCCTGCTGCCTTCAGCCTCAAAACCACCCTTTTCCACTTGGCGTCACGCCAGGCCCAAAAATGGCCATCTGTCTGGAGATTGGTCCCACGCCCAAAGAGCCAGCAGGGAAAACTATGCCTTGTTCTAAAGCTCTTTGGGAACTGCTTGCGTAGCCCACACACCTGGGGGCTGCAGGCTTTCCTGCTGCCTTCAGCCTCAAAACCACCCTTTCCCACTTGGCGCCTCGCTAGGCCCAAAAATGGCCATCTGTCTGGAGATTGGTCCCACGCCCAAAGAGCCAGCAGGGAAAACTATGCCTTGTTCTAAAGCTCTTTCGGAACCGCTTGCGTAGCCCCACACACCTGGGGGCTGCAGGCTTTCCTGCTGCCTTCAGCCTCACACCACCCTTTCCCACTTGGCGCCGCGCCAGGCACAAAAATGGCCTTATCTGTGGAGATTGGTCCCATGCACAAAGAGCCAGCAGGGAAAACTATGCCTTGTTCTCAAGCTCTTTTGGAACCTCTTGCGTAGCCCCACAGACCTGGGGGCTGCAGGCTTTCCTGCTGCCTTCAGCCTCAAAACCACCCTTTCCCACTTGGCGCCGCGCTAGGCCCAAAAATGGCCATATCTCAGGAGATTGGTCCCACGCCCAAAGAGCCAGCAGGGAAAACTATGCCTTGTTCTAAAGCTCTTTCGGAACCGCTTGCGTGGCCCCACACACCTGGGGGCTGCAGGCTTTCCTGCTGCCTTCAGCCTCAAAACCACCCTTTCCCACTTGGCGCCGCGCCAGGCACAAAAATGGCCTTATCTGTGGAGATTGGTCCCATGCACAAAGAGCCAGCAGGGAAAACTATGCCATGTTCTAAAGCTCTTTGGGAACCGCTTGCGTAGCCCCACAGACCTGGGGGCTGCAGGCTTTGCTGCTGCCTTCAGCCTCAAAACCACCCTTTCCCACTTGGCGCCGCGCTAGGCCCAAAAATGGCCATCTGTCTGGAGATTGGTCCCACGCCCAAAGAGCCAGCAGGGAAAACTATGCCTTGTTCTAAAGCTCTTTCGGAACCGCTTGCGTAGCCCCACACACTTGGGGGCTGCAGGCTTTCCTGCTGCCTTCAGACTCAAAATCACCCCTTCCCACTTGGCGCCGCGCCAGGCCCAAAAATGGCCATCGGTTTAGAGATTGGTCCCACGCCCAAAGAGCCAGCAGGGAAAACTATGCCTTGTTCTCAAGCTCTTTGGGAACCGCTTGCGTAGCCCCACACACCTGGGGGCTGCAGGCATTCCTGCTGCCTTCAGCCTCAAAACCACCCTTTCCCACTTGGCGTCACGCCAGGCCCAAAAATGGCCATCTGTCTGGAGATTGGTCCCACGCCCAAAGAGCCAGCAGGGAAAACTATGCCTTGTTCTAAAGCTCTTTCGGAACCGCTTGCGTAGCCCCACACACTTGGGGGCTGCAGGCTTTCCTGCTGCCTTCAGCCTCACACCACCCTTTCCCACTTGGCGCCGCGCCAGGCACAAAAATGGCCTTATCTCTGGAGATTGGTCCCATGCACAAAGAGCCAGCAGGGAAAACTATGCCTTGTTCTAAAGCTCTTTGGGAACCGCTTGCGTAGCCCCACACACCTGGGGGCTGCAGGCTTTCCTGCTGCCTTCAGCCTCAAAACCACCCTTTTCCACTTGGTATCACACCAGGCCCAAAAATGCCCATCTGCCTGGAGATTGGTCCCACGCCCAAAGAGCCAGCAGGGAAAACTATGCCTTGTTCTAAAGCTCTTTCGGAACCGCTTGCGTAGCCCCACACACTTGGGGGCTGCAGGCTTTCCTGCTGCCTTCAGCCTCAAAACCACCCTTTCCCACTTGGCGCCTCGCTAGGCCCAAAAATGGCCATCTGTCTGGAGATTGGTCCCACGCCCAAAGAGCCAGCAGGGAAAACTATGCCTTGTTCTAAAGCTCTTTCGGAACCGCTTGCGTAGCCCCACACACTTCGGGGCTGCAGGCTTTCCTGCTGCCTTCAGCCTCACACCACCCTTTCCCACTTGGCGCCGCGCCAGGCACAAAAATGGCCTTATCTCTGGAGATTGGTCCCACGCCCAAAGAGCCAGCAGGGAAAACTATGCCTTGTTCTAAAGCTCTTTGGGAACCGCTTGCGTAGCCCCACACACCTGGGGGCTGCAGGCTTTCCTGCTGCCTTCAGCCTCAAAACCACCCTTTCCCACTTGGCGCCTCGCTAGGCCCAAAAATGGCCATCTGTCTGGAGATTGGTCCCACGCCCAAAGAGCCAGCAGGGAAAACTATGCCTTGTTCTAAAGCTCTTTCGGAACCGCTTCCGTAGCCCCACACACTTGGGGGCTGCAGGCTTTCCTGCTGCCTTCAGCCTCAAAACCACCCTTTCCCACTTGGCGCCGCGCTAGGCCCAAAAATGGCCATATCTCAGGAGATCGGTCCCACACCCAAAGAGCCAGCAGGGAAAACTATGCCTTGTTCTATAGCTCTTTGGGAACCGCTTGCGTAGCCCCCCAGACCTGGGGGCTGCAGGCTTTCCTGCTGCCTTCAGCCTCAAAACCACCCTTTCCCACTTGGCGCCGCGCTAGGCCCAGAAATGGCCATATCTCAGGAGATTGGTCCCACGCCCAAAGAGCCAGCAGGGAAAACTATGCCTTGTTCTAAAGCTCTTTCGGAACCGCTTGCGTAGCCCCACAGACCTGGGGGCTGCAGGCTTTCCTGCTGCCTTCAGCCTCAAAACCACCCTTTCCCACTTGGCGCCGCGCCAGACACAAAAATGGCCATCTGCCTGGAGATTGGTCCCACGCCCAAAGAGCCAGCAGGGAAAACTATGCCTTGTTCTAAAGCTCTTTGGGAACCGCTTGCGTAGCCCCACACGCCTGGGGGCTGCAGGCTTTCCTGCTGCCTTCAGCCTCAAAACCACCCTTTGCCACTTGGCGTCACGCCAGGCCCAAAAATGGCCATCTGCCTGGAGATTGGTCCCATGCACAAAGAGCCAGCAGGGAAAACTATGCCTTGTTCTAAAGCTCTTTCGGAACCGCTTGCGTAGCCCCACAGACCTGGGGGCTGCAGGCTTTCCTGCTGCCTTCAGCCTCAAAACCACCCTTTCCCACTTGGCGCCGCGCCAGGCACAACAATGGCCATCTGCCTGGAGATTGGTCCCACGCCCAAAGAGCCAGCAGGGAAAACTATGCCTTGTTCTAAAGCTCTTTGGGAACCGCTTGCGTAGCCCCACAGACCTGGGGGCTGCAGGCTTTCCTGCTGCCTTCAGCCTCAAAACCACCCTTTTCCACTTGGCGCCGCGCCAGGCCCAAAAATGGCCATTTGTCTGGAGATTGGTCCCACGCCCAAAGAGCCAGCAGGGAAAACTATGCTTTGTTCTAAAGCTCTTTGGGAACCGCTTGCGTAGCCCCACACACCTGGGGGCTGCAGGCTTTCCTGCTGCCTTCAGCCTCAAAACCACCCTTTCACACTTGGCGCCGTGCCAGACACAAAAATGGCCTTATCTGTGGAGATTGATCCCATGCACAAAGAGCCAGCAGGGAAAACTATGCCTTGTTCGAAAGCTCTTTTGGAACCGCTTGCGTAGCCCCCCACACACTTGGGGTCTGCAGGCTTTCCTGCTGCCTTCAGCCTCAAAACCACCCTTTCCCACATGGCGCCGCGCTAGGCCCAAAAATGGCCATCTGTCTGGAGATTGGTCCCACGCCCAAAGAGCCAGCAGGGAAAACTATGCCTTGTTCTAAAGCTCTTTCGGAACCGCTTGCGTAGCCCCACACACTTGGGGGCTGCAGGCTTTCCTGCTGCCTTCAGACTCACACCACCCTTTCCCACTTGGCACCGCGCCAGGCCCAAAAATGGCTTATCTCTGGAGATTGGTCCCATGCACAAAGAGCCAGCAGGGAAAACTATGCCTTGTTCTATAGCTCTTTGGGAACCGCTTGCGTAGCCCCACACACCTGGGGGCTGCAGGCTTTCCTGCTGCCTTCAGCCTCAAAACCACCCTTTCCCACTTGGCGCCGCGCCAGGCCAAAAAATGGCCATCCGTTTAGAGATTGGTCCCACGCCCAAAGAGCCAGCAGGGAAAACTATGCCTTGTTCTCAAGCTCTTTGGGAACCGCTTGCGTAGCCCCACACACCTGGGGGCTGCAGGCTTTCCTGCTGCCTTCAGCCTCAAAACCACCCTTTTCCACTTGGCGCCGCGCCACGCCCAAAAATGGACATCTGTCTGGAGATTGGTCCCACGCCCAAAGAGCCAGCAGGGAAAACTATGCCTTGTTCTAAAGCTCTTTGGGAACCGCTTGCGTAGCCCCACAGACCTGGGGGCTGCAGGCTTTCCTGCTGCCTTCAGCCTCAAAACCACCCTTTCCCACTTGGCGCTGCGCCAGGCCCAAAAATGGCCATATGTCTGGAGATGGGTGCCAAGCCCAAAGAGCCAGCAGGGAAAACTATGCCTTGTTCTAAAGCTCTTTGGGAACCGCTTGCGTAGCCCCACACACCTGGGGGCTGCAGGCTTTCCTGCTGCCTTCAGCCTCAAAACCACCCTTTCCCACTTGGCCCCTCGCTAGGCCCAAAAAAGGCCATATGTCTGGAGATGGGTGCCAAGCCCAAAGAGCCAGCAGGGAAAACTATGCCTTGTTCTAAAGCTCTTTGGGAACCGCTTGCGTAGCCCCACACACCTGGGGGCTGCAGGCTTTCCTGCTGCCTTCAGCCTCAAAACCACCCTTTCCCACTTGGCCCCTCGCTAGGCCCAAAAATGGCCATCTGTCTGGAGATTGGTCCCACGCCCAAAGAGCCAGCAGGGAAAACTATGCCTTGTTCTAAAGCTCTTTTGGAACCGCTTGCGTAGCCCCACACACTTGGGGGCTGCAGGCTTTCCTGCTGCCTTCAGCCTCAAAACCACCCTTTCCCACTTGGCGCCGCGCCAGGCACAAAAATGGCCTTATCTCTGGAGATTGGTCCCATGCACAAGAGCCAGCAGGGAAAACTATGCCTTGTTCTAAAGCTATTTGGGAACCGCTTGCGTAGCCCCACACACCTGGGGGCTGCAGGCTTTCCTGCTGCCTTCAGCCTCAAAACCACCCTTTCCCACTTGGCGCCGCGCCAGGCCCAAAAATGGCCATCTGTCTGGAGATTGGTCCCACGCCCAAAGAGCCAGCAGGGAAAACTATGCCTTGTTCTATAGCTCTTTGGGAACCGCTTGTGTAGCCCCACACACCAGGGGGCTGCAAGCTTTCCTGCTGCCTTAAGCCTCAAAACCACCCTTTCCCACTTGGCGTTGCGCCAGGCACAAAAATGGCCTTATCTCTGGAGATTGGTCCCATGCACAAAGAGCCAGCAGGGAAAACTATGCCTTGTTCTAAAGCTCTTTGGGAACCGCTTGCGTAGCCCCACAGACCTGGGGGCTGCAGGCTTTCCTGCTGCCTTCAGCCTCAAAACCACCCTTTCCCACTTAGCGCCAGACACAAAAATGGCCTTATCTCTGGAGATTGGTCCCACGCCCAAAGAGCCAGCAGGGAAAACTATGCCTTGTTCTAAAGCTCCTTGGGAACCGCTTGCGTAGCCCCACACACCTGGGGGCTGCAGGCTTTCCTGCTGCCTTCAGCCTCAAAACCACCCTTTCCCACTTGGCGCCTCGCTAGGCCCAAAAATGGCCATCTGTCTGGAGATTGGTCCCACGCCCAAAGAGCCAGCAGGGAAAACTATGCCTTGTTCTAAAGCTCTTGGGAACCGCTTGCGTAGCCCCAGACACCTGGGGGCTGCAGGCTTTCCTGCTGCCTTCAGCCTCAAAACCACCCTTTCCAACTTGGCGCCGCGCCAGACACAAAAATGGCCTTATCTCTGGAGATTGGTCCCACGCCCAAAGAGCCAGCAGGGAAAACTATGCCTTGTTCTAAAGCTCTTTGGGAACCGCTTGCGTAGCCCCACAGACCTGGGGGCTGCAGGCTTTCCTGCTGCCTTCAGCCTCAAAACCACCCTTTCCCACTTGGCACCGCGCCAGAAACAAAAATGGCCTTATCTGTGGAGATTGGTCCCATGCACAAAGAGCCAGCAGGGAAAACTATGCCTTGTTTGAAAGCTCTTTGGGAACCGCTTGCGTAGCCCCACACACCTGGGGGCTGCAGGCTTTCCTGCTGCCTTCAGCCTCAAAACCACCCTTTCCCACTTGGCGTCACGCCAGGCCCAAAAATGGCCATCTGCCTGGAGATTGGTCCCACGCCCAAAGAGCCAGCAGGGAAAACTATGCCTTGTTCTATAGCTCTTTGGGAACAGCTTGCGTAGCCCCACAGACCTGGGGGCTGCAGGCTTTCCTGCTGCCTTCAGCCTCAAAACCACCCTTTCCCACTTGGCGCCTCGCTAGGCCCAAAAATGGCCATCTGTCTGGAGATTGGTCCCACGCCCAAAGAGCCAGCAGGGAAAACTATGCCTTGTTCTAAAGCTCTTTGGGAACCGCTTCCGTAGCCCCACACACTTGGGGGCTGCAGGCTTTCCTGCTGCCTTCAGCCTCACACCACCCTTTCCCACTTGGCGCCGCGCCAGGCACAAAAATGGCCTTATCCCTGGAGATTGGTCCCATGCACAAAGAGCCAGCAGGGAAAACTATGCCTTGTTCTCAAGCTCTTTGGGAACCGCTTGCGTAGCCCCACACACCTGGGGGCTGCAGGCTTTCCTGCTGCCTTCAGCCTCAAAACCACCCTTTAACACTTGGCGTCACGCCAGGCCCAAAAATGGCCATCTGTCTGGAGATTGGTCCCACGCCCAAAGAGCCAGCAGGGAAAACTATGCCTTGTTCTATAGCTCTTTGGGAACCGCTTGCGTAGCCCCACACACCTGGGGGCTGCAGGCTTTCCTGCTGCCTTCAGCCTCAAAACCCCCCTTTCCCACTTGGCGCCGCGCCAGGCACAAAAATGGCCTTATCCCTGGAGATTGGTCCCATGCACAAAGAGCCAGCAGGGAAAACTATGCCTTGTTCTAAAGCTCTTTGGGAACTGCTTGCGTAGCCCCACAGACCTGGGGGCTGCAGGCTTTCCTGCTGCCTTCAGCCTCCAAACCACCCTTTCCCACTTGGCGCCGCCCCAGGCACAACAATGGCCTTATCTCTGGAGATTGGTCCCATGCACAAAGAGCCAGCAGGGAAAACTATGCCTTGTTCTAAAGCTCTTCGGGAACCGCTTGCGTAGCCCCACACGCCTGGGGGCTGCAGGCTTTCCTGCTGCCTTCAGCCTCAAAACCACCCTTTCTCACTTGGCGTCACGCCAGGCCCAAAAATGGCCATCTGCCTGGAGATTGGTCCCATGCCCAAAGAGCCAGCAGGGAAAACTATGCCTTGTTCTATAGCTCTTTGGGAACCGCTTGCGTAGCCCCACAGACCTGGGGGCTGCAGGCTTTCCTGCTGCCTTCAGCCTCAAAACCACCCTTTCCCACTTGGCGCCGCGCCAGGCCCAAAAATGGCCATCTGTCTGGAGATTGGTCCCACGCCCAAAGAGCCAGCAGGGAAAACTATGCCTTGTTCTATAGCTCTTTGGGAACCGCTTCCGTAGCCCCACACACCTGGGGGCTGCAGGCTTTCCTGCTGCCTTCAGCCTCAAAACCACCCTTTCCCACTTGGCGCCGCGCCAGGCCCAAAAATGGCCATCTGTCTGGAGATTGGTCCCACGCCCAAAGAGCCAGCAGGGAAAACTATGCCTTGTTCTAAAGCTCTTTGGGAACCGCTTGCGTAGCCCCACACACCTGGGGGCTGCAGGCTTTCCTGCTGCCTTCAGCCTCAAAACCACCCTTTCCCACTTGGCGCCGCGCTAGGCCCAAAAATGGCCATATCTCAGGAGATTGGTCCCACGCCCAAAGAGCCAGCAGGGAAAACTATGCCTTGTTCTATAGCTCTTTGGGAACCGCTTGCGTAGCCCCACAGACCTGGGGGCTGCAGGCTTTCCTGCTGCCTTCAGCCTCAAAACCACCCTTTCCCACTTGGCGCCGCGCCAGGCACAAAAATGGCCTTATCTGTGGAGATTGGTCCCATGCACAAAGAGCCAGCAGGGAAAATTATGCCTTGTTCTAAAGCTCTTTTGGAACCGCTTGCGTAGCCCCACAGACCTGGGGGCTGCAGGCTTTCCTGCTGCCTTCAGCCTCAAAACCACCCTTTCCCACTTGGCGTCACGCCAGGCCCAAAAATGGCCATCTGTCTGGAGATTGGTCCCATGCACAAATAGCCAGCAGGGAAAACTATGCCTTGTTCTAAAGCTCTTTGGGAACCGCTTGCGTAGCCCCACACACTTGGGGGCTGCAGGCTTTCCTGCTGCCTTCAGCCTCACACCACCCTTTCCCACTTGGCGCCGCGCCAGGCACAAAAATGGCCTTATCTCTGGAGATTGGTCCCATGCACAAAGAGCCAGCAGGGAAAACTATGCCTTGTTCTAAAGCTCTTTGGGAACCGCTTGCGTAGCCCCACAGACCTGGGGGCTGCAGGCTTTCCTGCTGGCTTTAGCCTCAAAACCACCCTTTCCCACTTGGCGCCGCGCCACGCCCAAAAATGGCCATCTGTCTGGAGATTGGTCCCACGCCCAAAGAGCCAGCAGGGAAAACTATGCCTTGTTCTAAAGCTCTTTGGGAACCGCTTGCGTAGCCCCACACACCTGGGGGCTGCAGGCTTTCCTGCTGCCTTCAGCCTCAAAACCACCCTTTTCCACTTGGCGTCATGCCAGGCCCAAAAATGGCCATCTGTCTGGAGATTGGTCCCACGCCCAAAGAGCCAGCAGGGAAAACTATGCCTTGTTCTATAGCTCTTTGGGAACCGCTTGCGTAGCCCCACACACCTGGGGGCTGCAGGCTTTCCTGCTGCCTTCAGCCTCAAAACCCCCCTTTCCCACTTGGCGCCGCGCCAGGCACAAAAATGGCCTTATCTGTGGAGATTGGTCCCATGCACAAAGAGCCAGCAGGGAAAACTATGCCTTGTTCTAAAGCTCTTTGGGAACTGCTTGCGTAGCCCCACAGACCTGGGGGCTGCAGGCTTTCCTGCTGCCTTCAGCCTCCAAACCACCCTTTCCCACTTGGCGCCGCCCCAGGCACAACAATGGCCTTATCTCTGGAGATTGGTCCCATGCACAAAGAGCCAGCAGGGAAAACTATGCCTTGTTCTAAAGCTCTTCGGGAACCGCTTGCGTAGCCCCACACGCCTGGGGGCTGCAGGCTTTCCTGCTGCCTTCAGCCTCAAAACCACCCTTTCTCACTTGGCGTCACGCCAGGCCCAAAAATGGCCATCTGCCTGGAGATTGGTCCCATGCCCAAAGAGCCAGCAGGGAAAACTATGCCTTGTTCTATAGCTCTTTGGGAACCGCTTGCGTAGCCCCACAGACCTGGGGGCTGCAGGCTTTCCTGCTGCCTTCAGCCTCAAAACCACCCTTTCCCACTTGGCGCCGCGCCAGGCCCAAAAATGGCCATCTGTCTGGAGATTGGTCCCACGCCCAAAGAGCCAGCAGGGAAAACTATGCCTTGTTCTATAGCTCTTTGGGAACCGCTTCCGTAGCCCCACACACCTGGGGGCTGCAGGCTTTCCTGCTGCCTTCAGCCTCAAAACCACCCTTTCCCACTTGGCGCCGCGCCAGGCCCAAAAATGGCCATCTGTCTGGAGATTGGTCCCACGCCCAAAGAGCCAGCAGGGAAAACTATGCCTTGTTCTAAAGCTCTTTGGGAACCGCTTGCGTAGCCCCACACACCTGGGGGCTGCAGGCTTTCCTGCTGCCTTCAGCCTCAAAACCACCCTTTCCCACTTGGCGCCGCGCTAGGCCCAAAAATGGCCATATCTCAGGAGATTGGTCCCACGCCCAAAGAGCCAGCAGGGAAAACTATGCCTTGTTCTATAGCTCTTTGGGAACCGCTTGCGTAGCCCCACAGACCTGGGGGCTGCAGGCTTTCCTGCTGCCTTCAGCCTCAAAACCACCCTTTCCCACTTGGCGCCGCGCCAGGCACAAAAATGGCCATCTGCCTGGAGATTGGTCCCACGCCCAAAGAGCCAGCAGGGAAAATTATGCCTTGTTCTAAAGCTCTTTTGGAACCGCTTGCGTAGCCCCACAGACCTGGGGGCTGCAGGCTTTCCTGCTGCCTTCAGCCTCAAAACCACCCTTTCCCACTTGGCGTCACGCCAGGCCCAAAAATGGCCATCTGTCTGGAGATTGGTCCCATGCACAAATAGCCAGCAGGGAAAACTATGCCTTGTTCTAAAGCTCTTTGGGAACCGCTTGCGTAGCCCCACACACTTGGGGGCTGCAGGCTTTCCTGCTGCCTTCAGCCTCACACCACCCTTTCCCACTTGGCGCCGCGCCAGGCACAAAAATGGCCTTATCTCTGGAGATTGGTCCCATGCACAAAGAGCCAGCAGGGAAAACTATGCCTTGTTCTAAAGCTCTTTGGGAACCGCTTGCGTAGCCCCACAGACCTGGGGGCTGCAGGCTTTCCTGCTGGCTTTAGCCTCAAAACCACCCTTTCCCACTTGGCGCCGCGCCACGCCCAAAAATGGCCATCTGTCTGGAGATTGGTCCCACGCCCAAAGAGCCAGCAGGGAAAACTATGCCTTGTTCTAAAGCTCTTTGGGAACCGCTTGCGTAGCCCCACACACCTGGGGGCTGCAGGCTTTCCTGCTGCCTTCAGCCTCAAAACCACCCTTTTCCACTTGGCGTCATGCCAGGCCCAAAAATGGCCATCTGTCTGGAGATTGGTCCCACGCCCAAAGAGCCAGCAGGGAAAACTATGCCTTGTTCTATAGCTCTTTGGGAACCGCTTGCGTAGCCCCACACACCTGGGGGCTGCAGGCTTTCCTGCTGCCTTCAGCCTCAAAACCCCCCTTTCCCACTTGGCGCCGCGCCAGGCACAAAAATGGCCTTATCCCTGGAGATTGGTCCCATGCACAAAGAGCCAGCAGGGAAAATTATGCCTTGTTCTAAAGCTCTTTGGGAACTGCTTGCGTAGCCCCACAGACCTGGGGGCTGCAGGCTTTCCTGCTGCCTTCAGCCTCAAAACCACCCTTTCCCACTTGGCGCAGCCCCAGGCACAACAATGGCCTTATCTCTGGAGATTGGTCCCATGCACAAAGAGCCAGCAGGGAAAACTATGCCTTGTTCTAAAGCTCTTCGGGAACCGCTTGCGTAGCCCCACACGCCTGGGGGCTGCAGGCTTTCCTGCCGCCTTCAGCCTCAAAACCACCCTTTCTCACTTGGCGTCACGCCAGGCCCAAAAATGGCCATCTGCCTGGAGATTGGTCCCATGCCCAAAGAGCCAGCAGGGAAAACTATGCCTTGTTCTATAGCTCTTTGGGAACCGCTTGCGTAGCCCCACAGACCTGGGGGCTGCAGGCTTTCCTGCTGCCTTCAGCCTCAAAACCACCCTTTCCCACTTGGCGCCGCGCTAGGCCCAAAAATGGCCATATCTCAGGAGATTGGTCCCACGCCCAAAGAGCCAGCAGGGAAAACTATGCCTTGTTCTATAGCTCTTTGGGAACCGCTTGCGTAGCCCCACACACCTGGGGGCTGCAGGCTTTCCTGCTGCCTTCAGCCTCAAAACCACCCTTTCCCACTTGGCGCCGCGCCAGACACAAAAATGGCCTTATCTGTGGAGATTGGTCCCATGCACAAAGAGCCAGCAGGGAAAACTATGCCTTGTTCTAAAGCTCTTTTGGAACCGCTTGCGTAGCCCCACAGACCTGGGGGCTGCAGGCTTTCCTGCTGCCTTCAGCCTCAAAACCACCCTTTCCCACTTGGCGCCGCGCTAGGCCCAAAAATGGCCATCTGCCTGGAGATTGGTCCCACGCCCAAAGAGCCAGCAGGGAAAACTATGCCTTGTTCTAAAGCTCTTTGGGAACCGCTTGCGTAGCCCCACACACCTGGGGGCTGCAGGCTTTCCTGCTGCCTTCAGCCTCAAAACCACCCTTTCCCACTTGGCGCCGCGCCAGGCCCAAAAATGGCCATCTGTCTGGAGATTGGTCCCACGCCCAAAGAGCCAGCAGGGAAAACTATGCCTTGTTCTAAAGCTCTTTGGGAACCGCTTGCGTAGCCCCACAGACCTGGGGGCTGCAGGCTTTCCTGCTGCCTTCAGCCTCAAAACCACCCTTTCCCACTTGGCGCCGCGCCAGGCCCAAAAATGGCCATCTGTCTGGAGATTGGTCCCACGCCCAAAGAGCCAGCAGGGAAAACTATGCCTTGTTCTAAAGCTCTTTGGGAACCGCTTGCGTAGCCCCACAGACCTGGGGGCTGCAGGCTTTCCTGCTGCCTTCAGCCTCACACCACCCTTTCCCACTTGGCGCCGCGCCAGGCCGAAAAAAGGCCATCTGTCTGGAGATTGGTCCCACGCCCAAAGAGCCAGCAGGGAAAACTATGCCTTGTTCTATAGCTCTTTGGGAACCGCTTGCGTAGCCCCACACACCTGGGGGCTGCAGGCTTTCCTGCTGCCTTCAGCCTCAAAACCACCCTTTCCCACTTGGCGCCTCGCTAGGCCCAAAAATGGCCATCTGTCTGGAGATTGGTCCCACGCCCAAAGAGCCAGCAGGGAAAACTATGCCTTGTTCTAAAGCTCTTTCGGAACCGCTTGCGTAGCCCCACACACCTGGGGGCTGCAGGCTTTCCTGCTGCCTTCAGCCTCAAAACCACCCTTTCCCACTTGGCGCCGCGCCAGACACAAAAATGGCCTTATCTGTGGAGATTGGTCACATGCACAAAGAGCCAGCAGGGAAAACTATGCCTTGTTCTAAAGCTCTTTGGGAACCGCTTGCGTAGCCCCACACACCTGGGGGCTGCAGGCTTTCCTGCTGCCTTCAGCCTCAAAACCACCCTTTCCCACTTGGCGCCTCGCTAGGCCCAAAAATGGCCATCTGTCTGGAGATTGGTCCCACGCCCAAAGAGCCAGCAGGGAAAACTATGCCTTGTTCTAAAGCTCTTTGGGAACCGCTTGCGTAGCCCCACACACCTGGGGGCTGCAGGCTTTCCTGCTGCCTTCAGCCTCAAAACCACCCTTTCCCACTTGGCGCCGCGCCAGACACAAAAATGGCCATCTGTCTGGAGATTGGTCCCACGCCCAAAGAGCCAGCAGGGAAAACTATGCCTTGTTCTAAAGCTCTTTGGGAACCGCTTGCGTAGCCCCACACACTTGGGGGCTGCAGGCTTTCCTGCTGCCTTCAGCCTCAAAACCACCCTTTCCCACTTGGCGCCGCGCTAGGCCCAAAAATGGCCACATCTCAGGAGATTGGTCCCACGCCCAAAGAGCCAGCAGGGAAAACTATGCCTTGTTCTATAGCTCTTTGGGAACCGCTTGCGTAGCCCCACACACCTGGGGGCTGCAGGCTTTCCTGCTGCCTTCAGCCTCAAAACCACCCTTTCCCACTTGGCGCCGCGCCAGACACAAAAATGGCCTTATCTGTGGAGATTGGTCCCATGCACAAAGAGCCAGCAGGGAAAATTATGCCTTGTTCTAAAGCTCTTTTGGAACCGCTTGCGTAGCCCCACAGACCTGGGGGCTGCAGGCTTTCCTGCTGCCTTCAGCCTCAAAACCACCCTTTTCCACTTGGCGTCACGCCAGGCCCAAAAATGGCCATCTGTCTGGAGATTGGTCCCATGCACAAATAGCCAGCAGGGAAAACTATGCCTTGTTCTAAAGCTCTTTGGGAACCGCTTGCGTAGCCCCACAGACCTGGGGGCTGCAGGCTTTCCTGCTGCCTTCAGCCTCAAAACCACCCTTTCCCACTTGGCGCCGCGCTAGGCCCAAAAATGGCCATCTGCCTGGAGATTGGTCCCACGCCCAAAGAGCCAGCAGGGAAAACTATGCCTTGTTCTAAAGCTCTTTGGGAACCGCTTTCGTAGCCCCACACACCTGGGGGCTGCAGGCTTTCCTGCTGCCTTCAGCCTCAAAACCACCCTTTCCCACTTGGCGCCGCGCCAGACACAAAAATGGCCATATGTCTGGAGATTGGTCCCACGCCCAAAGAGCCAGCAGGGAAAACTATGCCTTGTTCTAAAGCTCTTTGGGAACCGCTTGCGTAGCCCCACAGACCTGGGGGCTGCAGGCTTTCCTGCTGCCTTCAGCCTCAAAACCACCCTTTCCCACTTGGCGCCGCGCCAGGCCCAAAAATGGCCATCTGTCTGGAGATTGGTCCCACGCCCAAAGAGCCAGCAGGGAAAACTATGCCTTGTTCTAAAGCTCTTTGGGAACCGCTTGCGTAGCCCCACACACCTGGGGGCTGCAGGCTTTCCTGCTGCCTTCAGCCTCAAAACCACCCTTTCCCACTTGGCGCCGCGGCAGGCCGAAAAAAGGCCATCTGTCTGGAGATTGGTCCCACGCCCAAAGAGCCAGCAGGGAAAACTATGCCTTGTTCTATAGCTCTTTGGGAACCGCTTGCGTAGCCCCACACACCTGGGGGCTGCAGGCTTTCCTGCTGCCTTCAGCCTCAAAACCACCCTTTCCCACTTGGCGCCTCGCTAGGCCCAAAAATGGCCATCTGTCTGGAGATTGGTCCCAAGCCCAAAGAGCCAGCAGGGAAAACTATGCCTTGTTCTAAAGCTCTTTCGGAACCGCTTGCGTAGCCCCACAGACCTGGGGGCTGCAGGCTTTCCTGCTGCCTTCAGCCTCAAAACCACCCTTTCCCACTTGGCGCCGCGCCAGACACAAAAATGGCCTTATCTGTGGAGATTGGTCACATGCACAAAGAGCCAGCAGGGAAAACTATGCCTTGTTCTAAAGCTCTTTGGGAACCGCTTGCGTAGCCCCACACACCTGGGGGCTGCAGGCTTTCCTGCTGCCTTCAGCCTCAAAACCACGCTTTAACACTTGGCGTCACGCCAGGCCCAAAAATGGCCATCTGTCTGGAGATTGGTCCCACGCCCAAAGAGCCAGCAGGGAAAACTATGCCTTGTTCTATAGCTCCTTGGGAACCGCTTGCGTAGCCCCACAGACCTGGGGGCTGCAGGCTTTCCTGCTGCCTTCAGCCTCAAAACCACCCTTTCCCACTTGGCGCCTCGCTAGGCCCAAAAATGGCCATCTGTCTGGAGATTGGTCCCACGCCCAAAGAGCCAGCAGGGAAAACTATGCCTTGTTCTCAAGCTCTTTGGGAACCGCTTGCGTAGCCCCACACACCTGGGGGCTGCAGGCTTTCCTGCTGCCTTCAGCCTCAAAACCACCCTTTCCCACTTGGCGCCGCCCCAGGCACAACAATGGCCTTATCTCTGGAGATTGGTCCCATGCACAAAGAGCCAGCAGGGAAAACTATGCCTTGTTCTAAAGCTCTTTGGGAACCGCTTGCGTAGCCCCACAGAGCTGGGGGCTGCAGGCTTTCCTGCCGCCTTCAGCCTCAAAACCACCCTTTCCCACTTGGCGTCACGCCAGGCCCAAAAATGGCCATCTGCCTGGAGATTGGTCCCACGCCCAAAGAGCCAGCAGGGAAAACTATGCCTTGTTCGAAAGCTCTTTGGGAACCGCTTGCGTAGCCCCACAGACCTGGGGGCTGCAGGCTTTCCTGCTGCCTTCAGCCTCAAAACCACCCTTTCCCACTTGGCGTCACGCCAGGCCCAAAAATGGCCATCTGTCTGGAGATTGGTCCCACGCCCAAAGAGCCAGCAGGGAAAACTATGCCTTGTTCTAAAGCTCTTTGGGGACCGCTTGCGTAGCCCCACACACCTGGGGGCTGCAGGCTTTCCTGCTGCCTTCAGCCTCAAAACCACCCTTTCCCACTTGGCGCCGCGCCAGTCACAAAAATGGCCTTATCTCTGGAGATTGGTCCCACGCCCAAAGAGCCAGCAGGGAAAACTATGCCTTGTTCTAAAGCTCTTTGGGAACCGCTTGCGTAGCCCCACAGACCTGGGGGCTGCAGGCTTTCCTGCTGCCTTCAGCCTCAAAACCACCCTTTCCCACTTGGCGCCGCGCCAGACACAAAAATGGCCATCTGTCTGGAGATTGGTCCCACGCCCAAAGAGCCAGCAGGGAAAACTATGCCTTGTTCTAAAGCTCTTTGGGAACCGCTTGCGTAGCCCCACACACCTGGGGGCTGCAGGCTTTCCTGCTGCCTTCAGCCTCAAAACCACCCTTTCCCACTTGGCGCCGCGCTAGGCCCAAAAATGGCCATCTGTCTGGAGATTGGTCCCACGCCCAAAGAGCCAGCAGGGAAAAATATGCCTTGTTCTATAGCTCTTTGGGAACCGCTTGCTTAGCCCCACAGACCTGGGGGCTGCAGGCTTTCCTGCTGCCTTCAGCCTCAAAACCACCCTTTCCCACTTGGCGCCGCGCCAGACACAAAAATGGCCTTATCTGTGGAGATTGGTCCCATGCACAAAGAGCCAGCAGGGAAAACTATGCCTTGTTCTCAAGCTCTTTGGGAACCGCTTGCGTAGCCCCACAGACCTGGGGGCTGCAGGCTTTCCTGCTGCCTTCAGCCTCAAAACCACCCTTTTCCACTTGGCGTCACGCCAGGCCCAAAAATGCCCATCTGTCTGGAGATTGGTCCCATGCACAAAGAGCCAGCAGGGAAAACTATGCCTTGTTCTCAAGCTCTTTGGGAACCGCTTGCGTAGCCCCACAGACCTGGGGGCTGCAGGCTTTCCTGCTGCCTTCAGCCTCAAAACCACCCTTTCCCACTTGGCGCCGCGCTAGGCCCAAAAATGGCCATCTGCCTGGAGATTGGTCCCACGCCCAAAGAGCCAGCAGGGAAAAATATGCCTTGTTCTAAAGCTCTTTGGGAACCGCTTGCGTAGCCCCACACACCTGGGGGCTGCAGGCTTTCCTGCTGCCTTCAGCCTCAAAACCACCCTTTCCCACTTGGCGCCGCGCCAGGCCCAAAAATGGCCATATGTCTGGAGATTGGTCCCACGCCCAAAGAGCCAGCATGGAAAACTATGCCTTGTTCTAAAGCTCTTTGGGAACCGCTTGCGTAGCCCCACACACCTGGGGGCTGCAGGCTTTCCTGCTGCCTTCAGCCTCAAAACCACCCTTTCCCACTTGGCGCCGCGCCAGGCCCAAAAATGGCCATCTGTCTGGAGATTGGTCCCACGCCCAAAGAGCCAGCAGGGAAAACTATGCCTTGTTCTAAAGCTCTTTGGGAACTGCTTGCGTAGCCCCACAGACCTGGGGGCTGCAGGCTTTCCTGCTGCCTTCAGCCTCACACCACCCTTTCCCACTTGGCGCCGCGCCAGGCCGAAAAAATGGCCATCCGTCTGGAGATTGGTCCCATGCCCAAAGAGCCAGCAGGGAAAAGTATGCCTTGTTCGAAAACTCTTTGGGAACCGCTTGCGTAGCCCCACAGACCTGGGGGCTGCAGGCTTTCCTGCTGCCTTCAGCCTCAAAACCACCCTTTCCCACTTGGCGCCGCGCTAGGCCCAAAAATGGCCATATCTCAGGAGATTGGTCCCATGCACAAAGAGCCAGCAGGGAAAACTATGCCTTGTTCTAAAGCTCTTTGGGAACCACTTGCGTAGCCCCACACACCTGGGGGCTGCAGGCTTTCCTGCTGCCTTCAGCCTCAAAACCACCCTTTCCCACTTGGCGCCGCGCTAGGCCCAAAAATGGCCATATCTCAGGAGATTGGTCCCATGCACAAAGAGCCAGCAGGGAAAACTATGCCTTGTTCTAAAGCTCTTTGGGAACCGCTTGCGTAGCCCCACACACCTGGGGGCTGCAGGCTTTCCTGCTGCCTTCAGCCTCAAAACCACCCTTTTCCACTTGGCGTCACGCCAGGCCCAAAAATGGCCATCTGCCTGGAGATTGGTCCCACGCCCAAAGAGCCAGCAGGGAAAACTATGCCTTGTTCTAAAGCTCTTTGGGAACCGCTTGCGTAGCCCCACACACCTGGGGGCTGCAGGCTTTCCTGCTGCCTTCAGCCTCAAAACCACCCTTTCCCACTTGGCGTCACGCCAGGCCCAAAAATGGCCATCTGCCTGGAGATTGGTCCCACGCCCAAAGAGCCAGCAGGGAAAACTAGGCCTTGTTCTAAAGCTCTTTGGGAACCGCTTGCGTAGCCCCACACACCTGGGGGCTGCAGGCTTTCCTGCTGCCTTCAGCCTCAAAACCACCCTTTTCCACTTGGCGTCACGCCAGGCCCAAAAATGCCCATCTGTCTGGAGATTGGTCCCACGCCCAAAGAGCCAGCAGGGAAAACTATGCCTTGTTCTAAAGCTCTTTGGGAACCGCTTGCGTAGCCCCAAACACTTGGGGGCTGCAGGCTTTCCTGCTGCCTTCAGCCTCACACCACCCTTTCCCACTTGGCGCCGCGCCAGACACAAAAATGGCCTTATCTCTGGAGATTGGTCCCATGCACAAAGAGCCAGCAGGGCAAACTATGCCTTGTTCTCAAGCTCTTTGGGAACTGCTTGCATAGCCCCACACACCTGGGGGCTGCAGGCTTTCCTGCTGCCTTCAGCCTCAAAACCACCCTTTCCCACTTGGCGCCGCGCTAGGCCCAAAAATGGCCATATCTCAGGAGATTGGTCCCACGCCCAAAGAGCCAGCAGGGAAAACTATGCCTTGTTCTATAGCTCTTTGGGAACCGCTTGCGTAGCCCCACAGACCTGGGGGCTGCAGGCTTTCCTGCTGCCTTCAGCCTCAAAACCACCCTTTCCCACTTGGCGCCGCGCCAGACACAAAAATGGCCTTATCTGTGGAGATTGGTCCCATGCACAAAGAGCCAGCAGGGAAAATTATGCCTTGTTCTAAAGCTCTTTGGGAACCGCTTGCGTAGCCCCACAGACCTGGGGGCTGCAGGCTTTCCTGCTGCCTTCAGCCTCAAAACCACCCTTTCCCACTTGGCGCCTCGCTAGGCCCAAAAATGGCCATCTGTCTGGAGATTGGTCCCACGCCCAAAGAGCCAGCAGGGAAAACTATGCCTTGTTCGAAAGCTCTTTGGGAACTGCTTGCGTAGCCCCACAGACCTGGGGGCTGCAGGCTTTCCTGCTGCCTTCAGCCTCAAAACCACCCTTTCCCACTTGGCGCCGCCCCAGGCACAACAATGGCCTTATCTCTGGAGATTGGTCCCATGCACAAAGAGCCAGCAGGGAAAACTATGCCTTGTTCTAAAGCTCTTTCGGAACCGCTTGCGTAGCCCCACACACCTGGGGGCTGCAGGCTTTCCTGCTGCCTTCAGCCTCAAAACCACCCTTTCCCACTTGGCGCCGCGCCAGACACAAAAATGGCCTTATCTGTGGAGATTGGTCCCACGCCCAAAGAGCCAGCAGGGAAAACTATGCCTTGTTCTATAGCTCTTTGGGAACCGCTTGCGTAGCCCCACAGACCTGGGGGCTGCAGGCTTTCCTGCTGCCTTCAGCCTCAAAACCACCCTTTCCCACTTGGCGCCTCGCTAGGCCCAAAAATGGCCATCTGTCTGGAGATTGGTCCCACGCCCAAAGAGCCAGCAGGGAAAACTATGCCTTGTTCTAAAGCTCTTTGGGAACTGCTTGCGTAGCCCCACAGACCTGGGGGCTGCAGGCTTTCCTGCTGCCTTCAGCCTCAAAACCACCCTTTCCCACTTGGCGCCGCGCCAGGCACAACAATGGCCTTATCTCTGGAGATTGGTCCCATGCACAAAGAGCCAGCAGGGAAAACTATGCCTTGTTCTAAAGCTCTTCGGGAACCGCTTGCGTAGCCCCCCAGACCTGGGGGCTGCAGGCTTTCCTGCCGCCTTCAGCCTCAAAAAAACCCTTTCCCACTTGGCGTCACGCCAGGCCCAAAAATGGCCATCTGCCTGGAGATTGGTCCCACGCCCAAAGAGCCAGCAGGGAAAACTATGCCTTGTTCTATAGCTCTTTGGGAACCGCTTGCGTAGCCCCACAGACCTGGGGGCTGCAGGCTTTCCTGCTGCCTTCAGCCTCAAAACCACCCTTTCCCACTTGGCGTCACGCCAGGCCCAAAAATGGCCATCTGTCTGGAGATTGGTCCCACGCCCAAAGAGCCAGCAGGGAAAACTATGCCTTGTTCTATAGCTCTTTGGGAACCGCTTGCGTAGCCCCACACACCTGGGGGCTGCAGGCTTTCCTGCTGCCTTCAGCCTCAAAACCACCCTTTCCCACTTGGCGCCGCGCCAGTCACAAAAATGGCCTTATCTCTGGAGATTGGTCCCACGCCCAAAGAGCCAGCAGGGAAAACTATGCCTTGTTCTAAAGCTCTTTGGGAACCGCTTGCGTAGCCCCACAGACCTGGGGGCTGCAGGCTTTCCTGCTGCCTTCAGCCTCAAAACCACCCTTTCCCACTTGGCGCCGCGCCAGACACAAAAATGGCCATCTGTCTGGAGATTGGTCCCACGCCCAAAGAGCCAGCAGGGAAAACTATGCCTTGTTCTAAAGCTCTTTGGGAACCGCTTGCGTAGCCCCACACACCTGGGGGCTGCAGGCTTTCCTGCTGCCTTCAGCCTCAAAACCACCCTTTCCCACTTGGCGCCGCGCTAGGCCCAAAAATGGCCATATCTCAGGAGATTGGTCCCACGCCCAAAGAGCCAGCAGGGAAAACTATGCCTTGTTCTATAGCTCTTTGGGAACCGCTTGCGTAGCCCCACAGACCTGGGGGCTGCAGGCTTTCCTGCTGCCTTCAGCCTCAAAACCACCCTTTCCCATTTGGCGCCGCGCCAGACACAAAAATGGCCTTATCTGTGGAGATTGGTCCCATGCACAAAGAGCCAGCAGGGAAAATTATGCCTTGTTCTAAAGCTCTTTTGGAACCGCTTGCGTAGCCCCACAGACCTGGGGGCTGCAGGCTTTCCTGCTGCCTTCAGCCTCAAAACCACCCTTTTCCACTTGGCGTCACGCCAGGCCCAAAAATGCCCATCTGTCTGGAGATTGGTCCCATGCACAAAGAGCCAGCAGGGAAAACTATGCCTTGTTCGAAAGCTCTTTGGGAACCGCTTGCGTAGCCCCACACACCTGGGGGCTGCAGGCTTTCCTGCTGCCTTCAGCCTCAAAACCACCCTTTCCCACTTGGCGCCGCGCTAGGCCCAAAAATGGCCATCTGCCTGGAGATTGGTCCCACGCCCAAAGAGCCAGGAGGGAAAACTATGCCTTGTTCTAAAGCTCTTTGGGAACCGCTTGCGTAGCCCCACACACCTGGGGGCTGCAGGCTTTCCTGCTGCCTTCAGCCTCAAAACCACCCTTTCCCACTTGGCGCCGCGCCAGGCCCAAAAATGGCCATCTGTCTGGAGATTGGTCCCACGCCCAAAGAGCCAGCAGGGAAAACTATGCCTTGTTCTAAAGCTCTTTGGGAACCGCTTGCGTAGCCCCACACACCTGGGGGCTGCAGGCTTTCCTGCTGCCTTCAGCCTCAAAACCACCCTTTCCCACTTGGCGCCGCGCCAGGCCCAAAAATGGCCATCTGTCTGGAGATTGGTCCCACGCCCAAAGAGCCAGCAGGGAAAACTATGCCTTGTTCTAAAGCTCTTTGGGAACCGCTTGCGTAGCCCCACAGACCTGGGGGCTGCAGGCTTTCCTGCTGCCTTCAGCCTCACACCACCCTTTCCCACTTGGCGCCGCGCCAGGCCGAAAAAATGGCCATCCGTCTGTAGATTGGTCCCACGCCCAAAGAGCCAGCAGGGAAAACTATGCCTTGTTCGAAAACTCTTTGGGAACCGCTTGCGTAGCCCCACAGACCTGGGGGCTGCAGGCTTTCCTGCTGCCTTCAGCCTCAAAACCACCCTTTCCCACTTGGCGCCGCGCTAGGCCCAAAAATGGCCATATCTCAGGAGATTGGTCCCATGCACAAAGAGCCAGCAGGGAAAACTATGCCTTGTTCTAAAGCTCTTTGGGAACCGCTTGCGTAGCCCCACACACCTGGGGGCTGCAGGCTTTCCTGCTGCCTTTAGCCTCAAAACCACCCTTTCCCACTTGGTGCCGCGCCAGGCACAATAATGGCCATCTGTCTGGAGACTGGTCCCACGCCCAAAGAGCCAGCAGGGAAAACTATGCCTTGTTCTAAAGCTCTTTCGGAACCGCTTGCGTACCCCCACACACTTGGGGGCTGCAGGCTTTCCTGCTGCCTTCAGCCTCAAAACCACCTTTTCCCAATTGGCGCCGCGCTAGGCCCAAAAATGGCCATATCTCAGGAGATTGGTCCCACGCCCAAAGAGCCAGCAGGGAAAACTATGCCTTGTTCTAAAGCTCTTTGGGAACCGCTTGCTTAGCCCCACAGACCTGGGGGCTGCAGGCTTTCCTGCTGCCTTCAGCCTCAAAACCACCCTTTCCCACTTGGCGTCACGCCAGGCCCAAAAATGGCCATCTGCCTGGAGATTGGTCCCACGCCAAAGAGCCAGCAGGGAAAACTATGCCTTGTTCTCAAGCTCTTTGGGAACCGCTTGCGTAGCCCCACACACCTGGGGGCTGCAGGCTTTCCTGCTGCCTTCAGCCTCAAAACCACCCTTTCCCACTTGGCGTCACGCCAGTCCCAAAAATGGCCATCTGTCTGGAGATTGGTCCCATGCACAAAGAGCCAGCAGGGAAAACTATGCCTTGTTCTAAAGCTCTTTCGGAACCGCTTGCGTAGCCCCACACACCTGGGGGCTGCAGGCTTTCCTGCTGCCTTCAGCCTCAAAACCACCCTTTCCCACTTGGCGCCGCGCCAGACACAAAAATGGCCTTATCTGTGGAGATTGGTCCCACGCCCAAAGAGCCAGCAGGGAAAACTATGCCTTGTTCTATAGCTCTTTGGGAACCGCTTGCGTAGCCCCACAGACCTGGGGGCTGCAGGCTTTCCTGCTGCCTTCAGCCTCAAAACCACCCTTTCCCACTTGGCGCCTCGCTAGGCCCAAAAATGGCCATCTGTCTGGAGATTGGTCCCACGCCCAAAGAGCCAGCAGGGAAAACTATGCCTTGTTCTAAAGCTCTTTGGGAACTGCTTGCGTAGCCCCACAGACCTGGGGGCTGCAGGCTTTCCTGCTGCCTTCAGCCTCAAAACCACCCTTTCCCACTTGGCGCCGCCCCAGGCACAACAATGGCCTTATCTCTGGAGATTGGTCCCATGCACAAAGAGCCAGCAGGGAAAACTATGCCTTGTTCTAAAGCTCTTCGGGAACCGCTTGCGTAGCCCCACACACCTGGGGGCTGCAGGCTTTCCTGCCGCCTTCAGCCTCAAAAAAACCCTTTCCCACTTGGCGTCACGCCAGGCCCAAAAATGGCCATCTGCCTGGAGATTGGTCCCACGCCCAAAGAGCCAGCAGGGAAAACTATGCCTTGTTCTATAGCTCTTTGGGAACCGCTTGCGTAGCCCCACACACCTGGGGGCTGCAGGCTTTCCTGCTGCCTTCAGCCTCAAAACCACCCTTTCCCACTTGGCGCCGCGCCAGTCACAAAAATGGCCTTATCTCTGGAGATTGGTCCCACGCCCAAAGAGCCAGCAGGGAAAACTATGCCTTGTTCTAAAGCTCTTTGGGAACCGCTTGCGTAGCCCCACAGACCTGGGGGCTGCAGGCTTTCCTGCTGCCTTCAGCCTCAAAACCACCCTTTCCCACTTGGCGCCGCGCCAGACACAAAAATGGCCATCTGTCTGGAGATTGGTCCCACGCCCAAAGAGCCAGCAGGGAAAACTATGCCTTGTTCTAAAGCTCTTTGGGAACCGCTTGCGTAGCCCCACACACCTGGGGGCTGCAGGCTTTCCTGCTGCCTTCAGCCTCAAAACCACCCTTTCCCACTTGGCGTCACGCCAGGCCCAAAAATGGCCATATCTCAGGAGATTGGTCCCACGCCCAAAGAGCCAGCAGGGAAAACTATGCCTTGTTCTATAGCTCTTTGGGAACCGCTTGCGTAGCCCCACAGACCTGGGGGCTGCAGGCTTTCCTGCTGCCTTCAGCCTCAAAACCACCCTTTCCCATTTGGCGCCGCGCCAGACACAAAAATGGCCTTATCTGTGGAGATTGGTCCCATGCACAAAGAGCCAGCAGGGAAAATTATGCCTTGTTCTAAAGCTCTTTTGGAACCGCTTGCGTAGCCCCACAGACCTGGGGGCTGCAGGCTTTCCTGCTGCCTTCAGCCTCAAAACCACCCTTTCCCACTTGGCGCCGCGCCAGACACAAAAATGGCCTTATCTGTGGAGATTGGTCCCACGCCCAAAGAGCCAGCAGGGAAAACTATGCCTTGTTCTATAGCTCTTTGGGAACCGCTTGCGTAGCCCCACAGACCTGGGGGCTGCAGGCTTTCCTGCTGCCTTCAGCCTCAAAACCACCCTTTCCCACTTGGCGCCTCGCTAGGCCCAAAAATGGCCATCTGTCTGGAGATTGGTCCCACGCCCAAAGAGCCAGCAGGGAAAACTATGCCTTGTTCTAAAGCTCTTTGGGAACTGCTTGCGTAGCCCCACAGACCTGGGGGCTGCAGGCTTTCCTGCTGCCTTCAGCCTCAAAACCACCCTTTCCCACTTGGCGCCGCCCCAGGCACAACAATGGCCTTATGTCTGGAGATTGGTCCCATGCACAAAGAGCCAGCAGGGAAAACTATGCCTTGTTCTAAAGCTCTTCGGGAACCGCTTGCGTAGCCCCACACACCTGGGGGCTGCAGGCTTTCCTGCCGCCTTCAGCCTCAAAAAAACCCTTTCCCACTTGGCGTCACGCCAGGCCCAAAAATGGCCATCTGCCTGGAGATTGGTCCCACGCCCAAAGAGCCAGCAGGGAAAACTATGCCTTGTTCTATAGCTCTTTGGGAACCGCTTGCGTAGCCCCACACACCTGGGGGCTGCAGGCTTTCCTGCTGCCTTCAGCCTCAAAACCACCCTTTCCCACTTGGCGCCGCGCCAGTCACAAAAATGGCCTTATCTCTGGAGATTGGTCCCACGCCCAAAGAGCCAGCAGGGAAAACTATGCCTTGTTCTAAAGCTCTTTCGGAACCGCTTGCGTAGCCCCACAGACCTGGGGGCTGCAGGCTTTCCTGCTGCCTTCAGCCTCAAAACCACCCTTTCCCACTTGGCGCCGCGCCAGACACAAAAATGGCCATCTGTCTGGAGATTGGTCCCACGCCCAAAGAGCCAGCAGGGAAAACTATGCCTTGTTCTAAAGCTCTTTGGGAACCGCTTGCGTAGCCCCACACACCTGGGGGCTGCAGGCTTTCCTGCTGCCTTCAGCCTCAAAACCACCCTTTCCCACTTGGCGTCACGCCAGGCACAAAAATGGCCATATCTCAGGAGATTGGTCCCACGCCCAAAGAGCCAGCAGGGAAAACTATGCCTTGTTCTATAGCTCTTTGGGAACCGCTTGCGTAGCCCCACAGACCTGGGGGCTGCAGGCTTTCCTGCTGCCTTCAGCCTCAAAACCACCCTTTCCCATTTGGCGCCGCGCCAGACACAAAAATGGCCTTATCTGTGGAGATTGGTCCCATGCACAAAGAGCCAGCAGGGAAAATTATGCCTTGTTCTAAAGCTCTTTTGGAACCGCTTGCGTAGCCCCACAGACCTGGGGGCTGCAGGCTTTCCTGCTGCCTTCAGCCTCAAAACCACCCTTTTCCACTTGGCGTCACGCCAGGCCCAAAAATGCCCATCTGTCTGGAGATTGGTCCCATGCACAAAGAGCCAGCAGGGAAAACTATGCCTTGTTCGAAAGCTCTTTGGGAACCGCTTGCGTAGCCCCACACACCTGGGGGCTGCAGGCTTTCCTGCTGCCTTCAGCCTCAAAACCACCCTTTCCCACTTGGCGCCGCGCTAGGCCCAAAAATGGCCATCTGCCTGGAGATTGGTCCCACGCCCAAAGAGCCAGGAGGGAAAACTATGCCTTGTTCTAAAGCTCTTTGGGAACCGCTTGCGTAGCCCCACACACCTGGGGGCTGCAGGCTTTCCTGCTGCCTTCAGCCTCAAAACCACCCTTTCCCACTTGGCGCCGCGCCAGGCCCAAAAATGGCCATCTGTCTGGAGATTGGTCCCACGCCCAAAGAGCCAGCAGGGAAAACTATGCCTTGTTCGAAAACTCTTTGGGAACCGCTTGCGTAGCCCCACAGACCTGGGGGCTGCAGGCTTTCCTGCTGCCTTCAGCCTCAAAACCACCCTTTCCCACTTGGCGCCGCGCTAGGCCCAAAAATGGCCATATCTCAGGAGATTGGTCCCATGCACAAAGAGCCAGCAGGGAAAACTATGCCTTGTTCTAAAGCTCTTTGGGAACCGCTTGCGTAGCCCCACACACCTGGGGGCTGCAGGCTTTCCTGCTGCCTTTAGCCTCAAAACCACCCTTTCCCACTTGGTGCCGCGCCAGGCACAATAATGGCCATCTGTCTGGAGACTGGTCCCACGCCCAAAGAGCCAGCAGGGAAAACTATGCCTTGTTCTAAAGCTCTTTCGGAACCGCTTGCGTACCCCCACACACTTGGGGGCTGCAGGCTTTCCTGCTGCCTTCAGCCTCAAAACCACCTTTTCCCAATTGGCGCCGCGCTAGGCCCAAAAATGGCCATATCTCAGGAGATTGGTCCCACGCCCAAAGAGCCAGCAGGGAAAACTATGCCTTGTTCTAAAGCTCTTTGGGAACCGCTTGCTTAGCCCCACAGACCTGGGGGCTGCAGGCTTTCCTGCTGCCTTCAGCCTCAAAACCACCCTTTCCCACTTGGCGTCACGCCAGGCCCAAAAATGGCCATCTGCCTGGAGATTGGTCCCACGCCAAAGAGCCAGCAGGGAAAACTATGCCTTGTTCTCAAGCTCTTTGGGAACCGCTTGCGTAGCCCCACACACCTGGGGGCTGCAGGCTTTCCTGCTGCCTTCAGCCTCAAAACCACCCTTTCCCACTTGGCGTCACGCCAGGCACAAAAATGGCCATCTGTCTGGAGATTGGTCCCACGCCCAAAGAGCCAGCAGGGAAAACTATGCCTTGTTCTATAGCTCTTTGGGAACCGCTTGCGTAGCCCCACAGACCTGGGGGCTGCAGGCTTTCCTGCTGCCTTCAGCCTCAAAACCACCCTTTCCCACTTGGCGCCTTGCTAGGCCCAAAAATGGCCATCTGTCTGGAGATTGGTCCCACGCACAAAGAGCCAGCAGGGAAAAATATGCCTTGTTCTAAAGCTCTTTCGGAACCGCTTGCGTAGCCCCACAGACTTGGGGGCTGCAGGCTTTCCTGCTGCCTTCAGCCTCAAAACCACCCTTTCCCACTTGGCGTCACGCCAGGCCCAAAAATGGCCTTATCTCTGGAGATTGGTCCCACGCCCAAAGAGCCAGCAGGGAAAACTATGCCTTGTTCTAAAGCTCTTTGGGAACCGCTTGCGTAGCCCCACAGACCTGGGGGCTGCAGGCTTTCCTGCTGCCTTCAGCCTCAAAACCACCCTTTCCCACTTGGCGCCTCGCTAGGCCCAAAAATGGCCATTTGTCTGGAGATTGGTCCCACGCCCAAAGAGCCAGCAGGGAAAACTATGCCTTGTTCTATAACTCTTTGGGAACCGCTTGCTTAGCCCCACACACCTGGGGGCTGCAGGCTTTCCTGCTGCCTTCAGCCTCAAAACCACCCTTTCCCACTTGGCGCCGCGCTAGGCCCAAAAATGGCCATATCTCAGGAGATTGGTCCCACGCCCAAAGAGCCAGCAGGGAAAACTATGCCTTGTTCTAAAGCTCTTTGGGAACCGCTTGCTTAGCCCCACAGACCTGGGGGCTGCAGGCTTTCCTGCTGCCTTCAGCCTCATAACCACCCTTTCCCACTTGGCGTCACGCCAGGCCCAAAAATGGCCATCTGTCTGGAGATTGGTCCCACGCCAAAGAGCCAGCAGGGAAAACTATGCCTTGTTCTCAAGCTCTTTGGGAACCGCTTGCGTAGCCCCACACACCTGGGGGCTGCAGGCTTTCCTGCTGCCTTCAGCCTCAAAACCACCCTTTCCCACTTGGCGTCACGCCAGTCCCAAAAATGGCCATCTGTCTGGAGATTGGTCCCACGCCCAAAGAGCCAGCAGGGAAAACTATGCCTTGTTCTATAGCTCTTTGGGAACCGCTTGCGTAGCCCCACACACCTGGGGGCTGCAGGCTTTCCTGCTGCCTTCAGCCTCAAAACCACCCTTTCCCACTTGGCGCCTTGCTAGGCCCAAAAATGGCCATCTGTCTGGAGATTGGTCCCACGCACAAAGAGCCAGCAGGGAAAAATATGCCTTGTTCTAAAGCTCTTTCGGAACCGCTTGCGTAGCCCCACACACTTGGGGGCTGCAGGCTTTCCTGCTGCCTTCAGCCTCACACCACCCTTTCCCACTTGGCGCCGCGCCAGGCACAAAAATGGCCTTATCTCTGGAGATTGGTCCCATGCACAAAGAGCCAGCAGGGAAAACTATGCCTTGTTCTCAAGCTCTTTGGGAACCGCTTGCGTAGCCCCACACACCTGGGGGCTGCAGGCTTTCCTGCTGCCTTCAGCCTCAAAACCACCCTTTTCCACTTGGCGTCACGCCAGGCCCAAAAATGGCCATCTGCCTGGAGATTGGTCCCACGCTCAAAGAGCCAGCAGGGAAAACTAGGCCTTGTTCTAAAGCTCTTTGGGAAGCGCTTGCGTAGCCCCACACACCTGGGGGCTGCAGGCTTTCCTGCTGCCTTCAGCCTCAAAACCACCCTTTTCCACTTGGCGTCACGCCAGGCCCAAAAATGGCCATCTGCCTGGAGATTGGTCCCACGCTCAAAGAGCCAGCAGGGAAAACTAGGCCTTGTTCTAAAGCTCTTTGGGAAGCGCTTGCGTAGCCCCACACACCTGGGGGCTGCAGGCTTTCCTGCTGCCTTCAGCCTCAAAACCACCCTTTTCCACTTGGCGTCACGCCAGGCCCAAAAATGCCCATCTGCCTGGAGATTGGTCCCACGCCCAAAGAGCCAGCCGGGAAAATTATGCCTTGTTCTAAAGCTCTTTGGGAAGCGCTTGCGTAGCCCCACAGACCTGGGGGCTGCAGGCTTTCCTGCTGCCTTCAGCCTCAAAACCACCCTTTCCCACTTGGCGTCACGCCAGGCCCAAAAATGGCCTTATCTCTGGAGATTGGTCCCACGCCCAAAGAGCCAGCAGGGAAAACTATGCCTTGTTCTAAAGCTCTTTGGGAACCGCTTGCGTAGCCCCACAGACCTGGGGGCTGCAGGCTTTCCTGCTGCCTTCAGCCTCAAAACCACCCTTTCCCACTTGGCGCCTCGCTAGGCCCAAAAATGGCCATTTGTCTGGAGATTGGTCCCACGCCCAAAGAGCCAGCAGGGAAAACTATGCCTTGTTCTATAACTCTTTGGGAACCGCTTGCTTAGCCCCACACACCTGGGGGCTGCAGGCTTTCCTGCTGCCTTCAGCCTCAAAACCACCCTTTCCCACTTGGCGCCGCGCTAGGCCCAAAAATGGCCATATCTCAGGAGATTGGTCCCACGCCCAAAGAGCCAGCAGGGAAAACTATGCCTTGTTCTAAAGCTCTTTGGGAACCGCTTGCGTAGCCCCACACACCTGGGGGCTGCAGGCTTTCCTGCTGCCTTCAGCCTCAAAACCACCCTTTCCCACTTGGCGTCACGCCAGGCCCAAAAATGGCCATCTGTCTGGAGATTGGTCCCACGCCCAAAGAGCCAGCAGGGAAAACTATGCCTTGTTCTAAAGCTCTTTCGGAACCGCTTCCGTAGCCCCACACACTTGGGGGCTGCAGGCTTTCCTGCTGCCTTCAGCCTCAAAACCACCCTTTCCCACTTGGCGCCGCGCCAGGCACAAAAATGGCCTTATCTGTGGAGATTGGTCCCATGCACAAAGAGCCAGCAGGGAAAACTATGCCTTGTTCTAAAGCTCTTTGGGAACCGCTTGCGTAGCCCCACAGACCTGGGGGCTGCAGGCTTTCCTGCTGCCTTCAGCCTCAAAACCACCCTTTCCCACTTGGCGTCACGCCAGGCCCAAAAATGGCCATCTGCCTGGAGATTGGTCCCACGCCAAAGAGCCAGCAGGGAAAACTATGCCTTGTTCTATAGCTCTTTGGGAACCGCTTGCGTAGCCCCACAGACCTGGGGGCTGCAGGCTTTCCTGCTGCCTTCAGCCTCAAAACCACCCTTTCCCACTTGGCGCCGCGCCACGCCCAAAAATGGCCATCTGTCTGGAGATTGGTCCCACGCCCAAAGAGCCAGCAGGGAAAACTATGCCTTGTTCTAAAGCTCTTTGGGAACCGCTTGCGTAGCCCCACACACCTGGGGGCTGCAGGCTTTCCTGCTGCCTTCAGCCTCAAAACCACCCTTTCCCACTTGGCGCCGCGCCACGCCCAAAAATGGCCATCTGTCTGCAGATTGGTCTCACGCCCAAAGAGTCAGCAGGGAAAACTATGCCTTGTTCTAAAGCTCTTTGGGAACCGCTTGCGTAGCCCCACACACCTGGGGGCTGCAGGCTTTCCTGCTGCCTTCAGCCTCAAAACCACCCTTTCCCACTTGGCGCCGCGCTAGGCCCAAAAATGGCCATATCTCAGGAGATTGGTCCCATGCACAAAGAGCCAGCAGGGAAAACTATGCCTTGTTCGAAAGCTCTTTGGGAACCGCTTGCGTAGCCCCACACACCTGGGGGCTGCAGGCTTTCCTGCTGCCTTTAGCCTCAAAACCACCCTTTCCCACTTGGTGCCGCGCCAGGCACAAAAATGGCCATCTGTCTGGAGATTGGTCCCACGCCCAAAGAGCCAGCAGGGAAAACTATGCCTTTTTCTAAAGCTCCTTGGGAACCGCTTGCGTAGCCCCACACACGTGGGGGCTGCAGGCTTTCCTGCTGCCTTCAGCCTCAAAACCACCCTTTCCCACTTGGCGCCGCGCCAGGCACAAAAATGGCCATCTGCCTGGAGATTGGTCCCACGCCCAAAGAGCCAGCAGGGAAAACTATGCCTTGTTCTAAAGCTCTTTGGGAACCGCTTGCGTAGCCCCACAGACCTGGGGGCTGCAGGCTTTCCTGCTGCCTTCAGCCTCAAAACCACCCTTTCCCACTTGGCGCCTTGCTAGGCCCAAAAATGGCCTTATCTCTGGAGATTGGTCCCACGCCCAAAGAGCCAGCAGGGAAAACTATGCCTTGTTCTAAAGCTCTTTGGGAACCGCTTGCGTAGCCCCACACACCTGGGGGCTGCAGGCTTTCCTGCTGCCTTCAGCCTCAAAACCACCCTTTCCCACTTGGCGCCTCGCTAGGCCCAAAAATGGCCTTATCTCTGGAGATTGGTCCCACGCCCAAAGAGCCAGCAGGGAAAACTATGCCTTGTTCTAAAGCTCTTTCGGAACCGCTTGCGTAGCCCCACAGACCTGGGGGCTGCAGGCTTTCCTGCTGCCTTCAGCCTCAAAACCACCCTTTCCCACTTGGCGCCGTGCCAGACACAAAAATGGCCTTATCTGTGGAGATTGGTCCCATGCACAAAGAGCCAGCAGGGAAAACTATGCCTTGTTCTCAAGCTCTTTGGGAACCGCTTGCGTAGCCCCACAGACCTGGGGGCTGCAGGCTTTCCTGCTGCCTTCAGCCTCAAAACCACCCTTTCCCACTTGGCGTCACGCCAGGCCCAAAAATGGCCTTATCTCTGGAGATTGGTCCCACGCCCAAAGAGCCAGCAGGGAAAACTATGCCTTGTTCTAAAGCTCTTTGGGAACCGCTTGCGTAGCCCCACACACCTGGGGGCTGCAGGCTTTCCTGCTGCCTTCAGCCTCAAAACCACCCTTTCCCACTTGGCGCCTCGCTAGGCCCAAAACTGCCCATCTGCCTGGAGATTGGTCCCACGCCCAAAGAGCCAGCAGGGAAAACTATGCCTTGTTCTAAAGCTCTTTCGGAACCGCTTGCGTAGCCCCACAGACCTGGGGGCTGCAGGCTTTCCTGCTGCCTTCAGCCTCAAAACCACCCTTTCCCACTTGGCGCCGCGCTAGGCCCAAAAATGGCCATATCTCAGGAGATTGGTCCCACGCCCAAAGAGCCAGCATGGAAAACTATGCCTTGTTCTAAAGCTCTTTGGGAACCGCTTGCGTAGCCCCACACACCTGGGGGCTGCAGGCTTTCCTGCTGCCTTCAGCCTCAAAACCACCCTTTCCCACTTGGCGTCACGCCAGGCCCAAAAATGGCCATCTGTCTGGAGATAGGTCCCATGCCCAAAGAGCCAGCAGGGAAAACTATGCCTTGTTCTAAAGCTCTTTCGGAACCGCTTCCGTAGCCCCACACACTTCGGGGCTGCAGGCTTTCCTGCTGCCTTCAGCCTCAAAACCACCCTTTCCCACTTGGCGCCGCGCCAGACACAAAAATGGCCTTATCTGTGGAGATTGGTCCCATGCACAAAGAGCCAGCAGGGAAAACTATGCCTTGTTCTAAAACTCTTTCGGAACCGCTTGCGTAGCCCCACACACCTGGGGGCTGCAGGCTTTCCTGCTGCCTTCAGCCTCAAAACCACCCTTTCCCACTTGGTGTCACGCCAGGCCCAAAAATGGCCATCTGCCTGGAGATTGGTCCCACGCCCAAAGAGCCAGCAGGGAAAACTATGCCTTGTTCTAAAGCTCTTTGGGAACCGCTTGCGTAGCCCCACACACCTGGGGGCTGCAGGCTTTCCTGCTGCCTTCAGCCTCAAAACCACCCTTTCCCACTTGGCGTCACGCCAGGCCCAAAAATGGCCTTATCTCTGGAGATTGGTCCCACGCCCAAAGAGCCAGCAGGGAAAACTATGCCTTGTTCTAAAGCTCTTTGGGAACCGCTTGCGTAGCCCCACACACCTGGGGGCTGCAGGCTTTCCTGCTGCCTTCAGCCTCAAAACCACCCTTTCCCACTTGGCGCCTCGCTAGGCCCAAAAATGCCCATCTGCCTGGAGATTGGTCCCACGCCCAAAGAGCCAGCAGGGAAAACTATGCCTTGTTCTAAAGCTCTTTGGGAAGCGCTTGCGTAGCCCCACAGACCTGGGGGCTGCAGGCTTTCCTGCTGCCTTCAGCCTCAAAACCACCCTTTCCCACTTGGCGCCGCGCTAGGCCCAAAAATGGCCATATCTCAGGAGACTGGTCCCACGCCCAAAGAGCCAGCATGGAAAACTATGCCTTGTTCTAAAGCTCTTTGGGAACCGCTTGCGTAGCCCCACACACCTGGGGGCTGCAGGCTTTCCTGCTGCCTTCAGCCTCAAAACCACCCTTTCCCACTTGGCGTCACGCCAGGCCCAAAAATGGCCATCTGTCTGGAGATTGGTCCCACGCCCAAAGAGCCAGCAGGGAAAACTATGCCTTGTTCTAAAGCTCTTTGGGAACCGTTTCCGTAGCCCCACACACTTGGGGGCTGCAGGCTTTCCTGCTGCCTTCAGCCTCAAAACCACCCTTTCCCACTTGGCGCCGCGCCAGACACAAAAATGGCCTTATCTGTGGAGATTGGTCCCATGCACAAAGAGCCAGCAGGGAAAACTATGCCTTGTTCTAAAGCTCTTTCGGAACCGCTTGCGTAGCCCCACACACCTGGGGGCTGCAGGCTTTCCTGCTGCCTTCAGCCTCAAAACCACCCTTTCCCACTTGGTGTCACGCCAGGCCCAAAAATGGCCTTATCTCTGGAGATTGGTCCCACGCCCAAAGAGCCAGCAGGGAAAACTATGCCTTGTTCTAAAGCTCTTTGGGAACCGCTTGCGTAGCCCCACACACCTGGGGGCTGCAGGCTTTCCTGCTGCCTTCAGTCTCAAAACCACCCTTTCCCACTTGGCGCCTCGCTAGGCCCAAAAATGCCCATCTGCCTGGAGATTGGTCCCACGCCCAAAGAGCCAGCAGGGAAAACTATGCCTTGTTCTAAAGCTCTTTGGGAACCGCTTGCGTAGCCCCACAGACCTGGGGGCTGCAGGCTTTCCTGCTGCCTTCAGCCTCAAAACCACCCTTTCCCACTTGGCGCCGCGCTAGGCCCAAAAATGGCCATATCTCAGGAGATTGGTCCCACGCCCAAAGAGCCAGCATGGAAAACTATGCCTTGTTCTAAAGCTCTTTGGGAACCGCTTGCGTAGCCCCACACACCTGGGGGCTGCAGGCTTTCCTGCTGCCTTCAGCCTCAAAACCACCCTTTCCCACTTGGCGTCACGCCAGGCCCAAAAATGGCCATCTGTCTGGAGATTGGTCCCACGCCCAAAGAGCCAGCAGGGAAAACTATGCCTTGTTCTAAAGCTCTTTCGGAACCGCTTCCGTAGCCCCACACACTTGGGGGCTGCAGGCTTTCCTGCTGCCTTCAGCCTCAAAACCACCCTTTCCCACTTGGCGCCGCGCCAGACACAAAAATGGCCTTATCTGTGGAGATTGGTCCCATGCACAAAGAGCCAGCAGGGAAAACTATGCCTTGTTCTAAAACTCTTTCGGAACCGCTTGCGTAGCCCCACAGACCTGGGGGCTGCAGGCTTTCCTGCTGCCTTCAGCCTCAAAACCACCCTTTCCCACTTGGTGTCACGCCAGGCCCAAAAATGGCCATCTGCCTGGAGATTGGTCCCACGCCAAAGAGCCAGCAGGGAAAACTATGCCTTGTTCTATAGCTCTTTGGGAACCGCTTGCGTAGCCCCACACACCTGGGGGCTGCAGGCTTTCCTGCTGCCTTCAGCCTCAAAACCACCCTTTCCCACTTGGCGTCACGCCAGGCCCAAAACTGGCCATCTGTCTGGAGATTGGTCCCACGCCCAAAGAGCCAGCAGGGAAAACTATGCCTTGTTCTAAAGCTCTTTGGGAACCGCTTGCGTAGCCCCACACACCTGGGGGCTGCAGGCTTTCCTGCTGCCTTCAGCCTCAAAACCACCCTTTCCCACTTGGCGTCACGCCAGGCCCAAAAATGGCCATCTGTCTGGAGATTGGTCCCACGCCCAAAGAGCCAGCAGGGAAAACTATGCCTTGTTCTAAAGCTCTTTGGGAACCGCTTGCGTAGCCCCACAGACCTGGGGGCTGCAGGCTTTCCTGCTGCCTTCAGCCTCAAAACCACCCTTTCCCACTTGGCGCCGCGCCAGGCCCAAAAATGGCCTTATCTCTGGAGATTGGTCCCACGCCCAAAGAGCCAGCAGGGAAAACTATGCCTTGTTCTAAAGCTCTTTGGGAACCGCTTGCGTAGCCCCACACACCTGGGGGCTGCAGGCTTTCCTGCTGCCTTCAGCCTCAAAACCACCCTTTCCCACTTGGCGCCGCGCCACGCCCAAAAATGGCCATCTGTCTGCAGATTGGTCTCACGCCCAAAGAGCCAGCAGGGAAAACTATGCCTTGTTCTAAAGCTCTTTGGGAACCGCTTGCGTAGCCCCACACACCTGGGGGCTGCAGGCTTTCCTGCTGCCTTCAGCCTCAAAACCACCCTTTCCCACTTGGCGTCACGCCAGGCCCAAAAATGGCCATCTGTCTGGAGACTGGTCCCATGCACAAAGAGCCAGCAGGGAAAACTATGCCTTTTTCGAAAACTTTTTGGGAACCGCTTGCGTAGCCCCACAGACCTGGGGGCTGCAGGCTTTCCTGCTGCCTTCAGCCTCAAAACCACCCTTTCCCACTTGGCGCCGCGCTAGGCCGAAAAAGGGCCATATCTCAGGAGATTGGTCCCATGCACAAAGAGCCAGCAGGGAAAACTATGCCTTGTTCGAAAGCTCTTTGGGAACCGCTTGCGTAGCCCCACACACCTGGGGGCTGCAGGCTTTCCTGCTGCCTTTAGCCTCAAAACCACCCTTTCCCACTTGGTGCCGCGCCAGGCACAAAAATGGCCATCTGTCTGGAGATTGGTCCCACGCCCAAAGAGCCAGCAGGGAAAACTATGCCTTGTTCTAAAGCTCCTTGGGAAGCGCTTGCGTAGCCCCACACACCTGGGGGCTGCAGGCTTTCCTGCTGCCTTCAGCCTCAAAACCACCCTTTCCCACTTGGCGCCGCGCCAGGCACAAAAATGGCCATCTGTCTGGAGATTGGTCCCACGCCCAAAGAGCCAGCAGGGAAAACTATGCCTTGTTCTAAAGCTCTTTGGGAACCGTTTCCGTAGCCCCACACACTTGGGGGCTGCAGGCTTTCCTGCTGCCTTCAGCCTCAAAACCACCCTTTCCCACTTGGCGCCGCGCCAGACACAAAAATGGCCTTATCTGTGGAGATTGGTCCCATGCACAAAGAGCCAGCAGGGAAAACTATGCCTTGTTCTAAAGCTCTTTCGGAACCGCTTGCGTAGCCCCACACACCTGGGGGCTGCAGGCTTTCCTGCTGCCTTCAGCCTCAAAACCACCCTTTCCCACTTGGTGTCACGCCAGGCCCAAAAATGGCCTTATCTCTGGAGATTGGTCCCACGCCCAAAGAGCCAGCAGGGAAAACTATGCCTTGTTCTAAAGCTCTTTGGGAACCGCTTGCGTAGCCCCACACACCTGGGGGCTGCAGGCTTTCCTGCTGCCTTCAGTCTCAAAACCACCCTTTCCCACTTGGCGCCTCGCTAGGCCCAAAAATGCCCATCTGCCTGGAGATTGGTCCCACGCCCAAAGAGCCAGCAGGGAAAACTATGCCTTGTTCTAAAGCTCTTTGGGAACCGCTTGCGTAGCCCCACAGACCTGGGGGCTGCAGGCTTTCCTGCTGCCTTCAGCCTCAAAACCACCCTTTCCCACTTGGCGCCGCGCTAGGCCCAAAAATGGCCATATCTCAGGAGATTGGTCCCACGCCCAAAGAGCCAGCATGGAAAACTATGCCTTGTTCTAAAGCTCTTTGGGAACCGCTTGCGTAGCCCCACACACCTGGGGGCTGCAGGCTTTCCTGCTGCCTTCAGCCTCAAAACCACCCTTTCCCACTTGGCGTCACGCCAGGCCCAAAAATGGCCATCTGTCTGGAGATTGGTCCCACGCCCAAAGAGCCAGCAGGGAAAACTATGCCTTGTTCTAAAGCTCTTTCGGAACCGCTTCCGTAGCCCCACACACTTGGGGGCTGCAGGCTTTCCTGCTGCCTTCAGCCTCAAAACCACCCTTTCCCACTTGGCGCCGCGCCAGACACAAAAATGGCCTTATCTGTGGAGATTGGTCCCATGCACAAAGAGCCAGCAGGGAAAACTATGCCTTGTTCTAAAACTCTTTCGGAACCGCTTGCGTAGCCCCACACACCTGGGGGCTGCAGGCTTTCCTGCTGCCTTCAGCCTCAAAACCACCCTTTCCCACTTGGCGTCACGCCAGGCCCAAAAATGGCCATCTGTCTGGAGATTGGTCCCACGCCCAAAGAGCCAGCAGGGAAAACTATGCCTTGTTCTAAAGCTCTTTGGGAACCGCTTGCGTAGCCCCACAGACCTGGGGGCTGCAGGCTTTCCTGCTGCCTTCAGCCTCAAAACCACCCTTTCCCACTTGGCGCCGCGCCAGGCCCAAAAATGGCCTTATCTCTGGAGATTGGTCCCACGCCCAAAGAGCCAGCAGGGAAAACTATGCCTTGTTCTAAAGCTCTTTGGGAACCGCTTGCGTAGCCCCACACACCTGGGGGCTGCAGGCTTTCCTGCTGCCTTCAGCCTCAAAACCACCCTTTCCCACTTGGCGCCGCGCCACGCCCAAAAATGGCCATCTGTCTGCAGATTGGTCTCACGCCCAAAGAGCCAGCAGGGAAAACTATGCCTTGTTCTAAAGCTCTTTGGGAACCGCTTGCGTAGCCCCACACACCTGGGGGCTGCAGGCTTTCCTGCTGCCTTCAGCCTCAAAACCACCCTTTCCCACTTGGCGTCACGCCAGGCCCAAAAATGGCCATCTGTCTGGAGATTGGTCCCACGCCCAAAGAGCCAGCAGGGAAAACTATGCCTTGTTCTAAAGCTCTTTGGGAACCGTTTCCGTAGCCCCACACACTTGGGGGCTGCAGGCTTTCCTGCTGCCTTCAGCCTCAAAACCACCCTTTCCCACTTGGCGCCGCGCCAGACACAAAAATGGCCTTATCTGTGGAGATTGGTCCCATGCACAAAGAGCCAGCAGGGAAAACTATGCCTTGTTCTAAAGCTCTTTCGGAACCGCTTGCGTAGCCCCACACACCTGGGGGCTGCAGGCTTTCCTGCTGCCTTCAGCCTCAAAACCACCCTTTCCCACTTGGTGTCACGCCAGGCCCAAAAATGGCCTTATCTCTGGAGATTGGTCCCACGCCCAAAGAGCCAGCAGGGAAAACTATGCCTTGTTCTAAAGCTCTTTGGGAACCGCTTGCGTAGCCCCACACACCTGGGGGCTGCAGGCTTTCCTGCTGCCTTCAGTCTCAAAACCACCCTTTCCCACTTGGCGCCTCGCTAGGCCCAAAAATGCCCATCTGCCTGGAGATTGGTCCCACGCCCAAAGAGCCAGCAGGGAAAACTATGCCTTGTTCTAAAGCTCTTTGGGAACCGCTTGCGTAGCCCCACAGACCTGGGGGCTGCAGGCTTTCCTGCTGCCTTCAGCCTCAAAACCACCCTTTCCCACTTGGCGCCGCGCTAGGCCCAAAAATGGCCATATCTCAGGAGATTGGTCCCACGCCCAAAGAGCCAGCATGGAAAACTATGCCTTGTTCTAAAGCTCTTTGGGAACCGCTTGCGTAGCCCCACACACCTGGGGGCTGCAGGCTTTCCTGCTGCCTTCAGCCTCAAAACCACCCTTTCCCACTTGGCGTCACGCCAGGCCCAAAAATGGCCATCTGTCTGGAGATTGGTCCCACGCCTAAAGAGCCAGCAGGGAAAACTATGCCTTGTTCTAAAGCTCTTTCGGAACCGCTTCCGTAGCCCCACACACTTGGGGGCTGCAGGCTTTCCTGCTGCCTTCAGCCTCAAAACCACCCTTTCCCACTTGGCGCCGCGCCAGACACAAAAATGGCCTTATCTGTGGAGATTGGTCCCATGCACAAAGAGCCAGCAGGGAAAACTATGCCTTGTTCTAAAACTCTTTCGGAACCGCTTGCGTAGCCCCACAGACCTGGGGGCTGCAGGCTTTCCTGCTGCCTTCAGCCTCAAAACCACCCTTTCCCACTTGGTGTCACGCCAGGCCCAAAAATGGCCATCTGCCTGGAGATTGGTCCCACGCCAAAGAGCCAGCAGGGAAAACTATGCCTTGTTCTATAGCTCTTTGGGAACCGCTTGCGTAGCCCCACACACCTGGGGGCTGCAGGCTTTCCTGCTGCCTTCAGCCTCAAAACCACCCTTTCCCACTTGGCGTCACGCCAGGCCCAAAACTGGCCATCTGTCTGGAGATTGGTCCCACGCCCAAAGAGCCAGCAGGGAAAACTATGCCTTGTTCTAAAGCTCTTTGGGAACCGCTTGCGTAGCCCCACACACCTGGGGGCTGCAGGCTTTCCTGCTGCCTTCAGCCTCAAAACCACCCTTTCCCACTTGGCGTCACGCCAGGCCCAAAAATGGCCATCTGTCTGGAGATTGGTCCCACGCCCAAAGAGCCAGCAGGGAAAACTATGCCTTGTTCTAAAGCTCTTTGGGAACCGCTTGCGTAGCCCCACAGACCTGGGGGCTGCAGGCTTTCCTGCTGCCTTCAGCCTCAAAACCACCCTTTCCCACTTGGCGCCGCGCCAGGCCCAAAAATGGCCTTATCTCTGGAGATTGGTCCCACGCCCAAAGAGCCAGCAGGGAAAACTATGCCTTGTTCTAAAGCTCTTTGGGAACCGCTTGCGTAGCCCCACACACCTGGGGGCTGCAGGCTTTCCTGCTGCCTTCAGCCTCAAAACCACCCTTTCCCACTTGGCGCCGCGCCACGCCCAAAAATGGCCATCTGTCTGCAGATTGGTCTCACGCCCAAAGAGCCAGCAGGGAAAACTATGCCTTGTTCTAAAGCTCTTTGGGAACCGCTTGCGTAGCCCCACACACCTGGGGGCTGCAGGCTTTCCTGCTGCCTTCAGCCTCAAAACCACCCTTTCCCACTTGGCGTCACGCCAGGCCCAAAAATGGCCATCTGTCTGGAGACTGGTCCCATGCACAAAGAGCCAGCAGGGAAAACTATGCCTTTTTCGAAAACTTTTTGGGAACCGCTTGCGTAGCCCCACAGACCTGGGGGCTGCAGGCTTTCCTGCTGCCTTCAGCCTCAAAACCACCCTTTCCCACTTGGCGCCGCGCTAGGCCGAAAAAGGGCCATATCTCAGGAGATTGGTCCCATGCACAAAGAGCCAGCAGGGAAAACTATGCCTTGTTCGAAAGCTCTTTGGGAACCGCTTGCGTAGCCCCACACACCTGGGGGCTGCAGGCTTTCCTGCTGCCTTTAGCCTCAAAACCACCCTTTCCCACTTGGTGCCGCGCCAGGCACAAAAATGGCCATCTGTCTGGAGATTGGTCCCACGCCCAAAGAGCCAGCAGGGAAAACTATGCCTTGTTCTAAAGCTCCTTGGGAAGCGCTTGCGTAGCCCCACACACCTGGGGGCTGCAGGCTTTCCTGCTGCCTTCAGCCTCAAAACCACCCTTTCCCACTTGGCGCCGCGCCAGGCACAAAAATGGCCATCTGTCTGGAGATTGGTCCCACGCCCAAAGAGCCAGCAGGGAAAACTATGCCTTGTTCTAAAGCTCTTTGGGAACCGCTTGCGTAGCCCCACAGACCTGGGGGCTGCAGGCTTTCCTGCTGCCTTCAGCCTCAAAACCACCCTTTCCCACTTGGCGCCTCGCTAGGCCCAAAAATGGCCTTATCTCTGGAGATTGGTCCCACGCCCAAAGAGCCAGCAGGGAAAACTATGCCTTGTTCTAAAGCTCTTTCGGAACCGCTTGCGTAGCCCCACACACCTGGGGGCTGCAGGCTTTCCTGCTGCCTTCAGCCTCAAAACCACCCTTTCCCACTTGGCGCCTCGCTAGGCCCAAAAATGGCCTTATCTGTCTGGAGATTGGTCCCACGCCCAAAGAGCCAGCAGGGAAAACTATGCCTTGTTCTAAAGCTCTTTGGGAACCGCTTGCGTAGCCCCACACACCTGGGGGCTGCAGGCTTTCCTGCTGCCTTCAGCCTCAAAACCACCCTTTCCCACTTGGCGCCGTGCCAGACACAAAAATGGCCTTATCTGTGGAGATTGGTCCCATGCACAAAGAGCCAGCAGGGAAAACTATGCCTTGTTCGAAAGCTCTTTGGGAACCGCTTGCGTAGCCCCACACACCTGGGGGCTGCAGGCTTTCCTGCTGCCTTCAGCCTCAAAACCACCCTTTCCCACTTGGCGTCACGCCAGGCCCAAAAATGGCCTTATCTCTGGAGATTGGTCCCACGCCCAAAGAGCCAGCAGGGAAAACTATGCCTTGTTCTAAAGCTCTTTGGGAACCGCTTGCGTAGCCCCACACACTTCGGGGCTGCAGGCTTTCCTGCTGCCTTCAGCCTCAAAACCACCCTTTCCCACTTGGCGCCGCGCCAGGCCCAAAAATGGCCATCTGTCTGGAGATTGGTCCCACGCCGAAAGAGCCAGCAGGGAAAACTATGCCTTGTTCTAAAGCTCTTTCGGAACCGCTTCCGTAGCCCCACACACCTGGGGGCTGCAGGCTTTCCTGCTGCCTTCAGCCTCAAAACCACCCTTTCCCACTTGGCGTCACGCCAGACACAAAAATGGCCTTATCTGTGGAGATTGGTCCCATGCACAAAGAGCCAGCAGGGAAAACTATGCCTTGTTCTAAAGCTCTTTGGGAACCGCTTGCGTAGCCCCACACACCTGGGGGCTGCAGGCTTTCCTGCTGCCTTCAGCCTCAAAACCACCCTTTCCCACTTGGCGTCACGCCAGGCCCAAAACTGGCCATCTGTCTGGAGATTGGTCCCACGCCCAAAGAGCCAGCAGGGAAAACTATGCCTTGTTCTATAGCTCTTTGGGAACCGCTTGCGTAGCCCCACACACCTGGGGGCTGCAGGCTTTCCTGCTGCCTTCAGCCTCAAAACCACCCTTTCCCACTTGGCGCCTCGCTAGGCCCAAAAATGGCCATCTGTCTGGAGATTGGTCTCACGCCCAAAGAGCCAGCAGGGAAAACTATGCCTTGTTCTAAAGCTCTTTGGGAACCGCTTGCGTAGCCCCACACACCTGGGGGCTGCAGGCTTTCCTGCTGCCTTCAGCCTCAAAACCACCCTTTCCCACTTGGCGCCGCGCCAGGCCCAAAAATGGCCATCTGTCTGCAGATTGGTCTCACGCCCAAAGAGCCAGCAGGGAAAACTATGCCTTGTTCTAAAGCTCTTTGGGAACCGCTTGCGTAGCCCCACACACCTGGGGGCTGCAGGCTTTCCTGCTGCCTTCAGCCTCAAAACCACACTTTCCCACTTGGCGTCACGCCAGGCCCAAAAATGGCCATCTGTCTGGAGATTGGTCCCATGCACAAAGAGGCAGGAGGGAAAACTATGCCTTGTTCTATAGCTCTTTGGGAACCGCTTGCGTAGCCCCACAGACCTGGGGGCTGCAGGCTTTCCTGCTGCCTTCAGCCTCAAAACCACCCTTTCCCACTTGGCGCCGCGCTAGGCCCAAAAATGGCCATATCTCAGGAGATTGGTCCCACGCCCAAAGAGCCAGCAGGGAAAACTATGCCTTGTTCGAAAGCTCCTTGGGAACCGCTTGCGTAGCCCCACACACGTGGGGGCTGCAGGCATTCCTGCTGCCTTCAGCCTCAAAACCACCCTTTCCCACTTGGCGCCGCGCCACGCACAAAAATGGCCATCTGTCTGGAGATTGGTCCCACGCCCAAAGAGCCAGGAGGGAAAACTATGCCTTGTTCTAAAGCTCCTTGGGAACCGCTTGCGTAGCCCCACAGACCTGGGGGCTGCAGGCTTTCCTGCTGCCTTCAGCCTCAAAACCACCCTTTCCCACTTGGCGCCGCGCCAGACAAAAAAATGGCCATCTGTCTGGAGATTGGTCCCATGCACAAAGAGCCAGCAGGGAAAACTATGCCTTGTTCTCAAGCTCTTTGGGAACCGCTTGCGTAGCCCCACACCCCTGGGGGCTGCAGGCTTTCCTGCTGCCTTCAGCCTCAAAACCACCCTTTCCCACTTAACGCCGCCCCAGGCACAACAATGGCCATCTGTCTGGAGATTGGTCCCACGCCCAAAGAGCCAGCAGGGAAAACTATGCCTTGTTCTAAAGCTCTTTGGGAACCGCTTGCGTAGCCCCACACACCTGGGGGCTGCAGGCTTTCCTGCTGCCTTCAGCCTCAAAACCACCCTTTAACACTTGGCGTTACGCCAGGCCCAAAAATGGCCATCTGTCTGGAGATTGGTCCCACGCCCAAAGAGCCAGCAGGGAAAACTATGCCTTGTTCTAAAGCTCTTTGGGAACCGCTTGCGTAGCCCCACAGACCTGGGGGCTGCAGGCTTTCCTGCTGCCTTCAGCCTCAAAACCACCCTTTCCCACTTGGCGTCACGCCGGGCCCAAAAATGGCCATCTGTCTGGAGATTGGTCCCACGCCCAAAGAGCCAGCAGGGAAAACTATGCCTTGTTCTAAAGCTCTTTGGGAACCGCTTGCGTAGCCCCACACACCTGGGGGCTGCAGGCTTTCCTGCTGCCTTCAGCCTCAAAACCACCCTTTCCCACTTGGCGCCTCGCTAGGCCCAAAAATGGCCTTATCTCTGGAGATTGGTCCCACGCCCAAAGAGCCAGCAGGGAAAACTATGCCTTGTTCTAAAGCTCTTTCGGAACCGCTTGCGTAGCCCCACAGACCTGGGGGCTGCAGGCTTTCCTGCTGCCTTCAGCCTCAAAACCACCCTTTCCCACTTGGCGCCGTGCCAGACACAAAAATGGCCTTATCTGTGGAGATTGGTCCCATGCGCAAAGAGCCAGCAGGGAAAACTATGCCTTGTTCTCAAGCTCTTTGGGAACCGCTTGCGTAGCCCCACAGACCTGGGGGCTGCAGGCTTTCCTGCTGCCTTCAGCCTCAAAACCACCCTTTAACACTTGGCGTTACGCCAGGCCCAAAAATGGCCATCTGTCTGGAGATTGGTCCCACGCCCAAAGAGCCAGCAGGGAAAACTATGCCTTGTTCGAAAGCTCTTTGGGAACCGCTTGCGTAGCCCCACAGACCTGGGGGCTGCAGGCTTTCCTGCTGCCTTCAGCCTCAAAACCACCCTTTCCCACTTGGCGCCTCGCTAGGCCCAAAAATGGCCATCTGTCTGGAGATTGGTCCCACGCCCAAAGAGCCAGCAGGGAAAACTATGCCTTGTTCTAAAGCTCTGTCGGAACCGCTTCCGTAGCCCCAAACACTTGGGGGCTGCAGGCTTTCCTGCTGCCTTCAGCCTCACACCACCCTTTCCCACTTGGCGCCGCGCCAGGCACAAAAATGGCCTTATCTCTGGAGATTGGTCCCATGCACAAAGAGCCAGCAGGGCAAACTATGCCTTGTTCTCAAGCTCTTTGGGAACCGCTTGCATAGTCCCACACACCTGGGGGCTGCAGGCTTTCCTGCTGCCTTCAGCCTCAAAACCACCCTTTCCCACTTGGCGCCGCGGTAGGCCCAAAAATGGCCATATCTCAGGAGATTGGTCCCACGCCCAAAGAGCCAGCAGGGAAAACTATGCCTTGTTCTAAAGCTCTTTCGGAACCGCTTGCGTAGCCCCACACACCTGGGGGCTGCAGGCTTTCCTGCTGCCTTCAGCCTCAAAACCCCCCTTTCCCACTTGGCGCCGCGCCAGGCACAAAAATGGCCTTATCTCTGGAGATTGGTCCCATGCACAAATAGCCAGCAGGGAAAACTATGCCTTGTTCTATAGCTCTTTGGGAACCGCTTGCGTAGCCCCACAGACCTGGGGGCTGCAGGCTTTCCTGCTGCCTTCAGCCTCAAAACCACCCTTTCCCACTTGGCGCCGCCCCAGGCACAACAATGGCCTTATCTCTGGAGATTGGTCCCATGCACAAAGAGCCAGCAGGGAAAACTATGCCTTGTTCTAAAGCTCTTTGGGAACCGCTTGCGTAGCCCCACAGACCTGGGGGCTGCAGGCTTTCCTGCTGCCTTCAGCCTCAAAACCACCCTTTCCCACTTGGCGTCACACCAGGCCCAAAAATGGCCATCTGTCTGGAGATTGGTCCCACGCCGAAAGAGCCAGCAGGGAAAACTATGCCTTGTTCTAAAGCTCTTTCGGAACCGCTTCCGTAGCCCCACACACCTGGGGGCTGCAGGCTTTCCTGCTGCCTTCAGCCTCAAAACCACCCTTTCCCACTTGGCACCGCGCCAGACACAAAAATGGCCTTATCTGTGGAGATTGGTCCCATGCACAAAGAGCCAGCAGGGAAAACTATGCCTTGTTCTAAAGCTCTTTGGGAACCGCTTGCGTAGCCCCACACACCTGGGGGCTGCAGGCTTTCCTGCTGCCTTCAGCCTCAAAACCACCCTTTCCCACTTGGCGTCACGCCAGGCCCAAAACTGGCCATCTGTCTGGAGATTGGTCCCACGCCCAAAGAGCCAGCAGGGAAAACTATGCCTTGTTCTATAGCTCTTTGGGAACCGCTTGCGTAGCCCCACACACCTGGGGGCTGCAGGCTTTCCTGCTGCCTTCAGCCTCAAAACCACCCTTTCCCACTTGGCGCCTCGCTAGGCCCAAAAATGGCCATCTGTCTGGAGATTGGTCTCACGCCCAAAGAGCCAGCAGGGAAAACTATGCCTTGTTCTAAAGCTCTTTGGGAACCGCTTGCGTAGCCCCACACACCTGGGGGCTGCAGGCTTTCCTGCTGCCTTCAGCCTCAAAACCACCCTTTCCCACTTGGCGCCGCGCCAGGCCCAAAAATGGCCATCTGTCTGCAGATTGGTCTCACGCCCAAAGAGCCAGCAGGGAAAACTATGCCTTGTTCTAAAGCTCTTTGGGAACCGCTTGCGTAGCCCCACACACCTGGGGGCTGCAGGCTTTCCTGCTGCCTTCAGCCTCAAAACCACCCTTTCCCACTTGGCGTCACGCCAGGCCCAAAAATGGCCATCTGTCTGGAGATTGGTCCCATGCACAAAGAGCCAGCAGGGAAAACTATGCCTTGTTCTATAGCTCTTTGGGAACCGCTTGCGTAGCCCCACAGACCTGGGGGCTGCAGGCTTTCCTGCTGCCTTCAGCCTCAAAACCACCCTTTCCCACTTGGCGCCGCGCTAGGCCCAAAAATGGCCATCTGTCTGGAGATTGGTCCCACGCCCAAAGAGCCAGCAGGGAAAACTATGCCTTGTTCGAAAGCTCCTTGGGAACCGCTTGCGTAGCCCCACACACGTGGGGGCTGCAGGCATTCCTGCTGCCTTCAGCCTCAAAACCACCCTTTCCCACTTGGCGCCGCGCCACGCACAAAAATGGCCATCTGTCTGGAGATTGGTCCCACGCCCAAAGAGCCAGGAGGGAAAACTATGCCTTGTTCTAAAGCTCTTTGGGAACCGCTTGCGTAGCCCCACAGACCTGGGGGCTGCAGGCTTTCCTGCTGCCTTCAGCCTCAAAACCACCCTTTCCCACTTGGCGCCGCGCCAGACAAAAAAATGGCCATCTGTCTGGAGATTGGTCCCATGCCCAAAGAGCCAGCAGGGAAAACTATGCCTTGTTCTAAAGCTCTTTGGGAACCGCTTGCGTAGCCCCACACCCCTGGGGGCTGCAGGCTTTCCTGCTGCCTTCAGCCTCAAAACCACCCTTTCCCACTTGGCGTCACGCCAGGCACAACAATGGCCATCTGTCTGGAGATTGGTCCCACGCCCAAAGAGCCAGCAGGGAAAACTATGCCTTGTTCTAAAGCTCTTTGGGAACCGCTTCCGTAGCCCCACAGACCTGGGGGCTGCAGGCTTTCCTGCTGCCTTCAGCCTCAAAACCACCCTTTAACACTTGGCGTTACGCCAGGCCCAAAAATGGCCATCTGTCTGGAGATTGGTCCCACGCCCAAAGAGCCAGCAGGGAAAACTATGCCTTGTTCTAAAGCTCTTTGGGAACCGCTTGCGTAGCCCCACAGACCTGGGGGCTGCAGGCTTTCCTGCTGCCTTCAGCCTCAAAACCACCCTTTCCCACTTGGCGTCACGCCGGGCCCAAAAATGGCCATCTGTCTGGAGATTGGTCCCACGCCCAACGAGCCAGCAGGGAAAACTATGCCTTGTTCTAAAGCTCTTTGGGAACCGCTTGCGTAGCCCCACACACCTGGGGGCTGCAGGCTTTCCTGCTGCCTTCAGCCTCAAAACCACCCTTTCCCACTTGGCGTCACGCCAGGCCCAAAAATGGCCATCTGCCTGGAGATTGGTCCCACGCCCAAAGAGCCAGCAGGGAAAACTATGCCTTGTTCTAAAGCTCTTTGGGAACCGCTTGCGTAGCCCCACACACCTGGGGGCTGCAGGCTTTCCTGCTGCCTTCAGCCTCAAAACCACCCTTTCCCACTTGGCGCCTCGCTAGGCCCAAAAATGGCTTATCTCTGGAGATTGGTCCCACGCCCAAAGAGCCAGCAGGGAAAACTATGCCTTGTTCTAAAGCTCTTTCGGAACCGCTTGCGTAGCCCCACAGACCTGGGGGCTGCAGGCTTTCCTGCTGCCTTCAGCCTCAAAACCACCCTTTCCCACTTGGCGCCGTGCCAGACACAAAAATGGCCTTATCTGTGGAGATTGGTCCCATGCGCAAAGAGCCAGCAGGGAAAACTATGCCTTGTTCTCAAGCTCTTTGGGAACCGCTTGCGTAGCCCCACAGACCTGGGGGCTGCAGGCTTTCCTGCTGCCTTCAGCCTCAAAACCACCCTTTAACACTTGGCGTTACGCCAGGCCCAAAAATGGCCATCTGTCTGGAGATTGGTCCCACGCCCAAAGAGCCAGCAGGGAAAACTATGCCTTGTTCGAAAGCTCTTTGGGAACCGCTTGCGTAGCCCCACAGACCTGGGGGCTGCAGGCTTTCCTGCTGCCTTCAGCCTCAAAACCACCCTTTCCCACTTGGCGCCTCGCTAGGCCCAAAAATGGCCATCTGTCTGGAGATTGGTCCCACGCCCAAAGAGCCAGCAGGGAAAACTATGCCTTGTTCTAAAGCTCTTTCGGAACCGCTTCCGTAGCCCCAAACACTTGGGGGCTGCAGGCTTTCCTGCTGCCTTCAGCCTCACACCACCCTTTCCCACTTGGCGCCGCGCCAGGCACAAAAATGGCCTTATCTCTGGAGATTGGTCCCATGCACAAAGAGCCAGCAGGGCAAACTATGCCTTGTTCTCAAGCTCTTTGGGAACCGCTTGCATAGCCCCACACACCTGGGGGCTGCAGGCTTTCCTGCTGCCTTCAGCCTCAAAACCACCCTTTCCCACTTGGCGCCGCGCTGGGCCCAAAAATGGCCATATCTCAGGAGATTGGTCCCACGCCCAAAGAGCCAGCAGGGAAAACTATGCCTTGTTCTAAAGCTCTTTGGGAACCGCTTGCGTAGCCCCACACACCTGGGGGCTGCAGGCTTTCCTGCTGCCTTCAGCCTCAAAACCACCCTTTCCCACTTGGCGCCGCGCCAGGCACAAAAATGGCCTTATCTCTGGAGATTGGTCCCATGCACAAAGAGCCAGCAGGGAAAACTATGCCTTGTTCTATAGCTCTTTGGGAACCGCTTGCGTAGCCCCACAGACCTGGGGGCTGCAGGCTTTCCTGCTGCCTTCAGCCTCAAAACCACCCTTTCCCACTTGGCGCCGCCCCAGGCACAACAATGGCCTTATCTCTGGAGATTGGTCCCATGCACAAAGAGCCAGCAGGGAAAACTATGCCTTGTTCTAAAGCTCTTTGGGAACCGCTTGCGTAGCCCCACAGACCTGGGGGCTGCAGGCTTTCCTGCTGCCTTCAGCCTCAAAACCACCCTTTCCCACTTGGTGTCACGCCAGGCCCAAAAATGGCCATCTGCCTGGAGATTGGTCCCACGCCCAAAGAGCCAGCAGGGAAAACTATGCCTTGTTCTATAGCTCTTTGGGAACCGCTTGCGTAGCCCCACACACCTGGGGGCTGCAGGCTTTCCTGCTGCCTTCAGCCTCAAAACCACCCTTTCCCACTTGGCGTCACGCCAGTCCCAAAAATGGCCATCTGTCTGGAGATTGGTCCCACGCCCAAAGAGCCAGCAGGGAAAACTATGCCTTGTTCTATAGCTCTTTGGGAACCGCTTGCGTAGCCCCACACACCTGGGGGCTGCAGGCTTTCCTGCTGCCTTCAGCCTCAAAACCACCCTTTCCCACTTGGCGCCGCGCGAGTCACAAAAATGGCCTTATCTCTGGAGATTGGTCCCACGCCCAAAGAGCCAGCAGGGAAAACTATGCCTTGTTCTAAAGCTCTTTGGGAACCGCTTGCGTAGCCCCACAGACCTGGGGGCTGCAGGCTTTCCTGCTGCCTTCAGCCTCAAAAACACCCTTTCCCACTTGGCGCCGCGCCAGACACAAAAATGGCCATCTGTCTGGAGATTGGTCCCACGCCCAAAGAGCCAGCAGGGAAAACTATGCCTTGTTCTAAAGCTCTTTGGGAAACGTTTGCGTAGCCCCACACACCTGGGGGCTGCAGGCTTTCCTGCTGCCTTCAGCCTCAAAACCACCCTTTCCCACTTGGCGCCGCGCTAGGCCCAAAAATGGCCATATCTCAGGAGATTGGTCCCACGCCCAAAGAGCCAGCAGGGAAAACTATGCCTTGTTCTCAAGCTCTTTGGGAACCGCTTGCGTAGCATCACAGACCTGGGGGCTGCAGGCTTTCCTGCTGCCTTCAGCCTCAAAACCACCCTTTAACACTTGGCGTCACGCGAGGCCCAAAAATGGCCATCTGCCTGGAGATTGGTCCCACGCCCAAAGAGCCAGCAGGGAAAACTATGCCTTGTTCTATAGCTCTTTGGGAACCGCTTGCGTAGCCCCACACACCTGGGGGCTGCAGGCTTTCCTGCTGCCTTCAGCCTCAAAACCACCCTTTTCCACTTGGCGTCACGCCAGGCCCAAAAATGGCCATCTGTCTGGAGATTGGTCCCACGCCCAAAGAGCCAGCAGGGAAAACTATGCCTTGTTCTATAGCTCTTTGGGAACCGCTTGCGTAGCCCCACACACCTGGGGGCTGCAGGCTTTCCTGCTGCCTTCAGCCTCAAAACCACCCTTTCCCACTTGGCGCCGCGCCAGTCACAAAAATGGCCTTATCTCTGGAGATTGGTCCCACGCCCAAAGAGCCAGCAGGGAAAACTATGCCTTGTTCTAAAGCTCTTTGGGAACCGCTTGCGTAGCCCCACACACCTGGGGGCTGCAGGCTTTCCTGCTGCCTTCAGCCTCAAAACCACCCTTTCCCACTTGGTGCCGCGCTAGGCCCAAAAATGGCCATATCTCAGGAGATTGGTCCCACGCCCAAAGAGCCAGCAGGGAAAACTATGCCTTGTTCTAAAGCTCTTTGGGAACCGCTTGCGTAGCCCCACACACCTGGGGGCTGCAGGCTTTCCTGCTGCCTTCAGCCTCAAAACCACCCTTTTCCACTTGGCGTCACGCCAGGCCCAAAAATGGCCATCTGTCTGGAGATTGGTCCCATGCACAAATAGCCAGCAGGGAAAACTATGCCTTGTTCGAAAGCTCTTTGGGAACCGCTTGCGTAGCCCCACACACCTGGGGGCTGCAGGCTTTCCTGCTGCCTTCAGCCTCAAAACCACCCTTTCCCACTTGGCGCCGCGCTAGGCCCAAAAATGGCCATCTGCCTGGAGATTGGTCCCACGCCCAAAGAGCCAGCAGGGAAAACTATGCCTTGTTCTAAAGCTCTTTGGGAACCGCTTGCGTAGCCCCACACACCTGGGGGCTGCAGGCTTTCCTGCTGCCTTCAGCCTCACACCACCCTTTCCCACTTGGCGCCGCGCCAGGCTCAAAAAAGGCCATCCGTCTGGAGATTGGTCCCACGCCCAAAGAGCCAGCAGGGAAAACTATGCCTTGTTCGAAAACTCTTTGGGAACCGCTTGCGTAGCCCCACACACCTGGGGGCTGCAGGCTTTCCTGCTGCCTTTAGCCTCAAAACCACCCTTTCCCACTTGGTGCCGCGCCAGGCACAATAATGGCCATCTGTCTGGAGACTGGTCCCACGCCCAAAGAGCCAGCAGGGAAAACTATGCCTTGTTCTAAAGCTCTTTCGGAACCGCTTGCGTAGCCCCACACACATGGGGGCTGCAGGCTTTCCTGCTGCCTTCAGCCTCACACCACCCTTTCCCACTTGGCGCCGCGCCAGGCACAAAAATGGCCTTATCTCTGGAGATTGTTCCCATGCACAAAGAGCCAGCAGGGAAAATTATGCCTTGTTCTCAAGCTCTTTGGGAACCTCTTCCGTAGCCCCCCAGACCTGGGGGCTGCAGGCTTTCCTGCTGCCTTCAGCCTCAAAACCACCCTTTTCCACTTGGCGTCACGCCAGGCCCAAAAATGGCCATCTGTCTGGAGATTAGTCCCATGCACAAAGAGCCAGCAGGGAAAACTATGCCTTGTTCGAAAGCTCTTTGGGAACCGCTTGCGTAGCCCCACAGACCTGGGGGCTGCAGGCTTTCCTGCTGCCTTCAGCCTCAAAACCACCCTTTCCCACTTGGCGCCGCGCTAGGCCCAAAAATGGCCGTATCTCAGGAGATTGGTCCCACGCCCAAAGAGCCAGCAGGGAAAACTATGCCTTGTTCTAAAGCTCTTTGGGAACCGCTTGCGTAGCCCCACAGACCTGGGGGCTGCAGGCTTTCCTGCTGCCTTCAGCCTCAAAACCACCCTTTCCCACTTGGCGTCACGCCAGGCCCAAAAATGGCCATCTGCCTGGAGATTGGTCCCACGCCAAAGAGCCAGCAGGGAAAACTATGCCTTGTTCTCAAGCTCTTTGGGAACCGCTTGCGTAGCCCCACAGACCTGGGGGCTGCAGGCTTTCCTGCTGCCTTCAGCCTCAAAACCACCCTTTCCCACTTGGCGTCACGCCAGGCCCAAAAATGGCCATCTGTCTGGAGATTGGTCCCACGCCCAAAGAGCCAGCAGGGAAAACTATGCCTTGTTCTAAAGCTCTTTGGGAACCGCTTGCGTAGCCCCACACACCTGGGGGCTGCAGGCTTTCCTGCTGCCTTCAGCCTCAAAACCACCCTTTTCCACTTGGCGTCACGCCAGGCCCAAAAATGGCCATCTGTCTGGAGATTGGTCCCACGCCCAAAGAGCCAGCAGGGAAAACTATGCCTTGTTCTAAAGCTCTTTGGGAACCGCTTGCGTAGCCCCACAGACCTGGGGGCTGCAGGCTTTCCTGCTGCCTTCAGCCTCAAAACCACCCTTTTCCACTTGGCGTCACGCCAGGCCCAAAAATGGCCATCTGCCTGGAGATTGGTCCCACGCCCAAAGAGCCAGCAGGGAAAACTATGCCTTGTTCTAAAGCTCTTTGGGAAGCGCTTGCGTAGCCCCACAGACCTGGGGGCTGCAGGCTTTCCTGCTGCCTTCAGCCTCAAAACCACCCTTTCCCACTTGGCGTCACGCCAGGCCCAAAAATGGCCTTATCTCTGGAGATTGGTCCCACGCCCAAAGAGCCAGCAGGGAAAACTATGCCTTGTTCTAAAGCTCTTTGGGAACCGCTTGCGTAGCCCCACAGACCTGGGGGCTGCAGGCTTTCCTGCTGCCTTCAGCCTCAAAACCACCCTTTCCCACTTGGCGCCTCGCTAGGCCCAAAAATGGCCATTTGTCTGGAGATTGGTCCCACGCCCAAAGAGCCAGCAGGGAAAACTATGCCTTGTTCTATAACTCTTTGGGAACCGCTTGCTTAGCCCCACACACCTGGGGGCTGCAGGCTTTCCTGCTGCCTTCAGCCTCAAAACCACCCTTTCCCACTTGGCGCCGCGCTAGGCCCAAAAATGGCCATATCTCAGGAGATTGGTCCCACGCCCAAAGAGCCAGCAGGGAAAACTATGCCTTGTTCTAAAGCTCTTTCGGAACCGCTTCCGTAGCCCCACACACTTGGGGGCTGCAGGCTTTCCTGCTGCCTTCAGCCTCAAAACCACCCTTTCCCACTTGGCGCCGCGCCAGACACAAAAATGGCCTTATCTGTGGAGATTGGTCCCATGCACAAAGAGCCAGCAGGGAAAACTATGCCTTGTTCTCAAGCTCTTTGGGAACCGCTTGCGTAGCCCCCTAGACCTGGGGGCTGCAGGCTTTCCTGCTGCCTTCAGCCTCAAAACCACCCTTTCCCACTTGGCGTCACGCCAGGCCCAAAAATGGCCATCTGCCTGGAGATTGGTCCCACGCCCAAAGAGCCAGCAGGGAAAACTATGCCTTGTTCTAAAGCTCTTTGGGAACCGCTTGCGTAGCCCCCCAGACCTGGGGGCTGCAGGCTTTCCTGCTGCCTTCAGCCTCAAAACCACCCTTTCCCACTTGGCGCCGACCCAGGCCCAAAAATGGCCATATCTCAGGAGATTGGTCCCATGCACAAAGAGCCAGCAGGGAAAACTATGCCTTGTTCTAAAGCTCTTTGGGAACCGCTTGCGTAGCCCCACAGACCTGGGGGCTGCAGGCTTTCCTGCTGCCTTTAGCCTCAAAACCACCCTTTCCCACTTGGTGCCGCGCCAGGCACAAAAATGGCCATCTGTCTGGAGATTGGTCCCACGCCCAAAGAGCCAGCAGGGAAAACTATGCCTTGTTCTAAAGCTCCTTGGGAACCGCTTGCGTAGCCCCACACACCTGGGGGCTTCAGGCTTTCCTGCTGCCTTCAGCCTCAAAACCACCCTTTCCCACTTGGCGCCGCGCCAGGCACAAAAATGGCCATCTGTCTGGAGATTGGTCCCACGCCCAAAGAGCCAGGAGGGAAAACTATGCCTTGTTCTAAAGCTCTTTGGGAACCGCTTGCGTAGCCCCAAACACCTGGGGGCTGCAGGCTTTCCTGCTGCCTTCAGCCTCAAAACCACCCTTTCCCACTTGGCACCGCGCCAGACACAAAAATGGCCTTATCTGTGGAGATTGGTCCCATGCCCAAAGAGCCAGCAGGGAAAACTATGCCTTGTTCTAAAGCTCTTTGGGAACCGCTTGCGTAGCCCCACACACCTGGGGGCTGCAGGCTTTCCTGCTGCCTTCAGCCTCAAAACCACCCTTTCCCACTTAACGCCGCCCCAGGCACAACAATGGCCATCTGTCTGGAGATTGGTCCCACGCCCAAAGAGCCAGCAGGGAAAACTATGCCTTGTTCTAAAGCTCTTTGGGAACCGCTTGCGTAGCCCCACACACCTGGGGGCTGTAGGCTTTCCTGCTGCCTTCAGCCTCAAAACCACCCTTTCCCACTTGGCGCCTCGCTAGGCCCAAAAATGGCCTTATCTCTGGAGATTGGTCCCACGCCCAAAGAGCCAGCAGGGAAAACTATGCCTTGTTCTAAAGCTCTTTCGGAACCGCTTGCGTAGCCCCACAGACCTGGGGGCTGCAGGCTTTCCTGCTGCCTTCAGCCTCAAAACCACCCTTTCCCACTTGGCGCCGTGCCAGACACAAAAATGGCCTTATCTGTGGAGATTGGTCCCATGCGCAAAGAGCCAGCAGGGAAAACTATGCCTTGTTCTCAAGCTCTTTGGGAACCGCTTGCGTAGCCCCACAGACCTGGGGGCTGCAGGCTTTCCTGCTGCCTTCAGCCTCAAAACCACCCTTTAACACTTGGCGTTACGCCAGGCCCAAAAATGGCCATCTGTCTGGAGATTGGTCCCACGCCCAAAGAGCCAGCAGGGAAAACTATGCCTTGTTCTCAAGCTCTTTGGGAACCGCTTGCGTAGCCCCACACACCTGGGGGCTGCAGGCTTTCCTGCTGCCTTCAGCCTCAAAACCACCCTTTCCCACTTGGCGCCGCGCCAGGCACAAAAATGGCCATTTGTCTGGAGATTGGTCCCACGCCCAAAGAGCCAGCAGGGAAAACTATGCCTTGTTCTATAACTCTTTGGGAACCGCTTGCTTAGCCCCACAGACCTGGGGGCTGCAGGCTTTCCTGCTGCCTTCAGCCTCAAAACCACCCTTCCCACTTGGCGCCGCGCTAGGCCCAAAAACGGCCATATCTCAGGAGATTGGTCCCACGCCCAAAGAGCCAGCAGGGAAAACTATGCCTTGTTCTATAGCTCTTTGGGAACCGCTTGCGTAGCCCCACACACCTGGGGGCTGCAGGCTTACCTGCTGCCTTCAGCCTCAAAACCACCCTTTCCCACTTGGCGTCACGCCAGGCCCAAAATGGCCTTATCTGTGGAGATTGGTCCCACGCACAAAGAGCCAGCAGGGAAAACTATGCCTTGTTCGAAAGCTCTTTGGGAACCGCTTGCGTAGCCCCACACACCTGGGGGCTGCAGGCTTTCCTGCTGCCTTCAGCCTCAAAACCACCCTTTCCCACTTGGCGCCGTGCCAGACCCAGAAATGGCCATATCTCAGGAGATTGGTCCCACGCCCAAAGAGCCAGCAGGGAAAACTATGCCTTGTTCTCAAGCTCTTTGGGAACCGCTTGCGTAGCCCCACACACCTGGGGGCTGCAGGCTTTCCTGCTGCCTTCAGCCTCAAAACCACCCTTTCCCACTTGGCGCCGCGCCAGGCACAAAAATGGCCATCTGTCTGGAGATTGGTCCCACGCCCAAAGAGCCAGGAGGGAAAACTATGCCTTGTTCTAAAGCTCTTTGGGAACCGCTTGCGTAGCCCAAACACCTGGGGGCTGCAGGCTTTCCTGCTGCCTTCAGCCTCAAAACCACCCTTTCCCACTTGGCACCGCGCCAGACACAAAAATGGCCTTATCTGTGGAGATTGGTCCCATGCCCAAAGAGCCAGCAGGGAAAACTATGCCTTGTTCTAAAGCTCTTTGGGAACCGCTTGCGTAGCCCCACAGACCTGGGGGCTGCAGGCTTTCCTGCTGCCTTCAGCCTCAAAACCACCCTTTCCCACTTGGTGTCACGCCAGGCCCAAAAATGGCCATCTGCCTGGAGATTGGTCCCACGCCCAAAGAGCCAGCAGGGAAAACTATGCCTTGTTCTATAGCTCTTTGGGAACCGCTTGCGTAGCCCACACACCTGGGGGCTGCAGGCTTTCCTGCTGCCTTCAGCCTCAAAACCACCCTTTCCCACTTGGCGTCACGCCAGTCCCAAAAATGGCCATCTGTCTGGAGATTGGTCCCACGCCCAAAGAGCCAGCAGGGAAAACTATGCCTTGTTCTATAGCTCTTTGGGAACCGCTTGCGTAGCCCCACACACCTGGGGGCTGCAGGCTTTCCTGCTGCCTTCAGCCTCAAAACCACCCTTTCCCACTTGGCGCCGCGCGAGTCACAAAAATGGCCTTATCTCTGGAGATTGGTCCCACGCCCAAAGAGCCAGCAGGGAAAACTATGCCTTGTTCTAAAGCTCTTTGGGAACCGCTTGCGTAGCCCCACACACCTGGGGGCTGCAGGCTTTCCTGCTGCCTTCAGCCTCAAAAACACCCTTTCCCACTTGGCGCCGCGCCAGACACAAAAATGGCCATCTGTCTGGAGATTGGTCCCACGCCCAAAGAGCCAGCAGGGAAAACTATGCCTTGTTCTAAAGCTCTTTGGGAAACGTTTGCGTAGCCCCACACACCTGGGGGCTGCAGGCTTTCCTGCTGCCTTCAGCCTCAAAACCACCCTTTCCCACTTGGCGCCGCGCTAGGCCCAAAAATGGCCATATCTCAGGAGATTGGTCCCACGCCCAAAGAGCCAGCAGGGAAAACTATGCCTTGTTCTATAGCTCTTTGGGAACCGCTTGCGTAGCATCACAGACCTGGGGGCTGCAGGCTTTCCTGCTGCCTTCAGCCTCAAAACCACCCTTTAACACTTGGCGTCACGCGAGGCCCAAAAATGGCCATCTGCCTGGAGATTGGTCCCACGCCCAAAGAGCCAGCAGGGAAAACTATGCCTTGTTCTCAAGCTCTTTGGGAACCGCTTGCGTAGCATCACAGACCTGGGGGCTGCAGGCTTTCCTGCTGCCTTCAGCCTCAAAACCACCCTTTAACACTTGGCGTCACGCGAGGCCCAAAAATGGCCATCTGCCTGGAGATTGGTCCCACGCCCAAAGAGCCAGCAGGGAAAACTATGCCTTGTTCTATAGCTCTTTGGGAACCGCTTGCGTAGCCCCACAGACCTGGGGGCTGCAGGCTTTCCTGCTGCCTTCAGCCTCAAAACCACCCTTTCCCACTTGGCGCCGCGCCAGTCACAAAAATGGCCTTATCTCTGGAGATTGGTCCCACGCCCAAAGAGCCAGCAGGGAAAACTATGCCTTGTTCTAAAGCTCTTTGGGAACCGCTTGCGTAGCCCCACACACCTGGGGGCTGCAGGCTTTCCTGCTGCCTTCAGCCTCAAAACCACCCTTTCCCACTTGGCGCCGCGCCAGACACAAAAATGGCCATCTGTCTGGAGATTGGTCCCACGCCGAAAGAGCCAGCAGGGAAAACTATGCCTTGTTCTAAAGCTCTTTGGGAACCGCTTGCGTAGCCCCACACACCTGGGGGCTGCAGGCTTTCCTGCTGCCTTCAGCCTCAAAACCACCCTTTCCCACTTGGCGCCGCGCTAGGCCCAAAAATGGCCATATCTGTGGAGATTGGTCCCACGCCCAAAGAGCCAGCAGGGAAAACTATGCCTTGTTCTAAAGCTCTTTGGGAACCGCTTGCGTAGCCCCACACACCTGGGGGCTGCAGGCTTTCCTGCTGCCTTCAGCCTCAAAACCACCCTTTTCCACTTGGCGTCACGCCAGGCCCAAAAATGGCCATCTGTCTGGAGATTGGTCCCATGCACAAATAGCCAGCAGGGAAAACTATGCCTTGTTCTAAAGCTCTTTGGGAACCGCTTGCGTAGCCCCACACACCTGGGGGCTGCAGGCTTTCCTGCTGCCTTCAGCCTCAAAACCACCCTTTCCCACTTGGCGCCGCGCTAGGCCCAAAAATGGCCATCTGCCTGGAGATTGGTCCCACGCCCAAAGAGCCAGCAGGGAAAACTATGCCTTGTTCTAAAGCTCTTTGGGAACCGCTTGCGTAGCCCCACACACCTGGGGGCTGCAGGCTTTCCTGCTGCCTTCAGCCTCACACCACCCTTTCCCACTTGGCGCCGCGCCAGGCTCAAAAAAGGCCATCCGTCTGGAGATTGGTCCCACGCCCAAAGAGCCAGCAGGGAAAACTATGCCTTGTTCGAAAACTCTTTGGGAACCGCTTGCGTAGCCCCACACACCTGGGGGCTGCAGGCTTTCCTGCTGCCTTTAGCCTCAAAACCACCCTTTCCCACTTGGTGCCGCGCCAGGCACAATAATGGCCATCTGTCTGGAGACTGGTCCCACGCCCAAAGAGCCAGCAGGGAAAACTATGCCTTGTTCTAAAGCTCTTTCGGAACCGCTTGCGTAGCCCCACACACATGGGGGCTGCAGGCTTTCCTGCTGCCTTCAGCCTCACACCACCCTTTCCCACTTGGCGCCGCGCCAGGCACAAAAATGGCCTTATCTCTGGAGATTGTTCCCATGCACAAAGAGCCAGCAGGGAAAATTATGCCTTGTTCTCAAGCTCTTTGGGAACCTCTTCCGTAGCCCCCCAGACCTGGGGGCTGCAGGCTTTCCTGCTGCCTTCAGCCTCAAAACCACCCTTTTCCACTTGGCGTCACGCCAGGCCCAAAAATGGCCATCTGTCTGGAGATTAGTCCCATGCACAAAGAGCCAGCAGGGAAAACTATGCCTTGTTCGAAAGCTCTTTGGGAACCGCTTGCGTAGCCCCACAGACCTGGGGGCTGCAGGCTTTCCTGCTGCCTTCAGCCTCAAAACCACCCTTTCCCACTTGGCGCCGCGCTAGGCCCAAAAATGGCCGTATCTCAGGAGATTGGTCCCACGCCCAAAGAGCCAGCAGGGAAAACTATGCCTTGTTCTAAAGCTCTTTGGGAACCGCTTGCGTAGCCCCACAGACCTGGGGGCTGCAGGCTTTCCTGCTGCCTTCAGCCTCAAAACCACCCTTTCCCACTTGGCGTCACGCCAGGCCCAAAAATGGCCATCTGCCTGGAGATTGGTCCCACGCCAAAGAGCCAGCAGGGAAAACTATGCCTTGTTCTCAAGCTCTTTGGGAACCGCTTGCGTAGCCCCACAGACCTGGGGGCTGCAGGCTTTCCTGCTGCCTTCAGCCTCAAAACCACCCTTTCCCACTTGGCGTCACGCCAGGCCCAAAAATGGCCATCTGTCTGGAGATTGGTCCCACGCCCAAAGAGCCAGCAGGGAAAACTATGCCTTGTTCTAAAGCTCTTTGGGAACCGCTTGCGTAGCCCCACACACCTGGGGGCTGCAGGCTTTCCTGCTGCCTTCAGCCTCAAAACCACCCTTTTCCACTTGGCGTCACGCCAGGCCCAAAACTGGCCATCTGTCTGGAGATTGGTCCCACGCCCAAAGAGCCAGCAGGGAAAACTATGCCTTGTTCTAAAGCTCTTTGGGAACCGCTTGCGTAGCCCCACACACCTGGGGGCTGCAGGCTTTCCTGCTGCCTTCAGCCTCAAAACCACCCTTTTCCACTTGGCGTCACGCCAGGCCCAAAAATGGCCATATCTCAGGAGATTGGTCCCACGCCCAAAGAGCCAGCAGGGAAAACTATGCCTTGTTCTAAAGCTCTTTGGGAAGCGCTTGCGTAGCCCCACAGACCTGGGGGCTGCAGGCTTTCCTGCTGCCTTCAGCCTCAAAACCACCCTTTCCCACTTGGCGTCACGCCAGGCCCAAAAATGGCCTTATCTCTGGAGATTGGTCCCACGCCCAAAGAGCCAGCAGGGAAAACTATGCCTTGTTCTAAAGCTCTTTGGGAACCGCTTGCGTAGCCCCACAGACCTGGGGGCTGCAGGCTTTCCTGCTGCCTTCAGCCTCAAAACCACCCTTTCCCACTTGGCGCCTCGCTAGGCCCAAAAATGGCCATTTGTCTGGAGATTGGTCCCACGCCCAAAGAGCCAGCAGGGAAAACTATGCCTTGTTCTATAACTCTTTGGGAACCGCTTGCTTAGCCCCACACACCTGGGGGCTGCAGGCTTTCCTGCTGCCTTCAGCCTCAAAACCACCCTTTCCCACTTGGCGCCGCGCTAGGCCCAAAAATGGCCATATCTCAGGAGATTGGTCCCACGCCCAAAGAGCCAGCAGGGAAAACTATGCCTTGTTCTAAAGCTCTTTCGGAACCGCTTCCGTAGCCCCACACACTTGGGGGCTGCAGGCTTTCCTGCTGCCTTCAGCCTCAAAACCACCCTTTCCCACTTGGCGCCGCGCCAGACACAAAAATGGCCTTATCTGTGGAGATTGGCCCATGCACAAAGAGCCAGCAGGGAAAACTATGCCTTGTTCTCAAGCTCTTTGGGAACCGCTTGCGTAGCCCCCTAGACCTGGGGGCTGCAGGCTTTCCTGCTGCCTTCAGCCTCAAAACCACCCTTTCCCACTTGGCGTCACGCCAGGCCCAAAAATGGCCATCTGCCTGGAGATTGGTCCCACGCCCAAAGAGCCAGCAGGGAAAACTATGCCTTGTTCTAAAGCTCTTTGGGAACCGCTTGCGTAGCCCCCCAGACCTGGGGGCTGCAGGCTTTCCTGCTGCCTTCAGCCTCAAAACCACCCTTTCCCACTTGGCGCCGACCCAGGCCCAAAAATGGCCATATCTCAGGAGATTGGTCCCATGCACAAAGAGCCAGCAGGGAAAACTATGCCTTGTTCTAAAGCTCTTTGGGAACCGCTTGCGTAGCCCCACAGACCTGGGGGCTGCAGGCTTTCCTGCTGCCTTTAGCCTCAAAACCACCCTTTCCCACTTGGCGCCGCGCCAGGCACAAAAATGGCCATCTGTCTGGAGATTGGTCCCACGCCCAAAGAGCCAGCAGGGAAAACTATGCCTTGTTCTAAAGCTCCTTGGGAACCGCTTGCGTAGCCCCACACACCTGGGGGCTGCAGGCTTTCCTGCTGCCTTCAGCCTCAAAACCACCCTTTCCCACTTGGCGCCGCGCCAGGCACAAAAATGGCCATCTGTCTGGAGATTGGTCCCACGCCCAAAGAGCCAGGAGGGAAAACTATGCCTTGTTCTAAAGCTCTTTGGGAACCGCTTGCGTAGCCCCAAACACCTGGGGGCTGCAGGCTTTCCTGCTGCCTTCAGCCTCAAAACCACCCTTTCCCACTTGGCACCGCGCCAGACACAAAAATGGCCTTATCTGTGGAGATTGGTCCCATGCCCAAAGAGCCAGCAGGGAAAACTATGCCTTGTTCTAAAGCTCTTTGGGAACCGCTTGCGTAGCCCCACACACCTGGGGGCTGCAGGCTTTCCTGCTGCCTTCAGCCTCAAAACCACCCTTTCCCACTTAACGCCGCCCCAGGCACAACAATGGCCATCTGTCTGGAGATTGGTCCCACGCCCAAAGAGCCAGCAGGGAAAACTATGCCTTGTTCTAAAGCTCTTTGGGAACCGCTTGCGTAGCCCCACACACCTGGGGGCTGTAGGCTTTCCTGCTGCCTTCAGCCTCAAAACCACCCTTTCCCACTTGGCGCCTCGCTAGGCCCAAAAATGGCCTTATCTCTGGAGATTGGTCCCACGCCCAAAGAGCCAGCAGGGAAAACTATGCCTTGTTCTAAAGCTCTTTCGGAACCGCTTGCGTAGCCCCACAGACCTGGGGGCTGCAGGCTTTCCTGCTGCCTTCAGCCTCAAAACCACCCTTTCCCACTTGGCGCCGTGCCAGACACAAAAATGGCCTTATCTGTGGAGATTGGTCCCATGCGCAAAGAGCCAGCAGGGAAAACTATGCCTTGTTCTCAAGCTCTTTGGGAACCGCTTGCGTAGCCCCACAGACCTGGGGGCTGCAGGCTTTCCTGCTGCCTTCAGCCTCAAAACCACCCTTTAACACTTGGCGTTACGCCAGGCCCAAAAATGGCCATCTGTCTGGAGATTGGTCCCACGCCCAAAGAGCCAGCAGGGAAAACTATGCCTTGTTCTCAAGCTCTTTGGGAACCGCTTGCTTAGCCCCACAGACCTGGGGGCTGCAGGCTTTCCTGCTGCCTTCAGCCTCAAAACCACCCTTCCCACTTGGCGCCGCGCTAGGCCCAAAAACGGCCATATCTCAGGAGATTGGTCCCACGCCCAAAGAGCCAGCAGGGAAAACTATGCCTTGTTCTATAGCTCTTTGGGAACCGCTTGCGTAGCCCCACACACCTGGGGGCTGCAGGCTTACCTGCTGCCTTCAGCCTCAAAACCACCCTTTCCCACTTGGCGTCACGCCAGGCCCAAAATGGCCTTATCTGTGGAGATTGGTCCCACGCACAAAGAGCCAGCAGGGAAAACTATGCCTTGTTCGAAAGCTCTTTGGGAACCGCTTGCGTAGCCCCACACACCTGGGGGCTGCAGGCTTTCCTGCTGCCTTCAGCCTCAAAACCACCCTTTCCCACTTGGCGCCGTGCCAGACCCAGAAATGGCCATATCTCAGGAGATTGGTCCCACGCCCAAAGAGCCAGCAGGGAAAACTATGCCTTGTTCTAAAGCTCTTTGGGAACCGCTTGCGTAGCCCCACACACCTGGGGGCTGCAGGCTTTCCTGCTGCCTTCAGCCTCAAAACCACCCTTTCCCACTTGGCGCCGCGCCAGGCACAAAAATGGCCATCTGTCTGGAGATTGGTCCCACGCCCAAAGAGCCAGGAGGGAAAACTATGCCTTGTTCTAAAGCTCTTTGGGAACCGCTTGCGTAGCCCCAAACACCTGGGGGCTGCAGGCTTTCCTGCTGCCTTCAGCCTCAAAACCACCCTTTCCCACTTGGCACCGCGCCAGACACAAAAATGGCCTTATCTGTGGAGATTGGTCCCATGCCCAAAGAGCCAGCAGGGAAAACTATGCCTTGTTCTAAAGCTCTTTGGGAACCGCTTGCGTAGCCCCACAGACCTGGGGGCTGCAGGCTTTCCTGCTGCCTTCAGCCTCAAAACCACCCTTTCCCACTTAACGCCGCCCCAGGCACAACAATGGCCATCTGTCTGGAGATTGGTCCCACGCCCAAAGAGCCAGCAGGGAAAACTATGCCTTGTTCTCAAGCTCTTTGGGAACCGCTTGCGTAGCCCCACACACCTGGGGGCTGCAGGCTTTCCTGCTGCCTTCAGCCTCAAAACCACCCTTTCCCACTTGGCGCCTCGCTAGGCCCAAAAATGGCCTTATCTCTGGAGATTGGTCCCACGCCCAAAGAGCCAGCAGGGAAAACTATGCCTTGTTCTAAAGCTCTTTCGGAACCGCTTGCGTAGCCCCACAGACCTGGGGGCTGCAGGCTTTCCTGCTGCCTTCAGCCTCAAAACCACCCTTTCCCACTTGGCGCCGTGCCAGACACAAAAATGGCCTTATCTGTGGAGATTGGTCCCATGCGCAAAGAGCCAGCAGGGAAAACTATGCCTTGTTCTCAAGCTCTTTGGGAACCGCTTGCGTAGCCCCACAGACCTGGGGGCTGCAGGCTTTCCTGCTGCCTTCAGCCTCAAAACCACCCTTTCCCACTTGGCGCCGCGCCAGACAAAAAAATGGCCATCTGTCTGGAGATTGGTCCCATGCCCAAAGAGCCAGCAGGGAAAACTATGCCTTGTTCTAAAGCTCTTTGGGAACCGCTTGCGTAGCCCCACACACCTGGGGGCTGCAGGCTTTCCTGCTGCCTTCAGCCTCAAAACCACCCTTTCCCACTTGGCGCCGCGCCAGGCACAAAAATGGCCATTTGTCTGGAGATTGGTCCCACGCCCAAAGAGCCAGCAGGGAAAACTATGCCTTGTTCTATAACTCTTTGGGAACCGCTTGCTTAGCCCCACAGACCTGGGGGCTGCAGGCTTTCCTGCTGCCTTCAGCCTCAAAACCACCCTTCCCACTTGGCGCCGCGCTAGGCCCAAAAACGGCCATATCTCAGGAGATTGGTCCCACGCCCAAAGAGCCAGCAGGGAAAACTATGCCTTGTTCTATAGCTCTTTGGGAACCGCTTGCGTAGCCCCACACACTTGGGGGCTGCAGGCTTTCCTGCTGCCTTCAGCCTCACACCACCCTTTCCCACTTGGCGCCGCGCCAGGCACAAAAATGGCCATCTGTCTGGAGATTGGTCCCATGCACAAAGAGCCAGCAGGGAAAACTATGCCTTGTTCTCAAGCTCTTTGGGAACCGCTTGCGTAGCCCCTCAGACCTGGGGGCTGCAGGCTTTCCTGCTGCCTTCAGCCTCAAAACCACCCTTTCCCACTTGGCGCCGCGCTAGGCCCAAAAATGGCCATATCTCAGGAGATTGGTCCCACGCCCAAAGAGCCAGGAGGGAAAACTATGCCTTGTTCTAAAGCTCTTTCGGAACCGCTTGCGTAGCCCCACAGACCTGGGGGCTGCAGGCTTTCCTGCTGCCTTCAGCCTCAAAACCACCCTTTCCCACTTGGCGCCGCGCCAGACACAAAAATGGCCTTGTCTGTGGAGATTGGTCCCATGCACAAAGAGCCAGCAGGGAAAAATATGCCTTGTTCTAAAGCTCTTTGGGAACCGCTTGCGTAGCCCCACAGACCTGGGGGCTGCAGGCTTTCCTGCTGCCTTCAGCCTCAAAACCACCCTTTCCAACTTGGCGTCACACCAGGCCCAAAAATGGCCATTTGTCTGGAGATTGGTCCCACGCCCAAAGAGCCAGCAGGGAAAACTATGCCTTGTTCTATAGCTCTTTGGGAACCGCTTGAGTAGCCCCACACACCTGGGGGCTGCAGGCTTTCCTGCTGCCTTCAGCCTCAAAACCACCCTTTCCCACTTGGCGTCACGCCAGGCCCAAAAATGGCCATCTGTCTGGAGATTGGTCCCACGCCCAAAGAGCCAGCAGGGAAAACTATGCCTTGTTCTAAAGCTCTTTGGGAACCGCTTGCGTAGCCCCACAGACCTGGGGGCTGCAGGCTTTCCTGCTGCCTTCAGCCTCAAAACCACCCTTTCCCACTTGGCGTCACGCCAGGCCCAAAAATGGCCATCTGTCTGGAGATTGGTCCCACGCCCAAAGAGCCAGCAGGGAAAACTATGCCTTGTTCTAAAGCTCTTTGGGAACCGCTTGCGTAGCCCCACACACCTGGGGGCTGCAGGCTTTCCTGCTGCCTTCAGCCTCAAAACCACCCTTTTCCACTTGGCGTCACGCCAGGCCCAAAAATGCCCATCTGCCTGGAGATTGGTCCCACGCCCAAAGAGCCAGCAGGGAAAACTATGCCTTGTTCTAAAGCTCTTTGGGAACCGCTTGCGTAGCCCCACACACCTGGGGGCTGCAGGCTTTCCTGCTGCCTTCAGCCTCAAAACCACCCTTTCCCACTTGGCGTCACGCCAGGCACAAAAATGGCCATCTGTCTGGAGATTGGTCCCACGCCCAAAGAGACAGCAGGGAAAACTATGCCTTGTTCTAAAGCTCTTTGGGAACCGCTTGCGTAGCCCCACACACCTGGGGGCTGCAGGGTTTCCTGCTGCCTTCAGCCTCAAAACCACCCTTTCCCACTTGGCGCCGCGCCAGGCACAAAAATGGCCATCTGTCTGGAGATTGGTCCCACGCCCAAAGAGCCAGGAGGGAAAACTATGCCTTGTTCTAAAGCTCTTTGGGAACCGCTTGCGTAGCCCCAAACACCTGGGGGCTGCAGGCTTTCCTGCTGCCTTCAGCCTCAAAACCACCCTTTCCCACTTAACGCCGCCCCAGGCACAACAATGGCCATCTGTCTGGAGATTGGTCCCACGCCCAAAGAGCCAGCAGGGAAAACTATGCCTTGTTCTAAAGCTCTTTGGGAACCGCTTGCGTAGCCCCACACACCTGGGGGCTGCAGGCTTTCCTGCTGCCTTCAGCCTCAAAACCACCCTTTCCCACTTGGCGCCTCGCTAGGCCCAAAAATGGCCTTATCTCTGGAGATTGGTCCCACGCCCAAAGAGCCAGCAGGGAAAACTATGCCTTGTTCTAAAGCTCTTTCGGAACCGCTTGCGTAGCCCCACAGACCTGGGGGCTGCAGGCTTTCCTGCTGCCTTCAGCCTCAAAACCACCCTTTCCCACTTGGCGCCGTGCCAGACACAAAAATGGCCTTATCTGTGGAGATTGGTCCCATGCGCAAAGAGCCAGCAGGGAAAACTATGCCTTGTTCTCAAGCTCTTTGGGAACCGCTTGCGTAGCCCCACAGACCTGGGGGCTGCAGGCTTTCCTGCTGCCTTCAGCCTCAAAACCACCCTTTAACACTTGGCGTTACGCCAGGCCCAAAAATGGCCATCTGTCTGGAGATTGGTCCCACGCCCAAAGAGCCAGCAGGGAAAACTATGCCTTGTTCTAAAGCTCTTTCGGAACCGCTTGCGTAGCCCCACAGACCTGGGGGCTGCAGGCTTTCCTGCTGCCTTCAGCCTCAAAACCACCCTTTCCCACTTGGCACCGCGCCAGGCACAAAAATGGCCATCTGTCTGGAGATTGGTCCCACGCCCAAAGAGCCAGCAGGGAAAACTATGCCTTGTTCTATAACTCTTTGGGAACCGCTTGCTTAGCCCCACAGACCTGGGGGCTGCAGGCTTTCCTGCTGCCTTCAGCCTCAAAACCACCCTTCCCACTTGGCGCCGCGCTAGGCCCAAAAACGGCCATATCTCAGGAGATTGGTCCCACGCCCAAAGAGCCAGCAGGGAAAACTATGCCTTGTTCTATAGCTCTTTGGGAACCGCTTGCGTAGCCCCACACACCTGGGGGCTGCAGGCTTTCCTGCTGCCTTCAGCCTCAAAAACACCCTTTCCCACTTGGCGTCACGCCAGGCCCAAAATGGCCGTATCTGTGGAGATTGGTCCCATGCACAAAGAGCCAGCAGGGAAAACTATGCCTTGTTCGAAAGCTCTTTGGGAACCGCTTGCGTAGCCCCACAGACCTGGGGGCTGCAGGCTTTCCTGCTGCCTTCAGCCTCAAAACCACCCTTTCCCACTTGGCGCCGTGCCAGACACAGAAATGGCCATATCTCAGGAGATTGGTCCCACGCCCAAAGAGCCAGCAGGGAAAACTATGCCTTGTTCTAAAGCTCTTTGGGAACCGCTTGCGTAGCCCCACACACCTGGGGGCTGCAGGCTTTCCTGCTGCCTTCAGCCTCAAAACCACCCTTTCCCACTTGGCGCCGTGCCAGACACAGAAATGGCCATATCTCAGGAGATTGGTCCCACGCCCAAAGAGCCAGCAAGGAAAAATATGCCTTGTTCTAAAGCTCCTTGGGAACCGCTTGCGTAGCCCCACAGACCTGGGGGCTGCAGGCTTTCCTGCTGCCTTCAGCCTCAAAACCACCCTTTCCCACTTGGCGTCACGCCAGGCCCAAAACTGGCCATCTGTCTGGAGATTGGTCCCACGCCCAAAGAGCCAGCAGGGAAAACTATGCCTTGTTCTATAGCTATTTGGGAACCGCTTGCGTAGCCCCACAGACCTGGGGGCTGCAGGCTTTCCTGCTGCCTTCAGCCTCAAAACCACCCTTTCCCACTTGGCGCCTCACTAGGCCCAAAAATGGCCATCTGTCTGGAGATTGGTCCCACGCCCAAAGAGCCAGCAGGGAAAACTATGCCTTGTTCTAAAGCTCTTTCGGAACAGCTTCCGTAGCCCCACACACTTGGGGGCTGCAGGCTTTCCTGCTGCCTTCAGCCTCACACCACCCTTTCCCACTTGGCGCCGCGCCAGGCACAAAAATGGCCATATCTCAGGAGATTGGTCCCACGCCCAAAGATCCAGGAGGGAAAACTATGCCTTGTTCTAAAGCTCTTTCGGAACCGCTTGCGTAGCCCCACAGACCTGGGGGCTGCAGGCTTTCCTGCTGCCTTCAGCCTCAAAACCACCCTTTCCCACTTGGCGCCGCGCCAGACACAAAAATGGCCTTGTCTGTGGAGATTGGTCCCATGCACAAAGAGCCAGCAGGGAAAAATATGCCTTGTTCTAAAGCTCTTTGGGAACCGCTTGCGTAGCCCCACAGACCTGGGGGCTGCAGGCTTTCCTGCTTCCTTCAGCCTCAAAACCACCCTTTCCCACTTGGCGTCACGCCAGGCCCAAAAATGGCCATTTGTCTGGAGATTGGTCCCACGCCCAAAGAGCCAGCAGGGAAAACTATGCCTTGTTCTATAGCTCTTTGGGAACCGCTTGCGTAGCCCCAAACACCTGGGGGCTGCAGGCTTTCCTGCTGCCTTCAGCCTCAAAACCACCCTTTCCCACTTGGCGTCACGCCAGGCCCAAAAATGGCCATCTGTCTGGAGATTGGTCCCACGCCCAAAGAGCCAGCAGGGAAAACTATGCCTTGTTCTAAAGCTCTTTGGGAACCGCTTGCGTAGCCCCACACACCTGGGCGCTGCAGGCTTTCCTGCTGCCTTCAGCCTCAAAACCACCCTTTCCCACTTGGCGCCGCGCCACGCCCAAAAATGGCCATCTGTCTGGAGATTGGTCTCACGCCCAAAGAGCCAGCAGGGAAAACTATGCCTTGTTCTAAAGCTCTTTGGGAACCGCTTGCGTAGCCCCACAGACCTGGGGGCTGCAGGCTTTCCTGCTGCCTTCAGCCTCAAAAACACCCTTTTCCACTTGGCGTCACGCCAGGCCCAAAAATGGCCATCTGTCTGGAGATTGGTCCCATGCACAAAGAGCCAGCAGGGAAAACTATGCCTTGTTCGAAAACTTTTTGGGAACCGCTTGCGTAGCCCCACACACCTGGGGTCTGCAGGCTTTCCTGCTGCCTTCAGCCTCAAAACCACCCTTTCCCACTTGGTGCCGCGCCAGGCACAAAAATGGCCATCTGTCTGGAGATTGGTCCCACGCCCAAAGAGCCAGCCGGGAAAACTATGCCTTGTTCTAAAGCTCCTTGGGAACCGCTTGCGTAGCCCCACACACCTGGGGGCTGCAGGCTTTCCTGCTGCCTTCAGCCTCAAAACCACCCTTTCCCACTTGGCGCCGCGCCAGGCACAAAAATGGCTATCTGTCTGGAGATTGGTCCCACGCCCAAAGAGCCAGCAGGGAAAACTATGCCTTGTTCTAAAGCTCTTTGGGAACCGCTTCCGTAGCCCCACACACTTGGGGGCTGCAGGCTTTCCTGCTGCCTTCAGCCTCACACCACCCTTTCCCACTTGGCGCCGCGCCAGGCACAAAAATGGCCTTATCTCTGGAGATTGGTCCCATGCACAAAGAGCCAGCAGGGAAAACTATGCCTTGTTCTAAATCTCTTTGGGAACCGCTTGCGTAGCCCCACACACCTGGGGGCTGCAGGCTTTCCTGCTGCCTTCAGCCTCAAAACCACCCTTTCCCACTTAACGCCGCCCCAGGCACAACAATGGCCATCTGTCTGGAGATTGGTCCCACGCCCAAAGAGCCAGCAGGGAAAACTATGCCTTGTTCTAAAGCTCTTTCGGAACCGCTTGCGTAGCCCCACACACCTGGGGGCTGCAGGCTTTCCTGCTGCCTTCAGCCTCAAAACCACCCTTTCCCACTTGGCGCCGCGCCAGACACAAAAATGGCCTTGTCTGTGGAGATTGGTCCCATGCACAAAGAGCCAGCAGGGAAAAATATGCCTTGTTCTAAAGCTCTTTGGGAACCGCTTGCGTAGCCCCACAGACCTGGGGGCTGCAGGCTTTCCTGCTGCCTTCAGCCTCAAAACCACCCTTTCCCACTTGGCGTCACGCCAGGCCCAAAAATGGCCATTTGACTGGAGATTGGTCCCACGCCCAAAGAGCCAGCAGGGAAAACTATGCCTTGTTCTATAGCTCTTTGGGAACCGCTTGAGTAGCCCCACACACCTGGGGGCTGCAGGCTTTCCTGCTGCCTTCAGCCTCAAAACCACCCTTTCCCACTTGGCGTCACGCCAGGCCCAAAAATGGCCATCTGTCTGGAGATTGGTCCCACGCCCAAAGAGCCAGCAGGGAAAACTATGCCTTGTTCTAAAGCTCTTTGGGAACCGCTTGCGTAGCCCCACACACCTGGGGGCTGCAGGCTTTCCTGCTGCCTTCAGCCTCACACCACCCTTTCCCACTTGGCGCCGCGCCAGGCACAAAAATGGCCTTATCTCTGGAGATTGGTCCCATGCACAAAGAGCCAGCAGGGAAAACTATGCCTTGTTCTAAAGCTCTTTGGGAACCGCTTGCGTAGCCCCACACACCTGGGGGCTGCAGGCTTTCCTGCTGCCTTCAGCCTCAAAACCACCCTTTCCCACTTAACGCCGCCCCAGGCACAACAATGGCCATCTGTCTGGAGATTGGTCCCACGCCCAAAGAGCCAGCAGGGAAAACTATGCCTTGTTCTAAAGCTCTTTCGGAACCGCTTGCGTAGCCCCACACACCTGGGGGCTGCAGGCTTTCCTGCTGCCTTCAGCCTCAAAACCACCCTTTCCCACTTGGCGCCGCGCCAGACACAAAAATGGCCTTGTCTGTGGAGATTGGTCCCATGCACAAAGAGCCAGCAGGGAAAAATATGCCTTGTTCTAAAGCTCTTTGGGAACCGCTTGCGTAGCCCCACAGACCTGGGGGCTGCAGGCTTTCCTGCTGCCTTCAGCCTCAAAACCACCCTTTCCCACTTGGCGTCACGCCAGGCCCAAAAATGGCCATTTGACTGGAGATTGGTCCCACGCCCAAAGAGCCAGCAGGGAAAACTATGCCTTGTTCTATAGCTCTTTGGGAACCGCTTGAGTAGCCCCACACACCTGGGGGCTGCAGGCTTTCCTGCTGCCTTCAGCCTCAAAACCACCCTTTCCCACTTGGCGTCACGCCAGGCCCAAAAATGGCCATCTGTCTGGAGATTGGTCCCACGCCCAAAGAGCCAGCAGGGAAAACTATGCCTTGTTCTAAAGCTCTTTGGGAACCGCTTGCGTAGCCCCACACACCTGGGGGCTGCAGGCTTTCCTGCTGCCTTCAGCCTCAAAACCACCCTTTCCCACTTGGCGCCTCGCTAGGCCCAAAAATGGCCATCTGTCTGGAGATTGGTCCCACGCCCAAAGAGCCAGCATGGAAAACTATGCCTTGTTCTAAAGCTCTTTTGGAACCGCTTGCGTAGCCCCACACACCTGGGGGCTGCAGGCTTTCCTGCTGCCTTCAGCCTCAAAACCACCCTTTCCCACTTGGCGCCGCGCCAGACACAAAAATGGCCTTGTCTGTGGAGATTGGTCCCATGCACAAAGAGCCAGCAGGGAAAACTATGCCTTGTTCTAAAGCTCTTTGGGAACCGCTTGCGTAGCCCCACACACCTGGGGGCTGCAGGCTTTCCTGCTGCCTTCAGCCTCAAAACCACCCTTTCCCACTTGGCGCCGCGCCAGGCCCAAAAATGGCCATCTGTCTGGAGATTGGTCCCACGCCCAAAGAGCCAGCATGGAAAACTATGCCTTGTTCTAAAGCTCTTTTGGAACCGCTTGCGTAGCCCCACAGACCTGGGGGCTGCAGGCTTTCCTGCTGCCTTCAGCCTCAAAACCACCCTTTCCCACTTGGCGCCGCGCCAGGCACAAAAATGGCCATCTGTCTGGAGATTGGTCCCATGCACAAAGAGCCAGCAGGGAAAAATATGCCTTGTTCTAAAGCTCTTTGGGAACCGCTTGCGTAGCCCCACAGACCTGGGGGCTGCAGGCTTTCCTGCTGCCTTCAGCCTCAAAACCACCCTTTCCCACTTGGCGTCACACCAGGCCCAAAAATGGCCATTTGTCTGGAGATTGGTCCCACGCCCAAAGAGCCAGCAGGGAAAACTATGCCTTGTTCTATAGCTCTTTGGGAACCGCTTGAGTAGCCCCACACACCTGGGGGCTGCAGGCTTTCCTGCTGCCTTCAGCCTCAAAACCACCCTTTCCCACTTGGCGTCACGCCAGGCCCAAAAATGGCCATCTGTCTGGAGATTGGTCCCATGCACAAAGAGCCAGCAGGGAAAACTATGCCTTGTTCTAAAGCTCTTTGGGAACCGCTTGCGTAGCCCCACAGACCTGGGGGCTGCAGGCTTTCCTGCTGCCTTCAGCCTCAAAACCACCCTTTCCCACTTGGCGTCACGCCAGGCCCAAAAATGGCCATCTGTCTGGAGATTGGTCCCACGCCCAAAGAGCCAGCAGGGAAAACTATGCCTTGTTCTAAAGCTCTTTGGGAACCGCTTGCGTAGCCCCACACACCTGGGGGCTGCAGGCTTTCCTGCTGCCTTCAGCCTCAAAACCACCCTTTTCCACTTGGCGTCACGCCAGGCCCAAAAATGCCCATCTGCCTGGAGATTGGTCCCACGCCCAAAGAGCCAGCAGGGAAAACTATGCCTTGTTCTAAAGCTCTTTGGGAACCGCTTGCGTAGCCCCACACACCTGGGGGCTGCAGGGTTTCCTGCTGCCTTCAGCCTCAAAACCACCCTTTCCCACTTGGCGTCACGCCAGGCACAAAAATGGCCATCTGTCTGGAGATTGGTCCCACGCCCAAAGAGACAGCAGGGAAAACTATGCCTTGTTCTAAAGCTCTTTGGGAACCGCTTGCGTAGCCCCACACACCTGGGGGCTGCAGGGTTTCCTGCTGCCTTCAGCCTCAAAACCACCCTTTCCCACTTGGCGCCGCGCCAGGCACAAAAATGGCCATCTGTCTGGAGATTGGTCCCACGCCCAAAGAGCCAGGAGGGAAAACTATGCCTTGTTCTAAAGCTCTTTGGGAACCGCTTGCGTAGCCCCAAACACCTGGGGGCTGCAGGCTTTCCTGCTGCCTTCAGCCTCAAAACCACCCTTTCCCACTTAACGCCGCCCCAGGCACAACAATGGCCATCTGTCTGGAGATTGGTCCCACGCCCAAAGAGCCAGCAGGGAAAACTATGCCTTGTTCTAAAGCTCTTTGGGAACCGCTTGCGTAGCCCCACACACCTGGGGGCTGCAGGCTTTCCTGCTGCCTTCAGCCTCAAAACCACCCTTTCCCACTTGGCGCCTCGCTAGGCCCAAAAATGGCCTTATCTCTGGAGATTGGTCCCACGCCCAAAGAGCCAGCAGGGAAAACTATGCCTTGTTCTAAAGCTCTTTCGGAACCGCTTGCGTAGCCCCACAGACCTGGGGGCTGCAGGCTTTCCTGCTGCCTTCAGCCTCAAAACCACCCTTTCCCACTTGGCGCCGTGCCAGACACAAAAATGGCCTTATCTGTGGAGATTGGTCCCATGCGCAAAGAGCCAGCAGGGAAAACTATGCCTTGTTCTCAAGCTCTTTGGGAACCGCTTGCGTAGCCCCACAGACCTGGGGGCTGCAGGCTTTCCTGCTGCCTTCAGCCTCAAAACCACCCTTTAACACTTGGCGTTACGCCAGGCCCAAAAATGGCCATCTGTCTGGAGATTGGTCCCACGCCCAAAGAGCCAGCAGGGAAAACTATGCCTTGTTCTAAAGCTCTTTCGGAACCGCTTGCGTAGCCCCACAGACCTGGGGGCTGCAGGCTTTCCTGCTGCCTTCAGCCTCAAAACCACCCTTTCCCACTTGGCACCGCGCCAGGCACAAAAATGGCCATCTGTCTGGAGATTGGTCCCACGCCCAAAGAGCCAGCAGGGAAAACTATGCCTTGTTCTATAACTCTTTGGGAACCGCTTGCTTAGCCCCACAGACCTGGGGGCTGCAGGCTTTCCTGCTGCCTTCAGCCTCAAAACCACCCTTCCCACTTGGCGCCGCGCTAGGCCCAAAAACGGCCATATCTCAGGAGATTGGTCCCACGCCCAAAGAGCCAGCAGGGAAAACTATGCCTTGTTCTATAGCTCTTTGGGAACCGCTTGCGTAGCCCCACACACCTGGGGGCTGCAGGCTTACCTGCTGCCTTCAGCCTCAAAACCACCCTTTCCCACTTGGCGTCACGCCAGGCCCAAAATGGCCGTATCTGTGGAGATTGGTCCCATGCACAAAGAGCCAGCAGGGAAAACTATGCCTTGTTCGAAAGCTCTTTGGGAACCGCTTGCGTAGCCCCACAGACCTGGGGGCTGCAGGCTTTCCTGCTGCCTTCAGCCTCAAAACCACCCTTTCCCACTTGGCGCCGTGCCAGACACAGAAATGGCCATATCTCAGGAGATTGGTCCCACGCCCAAAGAGCCAGCAGGGAAAACTATGCCTTGTTCTAAAGCTCTTTGGGAACCGCTTGCGTAGCCCCACACACCTGGGGGCTGCAGGCTTTCCTGCTGCCTTCAGCCTCAAAACCACCCTTTCCCACTTGGCGCCGTGCCAGACACAGAAATGGCCATATCTCAGGAGATTGGTCCCACGCCCAAAGAGCCAGCAAGGAAAACTATGCCTTGTTCTAAAGCTCTTTGGGAACCGCTTGCGTAGCCCCACACACCTGGGGGCTGCAGGCTTTCCTGCTGCCTTCAGCCTCAAAACCACCCTTTCCCACTTGGCGTCACGCCAGGCCCAAAACTGGCCATCTGTCTGGAGATTGGTCCCACGCCCAAAGAGCCAGCAGGGAAAACTATGCCTTGTTCTATAGCTATTTGGGAACCGCTTGCGTAGCCCCACAGACCTGGGGGCTGCAGGCTTTCCTGCTGCCTTCAGCCTCAAAACCACCCTTTCCCACTTGGCGCCTCACTAGGCCCAAAAATGGCCATCTGTCTGGAGATTGGTCCCACGCCCAAAGAGCCAGCAGGGAAAACTATGCCTTGTTCTAAAGCTCTTTCGGAACCGCTTCCGTAGCCCCACACACTTGGGGGCTGCAGGCTTTCCTGCTGCCTTCAGCCTCACACCACCCTTTCCCACTTGGCGCCGCGCCAGGCACAAAAATGGCCATATCTCAGGAGATTGGTCCCACGCCCAAAGATCCAGGAGGGAAAACTATGCCTTGTTCTAAAGCTCTTTCGGAACCGCTTGCGTAGCCCCACAGACCTGGGGGCTGCAGGCTTTCCTGCTGCCTTCAGCCTCAAAACCACCCTTTCCCACTTGGCGCCGCGCCAGACACAAAAATGGCCTTGTCTGTGGAGATTGGTCCCATGCACAAAGAGCCAGCAGGGAAAAATATGCCTTGTTCTAAAGCTCTTTGGGAACCGCTTGCGTAGCCCCACAGACCTGGGGGCTGCAGGCTTTCCTGCTTCCTTCAGCCTCAAAACCACCCTTTCCCACTTGGCGTCACGCCAGGCCCAAAAATGGCCATTTGTCTGGAGATTGGTCCCACGCCCAAAGAGCCAGCAGGGAAAACTATGCCTTGTTCTATAGCTCTTTGGGAACCGCTTGCGTAGCCCCAAACACCTGGGGGCTGCAGGCTTTCCTGCTGCCTTCAGCCTCAAAACCACCCTTTCCCACTTGGCGTCACGCCAGGCCCAAAAATGGCCATCTGTCTGGAGATTGGTCCCACGCCCAAAGAGCCAGCAGGGAAAACTATGCCTTGTTCTAAAGCTCTTTGGGAACCGCTTGCGTAGCCCCACACACCTGGGCGCTGCAGGCTTTCCTGCTGCCTTCAGCCTCAAAACCACCCTTTCCCACTTGGCGCCGCGCCACGCCCAAAAATGGCCATCTGTCTGGAGATTGGTCTCACGCCCAAAGAGCCAGCAGGGAAAACTATGCCTTGTTCTAAAGCTCTTTGGGAACCGCTTGCGTAGCCCCACAGACCTGGGGGCTGCAGGCTTTCCTGCTGCCTTCAGCCTCAAAAACACCCTTTTCCACTTGGCGTCACGCCAGGCCCAAAAATGGCCATCTGTCTGGAGATTGGTCCCATGCACAAAGAGCCAGCAGGGAAAACTATGCCTTGTTCGAAAACTTTTTGGGAACCGCTTGCGTAGCCCCACACACCTGGGGTCTGCAGGCTTTCCTGCTGCCTTCAGCCTCAAAACCACCCTTTCCCACTTGGTGCCGCGCCAGGCACAAAAATGGCCATCTGTCTGGAGATTGGTCCCACGCCCAAAGAGCCAGCCGGGAAAACTATGCCTTGTTCTAAAGCTCCTTGGGAACCGCTTGCGTAGCCCCACACACCTGGGGGCTGCAGGCTTTCCTGCTGCCTTCAGCCTCAAAACCACCCTTTCCCACTTGGCGCCGCGCCAGGCACAAAAATGGCTATCTGTCTGGAGATTGGTCCCACGCCCAAAGAGCCAGCAGGGAAAACTATGCCTTGTTCTAAAGCTCTTTGGGAACCGCTTCCGTAGCCCCACACACTTGGGGGCTGCAGGCTTTCCTGCTGCCTTCAGCCTCACACCACCCTTTCCCACTTGGCGCCGCGCCAGGCACAAAAATGGCCTTATCTCTGGAGATTGGTCCCATGCACAAAGAGCCAGCAGGGAAAACTATGCCTTGTTCTAAAGCTCTTTGGGAACCGCTTGCGTAGCCCCACACACCTGGGGGCTGCAGGCTTTCCTGCTGCCTTCAGCCTCAAAACCACCCTTTCCCACTTAACGCCGCCCCAGGCACAACAATGGCCATCTGTCTGGAGATTGGTCCCACGCCCAAAGAGCCAGCAGGGAAAACTATGCCTTGTTCTAAAGCTCTTTCGGAACCGCTTGCGTAGCCCCACACACCTGGGGGCTGCAGGCTTTCCTGCTGCCTTCAGCCTCAAAACCACCCTTTCCCACTTGGCGCCGCGCCAGACACAAAAATGGCCTTGTCTGTGGAGATTGGTCCCATGCACAAAGAGCCAGCAGGGAAAAATATGCCTTGTTCTAAAGCTCTTTGGGAACCGCTTGCGTAGCCCCACAGACCTGGGGGCTGCAGGCTTTCCTGCTGCCTTCAGCCTCAAAACCACCCTTTCCCACTTGGCGTCACGCCAGGCCCAAAAATGGCCATTTGACTGGAGATTGGTCCCACGCCCAAAGAGCCAGCAGGGAAAACTATGCCTTGTTCTATAGCTCTTTGGGAACCGCTTGAGTAGCCCCACACACCTGGGGGCTGCAGGCTTTCCTGCTGCCTTCAGCCTCAAAACCACCCTTTCCCACTTGGCGTCACGCCAGGCCCAAAAATGGCCATCTGTCTGGAGATTGGTCCCACGCCCAAAGAGCCAGCAGGGAAAACTATGCCTTGTTCTAAAGCTCTTTGGGAACCGCTTGCGTAGCCCCACACACCGGGGGGCTGCAGGCTTTCCTGCTGCCTTCAGCCTCACACCACCCTTTCCCACTTGGCGCCGCGCCAGGCACAAAAATGGCCTTATCTCTGGAGATTGGTCCCATGCACAAAGAGCCAGCAGGGAAAACTATGCCTTGTTCTAAAGCTCTTTGGGAACCGCTTGCGTAGCCCCACACACCTGGGGGCTGCAGGCTTTCCTGCTGCCTTCAGCCTCAAAACCACCCTTTCCCACTTAACGCCGCCCCAGGCACAACAATGGCCATCTGTCTGGAGATTGGTCCCACGCCCAAAGAGCCAGCAGGGAAAACTATGCCTTGTTCTAAAGCTCTTTCGGAACCGCTTGCGTAGCCCCACACACCTGGGGGCTGCAGGCTTTCCTGCTGCCTTCAGCCTCAAAACCACCCTTTCCCACTTGGCGCCGCGCCAGACACAAAAATGGCCTTGTCTGTGGAGATTGGTCCCATGCACAAAGAGCCAGCAGGGAAAAATATGCCTTGTTCTAAAGCTCTTTGGGAACCGCTTGCGTAGCCCCACAGACCTGGGGGCTGCAGGCTTTCCTGCTGCCTTCAGCCTCAAAACCACCCTTTCCCACTTGGCGTCACGCCAGGCCCAAAAATGGCCATTTGACTGGAGATTGGTCCCACGCCCAAAGAGCCAGCAGGGAAAACTATGCCTTGTTCTATAGCTCTTTGGGAACCGCTTGAGTAGCCCCACACACCTGGGGGCTGCAGGCTTTCCTGCTGCCTTCAGCCTCAAAACCACCCTTTCCCACTTGGCGTCACGCCAGGCCCAAAAATGGCCATCTGTCTGGAGATTGGTCCCACGCCCAAAGAGCCAGCAGGGAAAACTATGCCTTGTTCTAAAGCTCTTTGGGAACCGCTTGCGTAGCCCCACACACCTGGGGGCTGCAGGCTTTCCTGCTGCCTTCAGCCTCAAAACCACCCTTTCCCACTTGGCGCCTCGCTAGGCCCAAAAATGGCCATCTGTCTGGAGATTGGTCCCACGCCCAAAGAGCCAGCATGGAAAACTATGCCTTGTTCTAAAGCTCTTTTGGAACCGCTTGCGTAGCCCCACACACCTGGGGGCTGCAGGCTTTCCTGCTGCCTTCAGCCTCAAAACCACCCTTTCCCACTTGGTGTCACGCCAGGCCCAAAAATGGCCATCTGCCTGGAGATTGGTCCCACGCCCAAAGAGCCAGCAGGGAAAACTATGCCTTGTTCTAAAGCTCTTTGGGAACCGCTTGCGTAGCCCCACACACCTGGGGGCTGCAGGCTTTCCTGCTGCCTTCAGCCTCAAAACCACCCTTTTCCACTTGGCGTCACGCCAGGCCCAAAAATGGCCATCTGTCTGGAGATTGGTCCCACGCCCAAAGAGCCAGCAGGGAAAACTATGCCTTGTTCTAAAGCTCTTTGGGAACCGCTTGCGTAGCCCCACACACCTGGGGGCTGCAGGGTTTCCTGCTGCCTTCAGCCTCAAAACCACCCTTTCCCACTTGGCACCGCGCCAGACACAAAAATGGCCTTATCTGTGGAGATTGGTCCCATGCAGAAAGAGCCAGCAGGGAAAACTATGCCTTGTTCTCAAGCTCTTTGGGAACCGCTTGCGTAGCCCCACAGACCTGGGGGCTGCAGGCTTTCCTGCTGCCTTCAGCCTCAAAACCACCCTTTTCCACTTGGCGTCACGCCAGGCCCAAAAATGGCCATCTGTCTGGAGATTGGTCCCATGCACAAAGAGCCAGCAGGGAAAACTATGCCTTGTTCTAGAGCTCTTTGGGAACCGCTTGCGTAGCCCCACACACCTGGGGGCTGCAGGCTTTCCTGCTGCCTTCAGCCTCAAAACCACCCTTTCCCACTTGGCGCCGCGCTAGGCCCAAAAATGGCCATATCTCAGGAGATTGGTCCCACGCCCAAAGAGCCAGCAGGGAAAACTATGCCTTGTTCTAAAGCTCTTTGGGAACCGCTTGCGTAGCCCCACACACCTGGGGGCTGCAGGCTTTCCTGCTGCCTTCAGCCTCAAAACCACCCTTTCCCACTTGGCGCCGTGCCAGACACAGAAATGGCCATATCTCAGGAGATTGGTCCCACGCCCAAAGAGCCAGCAAGGAAAACTATGCCTTGTTCTAAAGCTCTTTGGGAACCGCTTGCGTAGCCCCACACACCTGGGGGCTGCAGGCTTTCCTGCTGCCTTCAGCCTCAAAACCACCCTTTCCCACTTGGCGTCACGCCAGGCCCAAAACTGGCCATCTGTCTGGAGATTGGTCCCACGCCCAAAGAGCCAGCAGGGAAAACTATGCCTTGTTCTATAGCTATTTGGGAACCGCTTGCGTAGCCCCACAGACCTGGGGGCTGCAGGCTTTCCTGCTGCCTTCAGCCTCAAAACCACCCTTTCCCACTTGGCGCCTCACTAGGCCCAAAAATGGCCATCTGTCTGGAGATTGGTCCCACGCCCAAAGAGCCAGCAGGGAAAACTATGCCTTGTTCTAAAGCTCTTTCGGAACCGCTTCCGTAGCCCCACACACTTGGGGGCTGCAGGCTTTCCTGCTGCCTTCAGCCTCACACCACCCTTTCCCACTTGGCGCCGCGCCAGGCACAAAAATGGCCATATCTCAGGAGATTGGTCCCACGCCCAAAGATCCAGGAGGGAAAACTATGCCTTGTTCTAAAGCTCTTTCGGAACCGCTTGCGTAGCCCCACAGACCTGGGGGCTGCAGGCTTTCCTGCTGCCTTCAGCCTCAAAACCACCCTTTCCCACTTGGCGCCGCGCCAGACACAAAAATGGCCTTGTCTGTGGAGATTGGTCCCATGCACAAAGAGCCAGCAGGGAAAAATATGCCTTGTTCTAAAGCTCTTTGGGAACCGCTTGCGTAGCCCCACAGACCTGGGGGCTGCAGGCTTTCCTGCTTCCTTCAGCCTCAAAACCACCCTTTCCCACTTGGCGTCACGCCAGGCCCAAAAATGGCCATTTGTCTGGAGATTGGTCCCACGCCCAAAGAGCCAGCAGGGAAAACTATGCCTTGTTCTATAGCTCTTTGGGAACCGCTTGCGTAGCCCCAAACACCTGGGGGCTGCAGGCTTTCCTGCTGCCTTCAGCCTCAAAACCACCCTTTCCCACTTGGCGTCACGCCAGGCCCAAAAATGGCCATCTGTCTGGAGATTGGTCCCACGCCCAAAGAGCCAGCAGGGAAAACTATGCCTTGTTCTAAAGCTCTTTGGGAACCGCTTGCGTAGCCCCACACACCTGGGCGCTGCAGGCTTTCCTGCTGCCTTCAGCCTCAAAACCACCCTTTCCCACTTGGCGCCGCGCCACGCCCAAAAATGGCCATCTGTCTGGAGATTGGTCTCACGCCCAAAGAGCCAGCAGGGAAAACTATGCCTTGTTCTAAAGCTCTTTGGGAACCGCTTGCGTAGCCCCACAGACCTGGGGGCTGCAGGCTTTCCTGCTGCCTTCAGCCTCAAAAACACCCTTTTCCACTTGGCGTCACGCCAGGCCCAAAAATGGCCATCTGTCTGGAGATTGGTCCCATGCACAAAGAGCCAGCAGGGAAAACTATGCCTTGTTCTCAAGGTCTTTGGGAACCGCTTGCGTAGCCCCACACACCTGGGGTCTGCAGGCTTTCCTGCTGCCTTCAGCCTCAAAACCACCCTTTCCCACTTGGTGCCGCGCCAGGCACAAAAATGGCCATCTGTCTGGAGATTGGTCCCACGCCCAAAGAGCCAGCCGGGAAAACTATGCCTTGTTCTAAAGCTCCTTGGGAACCGCTTGCGTAGCCCCACACACCTGGGGGCTGCAGGCTTTCCTGCTGCCTTCAGCCTCAAAACCACCCTTTCCCACTTGGCGCCGCGCCAGGCACAAAAATGGCTATCTGTCTGGAGATTGGTCCCACGCCCAAAGAGCCAGCAGGGAAAACTATGCCTTGTTCTAAAGCTCTTTGGGAACCGCTTCCGTAGCCCCACACACTTGGGGGCTGCAGGCTTTCCTGCTGCCTTCAGCCTCACACCACCCTTTCCCACTTGGCGCCGCGCCAGGCACAAAAATGGCCTTATCTCTGGAGATTGGTCCCATGCACAAAGAGCCAGCAGGGAAAACTATGCCTTGTTCTAAAGCTCTTTGGGAACCGCTTGCGTAGCCCCACACACCTGGGGGCTGCAGGCTTTCCTGCTGCCTTCAGCCTCAAAACCACCCTTTCCCACTTAACGCCGCCCCAGGCACAACAATGGCCATCTGTCTGGAGATTGGTCCCACGCCCAAAGAGCCAGCAGGGAAAACTATGCCTTGTTCTAAAGCTCTTTCGGAACCGCTTGCGTAGCCCCACACACCTGGGGGCTGCAGGCTTTCCTGCTGCCTTCAGCCTCAAAACCACCCTTTCCCACTTGGCGCCGCGCCAGACACAAAAATGGCCTTGTCTGTGGAGATTGGTCCCATGCACAAAGAGCCAGCAGGGAAAAATATGCCTTGTTCTAAAGCTCTTTGGGAACCGCTTGCGTAGCCCCACAGACCTGGGGGCTGCAGGCTTTCCTGCTGCCTTCAGCCTCAAAACCACCCTTTCCCACTTGGCGCCTCACTAGGCCCAAAAATGGCCATCTGTCTGGAGATTGGTCCCACGCCCAAAGAGCCAGCAGGGAAAACTATGCCTTGTTCTAAAGCTCTTTCGGAACCGCTTCCGTAGCCCCACACACTTGGGGGCTGCAGGCTTTCCTGCTGCCTTCAGCCTCACACCACCCTTTCCCACTTGGCGCCGCGCCAGGCACAAAAATGGCCATATCTCAGGAGATTGGTCCCACGCCCAAAGATCCAGGAGGGAAAACTATGCCTTGTTCTAAAGCTCTTTCGGAACCGCTTGCGTAGCCCCACAGACCTGGGGGCTGCAGGCTTTCCTGCTGCCTTCAGCCTCAAAACCACCCTTTCCCACTTGGCGCCGCGCCAGACACAAAAATGGCCTTGTCTGTGGAGATTGGTCCCATGCACAAAGAGCCAGCAGGGAAAAATATGCCTTGTTCTAAAGCTCTTTGGGAACCGCTTGCGTAGCCCCACAGACCTGGGGGCTGCAGGCTTTCCTGCTTCCTTCAGCCTCAAAACCACCCTTTCCCACTTGGCGTCACGCCAGGCCCAAAAATGGCCATTTGTCTGGAGATTGGTCCCACGCCCAAAGAGCCAGCAGGGAAAACTATGCCTTGTTCTATAGCTCTTTGGGAACCGCTTGCGTAGCCCCAAACACCTGGGGGCTGCAGGCTTTCCTGCTGCCTTCAGCCTCAAAACCACCCTTTCCCACTTGGCGTCACGCCAGGCCCAAAAATGGCCATCTGTCTGGAGATTGGTCCCACGCCCAAAGAGCCAGCAGGGAAAACTATGCCTTGTTCTAAAGCTCTTTGGGAACCGCTTGCGTAGCCCCACACACCTGGGCGCTGCAGGCTTTCCTGCTGCCTTCAGCCTCAAAACCACCCTTTCCCACTTGGCGCCGCGCCACGCCCAAAAATGGCCATCTGTCTGGAGATTGGTCTCACGCCCAAAGAGCCAGCAGGGAAAACTATGCCTTGTTCTAAAGCTCTTTGGGAACCGCTTGCGTAGCCCCACAGACCTGGGGGCTGCAGGCTTTCCTGCTGCCTTCAGCCTCAAAAACACCCTTTTCCACTTGGCGTCACGCCAGGCCCAAAAATGGCCATCTGTCTGGAGATTGGTCCCATGCACAAAGAGCCAGCAGGGAAAACTATGCCTTGTTCTCAAGGTCTTTGGGAACCGCTTGCGTAGCCCCACACACCTGGGGTCTGCAGGCTTTCCTGCTGCCTTCAGCCTCAAAACCACCCTTTCCCACTTGGTGCCGCGCCAGGCACAAAAATGGCCATCTGTCTGGAGATTGGTCCCACGCCCAAAGAGCCAGCCGGGAAAACTATGCCTTGTTCTAAAGCTCCTTGGGAACCGCTTGCGTAGCCCCACACACCTGGGGGCTGCAGGCTTTCCTGCTGCCTTCAGCCTCAAAACCACCCTTTCCCACTTGGCGCCGCGCCAGGCACAAAAATGGCTATCTGTCTGGAGATTGGTCCCACGCCCAAAGAGCCAGCAGGGAAAACTATGCCTTGTTCTAAAGCTCTTTGGGAACCGCTTCCGTAGCCCCACACACTTGGGGGCTGCAGGCTTTCCTGCTGCCTTCAGCCTCACACCACCCTTTCCCACTTGGCGCCGCGCCAGGCACAAAAATGGCCTTATCTCTGGAGATTGGTCCCATGCACAAAGAGCCAGCAGGGAAAACTATGCCTTGTTCTAAAGCTCTTTGGGAACCGCTTGCGTAGCCCCACACACCTGGGGGCTGCAGGCTTTCCTGCTGCCTTCAGCCTCAAAACCACCCTTTCCCACTTAACGCCGCCCCAGGCACAACAATGGCCATCTGTCTGGAGATTGGTCCCACGCCCAAAGAGCCAGCAGGGAAAACTATGCCTTGTTCTAAAGCTCTTTCGGAACCGCTTGCGTAGCCCCACACACCTGGGGGCTGCAGGCTTTCCTGCTGCCTTCAGCCTCAAAACCACCCTTTCCCACTTGGCGCCGCGCCAGACACAAAAATGGCCTTGTCTGTGGAGATTGGTCCCATGCACAAAGAGCCAGCAGGGAAAAATATGCCTTGTTCTAAAGCTCTTTGGGAACCGCTTGCGTAGCCCCACAGACCTGGGGGCTGCAGGCTTTCCTGCTGCCTTCAGCCTCAAAACCACCCTTTCCCACTTGGCGTCACGCCAGGCCCAAAAATGGCCATTTGACTGGAGATTGGTCCCACGCCCAAAGAGCCAGCAGGGAAAACTATGCCTTGTTCTATAGCTCTTTGGGAACCGCTTGAGTAGCCCCACACACCTGGGGGCTGCAGGCTTTCCTGCTGCCTTCAGCCTCAAAACCACCCTTTCCCACTTGGCGTCACGCCAGGCCCAAAAATGGCCATCTGTCTGGAGATTGGTCCCACGCCCAAAGAGCCAGCAGGGAAAACTATGCCTTGTTCTAAAGCTCTTTGGGAACCGCTTGCGTAGCCCCACACACCGGGGGGCTGCAGGCTTTCCTGCTGCCTTCAGCCTCACACCACCCTTTCCCACTTGGCGCCGCGCCAGGCACAAAAATGGCCTTATCTCTGGAGATTGGTCCCATGCACAAAGAGCCAGCAGGGAAAACTATGCCTTGTTCTAAAGCTCTTTGGGAATCGCTTGCGTAGCCCCACACACCTGGGGGCTGCAGGCTTTCCTGCTGCCTTCAGCCTCAAAACCACCCTTTCCCACTTAACGCCGCCCCAGGCACAACAATGGCCATCTGTCTGGAGATTGGTCCCACGCCCAAAGAGCCAGCAGGGAAAACTATGCCTTGTTCTAAAGCTCTTTCGGAACCGCTTGCGTAGCCCCACACACCTGGGGGCTGCAGGCTTTCCTGCTGCCTTCAGCCTCAAAACCACCCTTTCCCACTTGGCGCCGCGCCAGACACAAAAATGGCCTTGTCTGTGGAGATTGGTCCCATGCACAAAGAGCCAGCAGGGAAAAATATGCCTTGTTCTAAAGCTCTTTGGGAACCGCTTGCGTAGCCCCACAGACCTGGGGGCTGCAGGCTTTCCTGCTGCCTTCAGCCTCAAAACCACCCTTTCCCACTTGGCGTCACGCCAGGCCCAAAAATGGCCATTTGACTGGAGATTGGTCCCACGCCCAAAGAGCCAGCAGGGAAAACTATGCCTTGTTCTATAGCTCTTTGGGAACCGCTTGAGTAGCCCCACACACCTGGGGGCTGCAGGCTTTCCTGCTGCCTTCAGCCTCAAAACCACCCTTTCCCACTTGGCGTCACGCCAGGCCCAAAAATGGCCATCTGTCTGGAGATTGGTCCCACGCCCAAAGAGCCAGCAGGGAAAACTATGCCTTGTTCTAAAGCTCTTTGGGAACCGCTTGCGTAGCCCCACACACCTGGGGGCTGCAGGCTTTCCTGCTGCCTTCAGCCTCAAAACCACCCTTTCCCACTTGGCGCCTCGCTAGGCCCAAAAATGGCCATCTGTCTGGAGATTGGTCCCACGCCCAAAGAGCCAGCATGGAAAACTATGCCTTGTTCTAAAGCTCTTTTGGAACCGCTTGCGTAGCCCCACACACCTGGGGGCTGCAGGCTTTCCTGCTGCCTTCAGCCTCAAAACCACCCTTTCCCACTTGGTGTCACGCCAGGCCCAAAAATGGCCATCTGCCTGGAGATTGGTCCCACGCCCAAAGAGCCAGCAGGGAAAACTATGCCTTGTTCTAAAGCTCTTTGGGAACCGCTTGCGTAGCCCCACACACCTGGGGGCTGCAGGCTTTCCTGCTGCCTTCAGCCTCAAAACCACCCTTTTCCACTTGGCGTCACGCCAGGCCCAAAAATGGCCATCTGTCTGGAGATTGGTCCCACGCCCAAAGAGCCAGCAGGGAAAACTATGCCTTGTTCTAAAGCTCTTTGGGAACCGCTTGCGTAGCCCCACACACCTGGGGGCTGCAGGGTTTCCTGCTGCCTTCAGCCTCAAAACCACCCTTTCCCACTTGGCACCGCGCCAGACACAAAAATGGCCTTATCTGTGGAGATTGGTCCCATGCAGAAAGAGCCAGCAGGGAAAACTATGCCTTGTTCTCAAGCTCTTTGGGAACCGCTTGCGTAGCCCCACAGACCTGGGGGCTGCAGGCTTTCCTGCTGCCTTCAGCCTCAAAACCACCCTTTTCCACTTGGCGTCACGCCAGGCCCAAAAATGGCCATCTGTCTGGAGATTGGTCCCATGCACAAAGAGCCAGCAGGGAAAACTATGCCTTGTTCTAGAGCTCTTTGGGAACCGCTTGCGTAGCCCCACACACCTGGGGGCTGCAGGCTTTCCTGCTGCCTTCAGCCTCAAAACCACCCTTTCCCACTTGGCGCCGCGCTAGGCCCAAAAATGGCCATATCTCAGGAGATTGGTCCCACGCCCAAAGAGCCAGCAGGGAAAACTATGCCTTGTTCTAAAGCTCTTTGGGATCCGCTTGCGTAGCCCCACACACCTGGGGGCTGCAGGCTTTCCTGCTGCCTTCAGCCTCAAAACCACCCTTTCCCACTTGGCGTCATGCCAGGCCCAAAAATGGCCATCTGTCTGGAGATTGGTCCCACGCCAAAGAGCCAGCAGGGAAAACTATGCCTTGTTCTAAAGCTCTTTGGGAACCGCTTGCGTAGCCCCACACACCTGGGGGCTGCAGGCTTTCCTGCTGCCTTCAGCCTCAAAACCACCCTTTCCCACTTGGCGTCACGCCAGGCCCAAAAATGGCCATCTGTCTGGAGATTGGTCCCACGCCCAAAGAGCCAGCAGGGAAAACTATGCCTTGTTCTAAAGCTCTTTGGGAACCGCTTGCGTAGCCCCACACACCTGGGCGCTGCAGGCTTTCCTGCTGCCTTCAGCCTCAAAACCACCCTTTCCCACTTGGCGCCGCGCCACGCCCAAAAATGGCCATCAGTCTGGAGATTGGTCTCACGCCCAAAGAGCCAGCAGGGAAAACTATGCCTTGTTCTAAAGCTCTTTGGGAACCGCTTGCGTAGCCCCACACACCTGGGGGCTGCAGGCTTTCCTGCTGCCTTCAGCCTCAAAACCACCCTTTTCCACGTGGCGTCACGCCAGGCCCAAAAATGGCCATCTGTCTGGAGATTGGTCCCATGCACAAAGAGCCAGCAGGGAAAACTCTGCCTTGTTCGAAAACTTTTTGGGAACCGCTTGCGTAGCCCCACACACCTGGGGGCTGCAGGCTTTCCTGCTGCCTTCAGCCTCAAAACCACCCTTTCCAACTTGGTGCCGCGCCAGGCACAAAAATGGCCATCTGTCTGGAGATTGGTCCCACGCCCAAAGAGCCAGCCGGGAAAACTATGCCTTGTTCTAAAGCTCCTTGGGAACCGCTTGCGTAGCCCCACACACCTGGGGGCTGCAGGCTTTCCTTCTGCCTTCAGCCTCAAAACCACCCTTTCCCACTTGGCGCCGCGCCAGGCACAAAAATGGCCATCTGTCTGGAGATTGGTCCCACGCCCAAAGAGCCAGCAGGGAAAACTATGCCTTGTTCTAAAGCTCTTTCGGAACCGCTTCCGTAGCCCCACACACTTGGGGTCTGCAGGCTTTCCTGCTGCCTTCAGCCTCACACCACCCTTTCCCACTTGGCGCCGCGCCAGGCACAAAAATGGCCTTATCTCTGGAGATTGTTCCCATGCCCAAAGAGCCAGCAGGGAAAACTATGCCTTGTTCTCAAGCTCTTTGGGAACCGCTTGCGTAGCCCCACAGACCTGGGGGCTGCAGGCTTTCCTGCTGCCTTCAGCCTCAAAACCACCCTTTCCCACTTGGCGCCGCGCTAGGCCCAAAAATGGCCATATATCAGGAGATTGGTCCCACGCCCAAAGAGCCAGCAGGGAAAACTATGCCTTGTTCTAAAGCTCTTTCGGAACCGCTTGCGTAGCCCCACAGACCTGGGGGCTGCAGGCTTTCCTGCTGCCTTCAGCCTCAAAACCACCCTTTCCCACTTGGCGCCGCGCCAGACACAAAAATGGCCTTGTCTGTGGAGATTGGTCCCATGCACAAAGAGCCAGCAGGGAAAAATATGCCTTGTTCTAAAGCTCTTTGGGAACCGCTTGCGTAGCCCCACACACCTGGGGGCTGCAGGCTTTCCTGCTGCCTTCAGCCTCAAAACCACCCTTTCCCACTTGGCGTCACGCCAGGCCCAAAAATGGCCATTTGTCTGGAGATTGGTCCCACGCCCAAAGAGCCAGCAGGGAAAACTATGCCTTGTTCTATAGCTCTTTGGGAACCGCTTGAGTAGCCCCACACACCTGGGGGCTGCAGGCTTTCCTGCTGCCTTCAGCCTCAAAACCACCCTTTCCCACTTGGCGTCACGCCAGGCCCAAAAATGGCCATCTGTCTGGAGATTGGTCCCACGCCCAAAGAGCCAGCAGGGAAAACTATGCCTTGTTGTATAGCTCTTTGGGAACCGCTTGCGTAGCCCCACAGACCTGGGGGCTGCAGGCTTTCCTGCTGCCTTCAGCCTCAAAACCACCCTTTCCCACTTGGCGCCTCGCTAGGCCCAAAAATGGCCATCTGTCTGGAGATTGGTCCCACGCCCAAAGAGCCAGCATGGAAAACTATGCCTTGTTCTAAAGCTCTTTGGGAACCGCTTGCGTAGCCCCACACACCTGGGGGCTGCAGGCTTTCCTGCTGCCTTCAGCCTCAAAACCACCCTTTCCCACTTGGCGTCACGCCAGGCCCAAAAATGGCCATCTGCCTGGAGATTGGTCCCACGCCCAAAGAGCCAGCAGGGAAAACTATGCCTTGTTCTAAAGCTCTTTGGGAACCGCTTGCGTAGCCCCACACACCTGGGGGCTGCAGGCTTTCCTGCTGCCTTCAGCCTCAAAACCACCCTTTTCCACTTGGCGTCACGCCAGGCCCAAAAATGCCCATCTGCCTGGAGATTGGTCCCATGCACAAAGAGCCAGCAGGGAAAAATATGCCTTGTTCTAAAGCTCTTTGGGAACCGCTTGCGTAGCCCCACAGACCTGGGGGCTGCAGGCTTTCCTGCTGCCTTCAGCCTCAAAACCACCCTTTCCCACTTGGCGCCGCGCCAGGCCCAAAAATGGCCATTTGTCTGGAGATTGGTCCCACGCCCAAAGAGCCAGCAGGGAAAACTATGCCTTGTTCTATAACTCTTTGGGAACCGCTTGCGTAGCCCCACACACCTGGGGGCTGCAGGCTTTCCTGCTGCCTTCAGCCTCAAAACCACCCTTTCCCACTTGGCGCCGCGCTAGGCCCAAAAATGGCCATATCTCAGGAGATTGGTCCCACGCCCAAAGAGCCAGCAGGGAAAACTATGCCTTGTTCTAAAGCTCTTTGGGAACCGCTTGCGTAGCCCCACACACCTGGGGGCTGCAGGCTTTCCTGCTGCCTTCAGCCTCAAAACCACCCTTTCCCACTTGGCACCGCGCCAGACACAAAAATGGCCTTATCTGTGGAGATTGGTCCCATGCACAAAGAGCCAGCAGGGAAAACTATGCCTTGTTCTAAAGCTCTTTGGGAACCGCTTGCGTAGCCCCCCAGACCTGGGGGCTGCAGGCTTTCCTGCTGCCTTCAGCCTCAAAACCACCCTTTCCCACTTGGCGTCACGCCAGGCCCAAAAATGGCCATCTGTCTGGAGATTGGTCCCATGCACAAAGAGCCAGCAGGGAAAATTATGCCTTGTTCTATAGCTCTTTGGGAACCGCTTGCGTAGCCCCACACACCTGGGGGCTGCAGGCTTTCCTGCTGCCTTCAGCCTCAAAACCACCCTTTCCCACTTGGCGCCGCGCTAGGCCCAAAAATGGCCATATCTCAGGAGATTGGTCCCACGCCCAAAGAGCCAGCATGGAAAACTATGCCTTGTTCTAAAGCTCTTTGGGAACCGCTTGCGTAGCCCCACAGACCTGGGGGCTGCAGGCTTTCCTGCTGCCTTCAGCCTCAAAACCACCCTTTCCCACTTGGCGTCACGCCAGGCCCAAAACTGGCCATCTGTCTGGAGATTGGTCCCACGCCCAAAGAGCCAGCAGGGAAAACTATGCCTTGTTCTAAAGCTCTTTGGGAACCGCTTGCGTAGCCCCACAGACCTGGGGGCTGCAGGCTTTCCTGCTGCCTTCAGCCTCAAAACCACCCTTTCCCACTTGGCGTCACGCCAGGCCCAAAAATGGCCATCTGCCTGGAGACTGGTCCCACGCCAAAGAGCCAGCAGGGAAAACTATGCCTTGTTCTATAGCTCTTTGGGAACCGCTTGCGTAGCCCCACACACCTGGGGGCTGCAGGCTTTCCTGCTGCCTTCAGCCTCAAAACCACCCTTTTCCACTTGGCGTCACGCCAGGCCCAAAAATGGCCATCTGTCTGGAGATGGGTGCCACGCCCAAAGAGCCAGCAGGGAAAACTATGCCTTGTTCTAAAGCTCTTTGGGAACCGCTTGCGTAGCCCCACACACCTGGGCGCTGCAGGCTTTCCTGCTGCCTTCAGCCTCAAAACCACCCTTTCCCACTTGGCGCCGCGCCAGGCACAAAAATGGCCATCTGTCTGGAGATTGGTCTCACGCCCAAAGAGCCAGCAGGGAAAACTATGCCTTGTTCTAAAGCTCTTTGGGAACCGCTTGCGTAGCCCCACACACCTGGGGGCTGCAGGCTTTCCTGCTGCCTTCAGCCTCAAAACCACCCTTTTCCACTTGGCGTCACGCCAGGCCCAAAAATGGCCATCTGTCTGGAGATTGGTCCCATGCACAAAGAGCCAGCAGGGAAAACTATGCCTTGTTCGAAAACTTTTTGGGAACCGCTTGCGTAGCCCCACAGACCTGGGGGCTGCAGGCTTTCCTGCTGCCTTCAGCCTCAAAACCACCCTTTCCCACTTGGCGCCGTGCTAGGCCCAAAAATGGCCATCTGTCTGGAGATTGGTCCCATGCACAAAGAGCCAGCAGGGAAAACTATGCCATGTTCTAAAGCTCTTTGGGAACCGCTTGCGTAGCCCCACACACCTGGGGGCTGCAGGCTTTCCTGCTGCCTTCAGCCTCAAAACCACCCTTTCCCACTTGGTGCCGCGCCAGGCACAAAAATGGCCATCTGTCTGGAGATTGGTCCCACGCCCAAAGAGCCAGCAGGGAAAACTATGCCTTGTTCTAAAGCTCTTTGGGAACCGCTTGCGTAGCCCCACACACCTGGGGGCTGCAGGCTTTCCTGCTGCCTTCAGCCTCAAAACCACCCTTTCCCACTTGGCGCCGCGCTAGGCCCAAAAATGGCCATACCTCAGGAGATTGGTCCCACGCCCAAAGAGCCAGCAGGGAAAACTATGCCTTGTTCTAAAGCTCTTTGGGAACCGCTTGCGTAGCCCCACAGACCTGGGGGCTGCAGGCTTTCCTGCTGCCTTTAGCCTCAAAACCACCCTTTCCCACTTGGTGCCGCGCCAGGCCCAAAAATGGCCATCTGTCTGGAGATTGGTCCCACGCCCAAAGAGCCAGCAGGGAAAACTATGCCTTGTTCTAAAGCTCTTTGGGAACCGCTTGCGTAGCCCCACACACCTGGGGGCTGCAGGCTTTCCTGCTGCCTTCAGCCTCAAAACCACCCTTTCCCACTTGGCGCCGCGCTAGGCCCAAAAATGGCCATATCTCAGGAGATTGGTCCCACGCCCAAAGAGCCAGCAGGGAAAACTATGCCTTGTTCTAAAGCTCTTTGGGAACCGCTTGCGTAGCCCCACAGACCTGGGGGCTGCAGGCTTTCCTGCTGCCTTCAGCCTCAAAACCACCCTTTCCCACTTGGCACCGCGCCAGACACAAAAATGGCCTTATCTGTGGAGATTGGTCCCATGCACAAAGAGCCAGCAGGGAAAACTATGCCTTGTTCTAAAGCTCTTTGGGAACCGCTTGCGTAGCCCCCCAGACGTGGGGGCTAAAGGCTTTCCTGCTGCCTTCAGCCTCAAAACCACCCTTTCCCACTTGGCGTCACGCCAGGCCCAAAAATGGCCATCTGTCTGGAGATTGGTCCCACGCCCAAAGAGCCAGCAGGGAAAACTATGCCTTGTTCTATAGCTCTTTGGGAACCGCTTGCGTAGCCCCACACACCTGGGGGCTGCAGGCTTTCCTGCTGCCTTCAGCCTCAAAACCACCCTTTCCCACTTGGCGCCGCGCTAGGCCCAAAAATGGCCATATCTCAGGAGATTGGTCCCACGCCCAAAGAGCCAGCAGGGAAAACTATGCCTTGTTCTAAAGCTCTTTGGGAACCGCTTGAGTAGCCCCACACACCTGGGGGCTGCAGGCTTTCCTGCTGCCTTCAGCCTCAAAACCACCCTTTCCCACTTGGCGTCACGCCAGGCCCAAAAATGGCCATCTGTCTGGAGATTGGTCCCACGCCCAAAGAGCCAGCAGGGAAAACTATGCCTTGTTCTAAAGCTCTTTGGGAACCGCTTGCGTAGCCCCACAGACCTGGGGGCTGCAGGCTTTCCTGCTGCCTTCAGCCTCAAAACCACCCTTTCCCACTTGGCGTCACGCCAGGCCCAAAAATGGCCATCTGCCTGGAGACTGGTCCCACGCCAAAGAGCCAGCAGGGAAAACTATGCCTTGTTCTATAGCTCTTTGGGAACCGCTTGCGTAGCCCCACACACCTGGGGGCTGCAGGCTTTCCTGCTGCCTTCAGCCTCAAAACCACCCTTTTCCACTTGGCGTCACGCCAGGCCCAAAAATGGCCATCTGTCTGGAGATTGGTCCCACGCCCAAAGAGCCAGCAGGGAAAACTATGCCTTGTTCTAAAGCTCTTTGGGAACCGCTTGCGTAGCCCCACACACCTGGGGGCTGCAGGCTTTCCTGCTGCCTTCAGCCTCAAAACCACCCTTTCCCACTTGGCGCTGCGCTAGGCCCAAAAATGGCCATCTGTCTGGAGATTGGTCCCATGCACAAAGAGCCAGCAGGGAAAACTATGCCTTGTTCTAAAGCTCTTTGGGAACCGCTTGCGTAGCCCCACACACCTGGGGGCTGCAGGCTTTCCTGCTGCCTTTAGCCTCAAAACCACCCTTTCCCACTTGGTGCCGCGCCAGGCACAAAAATGGCCATCTGTCTGGAGATTGGTCCCACGCCCAAAGAGCCAGCAGGGAAAACTATGCCTTGTTCTAAAGCTCCTTGGGAACCGCTTGCGTAGCCCCACACACCTGGGGGCTGCAGGCTTTCCTGCTGCCTTCAGCCTCAAAACCACCCTTTCCCACTTGGCGCCACGCCAGGCACAAAAATGGCCATTTGTCTGGAGATTGGTCCCACGCCCAAAGAGCCAGCAGGGAAAACTATGCCTTGTTCTAAAGCTCTTTGGGAACCGCTTGCGTAGCCCCAAACACCTGGGGGCTGCAGGCTTTCCTGCTGCCTTCAGCCTCAAAACCACCCTTTCCCACTTGGCGCCGCGCCAGACAAAAAAATGGCCATCTGTCTGGAGATTGGTCCCATGCCCAAAGAGCCAGCAGGGAAAACTATGCCTTGTTCTAAAGCTCTTTGGGAACCGCTTGCGTAGCCCCACACACCTGGGGGCTGCAGGCTTTCCTGCTGCCTTCAGCCTCAAAACCACCCTTTCCCACTTAACGCCGCCCCAGGCACAACAATAGCCATCTGTCTGGAGATTGGTCCCACGCCCAAAGAGCCAGCAGGGAAAACTATGCCTTGTTCTAAAGCTCTTTGGGAACCGCTTGCGTAGCCCCACACACCTGGGGGCTGCAGGCTTTCCTGCTGCCTTCAGCCTCAAAACCACCCTTTCCCACTTGGCGTCACGCCAGGCCCAAAACTGGCCATCTGTCTGGAGATTGGTCCCACGCCCAAAGAGCCAGCAGGGAAAACTATGCCTTGTTCTAAAGCTCTTTGGGAACCGCTTGCGTAGCCCCACACACCTGGGGGCTGCAGGCTTTCCTGCTGCCTTCAGCCTCAAAACCACCCTTTCCCACTTGGCGTCACGCCAGGCCCAAAAATGGCCATCTGTCTGGAGATTGGTCCCATGCACAAAGAGCCAGCAGGGAAAACTATGCCTTGTTCGAAAACTTTTTGGGAACCGCTTGCGTAGCCCCACAGACCTGGGGGCTGCAGGCTTTCCTGCTGCCTTCAGCCTCAAAACCACCCTTTCCCACTTGGCGCCGCGCTAGGCCCAAAAATGGCCATCTGTCTGGAGATTGGTCCCATGCACAAAGAGCCAGCAGGGAAAACTATGCCTTGTTCTAAAGCTCTTTGGGAACCGCTTGCGTAGCCCCACACACCTGGGGGCTGCAGGCTTTCCTGCTGCCTTTAGCCTCAAAACCACCCTTTCCCACTTGGTGCCGCGCCAGGCACAAAAATGGCCATCTGTCTGGAGATTGGTCTCACGCCCAAAGAGCCAGCAGGGAAAACTATGCCTTGTTCTAAAGCTCCTTGGGAACCGCTTGCGTAGCCCCACACACCTGGGGGCTGCAGGCTTTCCTGCTGCCTTCAGCCTCAAAACCACCCTTTCCCACTTGGCGCCGCGCTAGGCCCAAAAATGGCCATATCTCAGGAGATTGGTCCCACGCCCAAAGAGCCAGCAGGGAAAACTATGCCTTGTTCTAAAGCTCTTTGGGAACCGCTTGCGTAGCCCCACACACCTGGGGGCTGCAGGCTTTCCTGCTGCCTTCAGCCTCAAAACCACCCTTTCCCACTTGGCGTCACGCCAGGCCCAAAACTGGCCATCTGTCTGGAGATTGGTCCCACGCCCAAAGAGCCAGCAGGGAAAACTATGCCTTGTTCTAAAGCTCTTTGGGAACCGCTTGCGTAGCCCCACACACCTGGGGGCTGCAGGCTTTCCTGCTGCCTTCAGCCTCAAAACCACCCTTTCCCACTTGGCGTCACGCCAGGCCCAAAAATGGCCATCTGTCTGGAGATTGGTCCCATGCACAAAGAGCCAGCAGGGAAAACTATGCCTTGTTCGAAAACTTTTTGGGAACCGCTTGCGTAGCCCCACAGACCTGGGGGCTGCAGGCTTTCCTGCTGCCTTCAGCCTCAAAACCACCCTTTCCCACTTGGCGCCGTGCTAGGCCCAAAAATGGCCATCTGTCTGGAGATTGGTCCCATGCACAAAGAGCCAGGAGGGAAAACTATGCCTTGTTCTAAAGCTCTTTGGGAACCGCTTGCGTAGCCCCACACACCTGGGGGCTGCAGGCTTTCCTGCTGCCTTTAGCCTCAAAACCACCCTTTCCCACTTGGTGCCGCGCCAGGCACAAAAATGGCCATCTGTCTGGAGATTGGTCTCACGCCCAAAGAGCCAGCAGGGAAAACTATGCCTTGTTCTAAAGCTCCTTGGGAACCGCTTGCGTAGCCCCACACACCTGGGGGCTGCAGGCTTTCCTGCTGCCTTCAGCCTCAAAACCACCCTTTCCCACTTGGCGCCGCGCCAGGCACAAAAATGGCCATTTGTCTGGAGATTGGTCCCACGCCCAAAGAGCCAGCAGGGAAAACTATGCCTTGTTCTAAAGCTCTTTGGGAACCGCTTGCGTAGCCCCAAACACCTGGGGGCTCAGGCTTTCCTGCTGCCTTCAGCCTCAAAACCACCCTTTCCCACTTGGCGCCGCGCCAGACAAAAAAATGGCCATCTGTCTGGAGATTGGTCCCATGCCCAAAGAGCCAGCAGGGAAAACTATGCCTTGTTCTAAAGCTCTTTGGGAACCGCTTGCGTAGCCCCACACACCTGGGGGCTGCAGGCTTTCCTGCTGCCTTCAGCCTCAAAACCACCCTTTCCCACTTAACGCCGCCCCAGGCACAACAATAGCCATCTGTCTGGAGATTGGTCCCACGCCCAAAGAGCCAGCAGGGAAAACTATGCCTTGTTCTAAAGCTCTTTGGGAACCGCTTGCGTAGCCCCACACACCTGGGGGCTGCAGGCTTTCCTGCTGCCTTCAGCCTCAAAACCACCCTTTCCCACTTGGCGCCGCGCTAGGCCCAAAAATGGCCATATCTCAGGAGATTGGTCCCACGCCCAAAGAGCCAGCAGGGAAAACTATGCCTTGTTCTAAAGCTCTTTGGGAACCGCTTGCGTAGCCCCACAGACCTGGGGGCTGCAGGCTTTCCTGCTGCCTTCAGCCTCAAAACCACCCTTTCCCACTTGGCGTCACGCCAGGCCCAAAACTGGCCATCTGTCTGGAGATTGGTCCCACGCCCAAAGAGCCAGCAGGGAAAACTATGCCTTGTTCTAAAGCTCTTTGGGAACCGCTTGCGTAGCCCCACACACCTGGGGGCTGCAGGCTTTCCTGCTGCCTTCAGCCTCAAAACCACCCTTTCCCACTTGGCGTCACGCCAGGCCCAAAAATGGCCATCTGTCTGGAGATTGGTCCCATGCACAAAGAGCCAGCAGGGAAAACTATGCCTTGTTCGAAAACTTTTTGGGAACCACTTGCGTAGCCCCACAGACCTGGGGGCTGCAGGCTTTCCTGCTGCCTTCAGCCTCAAAACCACCCTTTCCCACTTGGCGCCGCGCTAGGCCCAAAAATGGCCATCTGTCTGGAGATTGGTCCCATGCACAAAGAGCCAGCAGGGAAAACTATGCCTTGTTCTAAAGCTCTTTGGGAACCGCTTGCGTAGCCCCACACACCTGGGGGCTGCAGGCTTTCCTGCTGCCTTTAGCCTCAAAACCACCCTTTCCCACTTGGTGCCGCGCCAGGCACAAAAATGGCCATCTGTCTGGAGATTGGTCTCACGCCCAAAGAGCCAGCAGGGAAAACTATGCCTTGTTCTAAAGCTCCTTGGGAACCGCTTGCGTAGCCCCACACACCTGGGGGCTGCAGGCTTTCCTGCTGCCTTCAGCCTCAAAACCACCCTTTCCCACTTGGCGCCGCGCCAGGCACAAAAATGGCCATTTGTCTGGAGATTGGTCCCACGCCCAAAGAGCCAGCAGGGAAAACTATGCCTTGTTCTAAAGCTCTTTGGGAACCGCTTGCGTAGCCCCAAACACCTGGGGGCTGCAGGCTTTCCTGCTGCCTTCAGCCTCAAAACCACCCTTTCCCACTTGGCGCCGCGCCAGACAAAAAAATGGCCATCTGTCTGGAGATTGGTCCCATGCCCAAAGAGCCAGCAGGGAAAACTATGCCTTGTTCTAAAGCTCTTTGGGAACCGCTTGCGTAGCCCCACACACCTGGGGGCTGCAGGCTTTCCTGCTGCCTTCAGCCTCAAAACCACCCTTTCCCACTTAACGCCGCCCCAGGCACAACAATAGCCATCTGTCTGGAGATTGGTCCCACGCCCAAAGAGCCAGCAGGGAAAACTATGCCTTGTTCTCAAGCTCTTTGGGAACCGCTTGCGTAGCCCCACACACCTGGGGGCTGCAGGCTTTCCTGCTGCCTTCAGCCTCAAAACCACCCTTTCCCACTTGGCGCCGCGCTAGGCCCAAAAATGGCCATATCTCAGGAGATTGGTCCCACGCCCAAAGAGCCAGCAGGGAAAACTATGCCTTGTTCTAAAGCTCTTTGGGAACCGCTTGCGTAGCCCCACACACCTGGGGGCTGCAGGCTTTCCTGCTGACTTCAGCCTCAAAACCACCCTTTCCCACTTGGCGTCACGCCAGGCCCAAAAATGGCCATCTGTCTGGAGATTGGTCCCATGCACAAAGAGCCAGCAGGGAAAACTATGCCTTGTTCGAAAACTTTTTGGGAACCACTTGCGTAGCCCCACAGACCTGGGGGCTGCAGGCTTTCCTGCTGCCTTCAGCCTCAAAACCACCCTTTCCCACTTGGCGCCGCGCTAGGCCCAAAAATGGCCATCTGTCTGGAGATTGGTCCCATGCACAAAGAGCCAGCAGGGAAAACTATGCCTTGTTCTAAAGCTCTTTGGGAACCGCTTGCGTAGCCCCACACACCTGGGGGCTGCAGGCTTTCCTGCTGCCTTTAGCCTCAAAACCACCCTTTCCCACTTGGTGCCGCGCCAGGCACAAAAATGGCCATCTGTCTGGAGATTGGTCTCACGCCCAAAGAGCCAGCAGGGAAAACTATGCCTTGTTCTAAAGCTCCTTGGGAACCGCTTGCGTAGCCCCACACACCTGGGGGCTGCAGGCTTTCCTGCTGCCTTCAGCCTCAAAACCACCCTTTCCCACTTGGCGCCGCGCCAGGCACAAAAATGGCCATTTGTCTGGAGATTGGTCCCACGCCCAAAGAGCCAGCAGGGAAAACTATGCCTTGTTCTAAAGCTCTTTGGGAACCGCTTGCGTAGCCCCAAACACCTGGGGGCTGCAGGCTTTCCTGCTGCCTTCAGCCTCAAAACCACCCTTTCCCACTTGGCGCCGCGCCAGACAAAAAAATGGCCATCTGTCTGGAGATTGGTCCCACGCCCAAAGAGCCAGCAGGGAAAACTATGCCTTGTTCTAAAGCTCTTTGGGAACCGCTTGCGTAGCCCCACACACCTGGGGGCTGCAGGCTTTCCTGCTGCCTTCAGCCTCAAAACCACCCTTTCCCACTTAACGCCGCCCCAGGCACAACAATAGCCATCTGTCTGGAGATTGGTCCCACGCCCAAAGAGCCAGCAGGGAAAACTATGCCTTGTTCTCAAGCTCTTTGGGAACCGCTTGCGTAGCCCCACAGACCTGGGGGCTGCAGGCTTTCCTGCTGCCTTCAGCCTCAAAACCACCCTTTCCCACTTGGCGCCGCGCTAGGCCCAAAAATGGCCATATCTCAGGAGATTGGTCCCACGCCCAAAGAGCCAGCAGGGAAAACTATGCCTTGTTCTAAAGCTCTTTGGGAACCGCTTGCGTAGCCCCACACACCTGGGGGCTGCAGGCTTTCCTGCTGCCTTCAGCCTCAAAACCACCCTTTCCCACTTGGCGTCACGCCAGGCCCAAAAATGGCCATCTGCCTGGAGACTGGTCCCACGCCAAAGAGCCAGCAGGGAAAACTATGCCTTGTTCTATAGCTCTTTGGGAACCGCTTGCGTAGCCCCACACACCTGGGGGCTGCAGGCTTTCCTGCTGCCTTCAGCCTCAAAACCACCCTTTTCCACTTGGCGTCACGCCAGGCCCAAAAATGGCCATCTGTCTGGAGATGGGTGCCACGCCCAAAGAGCCAGCAGGGAAAACTATGCCTTGTTCTAAAGCTCTTTGGGAACCGCTTGCGTAGCCCCACACACCTGGGCGCTGCAGGCTTTCCTGCTGCCTTCAGCCTCAAAACCACCCTTTCCCACTTGGCGCCGCGCCAGGCACAAAAATGGCCATCTGTCTGGAGATTGGTCTCACGCCCAAAGAGCCAGCAGGGAAAACTATGCCTTGTTCTAAAGCTCTTTGGGAACCGCTTGCGTAGCCCCACACACCTGGGGGCTGCAGGCTTTCCTGCTGCCTTCAGCCTCAAAACCACCCTTTCCCACTTGGCGCCCCGCTACGCCCAAAAATGGCCATCTGTGTGGAGATGGGTGCCACGCCCAAAGAGCCAGCAGGGAAAACTATGCCTTGTTCTAAAGCTCTTTGGGAACCGCTTGCGTAGCCCCACACACCTGGGCGCTGCAGGCTTTCCTGCTGCCTTCAGCCTCAAAACCACCCTTTCCCACTTGGCGCCGCGCCAGGCACAAAAATGGCCATCTGTCTGGAGATTGGTCTCACGCCCAAAGAGCCAGCAGGGAAAACTATGCCTTGTTCTAAAGCTCTTTGGGAACCGCTTGCGTAGCCCCACACACCTGGGGGCTGCAGGCTTTCCTGCTGCCTTCAGCCTCAAAACCACCCTTTTCCACTTGGCGTCACGCCAGGCCCAAAAATGGCCATCTGTCTGGAGATTGGTCCCATGCACAAAGAGCCAGCAGGGAAAACTATGCCTTGTTCGAAAACTTTTTGGGAACCGCTTGCGTAGCCCCACAGACCTGGGGGCTGCAGGCTTTCCTGCTGCCTTCAGCCTCAAAACCACCCTTTCGCACTTGGCGCCGCGCCAGGCACAAAAATGGCCATCTGTCTGGAGATTGGTCCCATGCACAAAGAGCCAGCAGGGAAAACTATGCCTTGTTCTAAAGCTCTTTGGGAACCGCTTGCGTAGCCCCACACACCTGGGGGCTGCAGGCTTTCCTGCTGCCTTTAGCCTCAAAACCACCCTTTCCCACTTGGTGCCGCGCCAGGCACAAAAATGGCCATCTGTCTGGAGATTGGTCCCACGCCCAAAGAGCCAGCAGGGAAAACTATGCCTTGTTCTAAAGCTCTTTGGGAACCGCTTGCGTAGCCCCACACACCTGGGGGCTGCAGGCTTTCCTGCTGCCTTCAGCCTCAAAACCACCCTTTCCCACTTGGCGCCCCGCTACGCCCAAAAATGGCCATATCTCAGGAGATTGGTCCCACGCCCAAAGAGCCAGCCGGGAAAACTATGCCTTGTTCTCAAGCTCTTTGGGAACCGCTTGCGTAGCCCCACACACCTGGGGGCTGCAGGCTTTCCTGCTGCCTTCAGCCTCAAAACCACCCTTTCCCACTTGGCGCCGCGCTAGGCCCAAAAATGGCCATATCTCAGGAGATTGGTCCCACGCCCAAAGAGCCAGCAGGGAAAACTATGCCTTGTTCTAAAGCTCTTTGGGAACCGCTTGCGTAGCCCCACACACCTGGGGGCTGCAGGCTTTCCTGCTGCCTTCAGCCTCAAAACCACCCTTTCCCACTTGGCGCCGCGCTAGGCCCAAAAATGGCCATATCTCAGGAGATTGGTCCAACGCCCAAAGAGCCAGCAGGGAAAACTATGCCTTGTTCTAAAGCTCTTTGGGAACCGCTTGCGTAGCCCCACACACCTGGGGGCTGCAGGCTTTCCTGCTGCCTTCAGCCTCAAAACCACCCTTTCCCACTTGGCGTCACGCCAGGCCCAAAAATGGCCATCTGTCTGGAGATTGGTCCCACGCCCAAAGAGCCAGCAGGGAAAACTATGCCTTGTTCTAAAGCTCTTTGGGAACCGCTTGCGTAGCCCCACACACCTGGGGGCTGCAGGCTTTCCTGCTGCCTTCAGCCTCAAAACCACCCTTTCCCACTTGGCGCCCCGCTACGCCCAAAAATGGCCATATCTCAGGAGATTGGTCCCATGCACAAAGAGCCAGCCGGGAAAACTATGCCTTGTTCTATAGCTCTTTGGGAACCGCTTGCGTAGCCCCACACACCTGGGGGCTGCAGGCTTTCCTGCTGCCTTCAGCCTCAAAACCACCCTTTCCCACTTGGCGCCGCGCCAGGCACAAAAATGGCCTTATCTGTGGAGATTTGTCCCATGCGCAAAGAGCCAGCAGGGAAAACTATGCCTTGTTCTAAAGCTCTTTGGGAACCGCTTGCGTAGCCCCACAGACCTGGGGGCTGCAGGCTTTCCTGCTGCCTTCAGCCTCAAAACCATCCTTTCCCACTTGGCGCCGCGCCAGGCACAAAAATGGCCATCTGTCTGGAGATTGGTCCCACGCCCAAAGAGCCAGCAGGGAAAACTATGCCTTGTTCTAAAGCTCTTTCGGAACCGCTAGCGTAGCCCCAGACACCTGGGGGCTGCAGGGTTTCCTGCTGCCTTCAGCCTCAAAACCACCCTTTCCCACTTGGCGCCGCGCCAGGCCCAAAAATGGCCATCTGTCTGGAGATTGGTCCCACGCCCAAAGAGACAGCAGGGAAAACTATGCCTTGTTCTAAAGCTCTTTCGGAACCGCTAGCGTAGCCCCAGACACCTGGGGGCTGCAGGGTTTCCTGCTGCCTTCAGCCTCAAAACCACCCCTTCCAACTTGGTGCCGCGCCAGACCCAAAAATGGCCATCTGTCTGGAGATGGGTGCCACGCCCAAAGAGCCAGCAGGGAAAACTATGCCTTGTTCTAAAGCTCTTTGGGAACCGCTTGCGTAGCCCCACAGATCTGGGGGCTGCAGGCTTTCCTGCTGCCTTCAGCCTCAAAACCACCCTTTCCCACTTGGCGCCGCGCTAGGCCCAAAAATGGCCATCTGTCTGGAGATTGGTCCCACGCCCAAAGAGCCAGCAGGGAAAACTATGCCTTGTTCTAAAGCTCTTTGGGAACCGCTTGCGTAGCCCCACACACCTGGGGGCTGCAGGCTTTCCTGCTGCCTTCAGCCTCAAAACCACCCTTTCCCACTTGGCGTCACGCCAGGCCCAAAAATGGCCATCTGTCTGGAGATTGGTCCCACGCCCAAAGAGACAGCAGGGAAAACTATGCCTTGTTCTAAAGCTCTTTGGGAACCTCTTCTTTAGACCCACAGACCTGGGGGCTGCAGGCTTTCCTGCTGCCTTCAGCCTCAAAACCACCCTTTCCCACTTGGCGTCACGCCAGGCCCAAAAATGGCCATCTGCCTGGAGATTGGTCCCACGCCCAAAGAGCCAGCAGGGAAAACTATGCCTTGTTCTATAACTCTTTGGGAACCGCTTGCGTAGCCCCACAGACCTGGGGGCTGCAGGCTTTCCTGCTGCCTTCAGCCTCAAAACCACCCTTTCCCACTTGGCGCCCCGCTACGCCCAAAAATGGCCATATCTCAGGAGATTGGTCCCACGCCCAAAGAGCCAGCCGGGAAAACTATGCCTTGTTCTATAGCTCTTTGGGAACCGCTTGCGTAGCCCCACACACCTGGGGGCTGCAGGCTTTCCTGCTGCCTTCAGCCTCAAAACCACCCTTTCCCACTTGGCGCCGCGCCAGGCACAAAAATGGCCTTATCTGTGGAGATTGGTCCCATGCACAAAGAGCCAGCAGGGAAAACTATGCCTTGTTCTAAAGCTCTTTGGGAACCGCTTGCGTAGCCCCACAGACCTGGGGGCTGCAGGCTTTCCTGCTGCCTTCAGCCTCAAAACCACCCTTTCCCACTTGGCGCCGCGCTAGGCCCAAAAAAGGCCATATCTCAGGAGATTGGTCCCACGCCCAAAGAGCCAGCAGGGAAAACTATGCCTTGTTCTCAAGCTCTTTGGGAACCGCTTGCGTAGCCCCACACACCTGGGGGCTGCAGGCTTTCCTGCTGCCTTCAGCCTCAAAACCACCCTTTCCCACTTGGCGCCGCGCCAGACACAAAAATGGCCTTATCTGTGGAGATTGGTCCCACGCCCAAAGAGCCAGCAGGGAAAACTATGCCTTGTTCTAAAGCTCTTTGGGAACCGCTTGCGTAGCCCCACAGACCTGGGGGCTGCAGGCTTTCCTGCTGCCTTCAGCCTCAAAACCACCCTTTCCCACTTGGCACCGCGCCAGACACAAAAATGGCCTTATCTGTGGAGATTGGTCCCATGCACAAAGAGCCAGCAGGGAAAACTATGCCTTGTTCTCAAGCTCTTTGGGAACCGCTTGCGTAGCCCCACACACCTGGGGGCTGCAGGCTTTCCTGCTGCCTTCAGCCTCAAAACCACCCTTTCCCACTTGGCGCCGCGCCAGACACAAAAATGGCCATCTGTCTGGAGATTGGTCCCACGCCCAAAGAGCCAGCAGGGAAAACTATGCCTTGTTCTAAAGCTCTTTGGGAACCTCTTGCTTAGCCCCACAGACCTGGGGGCTGCAGGCTTTCCTGCTGCCTTCAGCCTCAAAACCACCCTTTCCCACTTGGCGCCGCGCTAGGCCCAAAAATGGCCATATCTCAGGAGATTGGTCCCACGCCCAAAGAGCCAGCCGGGAAAACTATGCCTTGTTCTATAGCTCTTTGGGAACCGCTTGCGTAGCCCCACACACCTGGGGGCTGCAGGCTTTCCTGCTGCCTTCAGCCTCAAAACCACCCTTTCCCACTTGGCGCCGCGCCAGGCACAAAAATGGCCTTATCTGTGGAGATTGGTCCCATGCACAAAGAGCCAGCAGGGAAAACTATGCCTTGTTCTAAAGCTCTTTGGGAACCGCTTGCGTAGCCCCACAGACCTGGGGGCTGCAGGCTTTCCTGCTGCCTTCAGCCTCAAAACCACCCTTTCCCACTTGGCGCCGCGCTAGGCCCAAAAAAGGCCATATCTCAGGAGATTGGTCCCACGCCCAAAGAGCCAGCAGGGAAAACTATGCCTTGTTCTCAAGCTCTTTGGGAACCGCTTGCGTAGCCCCACAGACCTGGGGGCTGCAGGCTTTCCTGCTGCCTTCAGCCTCAAAACCACCCTTTCCCACTTGGCGCCGCGCCAGACACAAAAATGGCCTTATCTGTGGAGATTGGTCCCACGCCCAAAGAGCCAGCAGGGAAAACTATGCCTTGTTCTAAAGCTCTTTGGGAACCGCTTGCGTAGCCCCACACACCTGGGGGCTGCAGGCTTTCCTGCTGCCTTCAGCCTCAAAACCACCCTTTCCCACTTGGCACCGCGCCAGACACAAAAATGGCCATCTGTCTGGAGATTGGTCCCACGCCCAAAGAGCCAGCAGGGAAAACTATGCCTTGTTCTATAGCTCTTTGGGAACCGCTTGCGTAGCCCCACACACCTGGGGGCTGCAGGCTTTCCTGCTGCCTTCAGCCTCAAAACCATCCTTTCCCACTTGGCGCCGCGCCAGGCACAAAAATGGCCATCTGTCTGGAGATTGGTCCCACGCCCAAAGAGCCAGCAGGGAAAACTATGCCTTGTTCTAAAGCTCTTTGGGAACCGCTAGCGTAGCCCCAGACACCTGGGGGCTGCAGGCTTTCCTGCTGCCTTCAGCCTCAAAACCACCCTTTCCCACTTGGCGCCGCGCCAGGCCCAAAAATGGCCATCTGTCTGGAGATTGGTCCCACGCCCAAAGAGCCAGCAGGGAAAACTATGCCTTGTTCTAAAGCTCTTTCGGAACCGCTAGCGTAGCCCCAGACACCTGGGGGCTGCAGGGTTTCCTGCTGCCTTCAGCCTCAAAACCACCCCTTCCCACTTGGTGCCGCGCCAGACCCAAAAATGGCCATCGGTTTAGAGATTGGTCCCACGCCCAAAGAGCCAGCAGGGAAAACTATGCCTTGTTCTAAAGCTCTTTGGGAACCGCTTGCGTAGCCCCACAGATCTGGGGGCTGCAGGCTTTCCTGCTGCCTTCAGCCTCAAAACCACCCTTTCCCACTTGGCGCCGCGCTAGGCCCAAAAATGGCCATCTGTCTGGAGACTGGTCCCACGCCCAAAGAGCCAGCAGGGAAAACTATGCCTTGTTCTAAAGCTCTTTCGGAACCGCTTGCGTAGCCCCACACACCTGGGGGCTGCAGGCTTTCCTGCTGCCTTCAGCCTCAAAACCACCCTTTCCCACGTGGCGTCACGCCAGGCCCAAAAATGGCCATCTGTCTGGAGATTGGTCCCACGCCCAAAGAGACAGCAGGGAAAACTATGCCTTGTTCTAAAGCTCTTTGGGAACCTCTTGCTTAGCCCCACAGACCTGGGGGCTGCAGGCTTTCCTGCTGCCTTCAGCCTCAAAACCACCCTTTCCCACTTGGCGCCCCGCTACGCCCAAAAATGGCCATATCTCAGGAGATTGGTCCCACGCCCAAAGAGCCAGCCGGGAAAACTATGCCTTGTTCTATAGCTCTTTGGGAACCGCTTGCGTAGGCCCACAGACCTGGGGGCTGCAGGCTTTCCTGCTGCCTTCAGCCTCAAAACCACCCTTTCCCACTTGGCGCCGCCCCAGGCACAAAAATGGCCTTATCTGTGGAGATTGGTCCCATGCACAAAGAGCCAGCAGGGAAAACTATGCCTTGTTCTAAAGCTCTTTGGGAACCGCTTGCGTAGCCCCACAGACCTGGGGGCTGCAGGCTTTCCTGCTGCCTTCAGCCTCAAAACCACCCTTTCCCACTTGGCGCCGCGCTAGGCCCAAAAAAGGCCATATCTCAGGAGATTGGTCCCACGCCCAAAGAGCCAGCAGGGAAAACTATGCCTTGTTCTCAAGCTCTTTGGGAACCGCTTGCGTAGCCCCACAGACCTGGGGGCTGCAGGCTTTCCTGCTGCCTTCAGCCTCAAAACCACCCTTTCCCACTTGGCGCCGCGCCAGGCACAAAAATGGCCTTATCTGTGGAGATTGGTCCCACGCCCAAAGAGCCAGCAGGGAAAACTATGCCTTGTTCTAAAGCTCTTTGGGAACCGCTTGCGTAGCCCCACACACCTGGGGGCTGCAGGCTTTCCTGCTGCCTTCAGCCTCAAAACCACCCTTTCCCACTTGGCACCGCGCCAGACACAAAAATGGCCTTATCTGTGGAGATTGGTCCCATGCACAAAGAGCCAGCAGGGAAAACTATGCCTTGTTCTCAAGCTCTTTGGGAACCGCTTGCGTAGCCCCACACACCTGGGGGCTGCAGGCTTTCCTGCTGCCTTCAGCCTCAAAACCACCCTTTCCCACTTGGCGCCGCGCCAGACACAAAAATGGGCATTTGTCTGGAGATTGGTCCCACGCCCAAAGAGCCAGCAGGGAAAACTATGCCTTGTTCTATAACTCTTTGGGAACCGCTTGCGTAGCCCCACACACCTGGGGGCTGCAGGCTTTCCTGCTGCCTTCAGCCTCAAAACCACCCTTTCCCACTTGGCGCCCCGCTACGCCCAAAAATGGCCATATCTCAGGAGATTGGTCCCACGCCCAAAGAGCCAGCCGGGAAAACTATGCCTTGTTCTATAGCTCTTTGGGAACCGCTTGCGTAGCCCCACAGACCTGGGGGCTGCAGGCTTTCCTGCTGCCTTCAGCCTCAAAACCACCCTTTCCCACTTGGCGCCGCGCCAGACACAAAAATGGCCATCTGTCTGGAGACTGGTCCCACGCCCAAAGAGCCAGCAGGGAAAACTATGCCTTGTTCTCAAGCTCTTTCGGAACCGCTTGCGTAGCCCCACACACCTGGGGGCTGCAGGCTTTCCTGCTGCCTTCAGCCTCAAAACCACCCTTTCCCACTTGGCGCCGCGCCAGGCACAAAAATGGCCTTATCTGTGGAGATTGGTCCCATGCACAAAGAGCCAGCAGGGAAAACTATGCCTTGTTCTAAAGCTCTTTGGGAACCGCTTGCGTAGCCCCACAGACCTGGGGGCTGCAGGCTTTCCTGCTGCCTTCAGCCTCAAAACCACCCTTTCCCACTTGGCGCCGCGCCAGACACAAAAATGGCCTTATCTGTGGAGATTGGTCCCACGCCCAAAGAGACAGCAGGGAAAACTATGCCTTGTTCTAAAGCTCTTTGGGAACCGCTTGCGTAGCCCCACACACCTGGGGGCTGCAGGCTTTCCTGCTGCCTTCAGCCTCAAAACCACCCTTTCCCACTTGGCACCGCGCCAGACACAAAAATGGCCTTATCTGTGGAGATTGGTCCCATGCACAAAGAGCCAGCAGGGAAAACTATGCCTTGTTCTATAGCTCTTTGGGAACCACTTGCGTAGCCCCACAGACCTGGGGGCTGCAGGCTTTCCTGCTGCCTTCAGCCTCAAAACCACCCTTTCCCACTTGGCGCCGCGCCAGGCACAAAAATGGCCATCTGTCTGGAGATTGGTCCCACGCCCAAAGAGACAGCAGGGAAAACTATGCCTTGTTCTAAAGCTCTTTCGGAACCGCTAGCGTAGCCCCAGACACCTGGGGGCTGCAGGGTTTCCTGCTGCCTTCAGCCTCAAAACCACCCCTTCCCACTTGGATCCGCGCCAGACCCAAAAATGGCCATCGGTTTAGAGATTGGTCCCACGCCCAAAGAGCCAGCAGGGAAAACTATGCCTTGTTCTAAAGCTCTTTGGGAACCGCTTGCGTAGCCCCACAGATCTGGGGGCTGCAGGCTTTCCTGCTGCCTTCAGCCTGAAAACCACCCTTTCCCACTTGGCGCCGCGCTAGGCCCAAAAATGGCCATCTGTCTGGAGACTGGTCCCACGCCCAAAGAGCCAGCAGGGAAAACTATGCCTTGTTCTAAAGCTCTTTCGGAACCGCTTGCGTAGCCCCACACACCTGGGGGCTGCAGGCTTTCCTGCTGCCTTCAGCCTCAAAACCACCCTTTCCCACTTGGCGTCACGCCAGGCCCAAAAATGGCCATCTGTCTGGAGATTGGTCCCACGCCCAAAGAGCCAGCAGGGAAAACTATGCCTTGTTCTAAAGCTCTTTGGGAACCTCTTGCTTAGCCCCACAGACCTGGGGGCTGCAGGCTTTCCTGCTGCCTTCAGCCTCAAAACCACCCTTTCCCACTTGGCGTCACGCCAGGCCCAAAAATGGCCATCTGCCTGGAGATTGGTCCCACGCCCAAAGAGCCAGCAGGGAAAACTATGCCTTGTTCTAAAGCTCTTTCGGAACCGCTTGCGTAGCCCCACACACCTGGGGGCTGCAGGCTTTCCTGCTGCCTTCAGCCTCAAAACCACCCTTTCCCACTTGGCACCGCGCCAGACACAAAAATGGCCTTATCTGTGGAGATTGGTCCCATGCACAAAGAGCCAGCAGGGAAAACTATGCCTTGTTCTCAAGCTCTTTGGGAACCGCTTGCGTAGCCCCACACACCTGGGGGCTGCAGGCTTTCCTGCTGCCTTCAGCCTCAAAACCACCCTTTCCCACTTGGCGCCGCGCCAGACACAAAAATGGCCATTTGTCTGGAGATTGGTCCCACGCCCAAAGAGCCAGCAGGGAAAACTATGCCTTGTTCTATAACTCTTTGGGAACCGCTTGCGTAGCCCCACAGACCTGGGGGCTGCAGGCTTTCCTGCTGCCTTCAGCCTCAAAACCACCCTTTCCCACTTGGCGCCCCGCTACGCCCAAAAATGGCCATATCTCAGGAGATTGGTCCCACGCCCAAAGAGCCAGCCGGGAAAACTATGCCTTGTTCTATAGCTCTTTGGGAACCGCTTGCGTAGCCCCACACACCTGGGGGCTGCAGGCTTTCCTGCTGCCTTCAGCCTCAAAACCACCCTTTCCCACTTGGTGCCGCGTCAGACCCAAAAATGGCCATCGGTTTAGAGACTGGTCCCACGCCCAAAGAGCCAGCAGGGAAAACTATGCCTTGTTCTAAAGCTCTTTGGGAACCGCTTGCGTAGCCCCACAGATCTGGGGGCTGCAGGCTTTCCTGCTGCCTTCAGCCTCAAAACCACCCTTTCCCACTTGGCGCCGCGCTAGGCCCAAAAATGGCCATCTGTCTGGAGACTGGTCCCACGCCCAAAGAGCCAGCAGGGAAAACTATGCCTTGTTCTCAAGCTCTTTCGGAACCGCTTGCGTAGCCCCACACACCTGGGGGCTGCAGGCTTTCCTGCTGCCTTCAGCCTCAAAACCACCCTTTCCCACTTGGCGTCACGCCAGGCCCAAAAATGGCCATCTGTCTGGAGATTGGTCCCACGCCCAAAGAGACAGCAGGGAAAACTATGCCTTGTTCTAAAGCTCTTTGGGAACCTCTTGCTTAGCCCCACAGACCTGGGGGCTGCAGGCTTTCCTGCTGCCTTCAGCCTCAAAACCACCCTTTCCCACTTGGCGCCCTGCTACGCCCAAAAATGGCCATATCTCAGGAGATTGGTCCCACGCCCAAAGAGCCAGCCGGGAAAACTATGCCTTGTTCTATAGCTCTTTGGGAACCGCTTGCGTAGCCCCACAGACCTGGGGGCTGCAGGCTTTCCTGCTGCCTTCAGCCTCAAAACCACCCTTTCCCACTTGGCGCCGCGCCAGGCACAAAAATGGCCTTATCTGTGGAGATTGGTCCCATGCACAAAGAGCCAGCAGGGAAAACTATGCCTTGTTCTAAAGCTCTTTGGGAACCGCTTGCGTAGCCCCACAGACCTGGGGGCTGCAGGCTTTCCTGCTGCCTTCAGCCTCAAAACCACCCTTTCCCACTTGGCGCCGCGCTAGGCCCAAAAAAGGCCATATCTCAGGAGATTGGTCCCACGCCCAAAGAGCCAGCAGGGAAAACTATGCCTTGTTCTAAAGCTCTTTGGGAACCGCTTGCGTAGCCCCACACACCTGGGGGCTGCAGGCTTTCCTGCTGCCTTCAGCCTCAAAACCACCCTTTCCCACTTGGCACCGCGCCAGACACAAAAATGGCCATCTGTCTGGAGATTGGTCCCACGCCCAAAGAGCCAGCAGGGAAAACTATGCCTTGTTCTATAGCTCTTTGGGAACCGCTTGCGTAGCCCCACACACCTGGGGGCTGCAGGCTTTCCTGCTGCCTTCAGCCTCAAAACCATCCTTTCCCACTTGGCGCCGCGCCAGGCACAAAAATGGCCATCTGTCTGGAGATTGGTCCCACGCCCAAAGAGCCAGCAGGGAAAACTATGCCTTGTTCTAAAGCTCTTTCGGAACCGCTAGCGTAGCCCCAGACACCTGGGGGCTGCAGGGTTTCCTGCTGCCTTCAGCCTCAAAACCACCCTTTCCCACTTGGCGCCGCGCCAGGCCCAAAAATGGCCATCTGTCTGGAGATTGGTCCCACGCCCAAAGAGCCAGCAGGGAAAACTATGCCTTGTTCTAAAGCTCTTTCGGAACCGCTAGCGTAGCCCCAGACACCTGGGGGCTGCAGGGTTTCCTGCTGCCTTCAGCCTCAAAACCACCCCTTCCCACTTGGTGCCGCGCGAGACCCAAAAATGGCCATCGGTTTAGAGATTGGTCCCACGCCCAAAGAGCCAGCAGGGAAAACTATGCCTTGTTCTAAAGCTCTTTGGGAACCGCTTGCGTAGCCCCACAGATCTGGGGGCTGCAGGCTTTCCTGCTGCCTTCAGCCTCAAAACCACCCTTTCCCACTTGGCGCCGCGCTAGGCCCAAAAATGGCCATCTGTCTGGAGACTGGTCCCACGCCCAAAGAGCCAGCAGGGAAAACTATGCCTTGTTCTAAAGCTCTTTCGGAACCGCTTGCGTAGCCCCACACACCTGGGGGCTGCAGGCTTTCCTGCTGCCTTCAGCCTCAAAACCACCCTTTCCCACTTGGCGTCACGCCAGGCCCAAAAATGGCCATCTGTCTGGAGATTGGTCCCACGCCCAAAGAGACAGCAGGGAAAACTATGCCTTGTTCTAAAGCTCTTTGGGAACCTCTTGCTTAGCCCCACAGACCTGGGGGCTGCAGGCTTTCCTGCTGCCTTCAGCCTCAAAACCACCCTTTCCCACTTGGCGCCCCGCTACGCTCAAAAATGGCCATATCTCAGGAGATTGGTCCCACGCCCAAAGAGCCAGCCGGGAAAACTATGCCTTGTTCTATAGCTCTTTGGGAACCGCTTGCGTAGGCCCACAGACCTGGGGGCTGCAGGCTTTCCTGCTGCCTTCAGCCTCAAAACCACCCTTTCCCACTTGGCGCCGCCCCAGGCACAAAAATGGCCTTATCTGTGGAGATTGGTCCCATGCACAAAGAGCCAGCAGGGAAAACTATGCCTTGTTCTAAAGCTCTTTGGGAACCGCTTGCGTAGCCCCACACACCTGGGGGCTGCAGGCTTTCCTGCTGCCTTCAGCCTCAAAACCACCCTTTCCCACTTGGCGCCGCGCTAGGCCCAAAAAAGGCCATATCTCAGGAGATTGGTCCCACGCCCAAAGAGCCAGCAGGGAAAACTATGCCTTGTTCTCAAGCTCTTTGGGAACCGCTTGCGTAGCCCCACAGACCTGGGGGCTGCAGGCTTTCCTGCTGCCTTCAGCCTCAAAACCACCCTTTCCCACTTGGCGCCGCGCCAGACACAAAAATGGCCTTATCTGTGGAGATTGGTCCCACGCCCAAAGAGCCAGCAGGGAAAACTATGCCTTGTTCTAAAGCTCTTTCGGAACCGCTTGCGTAGCCCCACACACCTGGGGGCTGCAGGCTTTCCTGCTGCCTTCAGCCTCAAAACCACCCTTTCCCACTTGGCACCGCGCCAGACACAAAAATGGCCTTATCTGTGGAGATTGGTCCCATGCACAAAGAGCCAGCAGGGAAAACTATGCCTTGTTCTCAAGCTCTTTGGGAACCGCTTGCGTAGCCCCACACACCTGGGGGCTGCAGGCTTTCCTGCTGCCTTCAGCCTCAAAACCACCCTTTCCCACTTGGCGCCGCGCCAGACACAAAAATGGGCATTTGTCTGGAGATTGGTCCCACGCCCAAAGAGCCAGCAGGGAAAACTATGCCTTGTTCTATAACTCTTTGGGAACCGCTTGCGTAGCCCCACACACCTGGGGGCTGCAGGCTTTCCTGCTGCCTTCAGCCTCAAAACCACCCTTTCCCACTTGGCGCCCCGCTACGCCCAAAAATGGCCATATCTCAGGAGATTGGTCCCACGCCCAAAGAGCCAGCCGGGAAAACTATGCCTTGTTCTATAGCTCTTTGGGAACCGCTTGCGTAGCCCCACACACCTGGGGGCTGCAGGCTTTCCTGCTGCCTTCAGCCTCAAAACCACCCTTTCCCACTTGGCGCCGCGCCAGGCACAAAAATGGCCTTATCTGTGGAGATTGGTCCCATGCACAAAGAGCCAGCAGGGAAAACTATGCCTTGTTCTAAAGCTCTTTGGGAACCGCTTGCGTAGCCCCACAGACCTGGGGGCTGCAGGCTTTCCTGCTGCCTTCAGCCTCAAAACCACCCTTTCCCACTTGGCGCCGCGCTAGGCCCAAAGAAGGCCATATCTCAGGAGATTGGTCCCACGCCCAAAGAGCCAGCAGGGAAAACTATGCCTTGTTCTCAAGCTCTTTGGGAACCGCTTGCGTAGCCCCACAGACCTGGGGGCTGCAGGCTTTCCTGCTGCCTTCAGCCTCAAAACCACCCTTTCCCACTTGGCGCCGCGCCAGACACAAAAATGGCCTTATCTGTGGAGATTGGTCCCACGCCCAAAGAGCCAGCAGGGAAAACTATGCCTTGTTCTAAAGCTCTTTGGGAACCGCTTGCGTAGCCCCACACACCTGGGGGCTGCAGGCTTTCCTGCTGCCTTCAGCCTCAAAACCACCCTTTCCCACTTGGCACCGCGCCAGACACAAAAATGGCCTTATCTGTGGAGATTGGTCCCATGCACAAAGAGCCAGCAGGGAAAACTATGCCTTGTTCTATAGCTCTTTGGGAACCACTTGCGTAGCCCCACAGACCTGGGGGCTGCAGGCTTTCCTGCTGCCTTCAGCCTCAAAACCACCCTTTCCCACTTGGCGCCGCGCCAGGCACAAAAATGGCCATCTGTCTGGAGATTGGTCCCACGCCCAAAGAGACAGCAGGGAAAACTATGCCTTGTTCTAAAGCTCTTTCGGAACCGCTAGCGTAGCCCCAGACACCTGGGGGCTGCAGGGTTTCCTGCTGCCTTCAGCCTCAAAACCACCCCTTCCCACTTGGTGCCGCGCCAGACCCAAAAATGGCCATCGGTTTAGAGACTGGTCCCACGCCCAAAGAGCCAGCAGGGAAAACTATGCCTTGTTCTAAAGCTCTTTGGGAACCGCTTGCGTAGCCCCACAGATCTGGGGGCTGCAGGCTTTCCTGCTGCCTTCAGCCTCAAAACCACCCTTTCCCACTTGGCGCCGCGCTAGGCCCAAAAATGGCCATCTGTCTGGAGATTGGTCCCACGCCCAAAGAGCCAGCAGGGAAAACTATGCCTTGTTCTCAAGCTCTTTCGGAACCGCTTGCGTAGCCCCACACACCTGGGGGCTGCAGGCTTTCCTGCTGCCTTCAGCCTCAAAACCACCCTTTCCCACTTGGCGTCACGCCAGGCCCAAAAATGGCCATCTGCCTGGAGATTGGTCCCACGCCCAAAGAGCCAGCAGGGAAAACTATGCCTTGTTCTAAAGCTCTTTGGGAACCGCTTGCGTAGCCCCACACACCTGGGGGCTGCAGGCTTTCCTGCTGCCTTCAGCCTCAAAACCACCCTTTCCCACTTGGCGCCGCGCTAGGCCCAAAAATGGCCATATCTCAGGAGATTGGTCCCACGCCCAAAGAGCCAGCCGGGAAAACTATGCCTTGTTCTATAGCTCTTTGGGAACCGCTTGCGTAGCCCCACAGACCTGGGGGCTGCAGGCTTTCCTGCTGCCTTCAGCCTCAAAACCACCCTTTCCCACTTGGCGTCACGCCAGGCCCAAAAATGGCCATCTGTCTGGAGATTGGTCCCACGCCCAAAGAGCCAGCAGGGAAAACTATGCCTTGTTCTAAAGCTCTTTCGGAACCGCTAGCGTAGCCCCAGACACCTGGGGGCTGCAGGGTTTCCTGCTGCCTTCAGCCTCAAAATCACCCCTTCCCACTTGGCGCCGCGCCAGGCCCAAAAATGGCCATCGGTTTAGAGATTGGTCCCACGCCCAAAGAGCCAGCCGGGAAAACTATGCCTTGTTCTATAGCTCTTTGGGAACCGCTTGCGTAGCCCCACACACCTGGGGGCTGCAGGCTTTCCTGCTGCCTTCAGCCTCAAAACCACCCTTTCCCACTTGGCGCCGCGCCAGGCACAAAAATGGCCTTATCTGTGGAGATTGGTCCCATGCACAAAGAGCCAGCAGGGAAAACTATGCCTTGTTCTAAAGCTCTTTGGGAACCGCTTGCGTAGCCCCACAGACCTGGGGGCTGCAGGCTTTCCTGCTGCCTTCAGCCTCAAAACCACCCTTTCCCACTTGGCGCCGCGCTAGGCCCAAAAAAGGCCATATCTCAGGAGATTGGTCCCACGCCCAAAGAGCCAGCAGGGAAAACTATGCCTTGTTCTCAAGCTCTTTGGGAACCGCTTGCGTAGCCCCACACACCTGGGGGCTGCAGGCTTTCCTGCTGCCTTCAGCCTCAAAACCACCCTTTCCCACTTGGCGCCGCGCCAGACACAAAAATGGCCTTATCTGTGGAGATTGGTCCCACGCCGAAAGAGCCAGCAGGGAAAACTATGCCTTGTTCTAAAGCTCTTTGGGAACCGCTTGCGTAGCCCCACACACCTGGGGGCTGCAGGCTTTCCTGCTGCCTTCAGCCTCAAAACCACCCTTTCCCACTTGGCACCGCGCCAGGCCCAAAAATGGCCTTATCTGTGGAGATTGGTCCCATGCACAAAGAGCCAGCAGGGAAAACTATGCCTTGTTCTCAAGCTCTTTGGGAACCGCTTGCGTAGCCCCACACACCTGGGGGCTGCAGGCTTTCCTGCTGCCTTCAGCCTCAAAACCACCCTTTCCCACTTGGCGCCGCGCCAGACACAAAAATGGCCATTTGTCTGGAGATTGGTCCCACGCCCAAAGAGCCAGCAGGGAAAACTATGCCTTGTTCTATAACTCTTTGGGAACCGCTTGCGTAGCCCCACAGACCTGGGGGCTGCAGGCTTTCCTGCTGCCTTCAGCCTCAAAACCACCCTTTCCCACTTGGCGCCCCGCTACGCCCAAAAATGGCCATATCTCAGGAGATTGGTCCCACGCCCAAAGAGCCAGCCGGGAAAACTATGCCTTGTTCTATAGCTCTTTGGGAACCGCTTGCGTAGCCCCACACACCTGGGGGCTGCAGGCTTTCCTGCTGCCTTCAGCCTCAAAACCACCCTTTCCCACTTGGCGCCGCGCCAGGCACAAAAATGGCCTTATCTGTGGAGATTGGTCCCATGCACAAAGAGCCAGCAGGGAAAACTATGCCTTGTTCTAAAGCTCTTTGGGAACCGCTTGCGTAGCCCCACAGACCTGGGGGCTGCAGGCTTTCCTGCTGCCTTCAGCCTCAAAACCATCCTTTCCCACTTGGCGCCGCGCCAGGCACAAAAATGGCCATCTGTCTGGAGATTGGTCCCACGCCCAAAGAGCCAGCAGGGAAAACTATGCCTTGTTCTAAAGCTCTTTCGGAACCGCTAGCGTAGCCCCAGACACCTGGGGGCTGCAGGGTTTCCTGCTGCCTTCAGCCTCAAAACCACCCTTTCCCACTTGGCGCCGCGCCAGGCCCAAAAATGGCCATCTGTCTGGAGATTGGTCCCACGCCCAAAGAGACAGCAGGGAAAACTATGCCTTGTTCTAAAGCTCTTTCGGAACCGCTAGCGTAGCCCCAGACACCTGGGGGCTGCAGGGTTTCCTGCTGCCTTCAGCCTCAAAACCACCCTTTCCCACTTGGTGCCGCGCCAGACCCAAAAATGGCCATCGGTTTAGAGATTGGTCCCACGCCCAAAGAGCCAGCAGGGAAAACTATGCCTTGTTCTAAAGCTCTTTGGGAACCGCTTGCGTAGCCCCACAGATCTGGGGGCTGCAGGCTTTCCTGCTGCCTTCAGCCTCAAAACCACCCTTTCCCACTTGGCGCCGCGCTAGGCCCAAAAATGGCCATCTGTCTGGAGACTGGTCCCACGCCCAAAGAGCCAGCAGGGAAAACTATGCCTTGTTCTCAAGCTCTTTGGGAACCGCTTGCGTAGCCCCACAGACCTGGGGGCTGCAGGCTTTCCTGCTGCCTTCAGCCTCAAAACCACCCTTTCCCACTTGGCGTCACGCCAGGCCCAAAAATGGCCATCTGTCTGGAGATTGGTCCCACGCCCAAAGAGACAGCAGGGAAAACTATGCCTTGTTCTAAAGCTCTTTGGGAACCTCTTGCTTAGCCCCACAGACCTGGGGGCTGCAGGCTTTCCTGCTGCCTTCAGCCTCAAAACCACCCTTTCCCACTTGGCATCACGCCAGGCCCAAAAATGGCCATCTGCCTGGAGATTGGTCCCACGCCCAAAGAGCCAGCAGGGAAAACTATGCCTTGTTCTATAGCTCTTTGGGAACCGCTTGCGTAGCCCCACACACCTGGGGGCTGCAGGCTTTCCTGCTGCCTTCAGCCTCAAAACCACCCTTTCCCACTTGGCGCCGCGCCAGGCACAAAAATGGCCTTATCTGTGGAGATTGGTCCCATGCACAAAGAGCCAGCAGGGAAAACTATGCCTTGTTCTAAAGCTCTTTGGGAACCGCTTGCGTAGCCCCACAGACCTGGGGGCTGCAGGCTTTCCTGCTGCCTTCAGCCTCAAAACCACCCTTTCCCACTTGGCGCCGCGCTAGGCCCAAAAAAGGCCATATCTCAGGAGATTGGTCCCACGCCCAAAGAGCCAGCAGGGAAAACTATGCCTTGTTCTCAAGCTCTTTGGGAACCGCTTGCGTAGCCCCACAGACCTGGGGGCTGCAGGCTTTCCTGCTGCCTTCAGCCTCAAAACCACCCTTTCCCACTTGGCGCCGCGCCAGACACAAAAATGGCCTTATCTGTGGAGATTGGTCCCACGCCCAAAGAGCCAGCAGGGAAAACTATGCCTTGTTCTAAAGCTCTTTGGGAACCGCTTGCGTAGCCCCACACACCTGGGGGCTGCAGGCTTTCCTGCTGCCTTCAGCCTCAAAACCACCCTTTCCCACTTGGCACCGCGCCAGACACAAAAATGGCCATTTGTCTGGAGATTGGTCCCACGCCCAAAGAGCCAGCAGGGAAAACTATGCCTTGTTCTATAACTCTTTGGGAACCGCTTGCGTAGCCCCACAGACCTGGGGGCTGCAGGCTTTCCTGCTGCCTTCAGCCTCAAAACCACCCTTTCCCACTTGGCGCCCCGCTACGCCCAAAAATGGCCATATCTCAGGAGATTGGTCCCACGCCCAAAGAGCCAGCCGGGAAAACTATGCCTTGTTCTATAGCTCTTTGGGAACCGCTTGCGTAGCCCCACACACCTGGGGGCTGCAGGCTTTCCTGCTGCCTTCAGCCTCAAAACCACCCTTTCCCACTTGGTGCCGCGTCAGACCCAAAAATGGCCATCGGTTTAGAGACTGGTCCCACGCCCAAAGAGCCAGCAGGGAAAACTATGCCTTGTTCTAAAGCTCTTTGGGAACCGCTTGCGTAGCCCCACAGATCTGGGGGCTGCAGGCTTTCCTGCTGCCTTCAGCCTCAAAACCACCCTTTCCCACTTGGCGCCGCGCTAGGCCCAAAAATGGCCATCTGTCTGGAGACTGGTCCCACGCCCAAAGAGCCAGCAGGGAAAACTATGCCTTGTTCTCAAGCTCTTTCGGAACCGCTTGCGTAGCCCCACACACCTGGGGGCTGCAGGCTTTCCTGCTGCCTTCAGCCTCAAAACCACCCTTTCCCACTTGGCGTCACGCCAGGCCCAAAAATGGCCATCTGTCTGGAGATTGGTCCCACGCCCAAAGAGACAGCAGGGAAAACTATGCCTTGTTCTAAAGCTCTTTGGGAACCTCTTGCTTAGCCCCACAGACCTGGGGGCTGCAGGCTTTCCTGCTGCCTTCAGCCTCAAAACCACCCTTTCCCACTTGGCGCCCTGCTACGCCCAAAAATGGCCATATCTCAGGAGATTGGTCCCACGCCCAAAGAGCCAGCCGGGAAAACTATGCCTTGTTCTATAGCTCTTTGGGAACCGCTTGCGTAGCCCCACAGACCTGGGGGCTGCAGGCTTTCCTGCTGCCTTCAGCCTCAAAACCACCCTTTCCCACTTGGCGCCGCGCCAGGCACAAAAATGGCCTTATCTGTGGAGATTGGTCCCATGCACAAAGAGCCAGCAGGGAAAACTATGCCTTGTTCTAAAGCTCTTTGGGAACCGCTTGCGTAGCCCCACAGACCTGGGGGCTGCAGGCTTTCCTGCTGCCTTCAGCCTCAAAACCACCCTTTCCCACTTGGCGCCGCGCTAGGCCCAAAAAAGGCCATATCTCAGGAGATTGGTCCCACGCCCAAAGAGCCAGCAGGGAAAACTATGCCTTGTTCTCAAGCTCTTTGGGAACCGCTTGCGTAGCCCCACACACCTGGGGGCTGCAGGCTTTCCTGCTGCCTTCAGCCTCAAAACCACCCTTTCCCACTTGGCGCCGCGCCAGACACAAAAATGGCCTTATCTGTGGAGATTGGTCCCACGCCCAAAGAGCCAGCAGGGAAAACTATGCCTTGTTCTAAAGCTCTTTGGGAACCGCTTGCGTAGCCCCACACACCTGGGGGCTGCAGGCTTTCCTGCTGCCTTCAGCCTCAAAACCACCCTTTCCCACTTGGCACCGCGCCAGACACAAAAATGGCCATCTGTCTGGAGATTGGTCCCACGCCCAAAGAGCCAGCAGGGAAAACTATGCCTTGTTCTATAGCTCTTTGGGAACCGCTTGCGTAGCCCCACACACCTGGGGGCTGCAGGCTTTCCTGCTGCCTTCAGCCTCAAAACCATCCTTTCCCACTTGGCGCCGCGCCAGGCACAAAAATGGCCATCTGTCTGGAGATTGGTCCCACGCCCAAAGAGCCAGCAGGGAAAACTATGCCTTGTTCTAAAGCTCTTTCGGAACCGCTAGCGTAGCCCCAGACACCTGGGGGCTGCAGGGTTTCCTGCTGCCTTCAGCCTCAAAACCACCCTTTCCCACTTGGCGCCGCGCCAGGCCCAAAAATGGCCATCTGTCTGGAGATTGGTCCCACGCCCAAAGAGCCAGCAGGGAAAACTATGCCTTGTTCTAAAGCTCTTTCGGAACCGCTAGCGTAGCCCCAGACACCTGGGGGCTGCAGGGTTTCCTGCTGCCTTCAGCCTCAAAACCACCCCTTCCCACTTGGTGCCGCGCGAGACCCAAAAATGGCCATCGGTTTAGAGATTGGTCCCACGCCCAAAGAGCCAGCAGGGAAAACTATGCCTTGTTCTAAAGCTCTTTGGGAACCGCTTGCGTAGCCCCACAGATCTGGGGGCTGCAGGCTTTCCTGCTGCCTTCAGCCTCAAAACCACCCTTTCCCACTTGGCGCCGCGCTAGGCCCAAAAATGGCCATCTGTCTGGAGACTGGTCCCACGCCCAAAGAGCCAGCAGGGAAAACTATGCCTTGTTCTAAAGCTCTTTCGGAACCGCTTGCGTAGCCCCACACACCTGGGGGCTGCAGGCTTTCCTGCTGCCTTCAGCCTCAAAACCACCCTTTCCCACTTGGCGTCACGCCAGGCCCAAAAATGGCCATCTGTCTGGAGATTGGTCCCACGCCCAAAGAGACAGCAGGGAAAACTATGCCTTGTTCTAAAGCTCTTTGGGAACCTCTTGCTTAGCCCCACAGACCTGGGGGCTGCAGGCTTTCCTGCTGCCTTCAGCCTCAAAACCACCCTTTCCCACTTGGCGCCCCGCTACGCTCAAAAATGGCCATATCTCAGGAGATTGGTCCCACGCCCAAAGAGCCAGCCGGGAAAACTATGCCTTGTTCTATAGCTCTTTGGGAACCGCTTGCGTAGGCCCACAGACCTGGGGGCTGCAGGCTTTCCTGCTGCCTTCAGCCTCAAAACCACCCTTTCCCACTTGGCGCCGCCCCAGGCACAAAAATGGCCTTATCTGTGGAGATTGGTCCCATGCACAAAGAGCCAGCAGGGAAAACTATGCCTTGTTCTAAAGCTCTTTGGGAACCGCTTGCGTAGCCCCACACACCTGGGGGCTGCAGGCTTTCCTGCTGCCTTCAGCCTCAAAACCACCCTTTCCCACTTGGCGCCGCGCTAGGCCCAAAAAAGGCCATATCTCAGGAGATTGGTCCCACGCCCAAAGAGCCAGCAGGGAAAACTATGCCTTGTTCTCAAGCTCTTTGGGAACCGCTTGCGTAGCCCCACAGACCTGGGGGCTGCAGGCTTTCCTGCTGCCTTCAGCCTCAAAACCACCCTTTCCCACTTGGCGCCGCGCCAGACACAAAAATGGCCTTATCTGTGGAGATTGGTCCCACGCCCAAAGAGCCAGCAGGGAAAACTATGCCTTGTTCTAAAGCTCTTTCGGAACCGCTTGCGTAGCCCCACACACCTGGGGGCTGCAGGCTTTCCTGCTGCCTTCAGCCTCAAAACCACCCTTTCCCACTTGGCACCGCGCCAGACACAAAAATGGCCTTATCTGTGGAGATTGGTCCCATGCACAAAGAGCCAGCAGGGAAAACTATGCCTTGTTCTCAAGCTCTTTGGGAACCGCTTGCGTAGCCCCACACACCTGGGGGCTGCAGGCTTTCCTGCTGCCTTCAGCCTCAAAACCACCCTTTCCCACTTGGCGCCGCGCCAGACACAAAAATGGGCATTTGTCTGGAGATTGGTCCCACGCCCAAAGAGCCAGCAGGGAAAACTATGCCTTGTTCTATAACTCTTTGGGAACCGCTTGCGTAGCCCCACACACCTGGGGGCTGCAGGCTTTCCTGCTGCCTTCAGCCTCAAAACCACCCTTTCCCACTTGGCGCCCCGCTACGCCCAAAAATGGCCATATCTCAGGAGATTGGTCCCACGCCCAAAGAGCCAGCCGGGAAAACTATGCCTTGTTCTATAGCTCTTTGGGAACCGCTTGCGTAGCCCCACACACCTGGGGGCTGCAGGCTTTCCTGCTGCCTTCAGCCTCAAAACCACCCTTTCCCACTTGGCGCCGCGCCAGGCACAAAAATGGCCTTATCTGTGGAGATTGGTCCCATGCACAAAGAGCCAGCAGGGAAAACTATGCCTTGTTCTAAAGCTCTTTGGGAACCGCTTGCGTAGCCCCACAGACCTGGGGGCTGCAGGCTTTCCTGCTGCCTTCAGCCTCAAAACCACCCTTTCCCACTTGGCGCCGCGCTAGGCCCAAAGAAGGCCATATCTCAGGAGATTGGTCCCACGCCCAAAGAGCCAGCAGGGAAAACTATGCCTTGTTCTCAAGCTCTTTGGGAACCGCTTGCGTAGCCCCACAGACCTGGGGGCTGCAGGCTTTCCTGCTGCCTTCAGCCTCAAAACCACCCTTTCCCACTTGGCGCCGCGCCAGACACAAAAATGGCCTTATCTGTGGAGATTGGTCCCACGCCCAAAGAGCCAGCAGGGAAAACTATGCCTTGTTCTAAAGCTCTTTGGGAACCGCTTGCGTAGCCCCACACACCTGGGGGCTGCAGGCTTTCCTGCTGCCTTCAGCCTCAAAACCACCCTTTCCCACTTGGCACCGCGCCAGACACAAAAATGGCCTTATCTGTGGAGATTGGTCCCATGCACAAAGAGCCAGCAGGGAAAACTATGCCTTGTTCTATAGCTCTTTGGGAACCACTTGCGTAGCCCCACACACCTGGGGGCTGCAGGCTTTCCTGCTGCCTTCAGCCTCAAAACCACCCTTTCCCACTTGGCGCCGCGCCAGGCACAAAAATGGCCATCTGTCTGGAGATTGGTCCCACGCCCAAAGAGACAGCAGGGAAAACTATGCCTTGTTCTAAAGCTCTTTCGGAACCGCTAGCGTAGCCCCAGACACCTGGGGGCTGCAGGGTTTCCTGCTGCCTTCAGCCTCAAAACCACCCCTTCCCACTTGGTGCCGCGCCAGACCCAAAAATGGCCATCGGTTTAGAGACTGGTCCCACGCCCAAAGAGCCAGCAGGGAAAACTATGCCTTGTTCTAAAGCTCTTTGGGAACCGCTTGCGTAGCCCCACAGATCTGGGGGCTGCAGGCTTTCCTGCTGCCTTCAGCCTGAAAACCACCCTTTCCCACTTGGCGCCGCGCTAGGCCCAAAAATGGCCATCTGTCTGGAGATTGGTCCCACGCCCAAAGAGCCAGCAGGGAAAACTATGCCTTGTTCTCAAGCTCTTTCGGAACCGCTTGCGTAGCCCCACACACCTGGGGGCTGCAGGCTTTCCTGCTGCCTTCAGCCTCAAAACCACCCTTTCCCACTTGGCGTCACGCCAGGCCCAAAAATGGCCATCTGCCTGGAGATTGGTCCCACGCCCAAAGAGCCAGCAGGGAAAACTATGCCTTGTTCTAAAGCTCTTTGGGAACCGCTTGCGTAGCCCCACACACCTGGGGGCTGCAGGCTTTCCTGCTGCCTTCAGCCTCAAAACCACCCTTTCCCACTTGGCGCCGCGCCAGACACAAAAATGGCCATTTGTCTGAGGATTGGTCCCACGCCCAAAGAGTCAGCAGGGAAAACTATGCCTTGTTCTAAAGCTCTTTGGGAACCGCTTGCGTAGCCCCACACACCTGGGGGCTGCAGGCTTTCCTGCTGCCTTCAGCCTCAAAACCACCCTTTCCCACTTGGCGCCGCGCTAGGCCCAAAAATGGCCATATCTCAGGAGATTGGTCCCACGCCCAAAGAGCCAGCCGGGAAAACTATGCCTTGTTCTATAGCTCTTTGGGAACCGCTTGCGTAGCCCCACAGACCTGGGGGCTGCAGGCTTTCCTGCTGCCTTCAGCCTCAAAACCACCCTTTCCCACTTGGCGTCACGCCAGGCCCAAAAATGGCCATCTGTCTGGAGATTGGTCCCACGCCCAAAGAGCCAGCAGGGAAAACTATGCCTTGTTCTAAAGCTCTTTCGGAACCGCTAGCGTAGCCCCAGACACCTGGGGGCTGCAGGGTTTCCTGCTGCCTTCAGCCTCAAAATCACCCCTTCCCACTTGGCGCCGCGCCAGGCCCAAAAATGGCCATCGGTTTAGAGATTGGTCCCACGCCCAAAGAGCCAGCCGGGAAAACTATGCCTTGTTCTATAGCTCTTTGGGAACCGCTTGCGTAGCCCCACACACCTGGGGGCTGCAGGCTTTCCTGCTGCCTTCAGCCTCAAAACCACCCTTTCCCACTTGGCGCCGCGCCAGGCACAAAAATGGCCTTATCTGTGGAGATTGGTCCCATGCACAAAGAGCCAGCAGGGAAAACTATGCCTTGTTCTAAAGCTCTTTGGGAACCGCTTGCGTAGCCCCACAGACCTGGGGGCTGCAGGCTTTCCTGCTGCCTTCAGCCTCAAAACCACCCTTTCCCACTTGGCGCCGCGCTAGGCCCAAAAAAGGCCATATCTCAGGAGATTGGTCCCACGCCCAAAGAGCCAGCAGGGAAAACTATGCCTTGTTCTCAAGCTCTTTGGGAACCGCTTGTGTAGCCCCACACACCTGGGGGCTGCAGGCTTTCCTGCTGCCTTCAGCCTCAAAACCACCCTTTCCCACTTGGCGCCGCGCCAGACACAAAAATGGCCTTATCTGTGGAGATTGGTCCCACGCCCAAAGAGCCAGCAGGGAAAACTATGCCTTGTTCTAAAGCTCTTTGGGAACCGCTTGCGTAGCCCCACACACCTGGGGGCTGCAGGCTTTCCTGCTGCCTTCAGCCTCAAAACCACCCTTTCCCACTTGGCACCGCGCCAGGCCCAAAAATGGCCTTATCTGTGGAGATTGGTCCCATGCACAAAGAGCCAGCAGGGAAAACTATGCCTTGTTCTCAAGCTCTTTGGGAACCGCTTGCGTAGCCCCACACACCTGGGGGCTGCAGGCTTTCCTGCTGCCTTCAGCCTCAAAACCATCCTTTCCCACTTGGCGCCGCGCCAGGCACAAAAATGGCCATCTGTCTGGAGATTGGTCCCACGCCCAAAGAGCCAGCAGGGAAAACTATGCCTTGTTCTAAAGCTCTTTCGGAACCGCTAGCGTAGCCCCAGACACCTGGGGGCTGCAGGGTTTCCTGCTGCCTTCAGCCTCAAAACCACCCTTTCCCACTTGGCGCCGCGCCAGGCCCAAAAATGGCCATCTGTCTGGAGATTGGTCCCACGCCCAAAGAGACAGCAGGGAAAACTATGCCTTGTTCTAAAGCTCTTTCGGAACCGCTAGCGTAGCCCCAGACACCTGGGGGCTGCAGGGTTTCCTGCTGCCTTCAGCCTCAAAACCACCCTTTCCCACTTGGTGCCGCGCCAGACCCAAAAATGGCCATCGGTTTAGAGATTGGTCCCACGCCCAAAGAGCCAGCAGGGAAAACTATGCCTTGTTCTAAAGCTCTTTGGGAACCGCTTGCGTAGCCCCACAGATCTGGGGGCTGCAGGCTTTCCTGCTGCCTTCAGCCTCAAAACCACCCTTTCCCACTTGGCGCCGCGCTAGGCCCAAAAATGGCCATCTGTCTGGAGACTGGTCCCACGCCCAAAGAGCCAGCAGGGAAAACTATGCCTTGTTCTCAAGCTCTTTCGGAACCGCTTGCGTAGCCCCACACACCTGGGGGCTGCAGGCTTTCCTGCTGCCTTCAGCCTCAAAACCACCCTTTCCCACTTGGCGTCACGCCAGGCCCAAAAATGGCCATCTGTCTGGAGATTGGTCCCACGCCCAAAGAGACAGCAGGGAAAACTATGCCTTGTTCTAAAGCTCTTTGGGAACCTCTTGCTTAGCCCCACAGACCTGGGGGCTGCAGGCTTTCCTGCTGCCTTCAGCCTCAAAACCACCCTTTCCCACTTGGCATCACGCCAGGCCCAAAAATGGCCATCTGCCTGGAGATTGGTCCCACGCCCAAAGAGCCAGCAGGGAAAACTATGCCTTGTTCTATAGCTCTTTGGGAACCGCTTGCGTAGCCCCACACACCTGGGGGCTGCAGGCTTTCCTGCTGCCTTCAGCCTCAAAACCACCCTTTCCCACTTGGCGCCGCGCCAGGCACAAAAATGGCCTTATCTGTGGAGATTGGTCCCATGCACAAAGAGCCAGCAGGGAAAACTATGCCTTGTTCTAAAGCTCTTTGGGAACCGCTTGCGTAGCCCCACAGACCTGGGGGCTGCAGGCTTTCCTGCTGCCTTCAGCCTCAAAACCACCCTTTCCCACTTGGCGCCGCGCTAGGCCCAAAAAAGGCCATATCTCAGGAGATTGGTCCCACGCCCAAAGAGCCAGCAGGGAAAACTATGCCTTGTTCTCAAGCTCTTTGGGAACCGCTTGCGTAGCCCCACAGACCTGGGGGCTGCAGGCTTTCCTGCTGCCTTCAGCCTCAAAACCACCCTTTCCCACTTGGCGCCGCGCCAGACACAAAAATGGCCTTATCTGTGGAGATTGGTCCCACGCCCAAAGAGCCAGCAGGGAAAACTATGCCTTGTTCTAAAGCTCTTTGGGAACCGCTTGCGTAGCCCCACACACCTGGGGGCTGCAGGCTTTCCTGCTGCCTTCAGCCTCAAAACCACCCTTTCCCACTTGGCACCGCGCCAGACACAAAAATGGCCATCTGTCTGGAGCTTGGTCCCACGCCCAAAGAGCCAGCAGGGAAAACTATGCCTTGTTCTATAGCTCTTTGGGAACCGCTTGCGTAGCCCCACACACCTGGGGGCTGCAGGCTTTCCTGCTGCCTTCAGCCTCAAAACCATCCTTTCCCACTTGGCGCTGCGCCAGGCACAAAAATGGCCATCTGTCTGGAGATTGGTCCCACGCCCAAAGAGCCAGCAGGGAAAACTATGCCTTGTTCTAAAGCTCTTTCGGAACCGCTAGCGTAGCCCCAGACACCTGGGGGCTGCAGGGTTTCCTGCTGCCTTCAGCCTCAAAACCACCCTTTCCCACTTGGCGCCGCGTCAGGCCCAAAAATGGCCATCTGTCTGGAGATTGGTCCCACGCCCAAAGAGCCAGCAGGGAAAACTATGCCTTGTTCTAAAGCTCTTTCGGAAACGCTAGCGTAGCCCCAGACACCTGGGGGCTGCAGGGTTTCCTGCTGCCTTCAGCCTCAAAACCACCCCTTCCCACTTGGTGCCGCGCCAGACCCAAAAATGGCCATCGGTTTAGAGATTGGTCCCACGCCCAAAGAGCCAGCAGGGAAAACTATGCCTTGTTCTAAAGCTCTTTGGGAACCGCTTGCGTAGCCCCACACACCTGGGGGCTGCAGGCTTTCCTGCTGCCTTCAGCCTCAAAACCACCCTTTCCCACTTGGCGCCGCGCTAGGCCCAAAAATGGCCATCTGTCTGGAGACTGGTCCCACGCCCAAAGAGCCAGCAGGGAAAACTATGCCTTGTTCTCAAGCTCTTTCGGAACCGCTTGCGTAGCCCCACACACCTGGGGGCTGCAGGCTTTCCTGCTGCCTTCAGCCTCAAAACCACCCTTTCCCACTTGGCGTCACGCCAGGCCCAAAAATGGCCATCTGTCTGGAGATTGGTCCCACGCCCAAAGAGACAGCAGGGAAAACTATGCCTTGTTCTAAAGCTCTTTGGGAACCTCTTGCTTAGCCCCACAGACCTGGGGGCTGCAGGCTTTCCTGCTGCCTTCAGCCTCAAAACCACCCTTTCCCACTTGGCGCCCCGCTACGCCCAAAAATGGCCATATCTCAGGAGATTGGTCCCACGCCCAAAGAGCCAGCCGGGAAAACTATGCCTTGTTCTATAGCTCTTTGGGAACCGCTTGCGTAGCCCCACACACCTGGGGGCTGCAGGCTTTCCTGCTGCCTTCAGCCTCAAAACCACCCTTTCCCACTTGGCGCCGCGCCAGGCACAAAAATGGCCTTATCTGTGGAGATTGGTCCCATGCACAAAGAGCCAGCAGGGAAAACTATGCCTTGTTCTAAAGCTCTTTGGGAACCGCTTGCGTAGCCCCACACACCTGGGGGCTGCAGGCTTTCCTGCTGCCTTCAGCCTCAAAACCACCCTTTCCCACTTGGCGCCGCGCTAGGCCCAAAAAAGGCCATATCTCAGGAGATTGGTCCCACGCCCAAAGAGCCAGCAGGGAAAACTATGCCTTGTTCTCAAGCTCTTTGGGAACCGCTTGCGTAGCCCCACAGACCTGGGGGCTGCAGGCTTTCCTGCTGCCTTCAGCCTCAAAACCACCCTTTCCCACTTGGCGCCGCGCCAGACACAAAAATGGCCTTATCTGTGGAGATTGGTCCCACGCCCAAAGAGCCAGCAGGGAAAACTATGCCTTGTTCTAAAGCTCTTTGGGAACCGCTTGCGTAGCCCCACAGACCTGGGGGCTGCAGGCTTTCCTGCTGCCTTCAGCCTCAAAACCACCCTTTCCCACTTGGCACCGCGCCAGACACAAAAATGGCCTTATCTGTGGAGATTGGTCCCATGCACAAAGAGCCAGCAGGGAAAACTATGCCTTGTTCTCAATCTCTTTGGGAACCGCTTGCGTAGCCCCACACACCTGGGGGCTGCAGGCTTTCCTGCTGCCTTCAGCCTCAAAACCACCCTTTCCCACTTGGCGCCGCGCCAGACACAAAAATGGCCATTTGTCTGGAGATTGGTCCCACGCCCAAAGAGCCAGCAGGGAAAACTATGCCTTGTTCTATAACTCTTTGGGAACCGCTTGCGTAGCCCCACACACCTGGGGGCTGCAGGCTTTCCTGCTGCCTTCAGCCTCAAAACCACCCTTTCCCACTTGGCGCCGCGCTAGGCCCAAAAATGGCCATATCTCAGGAGATTGGTCCCACGCCCAAAGAGCCAGCCGGGAAAAATATGCCTTGTTCTATAGCTCTTTGGGAACCGCTTGCGTAGCCCCACACACCTGGGGGCTGCAGGCTTTCCTGCTGCCTTCAGCCTCAAAACCACCCTTTCCCACTTGGCGCCGCGCCAGGCACAAAAATGGCCTTATCTGTGGAGATTGGTCCCATGCACAAAGAGCCAGCAGGGAAAACTATGCCTTGTTCTAAAGCTCTTTGGGAACCGCTTGCGTAGCCCCACAGACCTGGGGGCTGCAGGCTTTCCTGCTGCCTTCAGCCTCAAAACCACCCTTTCCCACTTGGCGCCGCGCTAGGCCCAAAAAAGGCCATATCTCAGGAGATTGGTCCCACGCCCAAAGAGCCAGCAGGGAAAACTATGCCTTGTTCTCAAGCTCTTAGGGAACCGCTTGCGTAGCCCCACAGACCTGGGGGCTGCAGGCTTTCCTGCTGCCTTCAGCCTCAAAACCACCCTTTCCCACTTGGCGCCGCGCCAGACACAAAAATGGCCTTATCTGTGGAGATTGGTCCCACGCCCAAGGAGCCAGCAGGGGAAAACTATGCCTTGTTCTAAAGCTCTTTGGGAACCGCTTGCGTAGCCCCACACACCTGGGGGCTGCAGGCTTTCCTGCTGCCTTCAGCCTCAAAACCACCCTTTCCCACTTGGCACCGCGCCAGACACAAAAATGGCCTTATCTGTGGAGATTGGTCCCATGCACAAAGAGCCAGCAGGGAAAACTATGCCTTGTTCTATAGCTCTTTGGGAACCACTTGCGTAGCCCCACAGACCTGGGGGCTGCAGGCTTTCCTGCTGCCTTCAGCCTCAAAACCACCCTTTCCCACTTGGCGCCGCGCCAGGCCCAAAAATGGCCATCTGTCTGGAGATTGGTCCCACGCCCAAAGAGCCAGCAGGGAAAACTATGCCTTGTTCTCAAGCTCTTTGGGAACCGCTTGCGTAGCCCCACACACCTGGGGGCTGCAGGCTTTCCTGCTGCCTTCAGCCTCAAAACCATCCTTTCCCACTTGGCGCCGACCCAGGCCCAAAAATGGCCATCTGTCTGGAGATTGGTCCCACACCCAAAGAGCCAGCAGGGAAAACTATGCCTTGTTCTAAAGCTCTTTCGGAACCGCTAGCGTAGCCCCAGACACCTGGGGGCTGCAGGGTTTCCTGCTGCCTTCAGCCTCAAAACCACCCTTTCCCACTTGGCGCCGCGCCAGGCCCAAAAATGGCCATCTGTCTGGAGATTGGTCCCACGCCCAAAGAGACAGCAGGGAAAACTATGCCTTGTTCTAAAGCTCTTTGGGAACCGCTTGCGTAGCCCCACAGATCTGGGGGCTGCAGGCTTTCCTGCTGCCTTCAGCCTCAAAACCACCCTTTCCCACTTGGCGCCGCGCTAGGCCCAAAAATGGCCATCTGTCTGGAGACTGGTCCCACGCCCAAAGAGCCAGCAGGGAAAACTATGCCTTGTTCTAAAGCTCTTTCGGAACCGCTTGCGTAGCCCCACACACCTGGGGGCTGCAGGCTTTCCTGCTGCCTTCAGCCTCAAAACCACCCTTTCCCACTTGGCATCACGCCAGGCCCAAAAATGGCCATCTGTCTGGAGATTGGTCCCACGCCCAAAGAGACAGCAGGGAAAACTATGCCTTGTTCTAAAGCTCTTTCGGAACCTCTTGCTTAGCCCCACAGACCTGGGGGCTGCAGGCTTTCCTGCTGCCTTCAGCCTCAAAACCACCCTTTCCCACTTGGCGCCGCGCCAGACACAAAAATGGCCATTTGTCTGGAGATTGGTCCCACGCCCAAAGAGTCAGCAGGGAAAACTATGCCTTGTTCTAAAGCTCTTTGGGAACCGCTTGCGTAGCCCCACACACCTGGGGGCTGCAGGCTTTCCTGCTGCCTTCAGCCTCAAAACCACCCTTTCCCACTTGGCGCCGCGCTAGGCCCAAAAATGGCCATCTGTCTGGAGATTGGTCCCACGCCCAAAGAGCCAGCAGGGAAAACTATGCCTTGTTCTAAAGCTCTTTCGGAACCGCTAGCGTAGCCCCAGACACCTGGGGGCTGCAGGCTTTCCTGCTGCCTTCAGCCTCAAAACCACCCTTTCCCACTTGGCGTCACGCCAGGCCCAAAAATGGCCTTATCTGTGGAGATTGGTCCCATGCACAAAGAGCCAGCAGGGAAAACTATGCCTTGTTCTAAAGCTCTTTGGGAACCGCTTGCGTAGCCCCACAGACCTGGGGACTGCAGGCTTTCCTGCTGCCTTCAGCCTCAAAACCACCCTTTCCCACTTGGCGCCGCGCTAGGCCCAAAAATGGCCATCTGTCTGGAGATTGGTCCCACGCCCAAAGAGCCAGCAGGGAAAACTATGCCTTGTTCTAAAGCTCTTTCGGAACCGCTAGCGTAGCCCCAGACACCTGGGGGCTGCAGGCTTTCCTGCTGCCTTCAGCCTCAAAACCACCCTTTCCCACTTGGCGTCACGCCAGGCCCAAAAATGGCCATCTGTCTGGAGATTGGTCCCACGCCCAAAGAGCCAGCAGGGAAAACTATGCCTTGTTCTAAAGCTCTTTCGGAACCGCTAGCGTAGCCCCAGACACCTGGGGGCTGCAGGCTTTCCTGCTGCCTTCAGCCTCAAAACCACCCTTTCCCACTTGACGCCGCCCCAGGCACAAAAATGGCCATCTCTCTGGAGACTGGTCCCACGCCAAAAGAGCCAGCAGGGAAAACTATGCCTTGTTCTCAAGCTCTTTGGGAACCGCTTGCGTAGCCCCACACACCTGGGGGCTGCAGGCTTTCCTGCTGCCTTCAGCCTCAAAACCACCCTTTCCCACTTGGCGCCGTGCCAGACACAAAAATGGCCTTATCTGTGGAGATTGGTCCCACGCCCAAAGAGCCAGCAGGGAAAACTTTGCCTTGTTCTAAAGCTCTTTGGGAACTGCTTGCGTAGCCCCACACACCTGGGGGCTGCAGGCTTTCCTGCTGCCTTCAGCCTCAAAACCACCCTTTCCCACTTGGCGCCGCGCTAGGCCCAAAAAAGGCCATATCTCAGGAGATTGGTCCCACGCCCAAAGAGCCAGCAGGGAAAACTATGCCTTGTTCTCAAGCTCTTTGGGAACCGCTTGCGTAGCCCCACAGACCTGGGGGCTGCAGGCTTTCCTGCTGCCTTCAGCCTCAAAACCACCCTTTCCCACTTGGCGCCGCGCCAGGCACTAAAATGGACATCTGTCTGGAGATTGTTCACACGCCCAAAGAGCCAGCAGGGAAAAGTATGCCTTTTTTTAAAGCTCTTTGGGAACCGCTTGCGTAGCCCCACAGACCTGGGGGCTGCAGGGTTTCCTGCTGCCTTCAGGCTCAAAACCACCCTTTCCCACTTGGCGCCGCGCCAGGCCCAAAAATGGCCATCTGTCTGGAGATTGGTCCCACGCCCAAAGAGACAGCAGGGAAAACTATGCCTTGTTCTAAAGCTCTTTCGGAACCGCTAGCGTAGCCCCACACACCTGGGGGCTGCAGGGTTTCCTGCTGCCTTCAGCCTCAAAACCACCCCTTCCCACTTGGTGCCGCGCCAGACCCAAAAATGGCCATCGGTTTAGAGATTGGTCCCAGGCCCAAAGAGCCAGCAGGGAAAACTATGCCTTGTTCTAAAGCTCTTTGGGAACCGCTTGCGTAGCCCCACACACCTGGGGGCTGCAGGCTTTCCTGCTGCCTTCAGCCTCAAAACCACCCTTTCCCACTTGGCGCCGCGCTAGGCCCAAAAATGGCCATCTGTCTGGAGACTGGTCCCACGCCCAAAGAGCCAGCAGGGAAAACTATGCCTTGTTCTCAAGCTCTTTCGGAACCGCTTGCGTAGCCCCACACACCTGGGGGCTGCAGGCTTTCCTGCTGCCTTCAGCCTCAAAACCACCCTTTCCCACTTGGCGTCACGCCAGGCCCAAAAATGGCCATCTGTCTGGAGATTGGTCCCACGCCCAAAGAGACAGCAGGGAAAACTATGCCTTGTTCTAAAGCTCTTTGGGAACCTCTTGCTTAGCCCCACAGACCTGGGGGCTGCAGGCTTTCCTGCTGCCTTCAGCCTCAAAACCACCCTTTCCCACTTGGCGTCACGCCAGGCCCAAAAATGGCCATCTGCCTGGAGATTGGTCCCACGCCCAAAGAGCCAGCAGGGAAAACTATGCCTTGTTCTAAAGCTCTTTCGGAACCGCTTGCGTAGCCCCACACACCTGGGGGCTGCAGGCTTTCCTGCTGCCTTCAGCCTCAAAACCACCCTTTCCCACTTGGCGCCGCGCTAGGCCCAAAAAAGGCCATATCTCAGGAGATTGGTCCCACGCCCAAAGAGCCAGCCGGGAAAACTATGCCTTGTTCTATAGCTCTTTGGGAACCGCTTGCGTAGCCCCACAGACCTGGGGGCTGCAGGCTTTCCTGCTGCCTTCAGCCTCAAAACCACCCTTTCCCACTTGGCGCCGCGCCAGGCACAAAAATGGCCTTATCTTTGGAGATTGGTCCCATGCACAAAGAGCCAGCAGGGAAAACTATGCCTTGTTCTAAAGCTCTTTGGGAACCGCTTGCGTAGCCCCACAGACCTGGGGGCTGCAGGCTTTCCTGCTGCCTTCAGCCTCAAAACCACCCTTTCCCACTTGGCGCCGCGCTAGGCCCAAAAATGGCCATCTGTCTGGAGATTGGTCCCACGCCCAAAGAGCCAGCAGGGAAAACTATGCCTTGTTCTAAAGCTCTTTCGGAACCGCTAGCGTAGCCCCAGACACCTGGGGGCTGCAGGCTTTCCTGCTGCCTTCAGCCTCAAAACCACCCTTTCCCACTTGGCGTCACGCCAGGCCCAAATATGGCCATCTGTCTGGAGATTGGTCCCACGCCCAAAGAGCCAGCAGGGAAAACTATGCCTTGTTCTAAAGCTCTTTCGGAACCGCTAGCGTAGCCCCAGACACCTGGGGGCTGCAGGCTTTCCTGCTGCCTTCAGCCTCAAAACCACCCTTTCCCACTTGGCGCCGCGCCAGGCACAAAAATGGCCATCTCTCTGGAGACTGGTCCCACGCCAAAAGAGCCAGCAGGGAAAACTATGCCTTGTTCTCAAGCTCTTTGGGAACCGCTTGCGTAGCCCCACACACCTGGGGGCTGCAGGCTTTCCTGCTGCCTTCAGCCTCAAAACCACCCTTTCCCACTTGGCGCCGTGCCAGACACAAAAATGGCCTTATCTGTGGAGATTGGTCCCACGCCCAAAGAGCCAGCAGGGAAAACTTTGCCTTGTTCTAAAGCTCTTTGGGAACTGCTTGCGTAGCCCCACACACCTGGGGGCTGCAGGCTTTCCTGCTGCCTTCAGCCTCAAAACCACCCTTTCCCACTTGGCGCCGCGCTAGGCCCAAAAAAGGCCATATCTCAGGAGATTGGTCCCACGCCCAAAGAGCCAGCAGGGAAAACTATGCCTTGTTCTAAAGCTCTTTCGGAACCGCTTGCGTAGCCCCACACACCTGGGGGCTGCAGGCTTTCCTGCTGCCTTCAGCCTCAAAACCACCCTTTCCCACTTGGCGCCGCGCCAGGCACTAAAATGGACATCTGTCTGGAGATTGTTCACACGCCCAAAGAGCCAGCAGGGAAAAGTATGCCTTTTTTTAAAGCTCTTTGGGAACCGCTTGCGTAGCCCCACAGACCTGGGGGCTGCAGGGTTTCCTGCTGCCTTCAGCCTCAAAACCACCCTTTCCCACTTGGCGCCGCGCCAGGCCCAAAAATGGCCATCTGTCTGGAGATTGGTCCCACGCCCAAAGAGACAGCAGGGAAAACTATGCCTTGTTCTAAAGCTCTTTCGGAACCGCTAGCGTAGCCCCACACACCTGGGGGCTGCAGGGTTTCCTGCTGCCTTCAGCCTCAAAACCACCCCTTCCCACTTGGTGCCGCGCCAGACCCAAAAATGGCCATCGGTTTAGAGATTGGTCCCACGCCCAAAGAGCCAGCAGGGAAAACTATGCCTTGTTCTAAAGCTCTTTGGGAACCACTTGCGTAGCCCCACACACCTGGGGGCTGCAGGCTTTCCTGCTGCCTTCAGCCTCAAAACCACCCTTTCCCACTTGGCGCCGCGCTAGGCCCAAAAATGGCCATCTGTCTGGAGACTGGTCCCACGCCCAAAGAGCCAGCAGGGAAAACTATGCCTTGTTCTCAAGCTCTTTCGGAACCGCTTGCGTAGCCCCACACACCTGGGGGCTGCAGGCTTTCCTGCTGCCTTCAGCCTCAAAACCACCCTTTCCCACTTGGCGTCACGCCAGGCCCAAAAATGGCCATCTGTCTGGAGATTGGTCCCACGCCCAAAGAGACAGCAGGGAAAACTATGCCTTGTTCTAAAGCTCTTTGGGAACCTCTTGCTTAGCCCCACAGACCTGGGGGCTGCAGGCTTTCCTGCTGCCTTCAGCCTCAAAACCACCCTTTCCCACTTGGCGTCACGCCAGGCCCAAAAATGGCCATCTGCCTGGAGATTGGTCCCACGCCCAAAGAGCCAGCAGGGAAAACTATGCCTTGTTCTAAAGCTCTTTCGGAACCGCTTGCGTAGCCCCACACACCTGGGGGCTGCAGACTTTCCTGCTGCCTTCAGCCTCAAAACCACCCTTTCCCACTTGGCGTCACGCCAGGCCCAAAAATGGCCATCTGCCTGGAGATTGGTCCCACGCCCAAAGAGCCAGCAGGGAAAACTATGCCTTGTTCTAAAGCTCTTTCGGAACCGCTTGCGTAGCCCCACACACCTGGGGGCTGCAGGCTTTCCTGCTGCCTTCAGCCTCAAAACCACCCTTTCCCACTTGGCGCCGCGCCAGACACAAAAATGGCCATTTGTCTGGAGATTGGTCCCACGCCCAAAGAGTCAGCAGGGAAAACTATGCCTTGTTCTAAAGCTCTTTGGGAACCGCTTGCGTAGCCCCACACACCTGGGGGCTGCAGGCTTTCCTGCTGCCTTCAGCCTCAAAACCACCCTTTCCCACTTGGCGCCGCGCTAGGCCCAAAAATGGCCATCTGTCTGGAGATTGGTCCCACACCCAAAGAGCCAGCAGGGAAAACTATGCCTTGTTCTAAAGCTCTTTCGGAACCGCTAGCGTAGCCCCAGACACCTGGGGGCTGCAGGCTTTCCTGCTGCCTTCAGCCTCAAAACCACCCTTTCCCACTTGGCGTCACGCCAGGCCCAAAAATGGCCATCTGTCTGGAGATTGGTCCCACGCCCAAAGAGCCAGCAGGGAAAACTATGCCTTGTTCTAAAGCTCTTTCGGAACCGCTAGCGTAGCCCCAGACACCTGGGGGCTGCAGGGTTTCCTGCTGCCTTCAGCCTCAAAACCACCCCTTCCCACTTGGCACCGCGCCAGGCCCAAAAATGGCCATCGGTTTAGAGATTGGTCCCACGCCCAAAGAGCCAGCAGGGAAAACTATGCCTTGTTCTCAAGCTCTTTGGGAACCGCTTGCGTAGCCCCACAGATCTGGGGGCTGCAGGCTTTCCTGCTGCCTTCAGCCTCAAAACCACCCTTTCCCACTTGGCGCCGCGCCAGGCACAAAAATGGCCATCTCTCTGGAGACTGGTCCCACGCCCAAAGAGCCAGCAGGGAAAACTATGCCTTGTTCTCAAGCTCTTTGGGAACCGCTTGCGTAGCCCCACACACCTGGGGGCTGCAGGCTTTCCTGCTGCCTTCAGCCTCAAAACCACCCTTTCCCACTTGGCGCCGCGCCAGACACAAAAATGGCCTTATCTGTGGAGATTGGTCCCACGCCCAAAGAGCCAGCAGGGAAAACTTTGCCTTGTTCTAAAGCTCTTTGGGAACTGCTTGCGTAGCCCCACACACCTGGGGGCTGCAGGCTTTCCTGCTGCCTTCAGCCTCAAAACCACCCTTTCCCACTTGGCGCCGCGCTAGGCCCAAAAAAGGCCATATCTCAGGAGATTGGTCCCACGCCCAAAGAGCCAGCAGGGAAAACTATGCCTTGTTCTCAAGCTCTTTGGGAACCGCTTGCGTAGCCCCACAGACCTGGGGGCTGCAGGCTTTCCTGCTGCCTTCAGCCTCAAAACCACCCTTTCCCACTTGGCGCCGCGCCAGGCACAAAAATGGCCATCTGTCTGGAGATTGGTCCCACGCCCAAAGAGCCAGCAGGGAAAACTATGCCTTGTTCTAAAGCTCTTTGGGAACCGCTTGCGTAGCCCCACAGACCTGGGGGCTGCAGGCTTTCCTGCTGCCTTCAGCCTCAAAACCACCCTTTCCCACTTGGCGTCACGCCAGTCCCAAAAATGGCCATCTGTCTGGAGATTGGTCCCACGCCCAAAGAGCCAGCAGGGAAAACTATGCCTTGTTCTAAAGCTCTTTCGGAACCGCTTGCGTAGCCCCACACACCTGGGGGCTGCAGGCTTTCCTGCTGCCTTCAGCCTCAAAACCACCCTTTCCCACTTGGCGTCACGCCAGGCCCAAAAATGGCCATCTGTCTGTAGATTGGTCCCATGCCCAAAGAGCCAGCAGGGAAAACTATGCCTTGTTCTATAGCTCTTTGGGAACCGCTTGCGTAGCCCCACAGACCTGGGGGCTGCAGGCTTTCCTGCTGCCTTCAGCCTCAAAACCACCCTTTCCCACTTGGCGCCTCGCCAGGCCCAAAAATGGCCATCTGTCTGGAGATTGGTCCCACGCCCAAAGAGCCAGCAGGGAAAACTATGCCTTGTTCTAAAGCTCTTTGGGAACCGCTTGCGTAGCCCCACATACTTCGGGGCTGCAGGCTTTCCTGCTGCCTTCAGCCTCACACCACCCTTTCCCACTTGGCGCCGCGCCAGGCACAAAAATGGCCTTATCTGTGGAGATTGGTCCCATGCACAAAGAGCCAGCAGGAAAAACTATGCCTTGTTCTAAAGCTCTTTGGGAACCGCTTGCGTAGCCCCACACACCTGGGGGCTGCAGGCTTTCCTGCTGCCTTCAGCCTCAAAACCACCCTTTTCCACTTGGCATCACGCCAGGCCCAAAAATGGCCATCTGTCTGGAGATTGGTCCCACGCCCAAAGAGCCAGCAGGGAAAACTATGCCTTGCTCTCAAGCTCTTTGGGAACCGCTTGCGTAGCCCCACAGACCTGGGGGCTGCAGGCTTTCCTGCTGCCTTCAGCCTCAAAACCACCCTTTTCCACTTGGCGTCACGCCAGGCCCAAAAATGGCCATCTGTCTGGAGATTGGTCCCACGCCCAAAGAGCCAGCAGGGAAAACTATGCCTTGTTCTAAAGCTCTTTCGGAACCGCTTGCGTAGCCCCACACACCTGGGGGCTGCAGGCTTTCCTGCTGCCTTCAGCCTCAAAACCACCCTTTCCCACTTGGCGCCGCGCCAGGCACTAAAATGGACATCTGTCTGGAGATTGTTCACACGCCCAAAGAGCCAGCAGGGAAAAGTATTCCTTTTTTTAAAGCTCTTTGGGAACCGCTTGCGTAGCCCCACAGACCTGGGGGCTGCAGGCTTTCCTGCTGCCTTCAGCCTCAAAACCACCCTTTCCCACATGGCGCCGCACCAGGCCCAAAAATGGCCATCTGTCTGGAGATTGGTCCCACGCCCAAAGAGCCAGCAGGGAAAACTATGCCTTGTTCTCAAGCTCTTTGGGAACCGCTTCCGTAGCCCCACAGACCTGGGGGCTGCAGGCTTTCCTGCTGCCTTCAGCCTCAAAACCACCCTTTAACACTTGGCGCCGCGCCAGGCACAAAAATGGCCATCTGTCTGGAGATTGGTCCCACGCCCAAAGAGCCAGCAGGGAAAACTATGCCTTGTTCTAAAGCTCTTTGGGAACCGCTTGCGTAGCCCCACAGACCTGGGGGCTGCAGGCTTTCCTGCTGCCTTCAGCCTCAAAACCACCCTTTCCCACTTGGCGTCACGCCAGGCCCAAAAATGGCCATCTGTCTGGAGATTGGTCCCACGCCCAAAGAGCGAGCAGGGAAAACTATGCCTTGTTCTAAAGCTCTTTGGGAACCGCTTGCGAAGCCCCACACACCTGGGGGCTGCAGGCTTTCCTGCTGCCTTCAGCCTCAAAACCACCCTTTCCCACTTGGCGTCACGCCAGGCCCAAAAATGGCCATCTGTCTGTAGATTGGTCCCACGCCCAAAGAGCCAGCAGGGAAAACTATGCCTTGTTCTATAGCTCTTTGGGAACCGCTTGCGTAGCCCCACAGACCTGGGGGCTGCAGGCTTTCCTGCTGCCTTCAGCCTCAAAACCACCCTTTCCCACTTGGCGCCTCGCCAGGCCCAAAAATGGCCATCTGTCTGGAGATTGGTCCCACGCCCAAAGAGCCAGCAGGGAAAACTATGCCTTGTTCTAAAGCTCTTTGGGAACCGCTTGCGTAGCCCCACATACTTGGGGGCTGCAGGCTTTCCTGCTGCCTTCAGCCTCACACCACCCTTTCCCACTTGGCGCCGCGCCAGGCACAAAAATGGCATTATCTCTGGAGATTGGTCCCATGCACAAAGAGCCAGCAGGAAAAACTATGCCTTGTTCTAAAGCTCTTTGGGAACCGCTAGCGTAGCCCCAGACACCTGGGGGCTGCAGGCTTTCCTGCTGCCTTCAGCCTCAAAACCACCCTTTCCCACTTGGCGTCACGCCAGGCCCAAAAATGGCCATCTGTCTGGAGATTGGTCCCACGCCCAAAGAGCCAGCAGGGAAAACTATGCCTTGTTCTAAAGCTCTTTCGGAACCGCTAGCGTAGCCCCAGACACCTGGGGGCTGCAGGCTTTCCTGCTGCCTTCAGCCTCAAAACCACCCCTTCCCACTTGGCGCCGCGCCAGGCCCAAAAATGGCCATCGGTTTAGAGATTGGTCCCACGCCCAAAGAGCCAGCAGGGAAAACTATGCCTTGTTCTCAAGCTCTTTGGGAACCGCTTGCGTAGCCCCACAGATCTGGGGGCTGCAGGCTTTCCTGCTGCCTTCAGCCTCAAAACCACCCTTTCCCACTTGGCGCCGCGCCAGGCACAAAAATGGCCATCTCTCTGGAGACTGGTCCCACGCCAAAAGAGCCAGCAGGGAAAACTATGCCTTGTTCTCAAGCTCTTTGGGAACCGCTTGCGTAGCCCCACACACCTGGGGGCTGCAGGCTTTCCTGCTGCCTTCAGCCTCAAAACCACCCTTTCCCACTTGGCGCCGTGCCAGACACAAAAATGGCCTTATCTGTGGAGATTGGTCCCACGCCCAAAGAGCCAGCAGGGAAAACTTTGCCTTGTTCTAAAGCTCTTTGGGAACTGCTTGCGTAGCCCCACAGACCTGGGGGCTGCAGGCTTTCCTGCTGCCTTCAGCCTCAAAACCACCCTTTCCCACTTGGCGCCGCGCTAGGCCCAAAAAAGGCCATATCTCAGGAGATTGGTCCCACGCCCAAAGAGCCAGCAGGGAAAACTATGCCTTGTTCTAAAGCTCTTTCGGAACCGCTTGCGTAGCCCCACACACCTGGGGGCTGCAGGCTTTCCTGCTGCCTTCAGCCTCAAAAACACCCTTTCCCACTTGGCGCCGCGCCAGGCACTAAAATGGACATCTGTCTGGAGATTGTTCACACGCCCAAAGAGCCAGCAGGGAAAAGTATGCCTTTTTTTAAAGCTCTTTGGGAACCGCTTGCGTAGCCCCACAGACCTGGGGGCTGCAGGCTTTCCTGCTGCCTTCAGCCTCAAAACCACCCTTTCCCACTTGGCGCCGCGCCAGGCCCAAAAAAGGCCATATCTCAGGAGATTGGTCCCACGCCCAAAGAGCCAGCAGGGAAAACTATGCCTTGTTCTATAGCTCTTTGGGAACCGCTTGCGTAGCCCCACACACCTGGGGGCTGCAGGCTTTCCTGCTGCCTTCAGCCTCAAAACCACCCTTTCCCACTTGGCGCCGCGCTAGGCCCAGAAATGGCCATCTGTCTGGAGATTGGTCCCACGCCCAAAGAGCCAGCAGGGAAAACTATGCCTTGTTCTATAGCTCTTTCGGAACCGCTTGCGTAGCCCCACACACCTGGGGGCTGCAGGCTTTCCTGCTGCCTTCAGCCTCAAAACCACCCTTTCCCACTTGGCGCCGCGCCAGTCTCAAAAATGGCTTTATCTCTGGAGATTGGTCCCATGCACAAAGAGCCAGCAGGGAAAACTATGCCTTGTTCTCAAGCTCTTTGGGAACCGCTTGCGTAGCCCCACAGACCTGGGGGCTGCAGGCTTTCCTGCTGCCTTCAGCCTCAAAACCACCCTTTTCCACTTGGCGTCACGCCAGGCACAAAAATGCCCATCTGCCTGGAGATTGGTCCCACGCCCAAAGAGCCAGCAGGGAAAACTATGCCTTGTTCTAAAGCTCTTTGGGAACCGCTTGCGTAGCCCCACAGACCTGGGGGCTGCAGGCTTTCCTGCTGCCTTCAGCCTCAAAACCACCCTTTTCCACTTGGCGTCACGCCAGGCCCAAAAATGGCCATCTGTCTGGAGATTGGTCCCACGCCCAAAGAGCCAGCAGGGAAAACTATGCCTTGTTCTAAAGCTCTTTGGGAACCGCTTGCGTAGCCCCACAGACCTGGGGGCTGCAGGCTTTCCTGCTGCCTTCAGCCTCAAAACCACCCTTTCCCACTTGGCGCCGCGCCAGGCCCAAAAATGGCCATCATGCCTGGAGATTGGTCCCACGCTCAAAGAGCCAGCAGGGAAAACTATGCCTTGTTCTCAAGGTCTTTGGGAACCGCTTGCGTAGCCCCACACACCTGGGGGCTGCAGGCTTTCCTGCTGCCTTCAGCCTCAAAACCACCCTTTTCCACTTGGCGCCGCGCCAGACACAAAAATGGCCTTATCTGTGGAGATTGGTCCCATGCACAAAGAGCCAGCAGGGAAAACTATGCCTTGTTCTCAAGCTCTTTGGGAACCGCTTGCATAGCCCCACAGACCTGGGGGCTGCAGGCTTTCCTGCTGCCTTCAGCCTCAAAACCACCCTTTCCCACTTGGCGTCACGCCAGGCCCAAAAATGGCCATCTGTCTGGAGATATGTCCCACGCCCAAAGAGCCAGCAGGGAAAACTATGCCTTGTTCTATAACTCTTTGGGAACCGCTTGCATAGTCCCAAACACCTGGGGGCTGCAGGCTTTCCTGCTGCCTTCAGCCTCAAAACCACCCTTTCCCACTTGGCGTCACGCCAGGCCCAAAAATGGCCATCTGTCTGGAGATTGGTCCCACGCCCAAAGAGCCAGCAGGGAAAACTATGCCTTGTTCTCAAGCTCTTTGGGAACCGCTTGCTTAGCCCCACACACCTGGGGGCTGCAGGCTTTCCTGCTGCCTTCAGCCTCAAAACCACCCTTTCCCACTTGGCGCCTCCCTAGGCCCAAAAATGGCCATCTGTCTGGAGATTGGTCCCACGCCCAAAGAGCCAGCAGGGAAAACTATGCCTTGTTCTAAAGCTCTTTGGGAACCGCTTGCGTAGCCCCACAGACCTGGGGGCTAAAGGCTTTCCTGCTGCCTTCAGCCTCAAAACCACCCTTTCCCACTTGGCGCCGCGCCAGGCACAAAAATGGCCATCTGCCTGGAGATTGGTCCCACGCTCAAAGAGCCAGCAGGGAAAACAATGCCTTGTTCTAAAGCTCTTTGGGAACCGCTTGCGTAGCCCCACAGACCTGGGGGCTGCAGGCTTTCCTGCTGCCTTCAGCCTCAAAACCACCCTTTCCCACTTGGCGCCGCCCCAGGCACAAAAATGGCCATCTGTCTGTAGATTGGTCCCACGCCCAAAGAGCCAGCAGGGAAAACTATGCCTTGTTCTATAGCTCTTTGGGAACCGCTTGCGTAGCCCCACACACCTGGGGGCTGCAGGCTTTCCTGCTGCCTTCAGCCTCAAAACCACCCTTTCCCACTTGGCGCCGCGCTAGGCCCAAAAATGGCCATCTGTCTGGAGACTGGTCCCACGCCCAAAGAGCCAGCAGGGAAAACTATGCCTTGTTCTATAGCTCTTTCGGAACCGCTTGCGTAGCCCCACACACCTGGGGGCTGCAGGCTTTCCTGCTGCCTTCAGCCTCAAAACCACCCTTTCCCACTTGGCGCCGCGCCAGGCTCAAAAATGGCATTATCTCTGGAGATTGGTCCCATACACAAAGAGCCAGCAGGGAAAACTATGCCTTGTTCTCAAGCTCTTTGGGAACCGCTTGCGTAGCCCCACAGACCTGGGGGCTGCAGGCTTTCCTGCTGCCTTCAGCCTCAAAACCACCCTTTTCCACTTGGCGTCACGGCAGGCCCAAAAATGGCCATCTGCCTGGAGATTGGTCCCACGCCCAAAGAGCCAGCAGGGAAAACTATGCCTTGTTCTAAAGCTCTTTGGGAACCGCTTGCGTAGCCCCCCACACCTGGGGGCTGCAGGCTTTCCTGCTGCCTTCAGCCTCAAAACCACCCTTTCCCACTTGGCGTCACGCCAGGCCCAAAAATGGCCATCTGCCTGGAGATTGGTCCCACGCCCAAAGAGCCAGCAGGGAAAACTATGCCTTGTTCTATAGCTCTTTGGGAACCGCTTGCGTAGCCCCACAGACCTGGGGGCTGCAGGCTTTCCTGCTGCCTTCAGCCTCAAAACCACCCTTTCCCACTTGGCGCCTCCCTAGGCCCAAAAATGGCCATCTGTCTGGAGATTGGTCCCACGCCCAAAGAGCCAGCAGGGAAAACTATGCCTTGTTCTAAAGCTCTTTGGGAACCGCTTGCGTAGCCCCACAGACCTGGGGGCTGCAGGCTTTCCTGCTGCCTTCAGCCTCACACCACCCTTTCCCACTTGGCGCCGCGCCAGGCACAAAAATGGCCTTATCTCTGGAGATTGGTCCCACGCCCAAAGAGCCAGCAGGGAAAACTATGCCTTGTTCTAAAGCTCTTTGGGAACCGCTTGCGTAGCCCCACAGACCTGGGGGCTGCAGGCTTTCCTGCTGCCTTCAGCCTCAAAACCACCCTTTGCCACTTGGCGCCGCGCCAGGCCCAAAAATGGCCATCTGTCTGGAGATTGGTCCCACGCCCAAAGAGCCAGCAGGGAAAACTATGCCTTGTTCTCAAGCTCTTTGGGAACCGCTTGCGTAGCCCCACACACCTGGGGGCTGCAGGCTTTCCTGCTGCCTTCAGCCCCAAACCACTCTATCCCACTTGGTACCGCGCCAGGCCCAAAAATGGTCATCTGTCTGGAGATTGTTCCCACGCCCAAAGAGCCAGCAGGGAAAACTATGCCTTGTTCTAAAGCTCTTTGGGAACCGCTTGCGTAGCCCCACACACCTGGGGGCTGCAGGCTTTCCTGCTGCCTTCAGCCTCAAAACCACCCTTTCCCACTTGGCGTCACGCCAGGCCCAAAAATGGCCATCTGTCTGGAGATTGGTCCCACGCCCAAAGAGCCAGCAGGGAAAACTATGCCTTGTTCTAAAGCTCTTTGGGAACCGCTTGCGTAGCCCCACACACCTGGGGGCTGCAGGCTTTCCTGCTGCCTTCAGCCTCAAAACCACCCTTTCCCACTTGGCACCGCGCCAGGCCCAAAAATGGCCATCTCTCTGGAGATTGGTCCCACGCCCAAAGAGCCAGCAGGCAAAACTATGCCTTGTTCTAAAGCTCTTTGGGAACCGCTTGCTTAGCCCCACAGACCTGGGGGCTGCAGGCTTTCCTGCTGCCTTCAGCCTCAAAACCACCCTTTCCCACTTGGCGCCGCGCCAGGCCCAAAAATGGCCATCTGTCTGGAGACTGGTCCCACGCCCAAAGAGCCAGCAGGGAAAACTGTGCCTTGTTCTAAAGCTCTTTGGGAACCGCTTGAGTAGCCCCACACACCTGGGGGCTGCAGGCTTTCCTGCTGCCTTCAGCCTCAAAACCACCCTTTCCCACTTGGCGCCGCGCTAGGCCCAGAAATGGCCATCTGTCTGGAGATTGGTCCCACGCCCAAAGAGCCAGCAGGGAAAACTATGCCTTGTTCTATAGCTCTTTCGGAACCGCTTGCGTAGCCCCACACACCTGGGGGCTGCAGGCTTTCCTGCTGCCTTCAGCCTCAAAACCACCCTTTCCCACTTGGCGCCGCGCCAGGCTCAAAAATGGCCTTATCTCTGGAGATTGGTCCCATGCACAAAGAGCCAGCAGGGAAAACTATGCCTTGTTCTCAAGCTCTTTGGGAACCGCTTGCGTAGCCCCACAGACCTGGGGGCTGCAGGCTTTCCTGCTGCCTTCAGCCTCAAAACCACCCTTTTCCACTTGGCGTCACGCCAGGCACAAAAATGCCCATCTGCCTGGAGATTGGTCCCACGCCCAAAGAGCCAGCAGGGAAAACTATGCCTTGTTCTAAAGCTCTTTGGGAACCGCTTGCGTAGCCCCACACACCTGGGGGCTGCAGGCTTTCCTGCTGCCTTCAGCCTCAAAACCACCCTTTTCCACTTGGCGTCACGCCAGGCCCAAAAATGGCCATCTGTCTGGAGATTGGTCCCACGCCCAAAGAGCCAGCAGGGAAAACTATGCCTTGTTCTAAAGCTCTTTGGGAACCGCTTGCGTAGCCCCACAGACCTGGGGGCTGCAGGCTTTCCTGCTGCCTTCAGCCTCAAAACCACCCTTTCCCACTTGGCGCCGCGCCAGGCCCAAAAATGGCCATCATGCCTGGAGATTGGTCCCACGCTCAAAGAGCCAGCAGGGAAAACTATGCCTTGTTCTCAAGGTCTTTGGGAACCGCTTGCGTAGCCCCACACACCTGGGGGCTGCAGGCTTTCCTGCTGCCTTCAGCCTCAAAACCACCCTTTTCCACTTGGCGCCGCGCCAGACACAAAAATGGCCTTATCTGTGGAGATTGGTCCCATGCACAAAGAGCCAGCAGGGAAAACTATGCCTTGTTCTCAAGCTCTTTGGGAACCGCTTGCATAGCCCCACAGACCTGGGGGCTGCAGGCTTTCCTGCTGCCTTCAGCCTCAAAACCACCCTTTCCCACTTGGCGTCACGCCAGGCCCAAAAATGGCCATCTGTCTGGAGATATGTCCCACGCCCAAAGAGCCAGCAGGGAAAACTATGCCTTGTTCTATAACTCTTTGGGAACCGCTTGCATAGTCCCAAACACCTGGGGGCTGCAGGCTTTCCTGCTGCCTTCAGCCTCAAAACCACCCTTTCCCACTTGGCGTCACGCCAGGCCCAAAAATGGCCATCTGTCTGGAGATTGGTCCCACGCCCAAAGAGCCAGCAGGGAAAACTATGCCTTGTTCTCAAGCTCTTTGGGAACCGCTTGCTTAGCCCCACACACCTGGGGGCTGCAGGCTTTCCTGCTGCCTTCAGCCTCAAAACCACCCTTTCCCACTTGGCGCCTCCCTAGGCCCAAAAATGGCCATCTGTCTGGAGATTGGTCCCACGCCCAAAGAGCCAGCAGGGAAAACTATGCCTTGTTCTAAAGCTCTTTGGGAACCGCTTGCGTAGCCCCACAGACCTGGGGGCTAAAGGCTTTCCTGCTGCCTTCAGCCTCAAAACCACCCTTTCCCACTTGGCGCCGCGCCAGGCACAAAAATGGCCATCTGCCTGGAGATTGGTCCCACGCTCAAAGAGCCAGCAGGGAAAACAATGCCTTGTTCTAAAGCTCTTTGGGAACCGCTTGCGTAGCCCCACAGACCTGGGGGCTGCAGGCTTTCCTGCTGCCTTCAGCCTCAAAACCACCCTTTCCCACTTGGCGCCGCCCCAGGCACAAAAATGGCCATCTGTCTGTAGATTGGTCCCACGCCCAAAGAGCCAGCAGGGAAAACTATGCCTTGTTCTATAGCTCTTTGGGAACCGCTTGCGTAGCCCCACACACCTGGGGGCTGCAGGCTTTCCTGCTGCCTTCAGCCTCAAAACCACCCTTTCCCACTTGGCGCCGCGCTAGGCCCAAAAATGGCCATCTGTCTGGAGATTGGTCCCACGCCCAAAGAGCCAGCAGGGAAAACTATGCCTTGTTCTATAGCTCTTTCGGAACCGCTTGCGTAGCCCCACAGACCTGGGGGCTGCAGGCTTTCCTGCTGCCTTCAGCCTCAAAACCACCCTTTCCCACTTGGCGCCGCGCCAGGCTCAAAAATGGCATTATCTCTGGAGATTGGTCCCATACACAAAGAGCCAGCAGGGAAAACTATGCCTTGTTCTCAAGCTCTTTGGGAACCGCTTCCGTAGCCCCACAGACCTGGGGGCTGCAGGCTTTCCTGCTGCCTTCAGCCTCAAAACCACCCTTTTCCACTTGGCGTCACGGCAGGCCCAAAAATGGCCATCTGCCTGGAGATTGGTCCCACGCCCAAAGAGCCAGCAGGGAAAACTATGCCTTGTTCTAAAGCTCTTTGGGAACCGCTTGCGTAGCCCCCCACACCTGGGGGCTGCAGGCTTTCCTGCTGCCTTCAGCCTCAAAACCACCCTTTCCCACTTGGCGTCACGCCAGGCCCAAAAATGGCCATCTGCCTGGAGATTGGTCCCACGCCCAAAGAGCCAGCAGGGAAAACTATGCCTTGTTCTATAGCTCTTTGGGAACCGCTTGCGTAGCCCCACAGACCTGGGGGCTGCAGGCTTTCCTGCTGCCTTCAGCCTCAAAACCACCCTTTCCCACTTGGCGCCTCCCTAGGCCCAAAAATGGCCATCTGTCTGGAGATTGGTCCCACGCCCAAAGAGCCAGCAGGGAAAACTATGCCTTGTTCTAAAGCTCTTTCGGAACCGCTTGCGTAGCCCCACAGACCTGGGGGCTAAAGGCTTTCCTGCTGCCTTCAGCCTCACACCACCCTTTCCCACTTGGCGCCGCGCCAGGCACAAAAATGGCCTTATCTCTGGAGATTGGTCCCACGCCCAAAGAGCCAGCAGGGAAAACTATGCCTTGTTCTAAAGCTCTTTGGGAACCGCTTGCGTAGCCCCACAGACCTGGGGGCTGCAGGCTTTCCTGCTGCCTTCAGCCTCAAAACCACCCTTTCCCACTTGGCGCCGCGCCAGGCCCAAAAATGGCCATCTGCCTGGAGATTGGTCCCACGCTCAAAGAGCCAGCAGGGAAAACAATGCCTTGTTCTAAAGCTCTTTTGGAACCGCTTGCGTAGCCCCACAGACCTGGGGGCTGCAGGCTTTCCTGCTGCCTTCAGCCTCAAAACCACCCTTTCCCACTTGGCGTCACGCCAGGCACAACAATGGCCATCTGTCTGGAGATTGGTCCCACGCCCAAAGAGCCAGCAGGGAAAACTATGCCTTGTTCTATAGCTCTTTGGGAACCGCTTGCGTAGCCCCACAGACCTGGGGGCTGCAGGCTTTCCTGCTGCCTTCAGCCTCAAAACCACCCTTTCCCACGTGGCGCCGCGCCAGGCCCAAAAATGGCCATCTGCCTGGAGATTGGTCCCACGTCCAAAGAGCCAGCAGGGAAAATTATGCCTTGTTCTAAAGCTCTTTGGGAACCGCTTGCGTAGCCCCACACACCTGGGGGCTGCAGGCTTTCCTGCTGCCTTCAGCCTCAAAACCACCCTTTGCCACTTGGCGCCGCGCCAGGCCCAAAAATGGCCATCTGTCTGGAGATTGGTCCCACGCCCAAAGAGCCAGCAGGGAAAACTATGCCTTGTTCTCAAGCTCTTTGGGAACCGCTTGCGTAGCCCCACAGACCTGGGGGCTGCAGGCTTTCCTGCTGCCTTCAGCCCCAAACCACTCTATCCCACTTGGTACCGCGCCAGGCCCAAAAATGGTAATCTGTCTGGAGATTGTTCCCACGCCCAAAGAGCCAGCAGGGAAAACTATGCCTTGTTCTAAAGCTCTTTGGGAACCGCTTGCGTAGCCCCACACACCTGGGGGCTGCAGGCTTTCCTGCTGCCTTCAGCCTCAAAACCACCCTTTCCCACTTGGCGTCACGCCAGGCCCAAAAATGGCCATCTGTCTGGAGATTGGTCCCACGCCCAAAGAGCCAGCAGGGAAAACTATGCCTTGTTCTAAAGCTCTTTGGGAACCGCTTGCGTAGCCCCACACACCTGGGGGCTGCAGGCTTTCCTGCTGCCTTCAGCCTCAAAACCACCCTATCCCACTTGGCGCCGCGCCAGGCCCAAAAATGGCCATCTCTCTGGAGATTGGTCCCACGCCCAAAGAGCCAGCAGGCAAAACTATGCCTTGTTCTAAAGCTCTTTGGGAACCGCTTGCTTAGCCCCACAGACCTGGGGGCTGCAGGCTTTCCTGCTGCCTTCAGCCTCAAAACCACCCTTTCCCACTTGGCGCCGCGCCAGGCCCAAAAATGGCCATCTGTCTGGAGACTGGTCCCACGCCCAAAGAGCCAGCAGGGAAAACTGTGCCTTGTTCTAAAGCTCTTTGGGAACCGCTTGCGTAGCCCCACACACCTGGGGGCTGCAGGCTTTCCTGCTGCCTTCAGCCTCAAAACCACCCTTTCCCACTTGGCGTCACGCCAGGCCCAAAAATGGCCATCTGTCTGGAGATTGGTCCCACGCCCAAAGAGCCAGCAGGGAAAACTGTGCCTTGTTCTAAAGCTCTTTGGGAACCGCTTGCGTAGCCCCACACACCTGGGGGCTGCAGGCTTTCCTGCTGCCTTCAGCCTCAAAACCACCCTTTCCCACTTGGCGTCACGCCAGGCCCAAAAATGGCCATCTGTCTGGAGATTGGTCCCACGCCCAAAGAGCCAGCAGGGAAAACTATGCCTTGTTCTAAAGCTCTTTGGGAACCGCTTGCTTAGCCCCACAGACCTGGGGGCTGCAGGCTTTCCTGCTGACTTCAGCCTCAAAACCACCCTTTCCCACTTGGCGCCGCGCCAGGCCCAAAAATGGCCATCTGTCTGGAGATTGGTCCCACGCCCAAAGAGCCAGCAGGGAAAACTATGCCTTGTTCTAAAGCTCTTTGGGAACCGCTTGCGTAGCCCCACAGACCTGGGGGCTGCAGGCTTTCCTGCTGCCTTCAGCCTCAAAACCACCCTTTCCCACTTGGCGCCGTGCCAGGCCCAAAAATGGCCATCTGTCTGGAGATTGGTCCCACGCCCAAAGAGCCAGCAGGGAAAACTATGCCTTGTTCTCAAGCTCTTTGGGAACCGCTTGCTTAGCCCCAAACACCTGGGGGCTGCAGGCTTTCCTGCTGCCTTCAGCCTCAAAACCACCCTTTCCCACTTGCCACCGCGCTAGGAACAAAAATGGCCATACCTCTGGAGATTGGTCCCACGCCCAAAGAGCCAGCAGGGAAAACTATGCCTTGTTCTAAAGCTCTTTGGGAACCGCTTGCGTAGCCCCACAGACCTGGGGGCTGCAGGCTTTCCTGCTGCCTTCAGCCTCAAAACCACCCTTTCCCACTTGGCGTCACGCCAGGCACAAAAATGGCCATCTGTCTGGATATTGGTCCCACGCCCAAAGAGCCAGCAGGGAAAACTATGCCTTGTTCTATAGCTCTTTGGGAACCGCTTGCGTAGCCCCACAGACCTGTTGGCTGCAGGCTTTCCTGCTGCCTTCAGCCTCAAAACCACCCTTTCCCACTTGGTGCCTCGCTAGGCCCAAAAATGGCCATCTGTCTGGAGATTGGTCCCATGCCCAAAGAGCCAGCAGGGAAAACTGTCCCTTGTTCTCAAGCTCTTTCGGAACCGCTTCCGTAGCCCCACACACTTGGGGGCTGCAGGCTTTCCTGCTGCCTTCAGCCTCACACCACCCTTTCCCACTTGGCGCCGCGCCAGGCACAAAAATGGCCTTATATCTGGAGATTGGTCCCATGCACAAAGAGCCAGCAGGGAAAAATATGCCTTGTTCTCAAGCTCTTTGGGAACCGCTTGCGTAGCCCCACACACCTGGGGGCTGCAGGCTTTCCTGCTGCCTTCAGCCTCAAAACCACCCTTTCCCACTTGGCGCCGCCCCAGGCACAACAATGGCCATCTGTCTGGAGATTGGTCCCACGCCCAAAGAGCCAGCAGGGAAAACTATGCCTTGTTCTAAAGCTCTTTCGGAACCGCTTGCATAGCCCCACAGACCTGGGGGCTGCAGGCTTTCCTGCTGCCTTCAGCCTCAAAACCACCCTTTCCCACTTGGCGCCGCGCCAGGCACAAAAATGGCCATCTGTCTGGAGATTGGTCCCACGCCCAAAGAGCCAGCAGGGAAAACTATGCCTTGTTCTAAAGCTCTTTGGGAACCGCTTGCGTAGCCCCACAGACCTGGGGGCTGCAGGCTTTCCTGCTGACTTCAGCCTCAAAACCACCCTTTCCCACTTGGCGCCGCGCCAGGCCGAAAAATGGCCATTTGTCTGGAGATTGGTCCCACGCCCAAAGAGCCAGCAGGGAAAACTATGCCTTGTTCTAAAGCTCTTTGGGAATAGCTTGCATAGCCCCACAGACCTGGGGGCTGCAGGCTTTCCTGCTGCCTTCAGCCTCAAAACCACCCTTTCCCACTTGGCGTCACGCCAGGCCCAAAAATGGCCATCTGTCTGGAGATTGGTCCCACGCCCAAAGAGCCAGCAGGGAAAACTATGCCTTGTTCTAAAGCTCTTTGGGAACCGCTTGCGTAGCCCCACAGACCTGGGGGCTGCAGGCTTTCCTGCTGCCTTCAGCCTCAAAACCACCCTTTCCCACTTGGCGCCTCGCTAGGCCCAAAAATGGCCATCTGTCTGGAGATTGGTCCCATGCCCAAAGAGCCAGCAGGGAAAACTATGCCTTGTTCTAAAGCTCTTTCGGAACCGCTTCCGTAGCCCCACACACTTGGGGGCTGCAGGCTTTCCTGCTGCCTTCAGCCTCACACCACCCTTTCCCACTTGGTGCCGCGCCAGGCACAAAAATGGCCATCTGCCTGGAGATTGGTCCCACGCCCAAAGAGCCAGCAGGGAAAACTATGCCTTGTTCTAAAGCTCTTTGGGAACCGCTTGCGTATCCCCACACACCTGGGGGCTTCAGGCTTTCCTGCTGCCTTCAGCCTCAAAACCACCCTTTCCCACTTGGCGCCTCGCTAGGCCCAAAAATGGCCATCTGTCTGGAGATTGGTCCCATGCCCAAAGAGCCAGCAGGGAAAACTATGCCTTGTTCTAAAGCTCTTTCGGAACCGCTTCCGTAGCCCCACACACTTGGGGGCTGCACGCTTTCCTGCTGCCTTCAGCCTCACACCACCCTTTCCCACTTGGTGCCGCGCCAGGCCCAAAAATGGCCATCTGTCTGGAGATTGGTCCCACGCCCAAAGAGCCAGCAGGGAAAACTATGCCTTGTTCTAAAGCTCTTTGGGAACCGCTTGCGTAGCCCCACACACCTGGGGGCTTCAGGCTTTCCTGGCTGCCTTTAGCCTCAAAACCACCCTTTCCCACTTGGCGCCGCGCCAGGCACAACAATGGCCATCTGTCTGGAGATTGGTCCCACGCCCAAAGAGCCAGCAGGGAAAACTATGCCTTGTTCTAAAGCTCTTTCGGAACCGCTTGCGTAGCCCCACAGACCTGGGGGCTGCAGGCTTTCCTGCTGCCTTCAGCCTCAAAACCACCCTTTCCCACTTGGCGCCGCGCCAGGCACAAAAATGGCCATCTGTCTGGAGATTGTTCACACGCCCAAAGAGCCAGGAGGGAAAACTATGCCTTGTTCTCAAGCTCTATGGGAACCGCTTGCGTAGCCCCACACCCTGGGGGCTGCAGGCTTTCCTGCTGCCTTCAGCCTCAAAACCACCCTTTCCTACTTGGCGCCGCGGCAGGCACAACAATGGCCATCTGTCTGGAGATTGGTCCCATGCCCAAAGAGCCAGCAGGGAAAACTATGCCTTGTTCTAAAGCTCTTTGGAAACCACTTGCGTAGCCCCACACACCTGGGGGCTGCAGGTTTTCCTGCTGCCTTCAGGCTCAAAAAAATCCTTTCCCACGTGGCGCCGCGCCAGGCCCAAAAATGGCCATCTGTCTGGAGATTGGTCCCACGCCAAAAGAGCCTGCAGGGAAAAATATGCCTTGTTCTAAAGCTCTTTGGGAACCGCTTGCGTAGCCCCACAGACCTGGGGGCTGCAGGCTTTCCTGCTGCCTTCAGCCTCAAAACCACCCTTTCCCACTTGGCGTCACGCCAGGCACAAAAATGGCCATCCGTGTGGAGATTGGTCCCACGCCCAAAGAGCCAGCAGGGAAAACTATGCCTTGTTCTAAAGCTCTTTCGGAACCGCTTGCATAGCCCCACAGACCTGGGGGCTGCAGGCTTTCCTGCTGACTTCAGCCTCAAAACCACCCTTTCCCACTTGGCGTCACGCCAGGCACAAAACTGGCCATCTGTCTGGAGATTGGTCCCACGCCCAAAGAGCCAGCAGGGAAAACTATGCCTTGTTCTAAAGCTCTTTGGGAACCGCTTGCGTAGCCCCACACACCTGGGGGCTGCAGGCTTTCCTGCTGCCTTCAGCCTCAAAACCACCCTTTCCCACTTGGCGCCTCGCTAGGCCCAAAAATGGCCATCTGTCTGGAGATTGGTCCCATGCCCAAAGAGCCAGCAGGGAAAACTATGCCTTGTTCTAAAGCTCTTTCGGAACCGCTTCCGTAGCCCCACACACTTGGGGGCTGCAGGCTTTCCTGCTGCCTTCAGCCTCACACCACCCTTTCCCACTTGGTGCCGCGCCAGGCACAAAAATGGCCATCTGCCTGGAGATTGGTCCCACGCCCAAAGAGCCAGCAGGGAAAACTATGCCTTGTTCTAAAGCTCTTTGGGAACCGCTTGCGTAGCCCCACACACCTGGGGGCTTCAGGCTTTCCTGCTGCCTTCAGCCTCAAAACCACCCTTTCCCACTTGGCGCCTCGCTAGGCCCAAAAATGGCCATCTGTCTGGAGATTGGTCCCATGCCCAAAGAGCCAGCAGGGAAAACTATGCCTTGTTCTAAAGCTCTTTCGGAACCGCTTCCGTAGCCCCACACACTTGGGGGCTGCAGGCTTTCCTGCTGCCTTCAGCCTCACACCACCCTTTCCCACTTGGTGCCGCGCCAGGCCCAAAAATGGCCATCTGTCTGGAGATTGGTCCCACGCCCAAAGAGCCAGCAGGGAAAACTATGCCTTGTTCTAAAGCTCTTTGGGAACCGCTTGCGTAGCCCCACACACCTGGGGGCTGCAGGCTTTCCTGGCTGCCTTTAGCCTCAAAACCACCCTTTCCCACTTGGCGCCGCGCCAGGCACAACAATGGCCATCTGTCTGGAGATTGGTCCCACGCCCAAAGAGCCAGCAGGGAAAACTATGCCTTGTTCTAAAGCTCTTTCGGAACCGCTTGCGTAGCCCCACAGACCTGGGGGCTGCAGGCTTTCCTGCTGCCTTCAGCCTCAAAACCACCCTTTCCCACTTGGCGCCGCGCCAGGCACAAAAATGGCCATCTGTCTGGAGATTGTTCACACGCCCAAAGAGCCAGGAGGGAAAACTATGCCTTGTTCTCAAGCTCTATGGGAACCGCTTGCGTAGCCCCACAGACCTGGGGGCTGCAGGCTTTCCTGCTGCCTTCAGCCTCAAAACCACCCTTTCCTACTTGGCGCCGCGGCAGGCACAACAATGGCCATCTGTCTGGAGATTGGTCCCATGCCCAAAGAGCCAGCAGGGAAAACTATGCCTTGTTCTAAAGCTCTTTGGAAACCACTTGCGTAGCCCCACACACCTGGGGGCTGCAGGTTTTCCTGCTGCCTTCAGGCTCAAAAAAATCCTTTCCCACTTGGCGCCGCGCCAGGCCCAAAAATGGCCATCTGTCTGGAGATTGGTCCCACGCCAAAAGAGCCTGCAGGGAAAACTATGCCTTGTTCTAAAGCTCTTTGGGAACCGCTTGCGTAGCCCCACACACCTGGGGGCTGCAGGCTTTCCTGCTGCCTTCAGCCTCAAAACCACCCTTTCCCACTTGGCGCCGACCCAGGCCCAAAAATGGCCATCTGTCTGGAGATTGGTCCCACGCCCAAAGAGCCAGCAGGGAAAACTATGCCTTGTTCTAAAGCTCTTTGGGAACCGCTTGCGTAGCCCCACACACTTGGGGGCTGCAGGCTTTCCTGCTGCCTTCAGCCTCACACCACCCTTTCCCACTTGGCGCCGCGCCAGGCACAAAAATGGCCTTATCTCTGGAGATTGGTCCCATGCACAAAGAGCCAGCAGGGAAAAGTATGCCTTGTTCTAAAGCTCTTTGGGAACCGCTTGCGTAGCCCCACACACCTGGGGGCTGCAGGCTTTCCTGCTGCCTTCAGCCTCAAAACCACCCTTTCCCACTTGGCGCCGTGCCAGGCCGAAAAATGGCCATTTGTCTGGAGATTGGTCCCACGCCCAAAGAGCCAGCAGGGAAAATTATGCCTTGTTCTAAAGCTCTTTGGGAATAGCTTGCGTAGCCCCACACACCTGGGGGCTGCAGGCTTTCCTGCTGCCTTCAGCCTCAAAACCACCCTTTCCACTTGGCGTCACGCCAGGCCCAAAAATGGCCATCTGTCTGGAGATTGGTCCCACGCCCAAAGAGCCAGCAGGGAAAACTATGCCTTGTTCTAAAGCTCTTTGGGAACCGCTTGCGTAGCCCCACACACCTGGGGGCTGCAGGCTTTCCTGCTGCCTTCAGCCTCAAAACCACCCTTTCCCACTTGGCGTCACGCCAGGCACAAAAATGGCCATCTGTCTGGAGATTGGTCCCACGCCCAAAGAGCCAGCAGGGAAAACTATGCCTTGTTCTAAAGCTCTTTGGGAACCGCTTGCGTAGCCCCACACACCTGGGGGCTGCAGGCTTTCCTGCTGCCTTCAGCCTCAAAACCACCCTTTCCCACTTGGCGCCTCGCTAGGCCCAAAAATGGCCATCTGTCTGGAGATTGGTCCCATGCCCAAAGAGCCAGCAGGGAAAACTATGCCTTGTTCTAAAGCTCTTTCGGAACCGCTTCCGTAGCCCCACACACTTGGGGGCTGCAGGCTTTCCTGCTGCCTTCAGCCTCACACCACCCTTTCCCACTTGGTGCCGCGCCAGGCACAAAAATGGCCATCTGCCTGGAGATTGGTCCCACGCCCAAAGAGCCAGCAGGGAAAACTATGCCTTGTTCTAAAGCTCTTTGGGAACCGCTTGCGTAGCCCCACAGACCTGGGGGCTGCAGGCTTTCCTGCTGCCTTCAGCCTCAAAACCACCCTTTCCCACTTGGCGTCACGCCAGGCACAACAATGGCCATCTGTCTGGAGATTGGTCCCACGCCCAAAGAGCCAGCAGGGAAAACTATGCCTTGTTCTATAGCTCTTTGGGAACCGCTTGCGTAGTCCCACAGACCTGGGGGCTGCAGGCTTTCCTGCTGCCTTCAGCCTCAAAACCACCCTTTCCCACGTGGCGCCGCGCCAGGCCCAAAAATGGCCATCTGCCTGGAGATTGGTCCCACGTCCAAAGAGCCAGCAGGGAAAATTATGCCTTGTTCTAAAGCTCTTTGGGAACCGCTTGCGTAGCCCCACACACCTGGGGGCTGCAGGCTTTCCTGCTGCCTTCAGCCTCAAAACCACCCTTTGCCACTTGGCGCCGCGCCAGGCCCAAAAATGGCCATCTGTCTGGAGATTGGTCCCACGCCCAAAGAGCCAGCAGGGAAAACTATGCCTTGTTCTCAAGCTCTTTGGGAACCGCTTGCGTAGCCCCACAGACCTGGGGGCTGCAGGCTTTCCTGCTGCCTTCAGCCCCAAACCACTCTATCCCACTTGGTACCGCGCCAGGCCCAAAAATGGTCATCTGTCTGGAGATTGTTCCCACGCCCAAAGAGCCAGCAGGGAAAACTATGCCTTGTTCTAAAGCTCTTTGGGAACCGCTTGCGTAGCCCCACACACCTGGGGGCTGCAGGCTTTCCTGCTGCCTTCAGCCTCAAAACCACCCTTTCCCACTTGGCGTCACGCCAGGCCCAAAAATGGCCATCTGTCTGGAGATTGGTCCCACGCCCAAAGAGCCAGCAGGGAAAACTATGCCTTGTTCTAAAGCTCTTTGGGAACCGCTTGCGTAGCCCCACACACCTGGGGGCTGCAGGCTTTCCTGCTGCCTTCAGCCTCAAAACCACCCTATCCCACTTGGCACCGCGCCAGGCCCAAAAATGGCCATCTCTCTGGAGATTGGTCCCACGCCCAAAGAGCCAGCAGGCAAAACTATACCTTGTTCTAAAGCTCTTTGGGAACCGCTTGCTTAGCCCCACAGACCTGGGGGCTGCAGGCTTTCCTGCTGCCTTCAGCCTCAAAACCACCCTTTCCCACTTGGCGCCGCGCCAGGCCCAAAAATGGCCATCTGTCTGGAGACTGGTCCCACGCCCAAAGAGCCAGCAGGGAAAACTGTGCCTTGTTCTAAAGCTCTTTGGGAACCGCTTGCGTAGCCCCACACACCTGGGGGCTGCAGGCTTTCCTGCTGCCTTCAGCCTCAAAACCACCCTTTCCCACTTGGCGTCACGCCAGGCCCAAAAATGGCCATCTGTCTGGAGATTGGTCCCACGCCCAAAGAGCCAGCAGGGAAAACTGTGCCTTGTTCTAAAGCTCTTTGGGAACCGCTTGCGTAGCCCCACACACCTGGGGGCTGCAGGCTTTCCTGCTGCCTTCAGCCTCAAAACCACCCTTTCCCACTTGGCGTCACGCCAGGCCCAAAAATGGCCATCTGTCTGGAGATTGGTCCCACGCCCAAAGAGCCAGCAGGGAAAACTATGCCTTGTTCTAAAGCTCTTTGGGAACCGCTTGCTTAGCCCCACAGACCTGGGGGCTGCAGGCTTTCCTGCTGCCTTCAGCCTCAAAACCACCCTTTCCCACTTGGCGCCGCGCCAGGCCCAAAAATGGCCATCTGTCTGGAGATTGGTCCCACGCCCAAAGAGCCAGCAGGGAAAACTATGCCTTGTTCTAAAGCTCTTTGGGAACCGCTTGCGTAGCCCCACAGACCTGGGGGCTGCAGGCTTTCCTGCTGCCTTCAGCCTCAAAACCACCCTTTCCCACTTGGCGCCGTGCCAGGCCCAAAAATGGCCATCTGTCTGGAGATTGGTCCCACGCCCAAAGAGCCAGCAGGGAAAACTATGCCTTGTTCTCAAGCTCTTTGGGAACCGCTTGCTTAGCCCCAAACACCTGGGGGCTGCAGGCTTTCCTGCTGCCTTCAGCCTCAAAACCACCCTTTCCCACTTGCCACCGCGCTAGGAACAAAAATGGCCATACCTCTGGAGATTGGTCCCACGCCCAAAGAGCCAGCAGGGAAAACTATGCCTTGTTCTAAAGCTCTTTGGGAACCGCTTGCGTAGCCCCACAGACCTGGGGGCTGCAGGCTTTCCTGCTGCCTTCAGCCTCAAAACCACCCTTTCCCACTTGGCGCCGCCCCAGGCACAACAATGGCCATCTGTCTGGAGATTGGTCCCACGCCCAAAGAGCCAGCAGGGAAAACTATGCCTTGTTCTAAAGCTCTTTCGGAACCGCTTGCATAGCCCCACAGACCTGGGGGCTGCAGGCTTTCCTGCTGCCTTCAGCCTCAAAACCACCCTTTCCCACTTGGCGCCGCGCCAGGCACAAAAATGGCCATCTGTCTGGAGATTGGTCCCACGCCCAAAGAGCCAGCAGGGAAAACTATGCCTTGTTCTAAAGCTCTTTGGGAACCGCTTGCGTAGCCCCACAGACCTGGGGGCTGCAGGCTTTCCTGCTGACTTCAGCCTCAAAACCACCCTTTCCCACTTGGCGCCGCGCCAGGCCGAAAAATGGCCATTTGTCTGGAGATTGGTCCCACGCCCAAAGAGCCAGCAGGGAAAACTATGCCTTGTTCTAAAGCTCTTTGGGAATAGCTTGCATAGCCCCACAGACCTGGGGGCTGCAGGCTTTCCTGCTGCCTTCAGCCTCAAAACCACCCTTTCCCACTTGGCGTCACGCCAGGCCCAAAAATGGCCATCTGTCTGGAGATTGGTCCCACGCCCAAAGAGCCAGCAGGGAAAACTATGCCTTGTTCTAAAGCTCTTTGGGAACCGCTTGCGTAGCCCCACACACCTGGGGGCTGCAGGCTTTCCTGCTGCCTTCAGCCTCAAAACCACCCTTTCCCACTTGGCGCCTCGCTAGGCCCAAAAATGGCCATCTGTCTGGAGATTGGTCCCATGCCCAAAGAGCCAGCAGGGAAAACTATGCCTTGTTCTAAAGCTCTTTCGGAACCGCTTCCGTAGCCCCACACACTTGGGGGCTGCAGGCTTTCCTGCTGCCTTCAGCCTCACACCACCCTTTCCCACTTGGTGCCGCGCCAGGCACAAAAATGGCCATCTGCCTGGAGATTGGTCCCACGCCCAAAGAGCCAGCAGGGAAAACTATGCCTTGTTCTAAAGCTCTTTGGGAACCGCTTGCGTATCCCCACACACCTGGGGGCTTCAGGCTTTCCTGCTGCCTTCAGCCTCAAAACCACCCTTTCCCACTTGGCGCCTCGCTAGGCCCAAAAATGGCCATCTGTCTGGAGATTGGTCCCATGCCCAAAGAGCCAGCAGGGAAAACTATGCCTTGTTCTAAAGCTCTTTCGGAACCGCTTCCGTAGCCCCACACACTTGGGGGCTGCACGCTTTCCTGCTGCCTTCAGCCTCACACCACCCTTTCCCACTTGGTGCCGCGCCAGGCCCAAAAATGGCCATCTGTCTGGAGATTGGTCCCACGCCCAAAGAGCCAGCAGGGAAAACTATGCCTTGTTCTAAAGCTCTTTGGGAACCGCTTGCGTAGCCCCACACACCTGGGGGCTTCAGGCTTTCCTGGCTGCCTTTAGCCTCAAAACCACCCTTTCCCACTTGGCGCCGCGCCAGGCACAACAATGGCCATCTGTCTGGAGATTGGTCCCACGCCCAAAGAGCCAGCAGGGAAAACTATGCCTTGTTCTAAAGCTCTTTCGGAACCGCTTGCGTAGCCCCACAGACCTGGGGGCTGCAGGCTTTCCTGCTGCCTTCAGCCTCAAAACCACCCTTTCCCACTTGGCGCCGCGCCAGGCACAAAAATGGCCATCTGTCTGGAGATTGTTCACACGCCCAAAGAGCCAGGAGGGAAAACTATGCCTTGTTCTCAAGCTCTATGGGAACCGCTTGCGTAGCCCCACAACCTGGGGGCTGCAGGCTTTCCTGCTGCCTTCAGCCTCAAAACCACCCTTTCCTACTTGGCGCCGCGGCAGGCACAACAATGGCCATCTGTCTGGAGATTGGTCCCATGCCCAAAGAGCCAGCAGGGAAAACTATGCCTTGTTCTAAAGCTCTTTGGAAACCACTTGCGTAGCCCCACACACCTGGGGGCTGCAGGTTTTCCTGCTGCCTTCAGGCTCAAAAAAATCCTTTCCCACGTGGCGCCGCGCCAGGCCCAAAAATGGCCATCTGTCTGGAGATTGGTCCCACGCCAAAAGAGCCTGCAGGGAAAAATATGCCTTGTTCTAAAGCTCTTTGGGAACCGCTTGCGTAGCCCCACAGACCTGGGGGCTGCAGGCTTTCCTGCTGCCTTCAGCCTCAAAACCACCCTTTCCCACTTGGCGTCACGCCAGGCACAAAAATGGCCATCCGTGTGGAGATTGGTCCCACGCCCAAAGAGCCAGCAGGGAAAACTATGCCTTGTTCTAAAGCTCTTTCGGAACCGCTTGCATAGCCCCACAGACCTGGGGGCTGCAGGCTTTCCTGCTGACTTCAGCCTCAAAACCACCCTTTCCCACTTGGCGTCACGCCAGGCACAAAACTGGCCATCTGTCTGGAGATTGGTCCCACGCCCAAAGAGCCAGCAGGGAAAACTATGCCTTGTTCTAAAGCTCTTTGGGAACCGCTTGCGTAGCCCCACACACCTGGGGGCTGCAGGCTTTCCTGCTGCCTTCAGCCTCAAAACCACCCTTTCCCACTTGGCGCCTCGCTAGGCCCAAAAATGGCCATCTGTCTGGAGATTGGTCCCATGCCCAAAGAGCCAGCAGGGAAAACTATGCCTTGTTCTAAAGCTCTTTCGGAACCGCTTCCGTAGCCCCACACACTTGGGGGCTGCAGGCTTTCCTGCTGCCTTCAGCCTCACACCACCCTTTCCCACTTGGTGCCGCGCCAGGCACAAAAATGGCCATCTGCCTGGAGATTGGTCCCACGCCCAAAGAGCCAGCAGGGAAAACTATGCCTTGTTCTAAAGCTCTTTGGGAACCGCTTGCGTAGCCCCACACACCTGGGGGCTTCAGGCTTTCCTGCTGCCTTCAGCCTCAAAACCACCCTTTCCCACTTGGCGCCTCGCTAGGCCCAAAAATGGCCATCTGTCTGGAGATTGGTCCCATGCCCAAAGAGCCAGCAGGGAAAACTATGCCTTGTTCTAAAGCTCTTTCGGAACCGCTTCCGTAGCCCCACACACTTGGGGGCTGCAGGCTTTCCTGCTGCCTTCAGCCTCACACCACCCTTTCCCACTTGGTGCCGCGCCAGGCCCAAAAATGGCCATCTGTCTGGAGATTGGTCCCACGCCCAAAGAGCCAGCAGGGAAAACTATGCCTTGTTCTAAAGCTCTTTGGGAACCGCTTGCGTAGCCCCACACACCTGGGGGCTGCAGGCTTTCCTGGCTGCCTTTAGCCTCAAAACCACCCTTTCCCACTTGGCGCCGCGCCAGGCACAACAATGGCCATCTGTCTGGAGATTGGTCCCACGCCCAAAGAGCCAGCAGGGAAAACTATGCCTTGTTCTAAAGCTCTTTCGGAACCGCTTGCGTAGCCCCACAGACCTGGGGGCTGCAGGCTTTCCTGCTGCCTTCAGCCTCAAAACCACCCTTTCCCACTTGGCGCCGCGCCAGGCACAAAAATGGCCATCTGTCTGGAGATTGTTCACACGCCCAAAGAGCCAGCAGGGAAAACTATGCCTTGTTCTAAAGCTCTTTGGGAACCGCTTGCGTAGCCCCACACACTTGGGGGCTGCAGGCTTTCCTGCTGCCTTCAGCCTCACACCACCCTTTCCCACTTGGCGCCGCGCCAGGCACAAAAATGGCCTTATCTCTGGAGATTGGTCCCATGCACAAAGAGCCAGCAGGGAAAAGTATGCCTTGTTCTAAAGCTCTTTGGGAACCGCTTGCGTAGCCCCACACACCTGGGGGCTGCAGGCTTTCCTGCTGCCTTCAGCCTCATAACCACCCTTTCCCACTTGGCGTCACGCCAGGCCGAAAAATGGCCATTTGTCTGGAGATTGGTCCCACGCCCAAAGAGCCAGCAGGGAAAATTATGCCTTGTTCTAAAGCTCTTTGGGAATAGCTTGCGTAGCCCCACACACCTGGGGGCTGCAGGCTTTCCTGCTGCCTTCAGCCTCAAAACCACCCTTTCCACTTGGCGTCACGCCAGGCCCAAAAATGGCCATCTGTCTGGAGATTGGTCCCACGCCCAAAGAGCCAGCAGGGAAAACTATGCCTTGTTCTAAAGCTCTTTGGGAACCGCTTGCGTAGCCCCACACACCTGGGGGCTGCAGGCTTTCCTGCTGCCTTCAGCCTCAAAACCACCCTTTCCCACTTGGCGTCACGCCAGGCACAAAAATGGCCATATGTCTGGAGATTGGTCCCACGCCCAAAGAGCCAGCAGGGAAAACTATGCCTTGTTCTCAAGCTCTTTGGGAACCGCTTGCTTAGCCCCACACACCTGGGGGCTGCAGGCTTTCCTGCTGCCTTCAGCCTCAAAACCACCCTTTCCCACTTGGCGCCTCGCTAGGCCCAAAAATGGCCATCTGTCTGGAGATTGGTCCCATGCCCAAAGAGCCAGCAGGGAAAACTATGCCTTGTTCTAAAGCTCTTTCGGAACCGCTTCCGTAGCCCCACACACTTGGGGGCTGCAGGCTTTCCTGCTGCCTTCAGCCTCACACCACCCTTTCCCACTTGGTGCCGCGCCAGGCACAAAAATGGCCATCTGCCTGGAGATTGGTCCCACGCCCAAAGAGCCAGCAGGGAAAACTATGCCTTGTTCTAAAGCTCTTTGGGAACCGCTTGCGTAGCCCCACACACCTGGGGGCTTCAGGCTTTCCTGCTGCCTTCAGCCTCAAAACTACCCTTTCCCACTTGGCGCCTCGCTAGGCCCAAAAATGGCCATCTGTCTGGAGATTGGTCCCATGCCCAAAGAGCCAGCAGGGAAAACTATGCCTTGTTCTAAAGCTCTTTGGGAACCGCTTGCGTAGCCCCACACACCTGGGGGCTTCAGGCTTTCCTGGCTGCCTTTAGCCTCAAAACCACCCTTTCCCACTTGGCGCCGCCCCAGGCACAACAATGGCCATCTGTCTGGAGATTGGTCCTACGCCCAAAGAGCCAGCAGGGAAAACTATGCCTTGTTCTAAAGCTCTTTCGGAACCGCTTGCGTAGCCCCACAGACCTGGGGGCTGCAGGCTTTCCTGCTGCCTTCAGCCTCAAAACCACCCTTTCCCACTTGGCGCCGCGCCAGGCACAAAAATGGCCATCTGTCTGGAGATTGTTCACACGCCCAAAGAGCCAGGAGGGAAAACTATGCCTTGTTCTCAAGCTCTTTGGGAACCGCTTGCGTAGCCCCACAGACCTGGGGGCTGCAGGCTTTCCTGCTGCCTTCAGCCTCAAAACCACCCTTTCCTACTTGGCGCCGCGGCAGGCACAACAATGGCCATCTGTCTGGAGATTGGTCCCATGCCCAAAGAGCCAGCAGGGAAAACTATGCCTTGTTCTAAAGCTCTTTGGAAACCACTTGCGTAGCCCCACAGACCTGGGGGCTGCAGGTTTTCCTGCTGCCTTCAGGCTCAAAAAAATCCTTTCCCACGTGGCGCCGCGCCAGGCCCAAAAATGGCCATCTGTCTGGAGATTGGTCCCACGCCAAAAGAGCCTGCAGGGAAAAATATGCCTTGTTCTAAAGCTCTTTGGGAACCGCTTGCGTAGCCCCACACACCTGGGGGCTGCAGGCTTTCCTGCTGCCTTCAGCCTCAAAACCACCCTTTCCCACTTGGCGTCACGCCAGGCACAAAAATGGCCATCCGTGTGGAGATTGGTCCCACGCCCAAAGAGCCAGCAGGGAAAACTATGCCTTGTTCTAAAGCTCTTTGGGAACCGCTTGCGTAGCCCCACAGACCTGGGGGCTGCAGGCTTTCCTGCTGACTTCAGCCTCAAAACCACCCTTTCCCACTTGGCGTCACGCCAGGCACAAAACTGGCCATCTGTCTGGAGATTGGTCCCACGCCCAAAGAGCCAGCAGGGAAAACTATGCCTTGTTCTAAAGCTCTTTGGGAACCGCTTGTGTAGCCCCACACACCTGGGGGCTGCAGGCTTTCCTGCTGCCTTCAGCCTCAAAACCACCCTTTCCCACTTGGCGCCTCGCTAGGCCCAAAAATGGCCATCTGTCTGGAGATTGGTCCCACGCCCAAAGAGCCAGCAGGGAAAACTATGCCTTGTTCTAAAGCTCTTTGGGAACCGCTTGCGTAGCCCCACACACCTGGGGGCTGCAGGCTTTCCTGCTGCCTTCAGCCTCAAAACCACCCTTTCCCACTTGGCGTCACGCCAGGCCCAAAAATGGCCATCTGTCTGGAGATTGGTCCCACGCCCAAAGAGCCAGCAGGGAAAACTATGCCTTGTTCTAAAGCTCTTTGGGAACCGCTTGCGTAGCCCCACACACCTGGGGGCTGCAGGCTTTCCTGCTGCCTTCAGCCTCAAAACCACCCTATCCCACTTGGCGCCGCGCCAGGCCCAAAAATGGCCATCTCTCTGGAGATTGGTCCCACGCCCAAAGAGCCAGCAGGCAAAACTATGCCTTGTTCTAAAGCTCTTTGGGAACCGCTTGCTTAGCCCCACAGACCTGGGGGCTGCAGGCTTTCCTGCTGCCTTCAGCCTCAAAACCACCCTTTCCCACTTGGCGCCGCGCCAGGCCCAAAAATGGCCATCTGTCTGGAGACTGGTCCCACGCCCAAAGAGCCAGCAGGGAAAACTGTGCCTTGTTCTAAAGCTCTTTGGGAACCGCTTGCGTAGCCCCACACACCTGGGGGCTGCAGGCTTTCCTGCTGCCTTCAGCCTCAAAACCACCCTTTCCCACTTGGCGTCACGCCAGGCCCAAAAATGGCCATCTGTCTGGAGATTGGTCCCACGCCCAAAGAGCCAGCAGGGAAAACTGTGCCTTGTTCTAAAGCTCTTTGGGAACCGCTTGCGTAGCCCCACACACCTGGGGGCTGCAGGCTTTCCTGCTGCCTTCAGCCTCAAAACCACCCTTTCCCACTTGGCGTCACGCCAGGCCCAAAAATGGCCATCTGTCTGGAGATTGGTCCCACGCCCAAAGAGCCAGCAGGGAAAACTATGCCTTGTTCTAAAGCTCTTTGGGAACCGCTTGCGTAGCCCCACACACCTGGGGGCTGCAGGCTTTCCTGCTGCCTTCAGCCTCAAAACCACCCTTTCCCACTTGGCGCCGCGCCAGGCCCAAAAATGGCCATCTGTCTGGAGATTGGTCCCACGCCCAAAGAGCCAGCAGGGAAAACTATGGCTTGTTCTAAAGCTCTTTGGGAACCGCTTGCGTAGCCCCACAGACCTGGGGGCTGCAGGCTTTCCTGCTGCCTTCAGCCTCAAAACCACCCTTTCCCACTTGGCGCCGCGCCAGGCCCAAAAATGGCCATCTGTCTGGAGATTGGTCCCACGCCCAAAGAGCCAGCAGGGAAAACTATGCCTTGTTCTATAGCTCTTTGGGAACCGCTTGCGTAGCCCCACAGACCTGTTGGCTGCAGGCTTTCCTGCTGCCTTCAGCCTCAAAACCACCCTTTCCCACTTGGTGCCTCGCTAGGCCCAAAAATGGCCATCTGTCTGGAGATTGGTCCCATGCCCAAAGAGCCAGCAGGGAAAACTGTGCCTTGTTCTCAAGCTCTTTCGGAACCGCTTCCGTAGCCCCACACACTTGGGGGCTGCAGGCTTTCCTGCTGCCTTCAGCCTCACACCACCCTTTCCCACTTGGCGCCGCGCCAGGCACAAAAATGGCCTTATATCTGGAGATTGGTCCCATGCACAAAGAGCCAGCAGGGAAAAATATGCCTTGTTCTCAAGCTCTTTGGGAACCGCTTGCGTAGCCCCACACACCTGGGGGCTGCAGGCTTTCCTGCTGCCTTCAGCCTCAAAACCACCCTTTCCCACTTGGCGCCGCCCCAGGCACAACAATGGCCATCTGTCTGGAGATTGGTCCCACGCCCAAAGAGCCAGCAGGGAAAACTATGCCTTGTTCTAAAGCTCTTTCGGAACCGCTTGCATAGCCCCTCAGACCTGGGGGCTGCAGGCTTTCCTGCTGCCTTCAGCCTCAAAACCACCCTTTCCCACTTGGCGCCGCGCCAGGCACAAAAATGGCCATCTGTCTGGAGATTGGTCCCACGCCCAAAGAGCCAGCAGGGAAAACTATGCCTTGTTCTAAAGCTCTTTGGGAACCGCTTGCGTAGCCCCACACACCTGGGGGCTGCAGGCTTTCCTGCTGCCTTCAGCCTCAAAACCACCCTTTCCCACTTGGCGCCGCGCCAGGCCGAAAAATGGCCATTTGTCTGGAGATTGGTCCCACGCCCAAAGAGCCAGCAGGGAAAACTATGCCTTGTTCTAAAGCTCTTTGGGAATAGCTTGCATAGCCCCACACACCTGGGGGCTGCAGGCTTTCCTGCTGCCTTCAGCCTCAAAACCACCCTTTCCCACTTGGCGTCACGCCAGGCCCAAAAATGGCCATCTGTCTGGAGATTGGTCCCACGCCCAAAGAGCCAGCAGGGAAAACTATGCCTTGTTCTAAAGCTCTTTGGGAACCGCTTGCGTAGCCCCACACACCTGGGGGCTGCAGGCTTTCCTGCTGCCTTCAGCCTCAAAACCACCCTTTCCCACTTGGCGCCTCGCTAGGCCCAAAAATGGCCATCTGTCTGGAGATTGGTCCCATGCCCAAAGAGCCAGCAGGGAAAACTATGCCTTGTTCTAAAGCTCTTTCGGAACCGCTTCCGTAGCCCCACACACTTGGGGGCTGCAGGCTTTCCTGCTGCCTTCAGCCTCACACCACCCTTTCCCACTTGGTGCCGCGCCAGGCACAAAAATGGCCATCTGCCTGGAGATTGGTCCCACGCCCAAAGAGCCAGCAGGGAAAACTATGCCTTGTTCTAAAGCTCTTTGGGAACCGCTTGCGTATCCCCACACACCTGGGGGCTTCAGGCTTTCCTGCTGCCTTCAGCCTCAAAACCACCCTTTCCCACTTGGCGCCTCGCTAGGCCCAAAAATGGCCATCTGTCTGGAGATTGGTCCCATGCCCAAAGAGCCAGCAGGGAAAACTATGCCTTGTTCTAAAGCTCTTTCGGAACCGCTTCCGTAGCCCCACACACTTGGGGGCTGCACGCTTTCCTGCTGCCTTCAGCCTCACACCACCCTTTCCCACTTGGTGCCGCGCCAGGCCCAAAAATGGCCATCTGTCTGGAGATTGGTCCCACGCCCAAAGAGCCAGCAGGGAAAACTATGCCTTGTTCTAAAGCTCTTTGGGAACCGCTTGCGTAGCCCCACACACCTGGGGGCTGCAGGCTTTCCTGCTGCCTTCAGCCTCAAAACCACCCTTTCCCACTTGGCGCCGCGCCAGGCACAACAATGGCCATCTGTCTGGAGATTGGTCCCACGCCCAAAGAGCCAGCAGGGAAAACTATGCCTTGTTCTAAAGCTCTTTCGGAACCGCTTGCGTAGCCCCACACACCTGGGGGCTGCAGGCTTTCCTGCTGCCTTCAGCCTCAAAACCACCCTTTCCCACCTGGCGCCGCGCCAGGCACAAAAATGGCCATCTGTCTGGAGATTGTTCACACGCCCAAAGAGCCAGGAGGGAAAACTATGCCTTGTTCTCAAGCTCTATGGGAACCGCTTGCGTAGCCCCACAGACCTGGGGGCTGCAGGCTTTCCTGCTGCCTTCAGCCTCAAAACCACCCTTTCCTACTTGGCGCCGCGGCAGGCACAACAATGGCCATCTGTCTGGAGATTGGTCCCATGCCCAAAGAGCCAGCAGGGAAAACTATGCCTTGTTCTAAAGCTCTTTGGAAACCACTTGCGTAGCCCCACACACCTGGGGGCTGCAGGTTTTCCTGCTGCCTTCAGGCTCAAAAAAATCCTTTCCCACGTGGCGCCGCGCCAGGCCCAAAAATGGCCATCTGTCTGGAGATTGGTCCCACGCCAAAAGAGCCTGCAGGGAAAAATATGCCTTGTTCTAAAGCTCTTTGGGAACCGCTTGCGTAGCCCCACAGACCTGGGGGCTGCAGGCTTTCCTGCTGCCTTCAGCCTCAAAACCACCCTTTCCCACTTGGCGTCACGCCAGGCACAAAAATGGCCATCCGTGTGGAGATTGGTCCCACGCCCAAAGAGCCAGCAGGGAAAACTATGCCTTGTTCTAAAGCTCTTTGGGAACCGCTTGCGTAGCCCCACAGACCTGGGGGCTGCAGGCTTTCCTGCTGACTTCAGCCTCAAAACCACCCTTTCCCACTTGGCGTCACGCCAGGCACAAAACTGGCCATCTGTCTGGAGATTGGTCCCACGCCCAAAGAGCCAGCAGGGAAAACTATGCCTTGTTCTAAAGCTCTTTGGGAACCGCTTGCGTAGCCCCACACACCTGGGGGCTGCAGGCTTTCCTGCTGCCTTCAGCCTCAAAACCACCCTTTCCCACTTGGCGCCTCGCTAGGCCCAAAAATGGCCATCTGTCTGGAGATTGGTCCCATGCCCAAAGAGCCAGCAGGGAAAACTATGCCTTGTTCTAAAGCTCTTTCGGAACCGCTTCCGTAGCCCCACACACTTGGGGGCTGCAGGCTTTCCTGCTGCCTTCAGCCTCACACCACCCTTTCCCACTTGGTGCCGCGCCAGGCACAAAAATGGCCATCTGCCTGGAGATTGGTCCCACGCCCAAAGAGCCAGCAGGGAAAACTATGCCTTGTTCTAAAGCTCTTTGGGAACCGCTTGCGTAGCCCCACACACCTGGGGGCTTCAGGCTTTCCTGCTGCCTTCAGCCTCAAAACCACCCTTTCCCACTTGGCGCCTCGCTAGGCCCAAAAATGGCCATCTGTCTGGAGATTGGTCCCATGCCCAAAGAGCCAGCAGGGAAAACTATGCCTTGTTCTAAAGCTCTTTCGGAACCGCTTCCGTAGCCCCACACACTTGGGGGCTGCAGGCTTTCCTGCTGCCTTCAGCCTCACACCACCCTTTCCCACTTGGTGCCGCGCCAGGCCCAAAAATGGCCATCTGTCTGGAGATTGGTCCCACGCCCAAAGAGCCAGCAGGGAAAACTATGCCTTGTTCTAAAGCTCTTTGGGAACCGCTTGCGTAGCCCCACACACCTGGGGGCTGCAGGCTTTCCTGGCTGCCTTTAGCCTCAAAACCACCCTTTCCCACTTGGCGCCGCGCCAGGCACAACAATGGCCATCTGTCTGGAGATTGGTCCCACGCCCAAAGAGCCAGCAGGGAAAACTATGCCTTGTTCTAAAGCTCTTTCGGAACCGCTTGCGTAGCCCCACAGACCTGGGGGCTGCAGGCTTTCCTGCTGCCTTCAGCCTCAAAACCACCCTTTCCCACTTGGCGCCGCGCCAGGCACAAAAATGGCCATCTGTCTGGAGATTGTTCACACGCCCAAAGAGCCAGGAGGGAAAACTATGCCTTGTTCTCAAGCTCTATGGGAACCCCTTGCGTAGCCCCACAGACCTGGGGGCTGCAGGCTTTCCTGCTGCCTTCAGCCTCAAAACCACCCTTTCCTACTTGGCGCCGCGGCAGGCACAACAATGGCCATCTGTCTGGAGATTGGTCCCATGCCCAAAGAGCCAGCAGGGAAAACTATGCCTTGTTCTAAAGCTCTTTGGAAACCACTTGCGTAGCCCCACACACCTGGGGGCTGCAGGTTTTCCTGCTGCCTTCAGGCTCAAAAAAATCCTTTCCCACTTGGCGCCGCGCCAGGCCCAAAAATGGCCATCTGTCTGGAGATTGGTCCCACGCCAAAAGAGCCTGCAGGGAAAAATATGCCTTGTTCTAAAGCTCTTTGGGAACCGCTTGCGTAGCCCCACAGACCTGGGGGCTGCAGGCTTTCCTGCTGCCTTCAGCCTCAAAACCACCCTTTCCCACTTGGCGCCTCGCTAGGCACAAAAATGGCCATCCGTGTGGAGATTGGTCCCACGCCCAAAGAGCCAGCAGGGAAAACTATGCCTTGTTCTAAAGCTCTTTGGGAACCGCTTGCGTAGCCCCACAGACCTGGGGGCTGCAGGCTTTCCTGCTGCCTTCAGCCTCAAAACCACCCTTTCCCACTTGGCGTCACGCCAGGCACAAAACTGGCCATCTGTCTGGAGATTGGTCCCACGCCCAAAGAGCCAGCAGGGAAAACTATGCCTTGTTCTAAAGCTCTTTGGGAACCGCTTGCGTAGCCCCACACACCTGGGGGCTGCAGGCTTTCCTGCTGCCTTCAGCCTCAAAACCACCCTTTCCCACTTGGCGCCGACCCAGGCCCAAAAATGGCCATCTGCCTGGAGATTGGTCCCACGCGCAAAGAGCCAGCAGGGAAAACTATGCCTTGTTCTAAAGCTCTTTGGGAACCGCTTGCGTAGCCCCACAGACCTGGGGGCTGCAGGCTTTCCTGCTGCCTTCAGCCTCAAAACCACCCTTTCCCACTTGGCGCCGCGCCAGGCACAAAAATGGCCTTATCTCTGGAGATTGGTCCCATGCACAAAGAGCCAGCAGGGAAAAGTATGCCTTGTTCTAAAGCTCTTTGGGAACCGCTTGCGTAGCCCCACACACCTGGGGGCTGCAGGCTTTCCTGCTGCCTTCAGCCTCAAAACCACCCTTTCCCACTTGGCGCCGTGCCAGGCCGAAAAATGGCCATTTGTCTGGAGATTGGTCCCACGCCCAAAGAGCCAGCAGGGAAAATTATGCCTTGTTCTAAAGCTCTTTGGGAATAGCTTGCGTAGCCCCACACACCTGGGGGCTGCAGGCTTTCCTGCTGCCTTCAGCCTCAAAACCACCCTTTCCACTTGGCGTCACGCCAGGCCCAAAAATGGCCATCTGTCTGGAGATTGGTCCCACGCCCAAAGAGCCAGCAGGGAAAACTATGCCTTGTTCTAAAGCTCTTTGGGAACCGCTTGCGTAGCCCCACACACCTGGGGGCTGCAGGCTTTCCTGCTGCCTTCAGCCTCAAAACCACCCTTTCCCACTTGGCGTCACGCCAGGCCCAAAAATGGCCATCTGTCTGGAGATTGGTCCCACGCCCAAAGAGCCAGCAGGGAAAACTATGCCTTGTTCTCAAGCTCTTTGGGAACCGCTTGCTTAGCCCCACACACCTGGGGGCTGCAGGCTTTCCTGCTGCCTTCAGCCTCAAAACCACCCTTTCCCACTTGGCGCCTCGCTAGGCCCAAAAATGGCCATCTGTCTGGAGATTGGTCCCATGCCCAAAGAGCCAGCAGGGAAAACTATGCCTTGTTCTAAAGCTCTTTCGGAACCGCTTCCGTAGCCCCACACACTTGGGGGCTGCAGGCTTTCCTGCTGCCTTCAGCCTCACACCACCCTTTCCCACTTGGTGCCGCGCCAGGCACAAAAATGGCCATCTGCCTGGAGATTGGTCCCACGCCCAAAGAGCCAGCAGGGAAAACTATGCCTTGTTCTAAAGCTCTTTGGGAACCGCTTGCGTAGCCCCACACACCTGGGGGCTTCAGGCTTTCCTGCTGCCTTCAGCCTCAAAACTACCCTTTCCCACTTGGCGCCTCGCTAGGCCCAAAAATGGCCATCTGTCTGGAGATTGGTCCCATGCCCAAAGAGCCAGCAGGGAAAACTATGCCTTGTTCTAAAGCTCTTTGGGAACCGCTTGCGTAGCCCCACACACCTGGGGGCTTCAGGCTTTCCTGGCTGCCTTTAGCCTCAAAACCACCCTTTCCCACTTGGCGCCGCCCCAGGCACAACAATGGCCATCTGTCTGGAGATTGGTCCCACGCCCAAAGAGCCAGCAGGGAAAACTATGCCTTGTTCTAAAGCTCTTTCGGAACCGCTTGCGTAGCCCCACAGACCTGGGGGCTGCAGGCTTTCCTGCTGCCTTCAGCCTCAAAACCACCCTTTCCCACTTGGCGCCGCGCCAGGCACAAAAATGGCCATCTGTCTGGAGATTGTTCACACGCCCAAAGAGCCAGGAGGGAAAACTATGCCTTGTTCTCAAGCTCTTTGGGAACCGCTTGCGTAGCCCCACAGACCTGGGGGCTGCAGGCTTTCCTGCTGCCTTCAGCCTCAAAACCACCCTTTCCTACTTGGCGCCGCGGCAGGCACAACAATGGCCATCTGTCTGGAGATTGGTCCCATGCCCAAAGAGCCAGCAGGGAAAACTATGCCTTGTTCTAAAGCTCTTTGGAAACCACTTGCGTAGCCCCACAGACCTGGGGGCTGCAGGTTTTCCTGCTGCCTTCAGGCTCAAAAAAATCCTTTCCCACGTGGCGCCGCGCCAGGCCCAAAAATGGCCATCTGTCTGGAGATTGGTCCCACGCCAAAAGAGCCTGCAGGGAAAAATATGCCTTGTTCTAAAGCTCTTTGGGAACCGCTTGCGTAGCCCCACACACCTGGGGGCTGCAGGCTTTCCTGCTGCCTTCAGCCTCAAAACCACCCTTTCCCACTTGGCGTCACGCCAGGCACAAAAATGGCCATCCGTGTGGAGATTGGTCCCACGCCCAAAGAGCCAGCAGGGAAAACTATGCCTTGTTCTAAAGCTCTTTGGGAACCGCTTGCGTAGCCCCACAGACCTGGGGGCTGCAGGCTTTCCTGCTGCCTTCAGCCTCAAAACTACCCTTTCCCACTTGGCGCCTCGCTAGGCCCAAAAATGGCCATCTGTCTGGAGATTGGTCCCATGCCCAAAGAGCCAGCAGGGAAAACTATGCCTTGTTCTAAAGCTCTTTGGGAACCGCTTGCGTAGCCCCACACACCTGGGGGCTTCAGGCTTTCCTGGCTGCCTTTAGCCTCAAAACCACCCTTTCCCACTTGGCGCCGCCCCAGGCACAACAATGACCATCTGTCTGGAGATTGGTCCCACGCCCAAAGAGCCAGCAGGGAAAACTATGCCTTGTTCTAAAGCTCTTTCGGAACCGCTTGCGTAGCCCCACAGACCTGGGGGCTGCAGGCTTTCCTGCTGCCTTCAGCCTCAAAACCACCCTTTCCTACTTGGCGCCGCGGCAGGCACAACAATGGCCATCTGTCTGGAGATTGGTCCCATGCCCAAAGAGCCAGGAGGGAAAACTATGCCTTGTTCTCAAGCTCTTTGGAAACCACTTGCGTAGCCCCACAGACCTGGGGGCTGCAGGTTTTCCTGCTGCCTTCAGGCTCAAAAAAATCCTTTCCCACGTGGCGCCGCGCCAGGCCCAAAAATGGCCATCTGTCTGGAGATTGGTCCCACGCCAAAAGAGCCTGCAGGGAAAAATATGCCTTGTTCTAAAGCTCTTTGGGAACCGCTTGCGTAGCCCCACACACCTGGGGGCTGCAGGCTTTCCTGCTGCCTTCAGCCTCAAAACCACCCTTTCCCACTTGGCGTCACGCCAGGCACAAAAATGGCCATCCGTGTGGAGATTGGTCCCACGCCCAAAGAGCCAGCAGGGAAAACTATGCCTTGTTCTAAAGCTCTTTGGGAACCGCTTGCGTAGCCCCACAGACCTGGGGGCTGCAGGCTTTCCTGCTGACTTCAGCCTCAAAACCACCCTTTCCCACTTGGCGTCACGCCAGGCACAAAACTGGCCATCTGTCTGGAGATTGGTCCCACGCCCAAAGAGTCAGCAGGGAAAACTATGCCTTGTTCTAAAGCTCTTTGGGAACCGCTTGCGTAGCCCCACACACCTGGGGGCTGCAGGCTTTCCTGCTGCCTTCAGCCTCAAAACCACCCTTTCCCACTTGGCGCCTCGCTAGGCCCAAAAATGGCCATCTGTCTGGAGATTGGTCCCACGCCCAAAGAGCCAGCAGGGAAAACTATGCCTTGTTCTAAAGCTCTTTGGGAACCGCTTGCGTAGCCCCACACACTTGGGGGCTGCAGGCTTTCCTGCTGCCTTCAGCCTCACACCACCCTTTCCCACTTGGCGCCTCGCTAGGCCCAAAAATGGCCATCTGTCTGGAGATTGGTCCCATGCCCAAAGAGCCAGCAGGGAAAAGTATGCCTTGTTCTATAGCTCTTTGGGAACCGCTTGCGTAGCCCCACACACCTGGGGGCTGCAGGCTTTCCTGCTGCCTTCAGCCTCAAAACCACCCTTTTCCACTTGGCGTCACGCCAGGCCCAAAAATGGCCATCTGCCTGGAGATTGGTCCCACGCGCAAAGAGCCAGCAGGGAAAACTATGCCTTGTTCTAAAGCTCTTTGGGAACCGCTTGCGTAGCCCCACAGACCTGGGGGCTGCAGGCTTTCCTGCTGCCTTCAGCCTCAAAACCACCCTTTCCCACTTGGCGTCACGCCAGGCCCAAAAATGGCCATCTGTCTGGAGATTGGTCCCACGCCCAAAGAGCCAGCAGGGAAAACTATGCCTTGTTCTAAAGCTCTTTGGGAACCGCTTGCGTAGCCCCACACACCTGGGGACTGCAGGCTTTCCTGCTGCCTTCAGCCTCAAAACCACCCTTTCCCACTTGGCGCCGCGCCAGGCCCAAAAATGGCCATCTGCCTGGAGATTGGTCCCACGCTCAAAGAGCCAGCAGGAAAAACTATGCCTTGTTCTCAAGCTCTTTGGGAACCGCTTGCATAGCCCCACAGACCTGGGGGCTGCAGGCTTTCCTGCTGCCTTCAGCCTCAAAACCACCCTTTCCCACTTGGCCTCACGCCAGGCCCAAAAATGGCCATCTGTCTGGAGATCGGTCCCACGCCCAAAGAGCCAGCAGGGAAAACTATGCCTTGTTCTATAGCTCTTTGGGAACCGCTTGCGTAGCCCCACACACCTGGGGGCTGCAGGCTTTCCTGCTGCCTTCAGCCTCAAAACCACCCTTTCCCACTTGGCGCCGCGCCAGGCCCAAAAATGGCCATCTGTCTGGAGATTGGTCCCACGCCCAAAGAGCCAGCAGGGAAAACTATGCCTTGTTCTATAGCTCTTTCGGAACCGCTTGCGTAGCCCCACACACCTGGGGGCTGCAGGCTTTCCTGCTGCCTTCAGCCTCAAAACCACCCTTTCCCACTTGGCGCCGCGCCAGGCTCAAAAATGGCCTTATCTCTGGAGATTGGTCCCATGCACAAAGAGCCAGCAGGGAAAACTATGCCTTGTTCTAAAGCTCTTTGGGAACCGCTTGCGTAGCCCCACACACCTGGGGGCTGCAGGCTTTCCTGCTGCCTTCAGCCTCAAAACCACCCTTTTCCACTTGGCGTCACGCCAGGCCCAAAAATGGCCATCTGCCTGGAGATTGGTCCCACGCCCAAAGAGCCAGCAGGGAAAACTATGCCTTGTTCTAAAGCTCTTTGGGAACCGCTTGCGTAGCCCCCCACACCTGGGGGCTGCAGGCTTTCCTGCTGCCTTCAGCCTCAAAACCACCCTTTTCCACTTGGCGTCACGCCAGGCCCAAAAATGGCCATCTGTCTGGAGATTGGTCCCACGCCCAAAGAGCCAGCATGGAAAACTATGCCTTGTTCTAAAGCTCTTTGGGAACCGCTTGCGTAGCCCCACAGACCTGGGGGCTGCAGGCTTTCCTGCTGCCTTCAGCCTCAAAACCACCCTTTCCCACTTGGCGCCGCGCCAGGCCCAAAAATGGCCATCATGCCTGGAGATTGGTCCCACGCTCAAAGAGCCAGCAGGGAAAACTATGCCTTGTTCTCAAGCTCTTTGGGAACCGCTTGCGTAGCCCCACACACCTGGGGGCTGCAGGCTTTCCTGCTGCCTTCAGCCTCAAAACCACCCTTTCCCACTTGGCGCCGCGCCAGGCCCAAAAATGGCCATCATGCCTGGAGATTGGTCCCACGCTCAAAGAGCCAGCAGGGAAAACTATGCCTTGTTCTCAAGCTCTTTGGGAACCGCTTGCGTAGCCCCACACACCTGGGGGCTGCAGGCTTTCCTGCTGCCTTCAGCCTCAAAACCACCCTTTTCCACTTGGCGCCGCGCCAGACACAAAAATGGCCTTATCTGTGGAGATTGGTCCCATGCACAAAGAGCGAGCAGGGAAAACTATGCCTTGTTCTCAAGCTCTTTGGGAACCGCTTGCGTAGCCCCACAGACCTGGGGGCTGCAGGCTTTCCTGCTGCCTTCAGCCTCAAAACCACCCTTTCCCACTTGGCGTCACGCCAGTCCCAAAAATGGCCATCTGTCTGGAGATATGTCCCACGCCCAAAGAGCCAGCAGGGAAAACTATGCCTTGTTCTATAACTCTTTGGGAACCGCTTGCATAGTCCCAAACACCTGGGGGCTGCAGGCTTTCCTGCTGCCTTCAGCCTCAAAACCACCCTTTCCCACTTGGCGTCACGCCAGGCCCAAAAATGGCCATCTGTCTGGAGATTGGTCCCACGCCCAAAGAGCCAGCAGGGAAAACTATGCCTTGTTCTAAAGCTCTTTGGGAACCGCTTGCGTAGCCCCACAGACCTGGGGGCTGCAGGCTTTCCTGCTGCCTTCAGCCTCAAAACCACCCTTTCCCACTTGGCGCCTCGCTAGGCCCAAAAATGGCCATCTGTCTGGAGATTGGTCCCACGCCCAAAGAGCCAGCAGGGAAAACTATGCCTTGTTCTAAAGCTCTTTCGGAACCGCTTGCGTAGCCCCACACACCTGGGGGCTAAAGGCTTTCCTGCTGCCTTCAGCCTCACACCACCCTTTCCCACTTGGCGCCGCGCCAGGCACAAAAATGGCCTTATCTCTGGAGATTGGTCCCACGCCCAAAGAGCCAGCAGGGAAAACTATGCCTTGTTCTAAAGCTCTTTGGGAACCTCTTGCGTAGCCCCACACACCTGGGGACTGCAGGCTTTCCTGCTGCCTTCAGCCTCAAAACCACCCTTTCCCACTTGGCGCCGCGCCAGGCCCAAAAATGGCCATCTGCCTGGAGATTGGTCCCACGCTCAAAGAGCCAGCAGGAAAAACTATGCCTTGTTCTCAAGCTCTTTGGGAACCGCTTGCATAGCCCCACAGACCTGGGGGCTGCAGGCTTTCCTGCTGCCTTCAGCCTCAAAACCACCCTTTCCCACTTGGCCTCACGCCAGGCCCAAAAATGGCCATCTGTCTGGAGATCGGTCCCACGCCCAAAGAGCCAGCAGGGAAAACTATGCCTTGTTCTATAGCTCTTTGGGAACCGCTTGCGTAGCCCCACACACCTGGGGGCTGCAGGCTTTCCTGCTGCCTTCAGCCTCAAAACCACCCTTTCCCACTTGGCGCCGCGCCAGGCCCAAAAATGGCCATCTGTCTGGAGATTGGTCCCACGCCCAAAGAGCCAGCAGGGAAAACTATGCCTTGTTCTATAGCTCTTTCGGAACCGCTTGCGTAGCCCCACACACCTGGGGGCTGCAGGCTTTCCTGCTGCCTTCAGCCTCAAAACCACCCTTTCCCACTTGGCGCCGCGCCAGGCTCAAAAATGGCCTTATCTCTGGAGATTGGTCCCATGCACAAAGAGCCAGCAGGGAAAACTATGCCTTGTTCTAAAGCTCTTTGGGAACCGCTTGCGTAGCCCCACACACCTGGGGGCTGCAGGCTTTCCTGCTGCCTTCAGCCTCAAAACCACCCTTTTCCACTTGGCGTCACGCCAGGCCCAAAAATGGCCATCTGCCTGGAGATTGGTCCCACGCCCAAAGAGCCAGCAGGGAAAACTATGCCTTGTTCTAAAGCTCTTTGGGAACCGCTTGCGTAGCCCCCCACACCTGGGGGCTGCAGGCTTTCCTGCTGCCTTCAGCCTCAAAACCACCCTTTTCCACTTGGCGTCACGCCAGGCCCAAAAATGGCCATCTGTCTGGAGATTGGTCCCACGCCCAAAGAGCCAGCATGGAAAACTATGCCTTGTTCTAAAGCTCTTTGGGAACCGCTTGCGTAGCCCCACAGACCTGGGGGCTGCAGGCTTTCCTGCTGCCTTCAGCCTCAAAACCACCCTTTCCCACTTGGCGCCGCGCCAGGCCCAAAAATGGCCATCATGCCTGGAGATTGGTCCCACGCTCAAAGAGCCAGCAGGGAAAACTATGCCTTGTTCTCAAGCTCTTTGGGAACCGCTTGCGTAGCCCCACACACCTGGGGGCTGCAGGCTTTCCTGCTGCCTTCAGCCTCAAAACCACCCTTTCCCACTTGGCGCCGCGCCAGGCCCAAAAATGGCCATCATGCCTGGAGATTGGTCCCACGCTCAAAGAGCCAGCAGGGAAAACTATGCCTTGTTCTCAAGCTCTTTGGGAACCGCTTGCGTAGCCCCACACACCTGGGGGCTGCAGGCTTTCCTGCTGCCTTCAGCCTCAAAACCACCCTTTTCCACTTGGCGCCGCGCCAGACACAAAAATGGCCTTATCTGTGGAGATTGGTCCCATGCACAAAGAGCGAGCAGGGAAAACTATGCCTTGTTCTCAAGCTCTTTGGGAACCGCTTGCGTAGCCCCACAGACCTGGGGGCTGCAGGCTTTCCTGCTGCCTTCAGCCTCAAAACCACCCTTTCCCACTTGGCGTCACGCCAGTCCCAAAAATGGCCATCTGTCTGGAGATATGTCCCACGCCCAAAGAGCCAGCAGGGAAAACTATGCCTTGTTCTATAACTCTTTGGGAACCGCTTGCATAGTCCCAAACACCTGGGGGCTGCAGGCTTTCCTGCTGCCTTCAGCCTCAAAACCACCCTTTCCCACTTGGCGTCACGCCAGGCCCAAAAATGGCCATCTGTCTGGAGATTGGTCCCACGCCCAAAGAGCCAGCAGGGAAAACTATGCCTTGTTCTAAAGCTCTTTGGGAACCGCTTGCGTAGCCCCACAGACCTGGGGGCTGCAGGCTTTCCTGCTGCCTTCAGCCTCAAAACCACCCTTTCCCACTTGGCGCCTCGCTAGGCCCAAAAATGGCCATCTGTCTGGAGATTGGTCCCACGCCCAAAGAGCCAGCAGGGAAAACTATGCCTTGTTCTAAAGCTCTTTCGGAACCGCTTGCGTAGCCCCACACACCTGGGGGCTAAAGGCTTTCCTGCTGCCTTCAGCCTCACACCACCCTTTCCCACTTGGCGCCGCGCCAGGCACAAAAATGGCCTTATCTCTGGAGATTGGTCCCACGCCCAAAGAGCCAGCAGGGAAAACTATGCCTTGTTCTAAAGCTCTTTGGGAACCTCTTGCGTAGCCCCACAGACCTGGGGGCTGCAGGCTTTCCTGCTGCCTTCAGCCTCAAAACCACCCTTTCCCACTTGGCGCCGCGCCAGGCCCAAAAATGGCCATCTGCCTGGAGATTGGTCCCACGCTCAAAGAGCCAGCAGGAAAAACTATGCCTTGTTCTAAAGCTCTTTGGGAACCGCTTGCGTAGCCCCACAGACCTGGGGGCTGCAGGCTTTCCTGCTGCCTTCAGCCTCAAAACCACCCTTTCCCACTTGGCGTCACGCCAGGCACAACAATGGCCATCTGTCTGTAGATTGGTCCCACGCCCAAAGAGCCAGCAGGGAAAACTATGCCTTGTTCTATAACTCTTTGGGAACCGCTTGCGTAGCCCCACACACCTGGGGGCTGCAGGCTTTCCTGCTGCCTTCAGCCTCAAAACCACCCTTTCCCACTTGGCGCCGCGCTAGGCCCAAAAATGGCCATCTGTCTGGAGATTGGTCCCACGCCCAAAGAGCCAGCAGGGAAAACTATGCCTTGTTCTAAAGCTCTTTGGGAACCGCTTGCGTAGCCCCACACACCTGGGGGCTGCAGGCTTTCCTGCTGCCTTCAGCCTCAAAACCACCCTTTCCCACTTGGCGCCGCGCCAGGCCCAAAAATGGCCATCATGCCTGGAGATTGGTCCCACGCTCAAAGAGCCAGCAGGGAAAACTATGCCTTGTTCTCAAGCTCTTTGGGAACCGCTTGCGTAGCCCCACAGACCTGGGGGCTGCAGGCTTTCCTGCTGCCTTCAGCCTCAAAACCACCCTTTTCCATTTGGCGTCACGGCAGGCCCAAAAATGGCCATCTGCCTGGAGATTGGTCCCACGCCCAAAGAGCCAGCAGGGAAAACTATGCCTTGTTCTAAAGCTCTTTGGGAACCGCTTGCGTAGCCCCACACACCTGGGGGCTGCAGGCTTTCCTGCTGCCTTCAGCCTCAAAACCACCCATTCCCACTTGGCGTCACGCCAGGCCCAAAAATGGCCATCTGTCTGGAGATTGGTCCCACGCCCAAAGAGCCAGCAGGGGAAACTATGCCTTGTTCTAAAGCTCTTTGGGAACCGCTTGCGTAGCCCCACAGACCTGGGGGCTGCAGGCTTTCCTGCTGCCTTCAGCCTCAAAACCACCCTTTCCCACTTGGCGCCTCCCTAGGCCCAAAAATGGCCATCTGTCTGGAGATTGGTCCCACGCCCAAAGAGCCAGCAGGGAAAACTATGCCTTGTTCTAAAGCTCTTTGGGAACCGCTTGCGTAGCCCCACAGACCTGGGGGCTGCAGGCTTTCCTGCTGCCTTCAGCCTCAAAACCACCCTTTCCCACTTGGCGCCGCGCCAGGCCCAAAAATGGCCATCATGCCTGGAGATTGGTCCCACGCTCAAAGAGCCAGCAGGGAAAACTATGCCTTGTTCTCAAGCTCTTTGGGAACCGCTTGCGTAGCCCCACACACCTGGGGGCTGCAGGCTTTCCTGCTGCCTTCAGCCTCAAAACCACCCTTTTCCACTTGGCGCCGCGCCAGACACAAAAATGGCCTTATCTGTGGAGATTGGTCCCATGCACAAAGAGCGAGCAGGGAAAACTATGCCTTGTTCTCAAGCTCTTTGGGAACCGCTTGCGTAGCCCCACAGACCTGGGGGCTGCAGGCTTTCCTGCTGCCTTCAGCCTCAAAACCACCCTTTCCCACTTGGCGTCACGCCAGTCCCAAAAATGGCCATCTGTCTGGAGATATGTCCCACGCCCAAAGAGCCAGCAGGGAAAACTATGCCTTGTTCTATAACTCTTTGGGAACCGCTTGCATAGTCCCAAACACCTGGGGGCTGCAGGCTTTCCTGCTGCCTTCAGCCTCAAAACCACCCTTTCCCACTTGGCGTCACGCCAGGCCCAAAAATGGCCATCTGTCTGGAGATTGGTCCCACGCCCAAAGAGCCAGCAGGGAAAACTATGCCTTGTTCTAAAGCTCTTTGGGAACCGCTTGCGTAGCCCCACAGACCTGGGGGCTGCAGGCTTTCCTGCTGCCTTCAGCCTCAAAACCACCCTTTCCCACTTGGCGCCTCGCTAGGCCCAAAAATGGCCATCTGTCTGGAGATTGGTCCCACGCCCAAAGAGCCAGCAGGGAAAACTATGCCTTGTTCTAAAGCTCTTTCGGAACCGCTTGCGTAGCCCCACACACCTGGGGGCTAAAGGCTTTCCTGCTGCCTTCAGCCTCACACCACCCTTTCCCACTTGGCGCCGCGCCAGGCACAAAAATGGCCTTATCTCTGGAGATTGGTCCCACGCCCAAAGAGCCAGCAGGGAAAACTATGCCTTGTTCTAAAGCTCTTTGGGAACCTCTTGCGTAGCCCCACAGACCTGGGGGCTGCAGGCTTTCCTGCTGCCTTCAGCCTCAAAACCACCCTTTCCCACTTGGCGCCGCGCCAGGCCCAAAAATGGCCATCTGCCTGGAGATTGGTCCCACGCTCAAAGAGCCAGCAGGGAAAACAATGCCTTGTTCTAAAGCTCTTTGGGAACCGCTTGCGTAGCCCCACAGACCTGGGGGCTGCAGGCTTTCCTGCTGCCTTCAGCCTCAAAACCACCCTTTCCCACTTGGCGTCACGCCAGGCACAACAATGGCCATCTGTCTGTAGATTGGTCCCACGCCCAAAGAGCCAGCAGGGAAAACTATGCCTTGTTCTATAACTCTTTGGGAACCGCTTGCGTAGCCCCACACACCTGGGGGCTGCAGGCTTTCCTGCTGCCTTCAGCCTCAAAACCACCCTTTCCCACTTGGCGCCGCGCTAGGCCCAAAAATGGCCATCTGTCTGGAGATTGGTCCCACGCCCAAAGAGCCAGCAGGGAAAACTATGCCTTGTTCTAAAGCTCTTTGGGAACCGCTTGCGTAGCCCCACACACCTGGGGGCTGCAGGCTTTCCTGCTGCCTTCAGCCTCAAAACCACCCTTTCCCACTTGGCGCCGCGCCAGGCCCAAAAATGGCCATCATGCCTGGAGATTGGTCCCACGCTCAAAGAGCCAGCAGGGAAAACTATGCCTTGTTCTCAAGCTCTTTGGGAACCGCTTGCGTAGCCCCACAGACCTGGGGGCTGCAGGCTTTCCTGCTGCCTTCAGCCTCAAAACCACCCTTTTCCACTTGGCGTCACGGCAGGCCCAAAAATGGCCATCTGCCTGGAGATTGGTCCCACGCCCAAAGAGCCAGCAGGGAAAACTATGCCTTGTTCTAAAGCTCTTTGGGAACCGCTTGCGTAGCCCCACACACCTGGGGGCTGCAGGCTTTCCTGCTGCCTTCAGCCTCAAAACCACCCATTCCCACTTGGCGTCACGCCAGGCCCAAAAATGGCCATCTGTCTGGAGATTGGTCCCACGCCCAAAGAGCCAGCAGGGGAAACTATGCCTTGTTCTAAAGCTCTTTGGGAACCGCTTGCGTAGCCCCACAGACCTGGGGGCTGCAGGCTTTCCTGCTGCCTTCAGCCTCAAAACCACCCTTTCCCACTTGGCGCCTCCCTAGGCCCAAAAATGGCCATCTGTCTGGAGATTGGTCCCACGCCCAAAGAGCCAGCAGGGAAAACTATGCCTTGTTCTAAAGCTCCTTGGGAACCGCTTGCGTAGCCCCACACACCTGGGGGCTAAAGGCTTTCCTGCTGCCTTCAGCCTCACACCACCCTTTCCCACTTGGCGCCGCGCCAGGCACAAAAATGGCCATCATGCCTGGAGATTGGTCCCACGCCCAAAGAGCCAGCAGGGAAAACTATGCCTTGTTCTAAAGCTCTTTGGGAACCGCTTGCGTAGCCCCACAGACCTGGGGGCTGCAGGCTTTCCTGCTGCCTTCAGCCTCAAAACCACCCTTTCCCACTTGGCGCCGCGCCAGGCCCAAAAATGGCCATCTGCCTGGAGATTGGTCCCACGCTCAATGAGCCAGCAGGGAAAACTATGCCTTGTTCTAAAGCTCTTTGGGAACCGCTTGCGTAGCCCCACAGACCTGGGGGCTGCAGGCTTTCCTGCTGCCTTCAGCCCCAAACCACTCTATCCCACTTGGTACCGCGCCAGGCCCAAAAATGGCCATCTGTCTGGAGATTGGTCCCACGCCCAAAGAGCCAGCAGGGAAAACTATGCCTTGTTCTAAAGCTCTTTGGGAACCGCTTGCGTAGCCCCACACACCTGGGGGCTAAAGGCTTTCCTGCTGCCTTCAGCCTCACACCACCCTTTCCCACTTGGCGCCGCGCCAGGCACAAAAATGGCCTTATCTCTGGAGATTGGTCCCACGCCCAAAGAGCCAGCAGGGAAAACTATGCCTTGTTCTAAAGCTCTTTGGGAACCTCTTGCGTAGCCCCACAGACCTGGGGGCTGCAGGCTTTCCTGCTGCCTTCAGCCTCAAAACCACCCTTTCCCACTTGGCGCCGCGCCAGGCCCAAAAATGGCCATCTGCCTGGAGATTGGTCCCACGCTCAAAGAGCCAGCAGGGAAAACAATGCCTTGTTCTAAAGCTCTTTGGGAACCGCTTGCGTAGCCCCACAGACCTGGGGGCTGCAGGCTTTCCTGCTGCCTTCAGCCTCAAAACCACCCTTTCCCACTTGGCGTCACGCCAGGCACAACAATGGCCATCTGTCTGTAGATTGGTCCCACGCCCAAAGAGCCAGCAGGGAAAACTATGCCTTGTTCTATAACTCTTTGGGAACCGCTTGCGTAGCCCCACACACCTGGGGGCTGCAGGCTTTCCTGCTGCCTTCAGCCTCAAAACCACCCTTTCCCACTTGGCGCCGCGCTAGGCCCAAAAATGGCCATCTGTCTGGAGATTGGTCCCACGCCCAAAGAGCCAGCAGGGAAAACTATGCCTTGTTCTATAGCTCTTTGGGAACCGCTTGCGTAGCCCCACAGACCTGGGGGCTGCAGGCTTTCCTGCTGCCTTCAGCCTCAAAACCACCCTTTCCCACTTGGCGCCGCGCCAGGCCCAAAAATGGCCATCATGCCTGGAGATTGGTCCCACGCTCAAAGAGCCAGCAGGGAAAACTATGCCTTGTTCTCAAGCTCTTTGGGAACCGCTTGCGTAGCCCCACAGACCTGGGGGCTGCAGGCTTTCCTGCTGCCTTCAGCCTCAAAACCACCCTTTTCCACTTGGCGTCACGGCAGGCCCAAAAATGGCCATCTGCCTGGAGATTGGTCCCACGCCCAAAGAGCCAGCAGGGAAAACTATGCCTTGTTCTAAAGCTCTTTGGGAACCGCTTGCGTAGCCCCACACACCTGGGGGCTGCAGGCTTTCCTGCTGCCTTCAGCCTCAAAACCACCCATTCCCACTTGGCGTCACGCCAGGCCCAAAAATGGCCATCTGTCTGGAGATTGGTCCCACGCCCAAAGAGCCAGCAGGGGAAACTATGCCTTGTTCTAAAGCTCTTTGGGAACCGCTTGCGTATCCCCACAGACCTGGGGGCTGCAGGCTTTCCTGCTGCCTTCAGCCTCAAAACCACCCTTTCCCACTTGGCGCCTCCCTAGGCCCAAAAATGGCCATCTGTCTGGAGATTGGTCCCACGCCCAAAGAGCCAGCAGGGAAAACTATGCCTTGTTCTAAAGCTCCTTGGGAACCGCTTGCGTAGCCCCACACACCTGGGGGCTAAAGGCTTTCCTGCTGCCTTCAGCCTCACACCACCCTTTCCCACTTGGCGCCGCGCCAGGCACAAAAATGGCCATCATGCCTGGAGATTGGTCCCACGCCCAAAGAGCCAGCAGGGAAAACTATGCCTTGTTCTAAAGCTCTTTGGGAACCGCTTGCGTAGCCCCACAGACCTGGGGGCTGCAGGCTTTCCTGCTGCCTTCAGCCTCAAAACCACCCTTTCCCACTTGGCGCCGCGCCAGGCCCAAAAATGGCCATCTGCCTGGAGATTGGTCCCACGCTCAATGAGCCAGCAGGGAAAACTATGCCTTGTTCTAAAGCTCTTTGGGAACCGCTTGCGTAGCCCCACAGACCTGGGGGCTGCAGGCTTTCCTGCTGCCTTCAGCCCCAAACCACTCTATCCCACTTGGTACCGCGCCAGGCCCAAAAATGGCCATCTGTCTGGAGATTGGTCCCACGCCCAAAGAGCCAGCAGGGAAAACTATGCCTTGTTCTAAAGCTCTTTGGGAACCGCTTGCGTAGCCCCACACACCTGGGGGCTGCAGGCTTTCCTGCTGCCTTCAGCCTCAAAACCACCCTTTCCCACTTGGCGTCACGCCAGGCCCAAAAATGGCCATCTCTCTGGAGATTGGTCCCACGCCCAAAGAGCCAGCAGGGAAAACTGTGCCTTGTTCTAAAGCTCTTTGGGAACCGCTTGCGTAGCCCCACAGACCTGGGGGCTGCAGGCTTTCCTGCTGCCTTCAGCCTCAAAACCACCCTTTCCCACTTGGCGTCACGCCAGGCCCAAAAATGGCCATCTGTCTGGAGATTGGTCCCACGCCCAAAGAGCCAGCAGGGAAAACTATGCCTTGTTCTAAAGCTCTTTGGGAACCGCTTGCTTAGCCCCACAGACCTGGGGGCTGCAGGCTTTCCTGCTGCCTTCAGCCTCAAAACCACCCTTTCCCACTTGGCGCCGCGCCAGGCTCAAAAATGGCCTTATCTCTGGAGATTGGTCCCATGCACAAAGAGCCAGCAGGGAAAACTATGCCTTGTTCTCAAGCTCTTTGGGAACCGCTTGCGTAGCCCCACAGACCTGGGGGCTGCAGGCTTTCCTGCTGCCTTCAGCCTCAAAACCACCCTTTTCCACTTGGCGTCACGCCAGGCCCAAAAATGGCCATCTGTCTGGAGATTGGTCCCACGCCCAAAGAGCCAGCAGGGAAAACTATGCCTTGTTCTAAAGCTCTTTGGGAACCGCTTGCGTAGCTCCCCACACCTGGGGGCTGCAGGCTTTCCTGCTGCCTTCAGCCTCAAAACCACCCTTTTCCACTTGGCGTCACGCCAGGCCCAAAAATGGCCATCTGTCTGGAGATTGGTCCCACGCCCAAAGAGCCAGCATGGAAAACTATGCCTTGTTCTAAAGCTCTTTGGGAACCGCTTGCGTAGCCCCACAGACCTGGGGGCTGCAGGCTTTCCTGCTGCCTTCAGCCTCAAAACCACCCTTTCCCACTTGGCGCCGCGCCAGGCCCAAAAATGGCCATCATGCCTGGAGATTGGTCCCACGCTCAAAGAGCCAGCAGGGAAAACTATGCCTTGTTCTCAAGCTCTTTGGGAACCGCTTGCGTAGCCCCACACACCTGGGGGCTGCAGGCTTTCCTGCTGCCTTCAGCCTCAAAACCACCCTTTTCCACTTGGCGCCGCGCCAGACACAAAAATGGCCTTATCTGTGGAGATTGGTCCCATGCACAAAGAGCGAGCAGGGAAAACTATGCCTTGTTCTCAAGCTCTTTGGGAACCGCTTGTGTAGCCCCACAGACCTGGGGGCTGCAGGCTTTCCTGCTGCCTTCAGCCTCAAAACCACCCTTTCCCACTTGGCGCCGCGCCAGGCCCAAAAATGGCCATCTGCCTGGAGATTGGTCCCACGCCCAAAGAGCCAGCAGGGAAAACAATGCCTTGTTCTAAAGCTCTTTGGGAACCGCTTGCGTAGCCCCACAGACCTGGGGGCTGCAGGCTTTCCTGCTGCCTTCAGCCTCAAAACCACCCTTTCCCACTTGGCGTCACGCCAGACACAACAATGGCCATCTGTCTGTAGATTGGTCCCACGCCCAAAGAGCCAGCAGGGAAAAATATGCCTTGTTCTATAACTCTTTGGGAACCGCTTGCGTAGCCCCACACACCTGGGGGCTGCAGGCTTTCCTGCTGCCTTCAGCCTCAAAACCACCCTTTCCCACTTGGCGCCGCGCTAGGCCCAAAAATGGCCATCTGTCTGGAGATTGGTCCCACGCCCAAAGAGCCAGCAGGGAAAACTATGCCTTGTTCTATAGCTGTTTCGGAACCGCTTGCGTAGCCCCACACACCTGGGGGCTGCAGGCTTTCCTGCTGCCTTCAGCCTCAAAACCACCCTTTCCCACTTGGCGCCGCGCCAGGCCCAAAAATGGCCATCATGCCTGGAGATTGGTCCCACGCTCAAAGAGCCAGCAGGGAAAACTATGCCTTGTTCTCAAGCTCTTTGGGAACCGCTTGCGTAGCCCCACAGACCTGGGGGCTGCAGGCTTTCCTGCTGCCTTCAGCCTCAAAACCACCCTTTTCCACTTGGCGTCACGGCAGGCCCAAAAATGGCCATCTGCCTGGAGATTGGTCCCACGCCCAAAGAGCCAGCAGGGAAAACTATGCCTTGTTCTAAAGCTCTTTGGGAACCGCTTGCGTAGCCCCACACACCTGGGGGCTGCAGGCTTTCCTGCTGCCTTCAGCCTCAAAACCACCCTTTCCCACTTGGCGTCACGCCAGGCCCAAAAATGGCCATCTGTCTGGAGATTGGTCCCACGCCCAAAGAGCCAGCAGGGGAAACTATGCCTTGTTCTAAAGCTCTTTGGGAACCGCTTGCGTAGCCCCACAGACCTGGGGGCTGCAGGCTTTCCTGCTGCCTTCAGCCTCAAAACCACCCTTTCCCACTTGGCGCCTCCCTAGGCCCAAAAATGGCCATCTGTCTGGAGATTGGTCCCACGCCCAAAGAGCCAGCAGGGAAAACTATGCCTTGTTCTAAAGCTCTTTGGGAACCGCTTGCGTAGCCCCACACACCTGGGGGCTGCAGGCTTTCCTGCTGCCTTCAGCCTCAAAACCACCCTTTCCCACTTGGCGTCACGCCAGGCCCAAAAATGGCCATCTGTCTGGAGATTGGTCCCACGCCCAAAGAGCCAGCAGGGGAAACTATGCCTTGTTCTAAAGCTCTTTGGGAACCGCTTGCGTAGCCCCACAGACCTGGGGGCTGCAGGCTTTCCTGCTGCCTTCAGCCTCAAAACCACCCTTTCCCACTTGGCGCCTCCCTAGGCCCAAAAATGGCCATCTGTCTGGAGATTGGTCCCACGCCCAAAGAGCCAGCAGGGAAAACTATGCCTTGTTCTAAAGCTCTTTCGGAACCGCTTGCGTAGCCCCACACACCTGGGGGCTAAAGGCTTTCCTGCTGCCTTCAGCCTCACACCACCCTTTCCCACTTGGCGCCGCGCCAGGCACAAAAATGGCCTTATCTCTGGAGATTGGTCCCACGCCCAAAGAGCCAGCAGGGAAAACTATGCCTTGTTCTAAAGCTCTTTGGGAACCGCTTGCGTAGCCCCACAGACCTGGGGACTGCAGGCTTTCCTGCTGCCTTCAGCCTCAAAACCACCCTTTCCCACTTGGCGCCGCGCCAGGCCCAAAAATGGCCATCTGCCTGGAGATTGGTCCCACGCTCAAAGAGCCAGCAGGGAAAACAATGCCTTGTTCTAAAGCTCTTTGGGAACCGCTTGCGTAGCCCCACAGACCTGGGGGCTGCAGGCTTTCCTGCTGCCTTCAGCCCCAAACCACTCTATCCCACTTGGTACCGCGCCAGGCCCAAAAATGGCCATCTGTCTGGAGATTGGTCCCACGCCCAAAGAGCCAGCAGGGAAAACTATGCCTTGTTCTAAAGCTCTTTGGGAACCGCTTGCGTAGCCCCACACACCTGGGGGCTGCAGGCTTTCCTGCTGCCTTCAGCCTCAAAACCACCCTATCCCACTTGGCACCGCGCCAGGCCCAAAAATGGCCATCTCTCTGGAGATTGGTCCCACGCCCAAAGAGCCAGCAGGGAAAACTATGCCTTGTTCTAAAGCTCTTTGGGAACCGCTTGCTTAGCCCCACAGACCTGGGGGCTGCAGGCTTTCCTGCTGCCTTCAGCCTCAAAACCACCCTTTCCCACTTGGCGCCGCGCCAGGCCCAAAAATGGCCATCTGTCTGGAGATTGGTCCCACGCCCAAAGAGCCAGCAGGGAAAACTGTGCCTTGTTCTAAAGCTCTTTGGGAACCGCTTGCGTAGCCCCACACACCTGGGGGCTGCAGGCTTTCCTGCTGCCTTCAGCCTCAAAACCACCCTTTCCCACTTGGCGTCACGCCAGGCCCAAAAATGGCCATCTGTCTGGAGATTGGTCCCACGCCCAAAGAGCCAGCAGGGAAAACTGTGCCTTGTTCTAAAGCTCTTTGGGAACCGCTTGCGTAGCCCCACACACCTGGGGGCTAAAGGCTTTCCTGCTGCCTTCAGCCTCAAAACCACCCTTTCCCACTTGGCGTCACGCCAGGCCCAAAAATGGCCATCTGTCTGGAGATTGGTCCCACGCCCAAAGAGCCAGCAGGGAAAACTATGCCTTGTTCTCAAGCTCTTTGGGAACCGCTTGCTTAGCCCCACAGACCTGGGGGCTGCAGGCTTTCCTGCTGCCTTCAGCCTCAAAACCACCCTTTCCCACTTGGCGCCGCGCCAGGCCCAAAAATGGCCATCTGTCTGGAGATTGGTCCCACGCCCAAAGAGCCAGCAGGGAAAACTATGCCTTGTTCTCAAGCTCTTTGGGAACCGCTTGCTTAGCCCCAAACACCTGGGGGCTGCAGGCTTTCCTGCTGCCTTCAGCCTCAAAACCACCCTTTCCCACTTGCCACCGCGCTAGGAACAAAAATGGCCATACCTCTGGAGATTGGTCCCACGCCCAAAGAGCCAGCAGGGAAAACTATGCCTTGTTCTATAGCTCTTTGGGAACCGCTTGCGTAGCCCCACAGACCTGGGGGCTGCAGGCTTTCCTGCTGCCTTCAGCCTCAAAACCACCGTTTCCCACTTGGCGTCACGCCAGGCACAAAAATGGCCATCTGTCTGGAGATTGGTCCCACGCCCAAAGAGCCAGCAGGGAAAACTATGCCTTGTTCTATAGCTCTTTCGGAACCGCTTCCGTAGCCCGACACACTTGGGGGCTGCAGGCTTTCCTGCTGCCTTCAGCCTCACACCACCCTTTCCCACTTGGTGCCGCGCTAGGCACAAAAATGGCCATCTGCCTGGAGATTGGTCCCACGCCCAAAGAGCCAGCAGGGAAAACTATGCCTTGTTCTAAAGCTCTTTGGGAACCGCTTGCGTAGCCCCACACACCTGGGGGCTGCAGGCTTTCCTGCTGCCTTCAGCCTCAAAACCACCCTTTCCCACTTGGCGCCTCGCTAGGCCCAAAAATGGCCATCTGTCTGGAGATTGGTCCCATGCCCAAAGAGCCAGCAGGGAAAACTATGCCTTGTTCTAAAGCTCTTTCGGAACCGCTTCCGTAGCCCCACACACTTGGGGGCTGCAGGCTTTCCTGCTGCCTTCAGCCTCACACCACCCTTTCCCACTTGGTGCCGCGCCAGGCACAAAAATGGCCATCTGCCTGGAGATTGGTCCCACGCCCAAAGAGCCAGCAGGGAAAACTATGCCTTGTTCTAAAGCTCTTTGGGAACCGCTTGCGTAGCCCCACACACCTGGGGGCTTCAGGCTTTCCTGCTGCCTTCAGCCTCAAAACCACCCTTTCCCACTTGGCGTCACGCCAGGCCCAAAAATGGCCATCTGTGTGGAGATTGGTCCCACGCCCAAAGAGCCAGCAGGGAAAACTATGCCTTGTTCTAAAGCTCTTTGGGAACCGCTTGCGTAGCCCCACACACCTGGGGGCTGCAGGCTTTCCTGCTGCCTTCAGCCTCAAAACCACCCTTTCCCACTTGGCGCCTCGCTAGGCCCAAAAATGGCCATCTGTCTGGAGATTGGTCCCACGCCCAAAGAGCCAGCAGGGAAAACTATGCCTTGTTCTAAAGCTCTTTGGGAACCGCTTGCGTAGCCCCACACACTTGGGGGCTGCAGGCTTTCCTGCTGCCTTCAGCCTCACACCACCCTTTCGCACTTGGCGCCGCGCCAGGCACAAAAATGGCCTTATCTCTGGAGATTGGTCCCATGCACAAAGAGCCAGCAGGGAAAACTATGCCTTGTTCTATAGCTCTTTGGGAACCGCTTGCGTAGCCCCACAGACCTGGGGGCTGCAGGCTTTCCTGCTGCCTTCAGCCTCAAAACCACCCTTTCCCACTTGGCGTCACGCCAGGCACAAAACTGGCCATCTGTCTGAAGATTGGTCCCACTCCCAAAGAGCCAGCAGGGAAAACTATGCCTTGTTCTAAAGCTCTTTGGGAACCGCTTGCGTAGCCCCACACACCTGGGGGCTGCAGGCTTTCCTGCTGCCTTCAGCCTCAAAACCACCCTTTCCCACTTGGCGCCTCGCTAGGCCCAAAAATGGCCATCTGTCTGGAGATTGGTCCCACGCCCAAAGAGCCAGCAGGGAAAACTATGCCTTGTTCTAAAGCTCTTTCGGAACCGCTTCCGTAGCCGCACACACTTGGGGGCTGCAGGCTTTCCTGCTGCCTTCAGCCTCACACCACCCTTTCCCACTTGGCGCCGTGCCAGGCACAAAAACGGCCTTATCTCTGGAGATTGGTCCCATGCACAAAGAGCCAGCAGGGAAAAGTATGCCTTGTTCTATAGCTCTTTGGGAACCGCTTGCGTAGCCCCACAGACCTGGGGGCTGCAGGCTTTCCTGCTGCCTTCAGCCTCAAAACCACCCTTTCCCACTTGGCGTCACGCCAGGCCCAAAAATGGCCATCTGTCTGGAGATTGGTCCCACGCCCAAAGAGCCAGCAGGGAAAACTATGCCTTGTTCTAAAGCTCTTTGGGAACCGCTTGCGTAGCCCCACACACCTGGGGGCTGCAGGCTTTCCTGCTGCCTTCAGCCTCAAAACCACCCTTTCCCACTTGGCGCCTCGCTAGGCCCAAAAATGGCCATCTGTCTGGAGATTGGTCCCACGCCCAAAGAGCCAGCAGGGAAAACTATGCCTTGTTCTAAAGCTCTTTGGGAACCGCTTGCGTAGCCCCACACACTTGGGGGCTGCAGGCTTTCCTGCTGCCTTCAGCCTCACACCACCCTTTCGCACTTGGCGCCGCGCCAGGCACAAAAATGGCCTTATCTGTGGAGATTGGTCCCATGCACAAAGAGCCAGCAGGGAAAACTATGCCTTGTTCTATAGCTCTTTGGGAACCGCTTGCGTAGCCCCACAGACCTGGGGGCTGCAGGCTTTCCTGCTGCCTTCAGCCTCAAAACCACCCTTTCCCACTTGGCGTCACGCCAGGCACAAAACTGGCCATCTGTCTGGAGACTGGTCCCACTCCCAAAGAGCCAGCAGGGAAAACTATGCCTTGTTCTAAAGCTCTTTGGGAACCGCTTGCGTAGCCCCACAGACCTGGGGGCTGCAGGCTTTCCTGCTGCCTTCAGCCTCAAAACCACCCTTTCCCACTTGGCGCCTCGCTAGGCCCAAAAATGGCCATCTGTCTGGAGATTGGTCCCACGCCCAAAGAGCCAGCAGGGAAAACTATGCCTTGTTCTAAAGCTCTTTCGGAACCGCTTCCGTAGCCGCACACACTTGGGGGCTGCAGGCTTTCCTGCTGCCTTCAGCCTCACACCACCCTTTCCCACTTGGCGCCGCGCCAGGCACAAAAACGGCCTTATCTCTGGAGATTGGTCCCATGCACAAAGAGCCAGCAGGGAAAAGTATGCCTTGTTCTATAGCTCTTTGGGAACCGCTTGCGTAGCCCCACAGACCTGGGGGCTGCAGGCTTTCCTGCTGCCTTCAGCCTCAAAACCACCCTTTTCCACTTGGCGTCACGCCAGGCCCAAAAATGGCCATCTGTCTGGAGATTGGTCCCACGCGCAAAGAGCCAGCAGGGAAAACTATGCCTTGTTCTAAAGCTCTTTGGGAACTGCTTGCATAGGCAACAGACCTGGGGGCTGCAGGCTTTCATGCTGCCTTCAGCCTCAAAACCACCCTTTCCCACTTGGCGTCACGCCAGGCCTAAAAATGGCCGTCTGTCTGGAGATTGGTCCCACGCCCAAAGAGCCAGCAGGGAAAACTATGCCTTGTTCTAAAGCTCTTTGGCATCCGCTTGCGTAGCCCCACAGACCTGGGGGCTGCAGGCTTTCCTGCTGCCTTCAGCCTCAAAACCACCCTTTCCCACTTGGCGCCGCGCTAGGCCCAAAAATGGCCATCTGTCTGGAGATTGGTCCCACGCCCAAAGAGCCAGCAGGGAAAACTATGCCTTGTTCTAAAGCTCTTTCGGAACCGCTTGCGTAGCCCCACAGACCTGGGGGCTGCAGGCTTTCCTGCTGCCTTCAGCCTCAAAACCACCCTTTTCCACTTGGCGTCACGCCAGGCACAAAAATGGCCATCTGTCTGGAGACTGGTCCCATGCACAAATAGCCAGCAGGGAAAACTATGCCTTGTTCTCAAGCTCTTTGGGAACCGCTTGCGTAGCCCCACAGACCTGGGGGCTGCAGGCTTTCCTGCTGCCTTCAGCCTCAAAACCACCCTTTTCCACTTGGCGTCACGCCAGGCCCAAAAATGGCCATCTGCCTGGAGATTGGTCCCACGCCCAAAGAGCCAGCAGGGAAAACTATGCCTTGTTCTAAAGCTCTTTGGGAACCGCTTGCTTAGCCCCACAGACCTGGGGGCTGCAGGCTTTCCTGCTGCCTTCAGCCTCAAAACCACCCTTTTCCACTTGGCGTCACGCCAGGCCCAAAAATGGCCATCTGTCTGGAGATTGGTCCCACGCCCAAAGAGCCAGCAGGGAAAACTATGCCTTGTTCTAAAGCTCTTTGGGAACCGCTTGCGTAGCCCCACACACCTGGGGGCTGCAGGCTTTCCTGCTGACTTCAGCCTCAAAACCACCCTTTCCCACTTGGCGTCACGCCAGGCCCAAAAATGGCCATCTGTCTGGAGATTGGTCCCACGCCCAAAGAGCCAGCAGGGAAAACTATGCCTTGTTCTCAAGCTCTTTCGGAACCGCTTGCGTAGCTCCACACACTTGGGGGCTGCAGGCTTTCCTGCTGCCTTCAGCCTCACACCACCCTTTCCCACTTGGCGCCGCGCCAGGCACAAAAATGGCCTTATCTCTGGAGATTGGTCCCATGCACAAAGAGCCAGGAGGGAAAACTATGCCTTGTTCTATAGCTCTTTGGGAACCGCTTGCGTAGCCCCACAGACCTGGGGGCTGCAGGCTTTCCTGCTGCCTTCAGCCTCAAAACCACCCTTTTCCACTTGGCGTCACGCCAGGCCCAAAAATGGCCATCTGCCTGGAGATTGGTCCCACGCCCAAAGAGCCAGCAGGGAAAACTATGCCTTGTTCTAAAGCTCTTTGGGAACCGCTTGCGTAGCCCCACAGACCTGGGGGCTGCAGGCTTTCCTGCTGCCTTCAGCCTCAAAACCACCCTTTCCCACTTGGCGCCGCGCTAGGCCCAAAAATGGCCATCTGTCTGGAGACTGGTCCCACGCCCAAAGAGCCAGCAGGGAAAACTATGCCTTGTTCTAAAGCTCTTTGGGAACCACTTGCGTAGCCCCACAGACCTGGGGGCTGCAGGCTTTCCTGCTGCCTTCAGCCTCAAAACCACCCTTTCCCACTAAGCGCCGCGCCAGACACTAAAATGGCCTTATCTGTGGAGATTCGTCCCATGCACAAAGAGCCAGCAGGGAAAACTATGCCTTGTTCTAAAGCTCTTTGGGAACCGCTTGCGTAGCCCCACACACCTGGGGGCTGCAGGCTTTCATGCTGCCTTCAGCCTCAAAACCACCCTTTTCCACTTGGCGCCTCGCTAGGCCCAAAAATGGCCATCTGTCTGGAGATTGGTCCCACGCCCAAAGAGCCAGCAGGGAAAACTATGCCTTGTTCTAAAGCTCTTTGGGAACCGCTTGCGTAGCCCCACACACCTGGGGGCTGCAGGCTTTCCTGCTGCCTTCAGCCTCAAAACCACCCTTTCCCACTTGGCGTCACGCCAGGCCCAAAAATGGCCATCTCTCTGGAGATTGGTCCCACGCCCAAAGAGCCAGCAGGGAAAACTATGCCTTGTTCTAAAGCTCTTTGGGAACCGCTTGCTTAGCCCCACAGACCTGGGGGCTGCAGGCTTTCCTGCTGCCTTCAGCCTCAAAACCACCCTTTTCCACTTGGCGTCACGCCAGGCCCAAAAATGGCCATCTGTCTGGAGATTGGTCCCACGCCCAAAGAGCCAGCAGGGAAAACTATGCCTTGTTCTAAAGCTCTTTGGGAACCGCTTGCGTAGCCCCACACACCTGGGGGCTGCAGGCTTTCCTGCTGACTTCAGCCTCAAAACCACCCTTTCCCACTTGGCGTCACGCCAGGCCCAAAAATGGCCATCTGTCTGGAGATTGGTCCCACACCCAAAGAGCCAGCAGGGAAAACTATGCCTTGTTCTCAAGCTCTTTCGGAACCGCTTGCGTAGCTCCACACACTTGGGGGCTGCAGGCTTTCCTGCTGCCTTCAGCCTCACACCACCCTTTCCCACTTGGCGCCGCGCCAGGCACAAAAATGGCCTTATCTCTGGAGATTGGTCCCATGCACAAAGAGCCAGGAGGGAAAACTATGCCTTGTTCTATAGCTCTTTGGGAACCGCTTGCGTAGCCCCACAGAACTGGGGGCTGCAGGCTTTCCTGCTGCCTTCAGCCTCAAAACCACCCTTTTCCACTTGGCGTCACGCCAGGCCCAAAAATGGCCATCTGCCTGGAGATTGGTCCCACGCCCAAAGAGCCAGCAGGGAAAACTATGCCTTGTTCTAAAGCTCTTTGGGAACCGCTTGCGTAGCCCCACAGACCTGGGGGCTGCAGGCTTTCCTGCTGCCTTCAGCCTCAAAACCATCCTATCCCACTTGGCGCCGCGCTAGGCCCAAAAATGGCCATCTGTCTGGAGACTGGTCCCACGCCCAAAGAGCCAGCAGGGAAAACTATGCCTTGTTCTAAAGCTCTTTGGGAACCACTTGCGTAGCCCCACAGACCTGGGGGCTGCAGGCTTTCCTGCTGCCTTCAGCCTCAAAACCACCCTTTCCCACTAAGCGCCGCGCCAGACACTAAAATGGCCTTATCTGTGGAGATTCGTCCCATGCACAAAGAGCCAGCAGGGAAAACTATGCCTTGTTCTAAAGCTCTTTGGGAACCGCTTGCGTAGCCCCACACACCTGGGGGCTGCAGGCTTTCATGCTGCCTTCAGCCTCAAAACCACCCTTTTCCACTTGGCGCCTCGCTAGGCCCAAAAATGGCCATCTGTCTGGAGATTGGTCCCACGCCCAAAGAGCCAGCAGGGAAAACTATGCCTTGTTCTAAAGCTCTTTGGGAACCGCTTGCGTAGCCCCACAGACCTGGGGGCTGCAGGCTTTCCTGCTGCCTTCAGCCTCAAAACCACCCTTTCCCACTTGGCGTCACGCCAGGCCCAAAAATGGCCATCTCTCTGGAGATTGGTCCCACGCCCAAAGAGCCAGCAGGGAAAACTATGCCTTGTTCTAAAGCTCCTTGGGAACCGCTTTCATAGTCCCAAACACCTGGGGGCTGCAGGCTTTCCTGCTGCCTTGAGCCTCAAAACCACCCTTTCCCACTTGGCGTCACGCCAGGCCCAAAAATGGCCATTTGTCTGGAGATTGGTCCCACGCCCAAAGAGCCAGCAGGGAAAACTATGCCTTGTTCTATAGCTCTTTGGGAACCGCTTGCGTAGCCCCACACACCTGGGGGCTGCAGGCTTTCCTGCTGCCTTCAGCCTCAAAACCACCCTTTCCCACTTGGCGCCTCGCTAGGCCCAAAAATGGCCATCTGTCTGGAGACTGGTCCCATGCCCAAAGAGCCAGCAGGGAAAACTATGCCTTGTTCTAAAGCTCTTTGGGAACCGCTTGCGTAGCCCCACAGACCTGGGGGCTGCAGGCTTTCCTGCTGCCTTCAGCCTCAAAACCATCCTATCCCACTTGGCACCGCGCCAGGCCCAAAAATGGCCATCTGCCTGGAGATTGGTCCCACGCCCAAAGAGCCAGCAGGGAAAACTATGCCTTGTTCTAAAGCTCTTTGGGAACCGCTTGCGTAGCCCCACACACCTGGGGGCTGCAGGCTTTCCTGCTGCCTTCAGCCTCAAAACCACCCTTTCCCACTTGGCGCCGCGCCAGGCCCAAAAATGGCCATATGTCTGGAAATTGGTCCCACGCCCAAGGAGCCAGCAGGGAAAACTATGCCTTGTTCTATAGCTCTTTGGGAACCGCTTGCGTAGCCCCACACACCTGGGGGCTGCAGGCTTTCCTGCTGCCTTCAGCCTCAAAACCACCCTTTCCCACTTGGCGCCGCGCCAGGAACAAAAATGGCCATCTGTCTGGAGACTGGTCCCACGCCCAAAGAGCCAGCAGGGAAAACTATGCCTTGTTCTATAGCTCTTTGGGAACCGCTTGTGTAGACCCACAGACCTGGGGGCTGCAGGCTTTCCTGCTGCCTTCAGCCTCAAAACCACCCTTTCCCACTTGGCGCCGCGCCAGGCACAACAATGGCCATCCGTCTGGAGATTGGTCCCACGCCCAAAGAGCCAGCAGGGAAAACTATGCCTTGTTCTCAAGCGCTTTGGGAACCGCTTGCGTAGCCCCACAGACCTGGGGGCTGCAGGCTTTCCTGCTGCCTTCAGCCTCAAAACTACCCTTTCCCACTTGGCGCCGCGCCAGGCCCAAAAATGGCCATCTGTCTGGAGATTGGTCCCACGCCCAAAGAGCCAGCAGGGAAAACTATGCCTTGTTCTAAAGCTCTTTGGGAACCGCTTGCGTAGCCCCACACACTTGGGGGCTGCAGGCTTTCCTGCTGCCTTCAGCCTCAAAACCACCCTTTCCCACTTGGCGCCGCGCCAGACACAAAAATGGCCATCTGTCTGGAGACTGGTCCCACGCCCAAAGAGCCAGCAGGGAAAACTATGCCTTGTTCTAAAGCTCCTTGGGAACCGCTTGCGTAGCCCCACAGACCTGGGGGCTGCAGGCTTTCCTGCTGCCTTCAGCCTCAAAACCACCCTTTCCCACTTGGCGCCGCGCCAGGCCCAAAAATGGCCTTATCTGTGGAGATTGGTCACATGCCCAAAGCGCAAGCAGGGAAAACTATGCCTTGTTCTAAAGCTCTTTGGGAACCGCTTGCGTAGCCCCACACACCTGGGGGCTGCAGGCTTTCCTGCTGCCTTCAGCCTCAAATCCACCCTTTCCCACTTGGCGCCGCGCTAGGCCCAAAAATGGCCATATCTCAGGAGATTAGTCCCACGCCCAAAGAGCCAGCAGGGAAAACTATGCCTTGTTCTATAGCTCTTTGGGAACCGCTTGCGTAGCCCCACACACCTGGGGGCTGCAGGCTTTCCTGCTGCCTTCAGCCTCAAAACCACCCTATTCCACTTGGCGTCACGCCAGGCCCAAAAATGGCCATCTGTCTGGAGATTGGTCCCACGCCCAAAGAGCCAGCAGGGAAAACTATGCCTTGTTCTAAAGCTCTTTCGGAACCGCTTGCGTAGCCCCACACACTTGGGGGCTGCAGGCTTTCCTGCTGCCTTCAGCCTCACACCACCCTTTCCCACTTGGCGCCGCCCCAGGCACAAAAATGGCCTTATCTCTGGAGATTGGTCCCATGCACAAAGAGCCAGGAGGGAAAACTATGCCTTGTTCTATAGCTCTTTGGGAACCGCTTGCGTAGCCCCACACACCTGGGGGCTGCAGGCTTTCCTGCTGCCTTCAGCCTCAAAACCACCCTTTTCCACTTGGCGTCACGCCAGGCCCAAAAATGGCCATCTGCCTGGAGATTGGTCCCACGCCCAAAGAGCCAGCAGGGAAAACTATGCCTTGTTCTAAAGCTCTTTGGGAACCGCTTGCGTAGCCCCACAGACCTGGGGGCTGCAGGCTTTCCTGCTGCCTTCAGCCTCAAAACCACCCTTTCCCACTTGGCGCCGCGCTAGGCCCAAAAATGGCCATCTGTCTGGAGACTGGTCCCACGCCCAAAGAGCCAGCAGGGAAAACTATGCCTTGTTCTAAAGCTCTTTGGGAACCACTTGCGTAGCCCCACAGACCTGGGGGCTGCAGGCTTTCCTGCTGCCTTCAGCCTCAAAACCACCCTTTCCCACTAAGCGCCGCGCCAGACACTAAAATGGCCTTATCTGTGGAGATTCGTCCCATGCACAAAGAGCCAGCAGGGAAAACTATGCCTTGTTCTCAAGCTCTTTGGGAACCGCTTGCGTAGCCCCACACACCTGGGGGCTGCAGGCTTTCCTGCTGCCTTGAGCCTCAAAACCACCCTTTCCCACTTGGCGTCACGCCAGGCCCAAAAATGGCCATCTGTCTGGAGATTGGTCCCACGCCCAAAGAGCCAGCAGGGAAAACTATGCCTTGTTCTATAGCTCTTTGGGAACCGCTTGCGTAGCCCCACACACCTGGGGGCTGCAGGCTTTCCTGCTGCCTTCAGCCTCAAAACCACCCTTTCCCACTTGGCGCCTCGCTAGGCCCAAAAATGGCCATCTGTCTGGAGACTGGTCCCACGCCCAAAGAGCCAGCAGGGAAAACTATGCCTTGTTCTAAAGCTCTTTGGGAACCGCTTGCGTAGCCCCACAGACCTGGGGGCTGCAGGCTTTCCTGCTGCCTTCAGCCTCAAAACCATCCTATCCCACTTGGCACCGCGCCAGGCCCAAAAATGGCCATCTGCCTGGAGATTGGTCCCACGCCCAAAGAGCCAGCAGGGAAAACTATGCCTTGTTCTAAAGCTCTTTGGGAACCGCTTGCGTAGCCCCACACACCTGGGGGCTGCAGGCTTTCCTGCTGCCTTCAGCCTCAAAACCACCCTTTCCCACTTGGCGCCGCGCAAGTCACAATAATGGCCATATGTCTGGAAATTGGTCCCACGCCCAAGGAGCCAGCAGGGAAAACTATGCCTTGTTCTATAGCTCTTTGGGAACCGCTTGCGTAGCCCCACACACCTGGGGGCTGCAGGCTTTCCTGCTGCCTTCAGCCTCAAAACCACCCTTTCCCACTTGGCGCCGCGCCAGGAACAAAAATGGCCATCTGTCTGGAGACTGGTCCCACGCCCAAAGAGCCAGCAGGGAAAACTATGCCTTGTTCTATAGCTCTTTGGGAACCGCTTGTGTAGACCCACAGACCTGGGGGCTGCAGGCTTTCCTGCTGCCTTCAGCCTCAAAACCACCCTTTCCCACTTGGCGCCGCGCCAGGCACAACAATGGCCATCCGTCTGGAGATTGGTCCCACGCCCAAAGAGCCAGCAGGGAAAACTATGCCTTGTTCTCAAGCGCTTTGGGAACCGCTTGCGTAGCCCCACAGACCTGGGGGCTGCAGGCTTTCCTGCTGCCTTCAGCCTCAAAACTACCCTTTCGAACTTGGCGCCGCGCCAGGCCCAAAAATGGCCATCCGTCTGGAGATTGGTCCCACGCCCAAAGAGCCAGCAGGGAAAACTATGCCTTGTTCTAAAGCTCTTTGGGAACCGCTTGCGTAGCCCCACACACTTGGGGGCTGCAGGCTTTCCTGCTGCCTTCAGCCTCAAAACCACCCTTTCCCACTTGGCGCCGCGCCAGACACAAAAATGGCCTTATCTGTGGAGATTGGTCACATGCCCAAAGCGCAAGCAGGGAAAACTATGCCTTGTTCTAAAGCTCTTTGGGAACCGCTTGCGTAGCCCCACACACCTGGGGGCTGCAGGCTTTCCTGCTGCCTTCAGCCTCAAATCCACCCTTTCCCACTTGGCGCCGCGCTAGGCCCAAAAATGGCCATATCTCAGGAGATTAGTCCCACGCCCAAAGAGCCAGCAGGGAAAACTATGCCTTGTTCTATAGCTCTTTGGGAACCCCTTGCGTAGCCCCACAGACCTGGGGGCTGCAGGCTTTCCTGCTGCCTTCAGCCTCAAAACCACCCTATTCCACTTGGCGTCACGCCAGGCCCAAAAATGGCCATCTGTCTGGAGATTGGTCCCACGCCCAAAGAGCCAGCAGGGAAAACTATGCCTTGTTCTAAAGCTCTTTGGGAACCGCTTGCGTAGCCCCACAGACCTGGGGGCTGCAGGCTTTCCTGCTGCCTTCAGCCTCACACCACCCTTTCCCACTTGGCGCCTCGCTAGGTCCAAAAATGGTCATCTGTCTGGAGATTGGTCCCATGCACAAAGAGCCAGCAGGGAAAACTATGCCTTGTTCTAAAGCTCTTTCGGAACCGCTTGCGTAGCCCCACAGACCTGGGGGCTGCAGGCTTTCCTGCTGCCTTCAGCCTCAAAACCACCCTTTCCCACTTGGCGCCGCGCCAGGCACAAAAATGGCCTTATCTCTGGAGATTGGTCCCATGCACAAAGAGCCAGCAGGGAAAACTATGCCTTGTTCTAAAGCTCTTTGGGAACCGCTTGCGTAGCCCCACAGACCTGGGGGCTGCAGGCTTTCCTGCTGCCTTCAGCCTCACACCACCCTTTCCCACTTGGCGCCGCGCCAGGCACAAAAATGGCCTTATCTCTGGAGATTGGTCCCATGCACAAAGAGCCAGCAGGGAAAACTATGCCTTGTTCTCAAGCTCTTTGGGAACCGCTTGCGTAGCCCCACAGACCTGGGGGCTGCAGGCTTTCCTGCTGCCTTCAGCCTCAAAACCACCCTTTCCCACTTGGCGCCGCGCTAGGCCCAAAAATGGCCATCTGTCTGGAGATTGGTCCCACGACCAAAGAGCCAGCAGGGAAAACTATGCCTTGTTCTCAAGCTCTTTGGGAACCGCTTGCGTAGCCCCACAGACCTGGGGGCTGCAGGCTTTCCTGCTGTCTTCAGCCTCACACCACCCTTTCCCACTTGGCGCCGCGCTAGGCCGAAAAAAGGCCATCCGTGTGGAGATTGGTCCCACGCCCAAAGAGCCAGCAGGGAAAACTATGCCTTGTTCTAAAACTCTTTGGGAACCGCTTGTGTAGCCCCACAGAAGTGAGGGCTGCAGGCTTTCCTGCTGCCTTCAGCCTCAAAACCACCCTTTCCCACTTGGCGCCGCGCCAGGCCCAAAAATGGCCATCTGTCTGGAGATTGGTCCCACACCCAAAGAGCCAGCAGGGAAAACTATGCCTTGTTCTAAAGCTCTTTGGGAACCGCTTGCGTAGCCCCACAGACCTGGGGGCTGCAGGCTTTCCTGCTGCCTTCAGCCTCAAAACCACCCTTTCCCACTTGGCGCCGCGCCAGGCACAAAAATGGCCATATGTCTGGAGATGGGTGCCACGCCCAAAGAGCCAGCAGGGAAAACTATGCCTTGTTCTAAAGCTCTTTGGGAACCGCGTGCGTAGCCCCACAGACCTGGGGGCTGCAGGCTTTCCTGCTGCCTTCAGCCTCAAAACCACCCTTTCCCACTTGGCGCCGCGCTAGGCCCAAAAATGGCCATCTGTCTGGAGATTGGTCCCACGCCCAAAGAGCCAGCAGGGAAAACTATGCCTTGTTCTAAAGCTCTTTGGGAACCGCTTGCGTAGCCCCACAGACCTGGGGGCTGCAGGCTTTCCTGCTGCCTTCAGCCTCAAACCACCCTTTCCCATTTGGCGTCACGCCAGGCCCAAAAATGTCCATCTGTCTGGAGATTGGTCCTATGTCCAAAGAGCCAGCAGGGAAAACTATGCCTTGTTCTAAAGCTCTTTGGGAACCGCTTGCATAGTCCCAAACACCTGGGGGCTGCAGGCTTTCCTGCTGCCTTCAGCCTCAAAACCACCCTTTCCCACTTGGCGCCGCGCCAGGCCCTTGCTGCTTTTATGTTTGGCTGTTGGGAGATTTACAGCACAAAGATAGCTAGTTGATTTGAAGCAGTTCTGAGAAAGTCTAAACATAATCCCCACTTCTCCCTCCTGGCATTTTCCATGTGGGAGATATAGCAGGATGTATATTGGTTTTGAGGAACCGTCCCCAGACAGTGTAGGCAGAAAAGTTCCTGGCTCACTGAATGCCGTTCCTGGAGAGACACTGCGATCAGTGTGGGAGATATGTCAAGATGTGTGTTGGTTTTGAGGAAGGCTCTCTGGAGAGTCTTAGCAAAGAGGTCACACGGATAATCAGAGCAATTCTCAGAGACACTGAGACCAAACTCCACAATTCCCTCCTGGCACTTTCCCTGTAGGAGATACCGCAAGACGTTTCTGTATATTGGGCACTGCGCTCTGCAGCGTGTTAGCAGAGACTTTCCCGGGACAGTAAAACCTGACATCAGAGACACTGAGAAGAAGCCCCAACGTTCCTTCCAGACATTTTCAGTGTGGGTGCCTTCTCCACATGGTTCCTGGTTTCACTGCAGCTCTGAAGAGAATGTTAGCAAAGAGGTAATCGGGAGAGTAGAAAGCAGTACTCAAAGACAGGGAGAGCAAGCTCTACATTATTCTCTTGGCACTTCCCATGTAGTAGATATAGCAGGACATATATCGGTTTTGAGGACAACTCAGTGGACAGTGTAGGCAGAAAAGTTCCTGCCTCACTGAATGCCGTTCCTGGAGACACTGCGATCAGTGTGGGAGATATGTCAAGATGTGTGTTGGTTTTGAGGAAGGCTCTCTGGAGAGTCTTAGCAAAGAGGTCACACGGATAATCAGAGCAATTCTCAGAGACACTGAGACCAAACTCCACAATTCCCTCCTGGCACTTTCCCTGTAGGAGATACCGCAAGACGTTTCTGTATATTGGGCACTGCGCTCTGCAGCGTGTTAGCAGAGACTTTCCCGGGACAGTAAAACCTGACATCAGAGACACTGAGAAGAAGCCCCAACGTTCCTTCCAGACATTTTCAGTGTGGGTGCATTCTCCACATGGTTCCTGGTTTCACTGCAGCTCTGAAGAGAATGTTAGCAAAGAGGTAATCGGGAGAGTAGAAAACAGTACTCAAAGACAGGGAGAGCAAGCTCTACATTATTCTCTTGGAACTTTCCAAGAGAATAGTGGGGCAGAACAATAGTGGCACAGAACACTGTGGGGCTACGCAAGCGGTTCCCAAAGAGCTTTAGAACAAGGCATAGTTTTCCCTGCTGGCTCTTTGGGCGTGGGACCAATCTCCAGAGATAAGGCCATTTTTGTGTCTGGCGCGGCGCCAAGTGGGAAAGGGTGGTGTGAGGCTGAAGGCAGCAGGAAAGCCTGCAGCCCCCAGGTCTGTGGGGCTACGCAAGCGGTTCCAAAAGAGCTTTAGAACAAGGCATGGTTTTCCCTGCTGGCTCTTTGGGCGTGGGACCAATCTCCAGACAGATGGCCATTTTTGGGCCTGGCGTGACGCCAAGTGGGAAAGGGTGGTTTTGAGACTGAAGGCAGCAGGAAAGCCTGCAGCCCCCATGTCTGTGGGGCTACGTAAGCGGTTCCCAAAGAGCTTTAGAACAAGGCATAATTTTCCCTGCTGGCTCTTTGTGCATGGGACCAATCTCCACAGATAAGGCCATTTTTGTGCCTGGCGCGGCGCCAAGTGGGAAAGGGTGGTTTTGAGGCTGAAGGCAGCAGGAAAGCCTGCAGCCCCCAGGTGTGTGGGGGCACGCAAGCGGTTCCCAAAGAGCTTTAGAACAAGGCATAGTTTTCCCTGCTGGCTCTTTGGGCGTGGGACCAATCTCCAGACAGATGGCCATTTTTAGGCCTGGCGCAGCGCCAAGTGGGAAAGGGTTGTTTTGAGGCTGAAGGCAGCAGGAAAGCCTGCAGCCCCCAGGTGTTTGGGGCTACGCAAGCGGTTCCCAAAGAGCTTTAGAACAAGGCATAGTTTTCCCTGCTGTCTCTTTGGGCGTGACACCAGTCTCCAGACAGATGGCCATTTTTGTGCCTGGCGCGGCGCCAAGTGGGAAAGGGTGGTTTTGAGGCTGAAGGCAGCAGGAAAGCCTGCAGCCCCCAGGTGTGTGGGGCTACGCAAGCGGTTCCCAAAGAGCTTTAGAACAAGGCATAATTTTCCCTGCTGGCTCTTTGGGCGTGGGACCAATCTCCAGACAGATGGCCATTGTTGTGCCTGGGGCGGCGCCAAGTGGGAAAGGGTGGTTTTGAGGCTAAAGGCAGCAGGAAAGCCTGCAGCCCCCAGGTCTGTGGGGCTACGCAAGGGGTTCCCAAAGAGCTTTAGAACAAGGCATAGTTTTCCCTGCTGGCTCTTTGGGCGTGGGACCAATCTCCAGAGAGATGGCCATTTTTCGGCTTGGCGTGACGCCAAGTGGGAAAGGGTGGTTTTGAGGCTGAAGGCAGCAGGAAAGCCTGCAGCCCCCAGGTGTGTGGGGCTACGCAAGCGGTTCCCAAAGAGCTTTAGAACAAGGCATAGTTTTCCCTGCTGGCTCTTTGTGCATGGGACCAATCTCCACAGATAAGGCCATTTTAGTGTCTGGCGCGGCGCCAAGTGGGAAAGGGTGGTTTTGAGGCTGAAGGCAGCAGGAAAGCCTGCAGCCCCCAGGTGTGTGGGGCTAAGCAAGCGGTTCCCAAAGAGCTTTAGAACAAGGCATAGTTTTCCCTGCTGGCTCTTTGGGCGTGGGACCAATCTCCAGACCGATGGCCATTTTTGGGCCTGGCGTGACGCCAAGTGGGAAAGGGTGGTTTTGAGGCTGAAGGCAGCAGGAAAGCCTGCAGCCCCCAGGTGTGTGGGGCTACGCAAGCGGTTCCCAAAGAGCTTTAGAACAAGGCAGAGTTTACCCTGCTGGCTCTTTGGGCGTGGGACCAATCTCCACAGATAAGGACATTTTTGTGTCTGGCGCGGCGCCAAGTGGGAAAGGGTGGTTTTGAGGCTGAAGGCAGCAGGAAAGCCTGCAGCCCCCAGGTCTGTGGGGCTACGCAAGCGGTTCCCAAAGAGCTTTAGAACAAGGCATAGTTTTCCCTGCTGGCTCTTTGGGCGTGGCACCCATCCCCAGACAGATGGCCATTTTTGGGCCTGGCGTGACGCCAAGTGGAAAAGGGTGGTTTTGAGGCTTAAGGCAGCAGGAAAGCCTGCAGCCCCCAGGTCTGTGGGGCTACGCAAGCGGTTCCCAAAGAGCTTTAGAACAAGGCATAGTTTTCCCTGCTGGCTCTTTGTGCATGGGACCAATCTCCACAGATAAGGCCATTTTTGTGTCTGGCGCGGCGCCAAGTGGGAAAGGGTGGTTTTGAGGCTTAAGGCAGCAGGAAAGCCTGCAGCCCCCAGGTCTGTGGGGCTACGCAAGCGGTTCCCAAAGAGCTTTAGAACAAGGCATAGTTTTCCCTGCTGGCTCTTTGGGCGTGGGACCAATCTCCACACGGATGGCCTTTTTTCGGCCTGGCGCGGCGCCAAGTGGGAAAGGGTGGTTTTGAGGCTGAAGGCAGCAGGAAAGCCTGCAGCCCCCAGGCCTGTGGGGCTACGCAAGCGGTTCCAAAAGAGCTTTAGAACAAGGCATAGTTTTCCCTGCTGGCTCTTTGGGCGTGTGAACAATCTCCAGACAGATGGCCATTTTTGTGTCTGGCGCGGCGCCAAGTGGGAAAGGGTGGTTTTGAGGCTGAAGGCAGCAGGAAAGCCTGCAGCCCCCAGGCCTGTGGGGCTACGCAAGCGGTTCCCAAAGAGCTTTAGAACAAGGCATAGTTTTCCCTGCTGGCTCTTTGGGCGTGGGACCAATCTCCAGACAGATGGCCATTTTTGGGCCTGGCGTGACGCCAAGTGGGAAAGGGTGGTTTTGAGGCTGAAGGCAGCAGGAAAGCCTGCAGCCCCCAGGTCTGTGGGGCTACGCAAGCGGTTCCCAAAGAGCCTTAGCACAAGGCATAGTTTTCCCTGCTGGCTCTTTGGGCGTGGGACCAATCTCCAGACAGATGGCCATTTTTGGGCCTGGCGCGGCGCCAAGTGGGAAAGGGTGGTTTTGAGGCTGAAGTCAGCAGGAAAGCCTGCAGCCCCCAGGTCTGTGGGGCTACGCAAGCGGTTCCAAAAGACCTTTAGAACAAGGCATCGTTTTCTCTGCTGTCTCTTTGGGAATGGGACCCATCTCCAGACAGATGGCCATTTTTGGGCATGGCGCGGCGCCAAGTGGGAAAGGGTGGTTTTGAGGCTGAAGGCAGCAGGAAAGCCTGCAGCCCCCAGGTCTGTGGGGCTACGCAAGCGGTTCCCAAAGAGCTATAGAACAAGGCATAGTTTTCCCTGTTGGCTCTTTGGGCGTGGGACCAGTCTCCAGACAGATGGCCATTTTTGTGTCTGGCGCTGCGCCAAGTGGGAAAGGGTGGTTTTGAGGCTGAAGGCAGCAGGAAAGCCTGCAGCCCCCAGGTCTGTGGGGCTACGCAAGCGGTTCCCAAAAAGCCTTAGAACAAGGCATAGTTTTCCCTGCTGGCTCTTTGGGTGTGGCACCAGTCTACAGACAGATGGCCATTTTTGTGTCTGGCGCGGCACCAAGTGGGAAAGGGTGGTTTTGAGGCTGAAGGCAGCAGGAAAGCCTGCAGCCCCCAGGTGTGTGGGGCTACGCAAGCGGTTCCCAAAGAGCTTTAGAACAAGGCATCGTTTTCTCTGCTGTCTCTTTGGGCATGGGACCCATCTCCAGACAGATGGCCATTGTTGTGCCTGGGGCGGCGCCAAGTGGGAAAGGGTGGTTTTGAGGCTAAAGGCAGCAGGAAAGCCTGCAGCCCCCAGGTCTGTGGGGCTACGCAAGCGGTTCCCAAAGAGCTTTAGAACAAGGCATAATTTTCCCTGCTGGCTCTTTGGGCGTGGGACCAATCTCCAGACAGATGGCCATTGTTGTGCCTGGGGCGGCGCCAAGTGGGAAAGGGTGGTTTTGAGGCTAAAGGCAGCAGGAAAGCCTGCAGCCCCCAGGTGTGTGGGGCTACGCAAGCGGTTCCCAAAGAGCTTTAGAACAAGGCATAGTTTTCCCTGCTGGCTCTTTGGGCGTGGGACCAATCTCCAGACAGATGGCCATTTTTGTGCCTGGCGTGACGCCAAGTGGAAAAGGGTGGTTTTGAGGCTGAAGGCAGCAGGAAAGCCTGCAGCCCCCAGGTGTGTGGGGCTACGCAAGCGGTTCCGAAAGAGCTTTAGAACAAGGCATAGTTTTCCCTGCTGGCTCTTTGGGCGTGGTACCAATCTCCAGACAGATGGCCATTTTTGGGCCTGGCGTGACGCCAAGTGGAAAAGGGTGGTTTTGAGGCTGAAGGCAGCAGGAAAGCCTGCAGCCCCCAGGTCTGTGGGGCTACGCAAGCGGTTCCCAAAGAGCTTGAGAACAAGGCATAGTTTTCCCAGCTGGCTCTTTGTGCATGGGACCAATCTCCAGAGATAAGGCCATTTTTGTGTCTGGCGCGGTGCCAAGTGGGAAAGGGTGGTTTTGAGGCTGAAGGCAGCAGGAAAGCCTGCAGCCCCCAAGTGTGTGGGGCTACACAAGCGGTTCCCAAAGAGCTTTAGAACAAGGCATAGTTTTCCCTGCTGGCTCTTTGGGCGTGGGACCAATCTCCAGACAGATGGCAAATTTGGGCCTAGCGAGGCGCCAAGTGGGAAAGGGTGGTTTTGAGGCTGAAGGCAGCAGGAAAGCCTGCAGCCCCCAGGTGTGTGGGGCTCAGCAAGCGGTTCGCAAAGAGCTATAGAACAAGGCATAGTTTTCCCTGCTGGCTCTTTGGGTGTGGGACCAATCTCCAGACAGATGGCCATTTTTGGGCCTGGCGTGATGCCAAGTCGGAAAGGGTGGTTTTGAGGCTGAAGGCAGCAGGAAAGCCTGCAGACCCCAGGTGTGTGGGGCTACGCAAGCCGTTCCCAAAGAGCTTTAGAACAAGGCAGAGTTTACCCTGCTGGCTCTTTGGGCGTGGGACCAATCTCCACAGATAAGGACATTTTTGTGTCTGGCGCGGCGCCAAGTGGGAAAGGGTGGTTTTGAGGCTGAAGGCAGCAGGAAAGCCTGCAGCCCCCAGGTCTGTGGGGCTACGCAACCGGTTCCCAAAGAGCTATAGAACAAGGCATAGTTTTCCCTGCTGGCTCTTTGGGCGTGGCACCCATCCCCAGACAGATGGCCATTTTTGGGCCTGGCGTGACGCCAAGTGGAAAAGGGTGGTTTTGAGGCTGAAGGCAGCAGGAAAGCCTGCAGCCCCCAGGTGTGTGGGGCTACGCAAGCGGTTCCCAAAGAGCTTTAGAACAAGGCATAGTTTTCCCTGCTGGCTCTTTGTGCATGGGACCAATCTCCACAGATAAGGCCATTTTTGTGTCTGGCGCGGCGCCAAGTGGGAAAGGGTGGTTTTGAGGCTGAAGGCAGCAGGAAAGCCTGCAGCCCCGAAGTGCGTGGGGCTACGCAAGCGGTTCCGAAAGAGCTTTAGAACAAGGCATAGTTTTCCCTGCTGGCTCTTTGGGCGTGGGACCAATCTCCAGACCGATGGCCATTTTTGGGCCTGGCGTGACGCCAAGTGGGAAAGGGTGGTTTTGAGGCTGAAGGCAGCAGGAAAGCCTGCAGCCCCCAGGTGTGTGGGGCTACGCAAGCGGTTCCCAAAGAGCTTTAGAACAAGGCAGAGTTTACCCTGCTGGCTCTTTGGGCGTGGGACCAATCTCCACAGATAAGGACATTTTTGTGTCTGGCGCGGCGCCAAGTGGGAAAGGGTGGTTTTGAGGCTGAAGGCAGCAGGAAAGCCTGCAGCCCCCAGGTCTGTGGGGCTACGCAAGCGGTTCCCAAAGAGCTTTAGAACAAGGCATAGTTTTCCCTGCTGGCTCTTTGGGCGTGGCACCCATCCCCAGACAGATGGCCATTTTTGGGCCTGGCGTGACGCCAAGTGGAAAAGGGTGGTTTTGAGGCTGAAGGCAGCAGGAAAGCCTGCAGCCCCCAGGTCTGTGGGGCTACGCAAGCGGTTCCCAAAGAGCTTTAGAACAAGGCATAGTTTTCCCTGCTGGCTCTTTGTGCATGGGACCAATCTCCACAGATAAGGCCATTTTTGTGTCTGGCGCGGCGCCAAGTGGGAAAGGGTGGTTTTGAGGCTTAAGGCAGCAGGAAAGCCTGCAGCCCCCAGGTCTGTGGGGCTACGCAAGCGGTTCCCAAAGAGCTTTAGAACAAGGCATAGTTTTCCCTGCTGGCTCTTTGGGCGTGGGACCAATCTCCACACGGATGGCCTTTTTTCGGCCTGGCGCGGCGCCAAGTGGGAAAGGGTGGTTTTGAGGCTGAAGGCAGCAGGTAAGCCTGCAGCCCCCAGGCCTGTGGGGCTACGCAAGCGGTTCCCAAAGAGCTTTAGAACAAGGCATAGTTTTCCCTGCTGGCTCTTTGGGCGTGGGACCAATCTCCAGACAGATGGCCATTTTTGGGCCTGGCGTGAGGCCAAGTGGGAAAGGGTGGTTTTGAGGCTGAAGGCAGCAGGAAAGCCTGCAGCCCCCAGGTGTGTGGGGCTACGCAAGCTGTTCCCAAAGAGCCTTAGCACAAGGCATAGTTTTCCCTGCTGGCTCTTTGGGCGTGGGACCAATCTCCAGACAGATGGCCATTTTTGGGCCTGGCGTGGCGCCAAGTGGGAAAGGGTGGTTTTGAGGCTGAAGGCAGCAGGAAAGCCTGCAGCCCCCAGGTCTGTGGGGCTACGCAACCGGTTCCCAAAGAGCTATAGAACAAGGCATAGTTTTCCCTGCTGGCTCTTTGGGCGTGGCACCCATCCCCAGACAGATGGCCATTTTTGGGCCTGGCGTGACGCCAAGTGGAAAAGGGTGGTTTTGAGGCTGAAGGCAGCAGGAAAGCCTGCAGCGCCCAGGTGTGTGGGGCTACGCAAGCGGTTCCCAAAGAGCTTTAGAACAAGGCATAGTTTTCCCTGCTGGCTCTTTGTGCATGGGACCAATCTCCACAGATAAGGCCATTTTTGTGTCTGGCGCGGCGCCAAGTGGGAAAGGGTGGTTTTGAGGCTGAAGGCAGCAGGAAAGCCTGCAGCCCCCAAGTGCGTGGGGCTACGCAAGCGGTTCCGAAAGAGCTTTAGAACAAGGCATAGTTTTCCCTGCTGGCTCTTTGGGCGTGGGACCAATCTCCAGACCGATGGCCATTTTTGGGCCTGGCGTGACGCCAAGTGGGAAAGGGTGGTTTTGAGGCTGAAGGCAGCAGGAAAGCCTGCAGCCCCCAGGTGTGTGGGGCTACGCAAGCGGTTCCCAAAGAGCTTTAGAACAAGGCAGAGTTTACCCTGCTGGCTCTTTGGGCGTGGGACCAATCTCCAGACCGATGGCCATTTTTGGGCCTGGCGTGACGCCAAGTGGGAAAGGGTGGTTTTGAGGCTGAAGGCAGCAGGAAAGCCTGCAGCCCCCAGGTCTGTGGGGCTACGCAAGCGGTTCCCAAAGAGCTTTAGAACAAGGCATAGTTTTCCCTGCTGGCTCTTTGTGCATGGGACCAATCTCCACAGATAAGGCCATTTTTGTGTCTGGCGCGGCGCCAAGTGGGAAAGGGTGGTTTTGAGGCTTAAGGCAGCAGGAAAGCCTGCAGCCCCCAAGTGCGTGGGGCTACGCAAGCGGTTCCCAAAGAGCTTTAGAACAAGGCATAGTTTTCCCTGCTGGCTCTTTGGGCGTGGGACCAATCTCCAGACAGATGGCCATTTTTGGGCCTGGCGTGACGCCAAGTGGGAAAGGGTGGTTTTGAGGCTGAAGGCAGCAGGAAAGCCTGCAGCCCCCAGGTGTGTGGGGCTACGCAAGCGGTTCCCAAAGAGCTTTAGAACAAGGCAGAGTTTACCCTGCTGGCTCTTTGGGCGTGGGACCAATCTCCACAGATAAGGACATTTTTGTGTCTGGCGCGGCGCCAAGTGGGAAAGGGTGGTTTTGAGGCTGAAGGCAGCAGGAAAGCCTGCAGCCCCCAGGTGTGTGGGGCTACGCAAGCGGTTCCCAAAGAGCTTTAGAACAAGGCATAGTTTTCCCTGCTGGCTCTTTGGGCGTGGCACCCATCCCCAGACAGATGGCCATTTTTGGGCCTGGCGTGACGCCAAGTGGAAAAGGGTGGTTTTGAGGCTGAAGGCAGCAGGAAAGCCTGCAGCCCCCAGGTCTGTGGGGCTACGCAAGCGGTTCCCAAAGAGCTTTAGAACAAGGCATAGTTTTCCCTGCTGGCTCTTTGTGCATGGGACCAATCTCCACAGATAAGGCCATTTTTGTGTCTGGCGCGGCGCCAAGTGGGAAAGGGTGGTTTTGAGGCTTAAGGCAGCAGGAAAGCCTGCAGCCCCCAGGTCTGTGGGGCTACGCAAGCGGTTCCCAAAGAGCTTTAGAACAAGGCATAGTTTTCCCTGCTGGCTCTTTGGGCGTGGGACCAATCTCCACACGGATGGCCTTTTTTCGGCCTGGCGCGGCGCCAAGTGGGAAAGGGTGGTTTTGAGGCTGAAGGCAGCAGGTAAGCCTGCAGCCCCCAGGCCTGTGGGGCTACGCAAGCGGTTCCCAAAGAGCTTTAGAACAAGGCATAGTTTTCCCTGCTGGCTCTTTGGGCGTGGGACCAATCTCCAGACAGATGGCCATTTTTGGGCCTGGCGTGAGGCCAAGTGGGAAAGGGTGGTTTTGAGGCTGAAGGCAGCAGGAAAGCCTGCAGCCCCCAGGTCTGTGGGGCTACGCAAGCGGTTCCCAAAGAGCCTTAGCACAAGGCATAGTTTTCCCTGCTGGCTCTTTGGGCGTGGGACCAATCTCCAGACAGATGGCCATTTTTGGGCCTGGCGTGGCGCCAAGTGGGAAAGGGTGGTTTTGAGGCTGAAGGCAGCAGGAAAGCCTGCAGCCCCCAGGTCTGTGGGGCTACGCAACCGGTTCCCAAAGAGCTATAGAACAAGGCATAGTTTTCCCTGCTGGCTCTTTGGGCGTGGCACCCATCCCCAGACAGATGGCCATTTTTGGGCCTGGCGTGACGCCAAGTGGAAAAGGGTGGTTTTGAGGCTGAAGGCAGCAGGAAAGCCTGCAGCCCCCAGGTCTGTGGGGCTACGCAAGCGGTTCCCAAAGAGCTTTAGAACAAGGCATAGTTTTCCCTGCTGGCTCTTTGTGCATGGGACCAATCTCCACAGATAAGGCCATTTTTGTGTCTGGCGCGGCGCCAAGTGGGAAAGGGTGGTTTTGAGGCTGAAGGCAGCAGGAAAGCCTGCAGCCCCCAAGTGCGTGGGGCTACGCAAGCGGTTCCGAAAGAGCTTTAGAACAAGGCATAGTTTTCCCTGCTGGCTCTTTGGGCGTGGGACCAATCTCCAGACCGATGGCCATTTTTGGGCCTGGCGTGACGCCAAGTGGGAAAGGGTGGTTTTGAGGCTGAAGGCAGCAGGAAAGCCTGCAGCCCCCAGGTGTGTGGGGCTACGCAAGCGGTTCCCAAAGAGCTTTAGAACAAGGCAGAGTTTACCCTGCTGGCTCTTTGGGCGTGGGACCAATCTCCAGACAGATGGCCATTTTTGGGCCTGGCGTGACGCCAAGTGGGAAAGGGTGGTTTTGAGGCTGAAGGCAGCAGGAAAGCCTGCAGCCCCCAGGTCTGTGGGGCTACGCAAGCGGTTCCCAAAGAGCTTTAGAACAAGGCAGAGTTTACCCTGCTGGCTCTTTGGGCGTGGGACCAATCTCCACAGATAAGGACATTTTTGTGTCTGGCGCGGCGCCAAGTGGGAAAGGGTGGTTTTGAGGCTGAAGGCAGCAGGAAAGCCTGCAGCCCCCAGGTCTGTGGGGCTACGCAAGCGGTTCCCAAAGAGCTTTAGAACAAGGCATAGTTTTCCCTGCTGGCTCTTTGGGCGTGGCACCCATCCCCAGACAGATGGCCATTTTTGGGCCTGGCGTGACGCCAAGTGGAAAAGGGTGGTTTTGAGGCTGAAGGCAGCAGGAAAGCCTGCAGCCCCCAGGTCTGTGGGGCTACGCAAGCGGTTCCCAAAGAGCTTTAGAACAAGGCATAGTTTTCCCTGCTGGCTCTTTGTGCATGGGACCAATCTCCACAGATAAGGCCATTTTTGTGTCTGGCGCGGCGCCAAGTGGGAAAGGGTGGTTTTGAGGCTTAAGGCAGCAGGAAAGCCTGCAGCCCCCAGGTCTGTGGGGCTACGCAAGCGGTTCCCAAAGAGCTTTAGAACAAGGCATAGTTTTCCCTGCTGGCTCTTTGGGCGTGGGACCAATCTCCACACGGATGGCCTTTTTTCGGCCTGGCGCGGCGCCAAGTGGGAAAGGGTGGTTTTGAGGCTGAAGGCAGCAGGAAAGCCTGCAGCCGCCAGGCCTGTGGGGCTACGCAAGCGGTTCCCAAAGAGCTTTAGAACAAGGCATAGTTTTCCCTGCTGGCTCTTTGGGCGTGTGAACAATCTCCAGACAGATGGCCATTTTTGTGTCTGGCGCGGCGCCAAGTGGGAAAGGGTGGTTTTGAGGCTGAAGGCAGCAGGAAAGCCTGCAGCCCCCAGGCCTGTGGGGCTACGCAAGCGGTTCCCAAAGAGCTTTAGAACAAGGCATAGTTTTCCCTGCTGGCTCTTTGGGCGTGGGACCAATCTCCAGACAGATGGCCATTTTTGGGCCTGGCGTGACGCCAAGTGGGAAAGGGTGGTTTTGAGGCTGAAGGCAGCAGGAAAGCCTGCAGCCCCCAGGTCTGTGGGGCTACGCAAGCGGTTCCCAAAGAGCTTTAGAACAAGGCATAGTTTTCCCTGCTGGCTCTTTGTGCATGGGACCAATCTCCACAGATAAGGCCATTTTTGTGTCTGGCGCGGCGCCAAGTGGGAAAGGGTGGTTTTGAGGCTTAAGGCAGCAGGAAAGCCTGCAGCCCCCAGGTGTGTGGGGCTACGCAAGCGGTTCCCAAAGAGCTTTAGAACAAGGCATAATTTTCCCTGCTGGCTCTTTGTGCATGGGACCAATCTCCACAGATAAGGCCATTTTTGTGTCTGGCGCGGCGCCAAGTGGGAAAGGGTGGTTTTGAGGCTGAAGGCAGCAGGAAAGCCTGCAGCCCCCAAGTGCGTGGGGCTACGCAAGCGGTTCCGAAAGAGCTTTAGAACAAGGCATAGTTTTCCCTGCTGGCTCTTTGGGCGTGGGACCAATCTCCAGACAGATGGCCATTTTTGGGCCTGGCGTGACGCCAAGTGGGAAAGGGTGGTTTTGAGGCTGAAGGCAGCAGGAAAGCCTGCAGCCCCCAGGTGTGTGGGGCTACGCAAGCGGTTCCCAAAGAGCTTTAGAACAAGGCAGAGTTTACCCTGCTGGCTCTTTGGGCGTGGGACCAATCTCCAGACCGATGGCCATTTTTGGGCCTGGCGTGACGCCAAGTGGGAAAGGGTGGTTTTGAGGCTGAAGGCAGCAGGAAAGCCTGCAGCCCCCAGGTGTGTGGGGCTACGCAAGCGGTTCCCAAAGAGCTTTAGAACAAGGCAGAGTTTACCCTGCTGGCTCTTTGGGCGTGGGACCAATCTCCACAGATAAGGACATTTTTGTGTCTGGCGCGGCGCCAAGTGGGAAAGGGTGGTTTTGAGGCTGAAGGCAGCAGGAAAGCCTGCAGCCCCCAGGTCTGTGGGGCTACGCAAGCGGTTCCCAAAGAGCTTTAGAACAAGGCATAGTTTTCCCTGCTGGCTCTTTGGGCGTGGCACCCATCCCCAGACAGATGGCCATTTTTGGGCCTGGCGTGACGCCAAGTGGAAAAGGGTGGTTTTGAGGCTGAAGGCAGCAGGAAAGCCTGCAGCCCCCAGGTGTGTGGGGCTACGCAAGCGGTTCCCAAAGAGCTTTAGAACAAGGCATAGTTTTCCCTGCTGGCTCTTTGTGCATGGGACCAATCTCCACAGATAAGGCCATTTTTGTGTCTGGCGCGGCGCCAAGTGGGAAAGGGTGGTTTTGAGGCTTAAGGCAGCAGGAAAGCCTGCAGCCCCCAGGTCTGTGGGGCTACGCAAGCGGTTCCCAAAGAGCTTTAGAACAAGGCATAGTTTTCCCTGCTGGCTCTTTGGGCGTGGGACCAATCTCCACACGGATGGCCTTTTTTCGGCCTGGCGCGGCGCCAAGTGGGAAAGGGTGGTTTTGAGGCTGAAGGCAGCAGGTAAGCCTGCAGCCCCCAGGCCTGTGGGGCTACGCAAGCGGTTCCCAAAGAGCTTTAGAACAAGGCATAGTTTTCCCTGCTGGCTCTTTGGGCGTGTGAACAATCTCCAGACAGATGGCCATTTTTGTGTCTGGCGCGGCGCCAAGTGGGAAAGGGTGGTTTTGAGGCTGAAGGCAGCAGGAAAGCCTGCAGCCCCCAGGCCTGTGGGGATACGCAAGCGGTTCCCAAAGAGCTTGACAACAAGGCATAGTTTTCCCTGCTGGCTCTTTGGGCGTGGGACCAATCTCCAGACAGATGGCCATTTTTGGGCCTGGCGTGACGCCAAGTGGGAAAGGGTGGTTTTGAGGCTGAAGGCAGCAGGAAAGCCTGCAGCCCCCAGGTCTGTGCGGCTACGCAAGCGGTTCCCAAAGAGCCTTAGCACAAGGCATAGTTTTCCCTGCTGGCTCTTTGGGCGTGGGACCAATCTCCAGACAGATGGCCATTTTTGGGCCTGGCGCGGCGCCAAGTGGGAAAGGGTGGTTTTGAGGCTGAAGGCAGCAGGAAAGCCTGCAGCCCCCAGGTCTGTGGGGCTACGCAAGCGGTTCCAAAAGACCTTTAGAACAAGGCATCGTTTTCTCTGCTGTCTCTTTGGGAATGGGACCCATCTCCAGACAGATGGCCATTTTTGGGCATGGCGCGGCGCCAAGTGGGAAAGGGTGGTTTTGAGGCTGAAGGCAGCAGGAAAGCCTGCAGCCCCCAGGTCTGTGGGGCTACGCAAGCGGTTCCCAAAGAGCTATAGAACAAGGCATAGTTTTCCCTGTTGGCTCTTTGGGCGTGGGACCAGTCTCCAGACAGATGGCCATTTTTGTGTCTGGCGCTGCGCCAAGTGGGAAAGGGTGGTTTTGAGGCTGAAGGCAGCAGGAAAGCCTGCAGCCCCCAAGTGCGTGGGGCTACGCAAGCGGTTCCGAAAGAGCTTTAGAACAAGGCATAGTTTTCCCTGCTGGCTCTTTGGGCGTGGGACCAATCTCCAGACCGATGGCCATTTTTGGGCCTGGCGTGACGCCAAGTGGGAAAGGGTGGTTTTGAGGCTGAAGGCAGCAGGAAAGCCTGCAGCCCCCAGGTGTGTGGGGCTACGCAAGCGGTTCCCAAAGAGCTTTAGAACAAGGCAGAGTTTACCCTGCTGGCTCTTTGGGCGTGGGACCAATCTCCAGACCGATGGCCATTTTTGGGCCTGGCGTGACGCCAAGTGGGAAAGGGTGGTTTTGAGGCTGAAGGCAGCAGGAAAGCCTGCAGCCCCCAGGTCTGTGGGGCTACGCAAGCGGTTCCCAAAGAGCTTTAGAACAAGGCATAGTTTTCCCTGCTGGCTCTTTGTGCATGGGACCAATCTCCACAGATAAGGCCATTTTTGTGTCTGGCGCGGCGCCAAGTGGGAAAGGGTGGTTTTGAGGCTTAAGGCAGCAGGAAAGCCTGCAGCCCCCAAGTGCGTGGGGCTACGCAAGCGGTTCCCAAAGAGCTTTAGAACAAGGCATAGTTTTCCCTGCTGGCTCTTTGGGCGTGGGACCAATCTCCAGACAGATGGCCATTTTTGGGCCTGGCGTGACGCCAAGTGGGAAAGGGTGGTTTTGAGGCTGAAGGCAGCAGGAAAGCCTGCAGCCCCCAGGTGTGTGGGGCTACGCAAGCGGTTCCCAAAGAGCTTTAGAACAAGGCAGAGTTTACCCTGCTGGCTCTTTGGGCGTGGGACCAATCTCCACAGATAAGGACATTTTTGTGTCTGGCGCGGCGCCAAGTGGGAAAGGGTGGTTTTGAGGCTGAAGGCAGCAGGAAAGCCTGCAGCCCCCAGGTCTGTGGGGCTACGCAAGCGGTTCCCAAAGAGCTTTAGAACAAGGCATAGTTTTCCCTGCTGGCTCTTTGGGCGTGGCACCCATCCCCAGACAGATGGCCATTTTTGGGCCTGGCGTGACGCCAAGTGGAAAAGGGTGGTTTTGAGGCTGAAGGCAGCAGGAAAGCCTGCAGCCCCCAGGTCTGTGGGGCTACGCAAGCGGTTCCCAAAGAGCTTTAGAACAAGGCATAGTTTTCCCTGCTGGCTCTTTGTGCATGGGACCAATCTCCACAGATAAGGCCATTTTTGTGTCTGGCGCGGCGCCAAGTGGGAAAGGGTGGTTTTGAGGCTTAAGGCAGCAGGAAAGCCTGCAGCCCCCAGGTCTGTGGGGCTACGCAAGCGGTTCCCAAAGAGCTTTAGAACAAGGCATAGTTTTCCCTGCTGGCTCTTTGGGCGTGGGACCAATCTCCACACGGATGGCCTTTTTTCGGCCTGGCGCGGCGCCAAGTGGGAAAGGGTGGTTTTGAGGCTGAAGGCAGCAGGTAAGCCTGCAGCCCCCAGGCCTGTGGGGCTACGCAAGCGGTTCCCAAAGAGCTTTAGAACAAGGCATAGTTTTCCCTGCTGGCTCTTTGGGCGTGGGACCAATCTCCAGACAGATGGCCATTTTTGGGCCTGGCGTGAGGCCAAGTGGGAAAGGGTGGTTTTGAGGCTGAAGGCAGCAGGAAAGCCTGCAGCCCCCAGGTCTGTGGGGCTACGCAAGCGGTTCCCAAAGAGCCTTAGCACAAGGCATAGTTTTCCCTGCTGGCTCTTTGGGCGTGGGACCAATCTCCAGACAGATGGCCATTTTTGGGCCTGGCGTGGCGCCAAGTGGGAAAGGGTGGTTTTGAGGCTGAAGGCAGCAGGAAAGCCTGCAGCCCCCAGGTCTGTGGGGCTACGCAACCGGTTCCCAAAGAGCTATAGAACAAGGCATAGTTTTCCCTGCTGGCTCTTTGGGCGTGGCACCCATCCCCAGACAGATGGCCATTTTTGGGCCTGGCGTGACGCCAAGTGGAAAAGGGTGGTTTTGAGGCTGAAGGCAGCAGGAAAGCCTGCAGCCCCCAGGTCTGTGGGGCTACGCAAGCGGTTCCCAAAGAGCTTTAGAACAAGGCATAGTTTTCCCTGCTGGCTCTTTGTGCATGGGACCAATCTCCACAGATAAGGCCATTTTTGTGTCTGGCGCGGCGCCAAGTGGGAAAGGGTGGTTTTGAGGCTGAAGGCAGCAGGAAAGCCTGCAGCCCCCAAGTGCGTGGGGCTACGCAAGCGGTTCCGAAAGAGCTTTAGAACAAGGCATAGTTTTCCCTGCTGGCTCTTTGGGCGTGGGACCAATCTCCAGACCGATGGCCATTTTTGGGCCTGGCGTGACGCCAAGTGGGAAAGGGTGGTTTTGAGGCTGAAGGCAGCAGGAAAGCCTGCAGCCCCCAGGTGTGTGGGGCTACGCAAGCGGTTCCCAAAGAGCTTTAGAACAAGGCAGAGTTTACCCTGCTGGCTCTTTGGGCGTGGGACCAATCTCCAGACAGATGGCCATTTTTGGGCCTGGCGTGACGCCAAGTGGGAAAGGGTGGTTTTGAGGCTGAAGGCAGCAGGAAAGCCTGCAGCCCCCAGGTCTGTGGGGCTACGCAAGCGGTTCCCAAAGAGCTTTAGAACAAGGCAGAGTTTACCCTGCTGGCTCTTTGGGCGTGGGACCAATCTCCACAGATAAGGACATTTTTGTGTCTGGCGCGGCGCCAAGTGGGAAAGGGTGGTTTTGAGGCTGAAGGCAGCAGGAAAGCCTGCAGCCCCCAGGTCTGTGGGGCTACGCAAGCGGTTCCCAAAGAGCTTTAGAACAAGGCATAGTTTTCCCTGCTGGCTCTTTGGGCGTGGCACCCATCCCCAGACAGATGGCCATTTTTGGGCCTGGCGTGACGCCAAGTGGAAAAGGGTGGTTTTGAGGCTGAAGGCAGCAGGAAAGCCTGCAGCCCCCAGGTCTGTGGGGCTACGCAAGCGGTTCCCAAAGAGCTTTAGAACAAGGCATAGTTTTCCCTGCTGGCTCTTTGTGCATGGGACCAATCTCCACAGATAAGGCCATTTTTGTGTCTGGCGCGGCGCCAAGTGGGAAAGGGTGGTTTTGAGGCTTAAGGCAGCAGGAAAGCCTGCAGCCCCCAGGTCTGTGGGGCTACGCAAGCGGTTCCCAAGAGCTTTAGAACAAGGCATAGTTTTCCCTGCTGGCTCTTTGGGCGTGGGACCAATCTCCACACGGATGGCCTTTTTTCGGCCTGGCGCGGCGCCAAGTGGGAAAGGGTGGTTTTGAGGCTGAAGGCAGCAGGTAAGCCTGCAGCCCCCAGGCCTGTGGGGCTACGCAAGCGGTTCCCAAAGAGCTTTAGAACAAGGCATAGTTTTCCCTGCTGGCTCTTTGGGCGTGTGAACAATCTCCAGACAGATGGCCATTTTTGTGTCTGGCGCGGCGCCAAGTGGGAAAGGGTGGTTTTGAGGCTGAAGGCAGCAGGAAAGCCTGCAGCCCCCAGGCCTGTGGGGCTACGCAAGCGGTTCCCAAAGAGCTTTAGAACAAGGCATAGTTTTCCCTGCTGGCTCTTTGGGCGTGGGACCAATCTCCAGACAGATGGCCATTTTTGGGCCTGGCGTGACGCCAAGTGGGAAAGGGTGGTTTTGAGGCTGAAGGCAGCAGGAAAGCCTGCAGCCCCCAGGTCTGTGGGGCTACGCAAGCGGTTCCCAAAGAGCTTTAGAACAAGGCATAGTTTTCCCTGCTGGCTCTTTGTGCATGGGACCAATCTCCACAGATAAGGCCATTTTTGTGTCTGGCGCGGCGCCAAGTGGGAAAGGGTGGTTTTGAGGCTTAAGGCAGCAGGAAAGCCTGCAGCCCCCAGGTGTGTGGGGCTACGCAAGCGGTTCCCAAAGAGCTTTAGAACAAGGCATAATTTTCCCTGCTGGCTCTTTGTGCATGGGACCAATCTCCACAGATAAGGCCATTTTTGTGTCTGGCGCGGCGCCAAGTGGGAAAGGGTGGTTTTGAGGCTGAAGGCAGCAGGAAAGCCTGCAGCCCCCAAGTGCGTGGGGCTACGCAAGCGGTTCCGAAAGAGCTTTAGAACAAGGCATAGTTTTCCCTGCTGGCTCTTTGGGCGTGGGACCAATCTCCAGACCGATGGCCATTTTTGGGCCTGGCGTGACGCCAAGTGGGAAAGGGTGGTTTTGAGGCTGAAGGCAGCAGGAAAGCCTGCAGCCCCCAGGTGTGTGGGGCTACGCAAGCGGTTCCCAAAGAGCTTTAGAACAAGGCAGAGTTTACCCTGCTGGCTCTTTGGGCGTGGGACCAATCTCCAGACCGATGGCCATTTTTGGGCCTGGCGTGACGCCAAGTGGGAAAGGGTGGTTTTGAGGCTGAAGGCAGCAGGAAAGCCTGCAGCCCCCAGGTGTGTGGGGCTACGCAAGCGGTTCCCAAAGAGCTTTAGAACAAGGCAGAGTTTACCCTGCTGGCTCTTTGGGCGTGGGACCAATCTCCACAGATAAGGACATTTTTGTGTCTGGCGCGGCGCCAAGTGGGAAAGGGTGGTTTTGAGGCTGAAGGCAGCAGGAAAGCCTGCAGCCCCCAGGTCTGTGGGGCTACGCAAGCGGTTCCCAAAGAGCTTTAGAACAAGGCATAGTTTTCCCTGCTGGCTCTTTGGGCGTGGCACCCATCCCCAGACAGATGGCCATTTTTGGGCCTGGCGTGACGCCAAGTGGAAAAGGGTGGTTTTGAGGCTGAAGGCAGCAGGAAAGCCTGCAGCCCCCAGGTGTGTGGGGCTACGCAAGCGGTTCCCAAAGAGCTTTAGAACAAGGCATAGTTTTCCCTGCTGGCTCTTTGTGCATGGGACCAATCTCCACAGATAAGGCCATTTTTGTGTCTGGCGCGGCGCCAAGTGGGAAAGGGTGGTTTTGAGGCTTAAGGCAGCAGGAAAGCCTGCAGCCCCCAGGTCTGTGGGGCTACGCAAGCGGTTCCCAAAGAGCTTTAGAACAAGGCATAGTTTTCCCTGCTGGCTCTTTGGGCGTGGGACCAATCTCCACACGGATGGCCTTTTTTCGGCCTGGCGCGGCGCCAAGTGGGAAAGGGTGGTTTTGAGGCTGAAGGCAGCAGGTAAGCCTGCAGCCCCCAGGCCTGTGGGGCTACGCAAGCGGTTCCCAAAGAGCTTTAGAACAAGGCATAGTTTTCCCTGCTGGCTCTTTGGGCGTGTGAACAATCTCCAGACAGATGGCCATTTTTGTGTCTGGCGCGGCGCCAAGTGGGAAAGGGTGGTTTTGAGGCTGAAGGCAGCAGGAAAGCCTGCAGCCCCCAGGCCTGTGGGGATACGCAAGCGGTTCCCAAAGAGCTTGACAACAAGGCATAGTTTTCCCTGCTGGCTCTTTGGGCGTGGGACCAATCTCCAGACAGATGGCCATTTTTGGGCCTGGCGTGACGCCAAGTGGGAAAGGGTGGTTTTGAGGCTGAAGGCAGCAGGAAAGCCTGCAGCCCCCAGGTCTGTGCGGCTACGCAAGCGGTTCCCAAAGAGCCTTAGCACAAGGCATAGTTTTCCCTGCTGGCTCTTTGGGCGTGGGACCAATCTCCAGACAGATGGCCATTTTTGGGCCTGGCGCGGCGCCAAGTGGGAAAGGGTGGTTTTGAGGCTGAAGGCAGCAGGAAAGCCTGCAGCCCCCAGGTCTGTGGGGCTACGCAAGCGGTTCCAAAAGACCTTTAGAACAAGGCATCGTTTTCTCTGCTGTCTCTTTGGGAATGGGACCCATCTCCAGACAGATGGCCATTTTTGGGCATGGCGCGGCGCCAAGTGGGAAAGGGTGGTTTTGAGGCTGAAGGCAGCAGGAAAGCCTGCAGCCCCCAGGTCTGTGGGGCTACGCAAGCGGTTCCCAAAGAGCTATAGAACAAGGCATAGTTTTCCCTGTTGGCTCTTTGGGCGTGGGACCAGTCTCCAGACAGATGGCCATTTTTGTGTCTGGCGCTGCGCCAAGTGGGAAAGGGTGGTTTTGAGGCTGAAGGCAGCAGGAAAGCCTGCAGCCCCCAGGTCTGTGGGGCTACGCAAGCGGTTCCCAAAAAGCCTTAGAACAAGGCATAGTTTTCCCTGCTGGCTCTTTGGGTGTGGCACCAGTCTACAGACAGATGGCCATTTTTGTGTCTGGCGCGGCGCCAAGTGGGAAAGGGTGGTTTTGAGGCTGAAGGCAGCAGGAAAGCCTGCAGCCCCCAGGCCTGTGGGGCTACGCAAGCGGTTCCCAAAGAGCTTTAGAACAAGGCATCGTTTTCTCTGCTGTCTCTTTGGGCATGGGACCCATCTCCAGACAGATGGCCATTTTTGGGCCTGGTGCGGCGCCAAGTGGGAAAGGGTGGTTTTGAGTCTAAAGGCAGCAGGAAAGCCTGCAGCCCCCAGGTGTGTGGGGCTACGCAAGCGGTTCCCAAAGAGCTTGAGAACAAGGCATAGTTTTCCCTGCTGGCTCTTTGGGCGTGGGATCAATCTATAGACAGATGGCCATTTTTGTGCCTGGCGCGGCGCCAAGTGGGAAAGGGTGGTTTTGAGGCTAAAGGCAGCAGGAAAGCCTGCAGCCCCCAGGTGTGTGGGGCTACGCAAGCGGTTCCCAAAGAGCTTTAGAACAAGGCACAGTTTTCCCTGCTGGCTCTTTGGGCGTGGGACCAATCTCCAGACAGATGGCCATTTTTGGGCCTAGCGCGGCGCCAAGTGGGAAAGGGTGGTTTTGAGGCTGAAGGCAGCAGGAACGCCTGCAGCCCCCAGGTCTGTGGGGCTACGCAAGCGGTTCCGAAAGAGCTTTAGAACAAGGCATAATTTTCCCTGCTGGCTCTTTGTGCATGGGACCAATCTCCAGACAGATGGCCATTTTTGGGCCTGGCGTGACGCCAAGTGGGAAAGGGTGGTTTTGAGGCTGAAGGCAGCAGGAAAGCCTGCAGCCCCCAGGTGTGTGGGGCTACGCAAGCGGTTCCCAAAGAGCTTTAGAACAAGGCATAGTTTTCCCAGCTGGCTCTTTGGGCGTGGGACCAATCTCCTGAGATATGGCCATTTTTGGGCCTAGCGCGGCGCCAAGTGGGAAAGGGTGGTTTTGAGGCTGAAGGCAGCAGGAAAGCCTGCAGCCCCCAGGTCTGTGGGGTACGCAAGCGGTTCCCAAAGAGCTTTAGAACAAGGCATAGTTTTCCCTGCTGGCTCTTTGGGCGTGGGACCAATCTCCAGACAGATGGCCATTTTTTGGCCCTGGCGCAGCGCCAAGTGGGAAAGGGTGGTTTTGAGGCTGAAGGCAGCAGGAAAGCCTGCAGCCCCCAGGTCTGTGGGGCTACGCAAGCGGTTCCCAAAGAGCTTGAGAACAAGGCATAGTTTTCCCTGCTGGCTCTTTGGGTGTGGGACCAGTCTCCAGACAGATGGCCATTTTTGTGCCTGGCGCGGCGCCAAGTGGGAAAGGGTGGTTTTGAGACTGAAGGCAGCAGGAAAGCCTGCAGCCCCCAGGTCTGTGGGGCTACGCAAGCGGTTCCCAAAGAGCTTTAGAACAAGGCATAGTTTTCCCTGCTGGCTCTTTGGGCGTGAGACCAATCTCCAGACAGATGGTCATTTTTGTTCCTGGCGCGGCGCCAAGTGGGAAAGGGTGGTTTTGAGGCTGAAGGCAGCAGGAAAGCCTGCAGCCCCCAGGTGTTTGGGGCTAAGCAAGCGGTTCCCAAAGAGCTTTAGAACAAGGCATAGTTTTCCCTGCTGGCTCTTTGGGCGTGGGACCAATCTCCAGACAGATGGCCATTTTTGTTCCTAGCGCGGTGCCAAGTGGGAAATGGTGGTTTTGAGGCTGAAGGCAGCAGGAAAGCCTGCAGCCCCCAGTTGTTTGGGGCTAAGCAAGCGGTTCCGAAAGAGCTTTAGAACAAGGCATAGTTTTCCCTGCTGGCTCTTTGGGCGTGGGACCAATCTCCAGACAGATGGCCATTTTTGTGCCTGGCGCGGCGCCAAGTGGGAAAGGGTGGTTTTGAGGCTGAAGGCAGCAGGAAAGCCTGCAGCCCCCAGGTCTGTGGGGCTACGCAAGCGGTTCCCAAAGAGCTTGAGAACAAGGCATAGTTTTCCCTGCTGGCTCTTTGGGCGTGGGACCAATCTCCAGACCGATGGCCATTTTTGGCTTAGCGCGGCGCCAAGTGGGAAAGGGTGGTTTTGAGGCTGAAGGCAGCAGGAAAGCCTGCAGTCCCCAGGTCTGTGGGGCTACGCAAGCGGATGCCAAAGAGCTTTAGAACAAGGCATAGTTTTCCATGCTGGCTCTTTGTGCATGGGACCAATCTCCACAGATAAGGCCATTTTTGTGCCTGGCGCGGCGCCAAGTGGGAAAGGGTGGTTTTGTGTCTGAAGGCAGCAGGAAAGCCTGCAGCCCCCAGGTGTGTGGGGCTACGCAAGCGGTTCCCAAAGAGCTTTAGAACAAGGCATAGTTTTCCCAGCTGGCTCTTTGGGCGTGGGACCAATCTCCAGACATATGGCCATTTTTGTGCCTGGCGTGACGCCAAGTGGGAAAGGGTTGTTTTGAGGCTGAAGGCAGCAGGAAAGCCTGCAGCCCCCAGGTGTGTGGGGCTACGCAAGCGGTTCCCAAAGAGCTTTAGAACAAGGCATAGTTTTCCCTGCTGGCTCTTTGGACGTGGGACCAGTCTCCAGACAGATGGCTATTTTTGTGCCTGGCGCGGCACCAAGTGGGAAAGGGTGGTTTTGAGGCTGAAGGCAGCAGGAAAGCCTGCAGGCCCCACGTCCGTGGGGCTAAGCAAGCGGTTCCAAAGAGCTTTAGAACAAGGCATAGTTTTCCCTGCTGGCTATTTGGGCGTGGGACCAATCTCCAGACAGATGGCCATTTCTGTGCCTGGCGCGGCGCCAAGTGGGAAAGGGTGGTTTTGAGGCTGAAGGCAGCAGGAAAGCCTGCAGCCCCCAGGTCTGTGGGGCTAAGCAAGCGGTTCCCAAAGAGCTTTAGAACAAGGCATAGTTTTCCCTGCTGGCTCTTTGGGCGTGGGACCAATCTCCAGACAGATGGCCATTTTTGTGCCTGGCGCGGCGCCAAGTGGGAAAGGGTGGTTTTGAGGCTGAAGGCAGCAGGAAAGCCTGCAGCCCCCAGGTCTGTGGGGCTACGCAAGCGGTTCCAAAGAGCTTGAGAACAAGGCATAGTTTTCCCTGCTGGCTCTTTGGGCGTGGGACCAGTCTCCAGACAGATGGCCATGTTTGGGTCTGGCGCGGCGCCAAGTGGGAAAGGGTGGTTTTGAGGCTGAAGGCAGCAGGAAAGCCTGCAGCCCCCAGGTCTGTGGGGCTACGCAAGCGGATGCCAAAGAGCTTGAGAACAAGGCATAGTTTTCCCTGCTGGCTCTTTGGGCGTGGGACTAATCTCCAGACAGATGGCCATTTTTGTGCCTGGGGCGGCGCCAAGTGGGAAAGGGTGGTTTTGAGGTTGAAGGCAGCAGGAAAGCCTGCAGCCCCCAGGTCTGTGGGGTACGCAAGCGGTTCCCAAAGAGCTTTAGAACAAGGCATAGTTTTCCCTGCTGGCTCTTTGGGCGTGGGACCAATCTCCAGACAGATGGCCATTTTTAGGCCTGGCGCAGCGCCAAGTGGGAAAGGGTTGTTTTGAGGCTGAAGGCAGCAGGAAAGCCTGCAGCCCCCAGGTGTTTGGGGCTACGCAAGCGGTTCCCAAAGAGCTTTAGAACAACGCATATTTTTCCCTGCTGGCTCTTTGGGCGTGGGACCAGTCTCCAGAGATATGGCAATTTTTGTGCCTAGCGCGGTGCCAAGTGGGAAAGGGTTGTTTTGAGGCTGAAGGCAGCAGGAAAGCCTGCAGCCCCCAGGTCTGTGGGGCTATGCAAGCGGTTCCCAAAGAGCTTGAGAACAAGGCATAGTTTTACCTGCTGGCTCTTTGGGCGTGGGACCAATCTCCAGACAGATGGCCATATTTGTGCCTAGAGCGGCGCCTAGTGGGAAAGGGTGGTTTTGAGGCTGAAGGCAGCAGGAAAGCCTGCAGCCCCCAGGTGTTTGGGGCTACGCAAGCGGATGCCAAAGAGCTTTAGAACAAGGCATAGTTTTCCCTGCTGGCTCTTTGGGCGTGGGACCATTCTCCAGGGATGTGGCCATTTTTGTGCCTGGCACGGCACCAAGTGGGAAAGGGTGGTTTTGAGGCTGAAGGCAGCAGGAAAGCCTGCAGCCCCCAGGTCTGTGGGGCTACGCAAGCGGATGCCAAAGAGCTTTAGAACAAGGCATAGTTTTCCCTGCTGGCTCTTTGGGCGTGGGACTAATCTCCAGACAGATGGCCATTTTTGTGCCTGGGGCGGCGCCAAGTGGGAAAGGGTGGTTTTGAGGTTGAAGGCAGCAGGAAAGCCGGCAGGCCCCAGGTCTGTGGGGTACGCAAGCGGTTCCCAAAGAGCTTTAGAACAAGGCATAGTTTTCCCTGCTGGCTCTTTGGGCGTGGAACCAATCTCCAGACAGATGGCCATTTTTGGGCCTGGCGCAGCGCCAAGTGGGAAAGGGTTGTTTTGAGGCTGAAGGCAGCAGGAAAGCCTGCAGCCCCCAGGTGTTTGGGGCTACGCAAGCGGTTCCCAAAGAGCTTTAGAACAAGGCATGGTTTTCCCTGCTGGCTCTTTGGGCGTGGGACCAGTCTCCAGACAGATGGCCATTTTTGGGCCTAGAGTGGCGCCAAGTGGGAAAGGGTGGTTTTGAGGCTGAAGGCAGCAGGAAAGCCTGCAGCCCCCAGGTCTGTGGGGCTACGCAAGCGGTTCCCAAAGAGCTTTAGAACAAGGCACAGTTTTCCCTGCTGGCTCTTTGGGCGTGGGACCATTCTCCAGGGATGTGGACATTTTTGTGCCTGGCACGGCACCAAGTGGGAAAGGGTGGTTTTGAGGCTGAAGGCAGCAGGAAAGCCTGCAGCCCCCAGGTCTGTGGGGCTACGCAAGCGGATGCCAAATAGCTTTAGAACAAGGCATAGTTTTCCCTGCTGGCTCTTTGGGCGTGGGACTAATCTCCAGACAGATGGCCATTTTTGTGCCTGGCGCGGCGCCAAGTATGAAAGGGTGGTTTTGAGGTTGAAGGCAGCAGGAAAGCCTGCAGCCCCCAGGTCTGTGGGGTACGCAAGCGGTTCCCAACGAGCTTTAGAACAAGGCATAGTTTTCCCTGCTGGCTCTTTGGGCGTGGGACCAATCTCCAGACAGATGGCCATTTTTGGACCTGGCGCAGCGCCAAGTGGGAAAGGGTTGTTTTGAGGCTGAAGGCAGCAGGAAAGCCTGCAGCCCCCAGGTCTGTGGGGCTACGCAAGCGGTTCCCAAAGAGCTTTAGAACAAGGCATAGTTTTCCCTGCTGGCTCTTTGGGCGTGGGACCAATCTCCAGACAGATGCCCATTTTTGTGCCTGGCGCGGCGCCAAGTGGGAAAGGGTGGTTTTGAGGCTGAAGGCAGCAGGAAAGCCTGCAGCCCCCAGGTGTTTGGGGCTACGCAAGCGGTTCCCAAAGAGCTTTAGAACAAGGCATAGTTTTCCCTGCTGGCTCTTTGGGCGTGGGACCAATCTCCAGACAGATGGCCATTTTTGTGTCTGGCGCGGCGCCAAGTGGGAAAGGGTGGTTTTGAGGCTGAAGGCAGCAGGAAAGCCTGCAGCCCCCAGGTCTGTGGGGCTATGCAAGCGGTTCCCAAAGAGCTTGAGAACAAGGCATAGTTTTACCTGCTGGCTCTTTGGGCGTGGGACCAATCTCCAGACCGATGGCCATTTTTGGGCCTAGAGCGGCGCCTAGTGGGAAAGGGTGGTTTTGAGACTGAAGGCAGCAGGAAAGCCTGCAGCCCCCAGGTGTGTGGGGCTACGCAAGCGGATGCCAAAGAGCTTTAGAACAAGGCATAGTTTTCACTGCTGGCTCTTTGGGCGTGGGACCAATCTCCAGACAGATGGCCATTTTTGGGCCTGGCACGGTGCCAAGTGGGAAAGGGTGGTTTTTGAGGCTGAAGGCAGCAGGAAAGCCTGCAGCCCCCAGGTCTGTGGGGCTAAGCAAGCGGTTCCCAAAGAGCTTTAGAACAAGGCACAGTTTTCCCTGCTGGCTCTTTGGGCGTGGGACCATTCTCCAGGGATGTGGCCATTTTTGTGCCTGGCACGGCACAAAGTGGGAAAGGGTGGTTTTGAGGCTGAAGGCAGCAGGAAAGCCTGCAGCCCCCAGGTCTGTGGGGCTACGCAAGCGGTTCCCAAAGAGCTTTAGAACAAGGCAGAGTTTTCCCTGCTGGCTCTTTGGGCGTGAGACCAATCTCCAGACAGATGGCCATTTTTGTTCCTGGCGCGGCGCCAAGTGGGAAAGGGTGGTTTTGAGGCTGACGGCAGCAGGAAAGCCTGCAGCCCCCAGGTGTTTGGGTCTAAGCAAGCGGTTCCCAAAGAGCTTTAGAACAAGGCATAGTTTTCCCTGCTGGCTCTTTGGGCGTGGGACCAATCTCCAGAGGTATGGCCATTTTTGTTCCTAGCGCGGTGCCAAGTGGGAAAGGGTGGTTTTGAGGCTGAAGGCAGCAGGAAAGCCTGCAGCCCCCAGTTGTTTGGGGCTAAGCAAGCGCTTCCCAAAGAGCTTTAGAACAAGGCATAGTTTTCCCTGCTGGCTCTTTGGGCGTGGGACCAATCTCCAGGCAGATGGCCATTTTTGTGCCTGGCGCGGCGCCAAGTGGGAAAGGGTGGTTTTGTGTCTGAAGGCAGCAGGAAAGCCTGCAGCCCCCAGGTCTGTGGGGCTACGCAAGCGGTTCCCAAAGAGCTTTAGAACAAGGCATAGTTTTCCCTGCTGGCTCTTTGTGTATGGGACCAATCTCCAGACATATGGCCATTTTTGGGCCTAGAGCGGCGCTTAGTGGGAAAGGGTGGTTTTGAGACTGAAGGCAGCAGGAAAGCCTGCAGCCCCCAGGTGTTTGGGGCTAAGCAAGGGGTTCCCAAAGAGCTTTAGAACAACGCATATTTTTCCCTGCTGGCTATTTGGGCGTGGGACCAATCTCCAGACAGATGGCCATTTTTGTGCCTGGCGCGGCGCCAAGTGGGAAAGGGTGGTTTTGAGGCTGAAGGCAGCAGGAAAGCCTGCAGCCCCCAGGTGTGTGGGGCTACGCAAGCGGATGCCAAAGAGCTTTAGAACAAGGCATAGTTTTCCCTGCTGGCTCTTTGGGCGTGGGACCAGTCTCCAGACAGATGGCCATTTCTGTGCCTGGCGCGGCGCCAAGTGGGAAAGGGTGGTTTTGAGGCTGAAGGCAGCAGGAAAGCCTGCAGCCCCCAGGTCTGTGGGGCTACGCAAGCGGTTCGAAAGAGCTTTAGAACAAGGCATAGTTTTCCCTGCTGGCTCTTTGGGCGTGGGACGAATCTCCAGACCGATGGCCATTTTTGTGCCTGGGGCGGCGCCAAGTGGGAAAGGGTGGTTTTGAGGCTGAAGGCAGCAGGAAAGCCTGCAGCCCCCAGGTCTGTGGGGCTACGCAAGCGGTTCCCAAAGAGCTATAGAACAAGGCATAGTTTTCCCTGCTGGCTCTTTGGGCGTGGGACCAGTCTCCAGACAGATGGCCATGTTTGGGCCTGGCGCGGCGCCAAGTTGGAAAGGGTGGTTTTGAGGCTGAAGGCAGCAGGAAAGCCTGCAGCCCCCAGGTGTGTGGGGCTACGCAAGCGGTTCCCAAAGAGCTTTAGAACAAGGCATAGTTTTCCCTGCTGGCTCTTTGGGCGTGGGACTAATCTCCAGACAGATGGCCATATTTGTGCCTGGCGCGGCGCCAAGTGGGAAAGGGTGGTTTTGAGGCTGAAGGCAGCAGGAAAGCCTGCAGCCCCCAGGTGTGTGGGGCTACTCAAGCGGTTCCCAAAGAGCTTGAGAACAAGGCATAGTTTTCCCTGCTGGCTCTTTGGGTGTGGGACCAGTCTCCAGGGATGTGGCCATTTTTGTGCCTGGCACGGCACCAAGTGGGAAAGGGTGGTTTTGAGGCTGAAGGCAGCAGGAAAGCCTGCAGCCCCCAGGTCTGTGGGGCTACGCAAGCGGATGCCAAAGAGCTTGAGAACAAGGCATAGTTTTCCCTGCTGGCTCTTTGGGCGTGGGACTAATCTCCAGACAGATGGCCATTTTTGTGCCTGGGGCGGCGCCAAGTGGGAAAGGGTGGTTTTGAGGTTGAAGGCAGCAGGAAAGCCTGCAGCCCCCAGGTCTGTGGGGTACGCAAGCGGTTCCCAAAGAGCTTTAGAACAAGGCATAGTTTTCCCTGCTGGCTCTTTGGGCGTGGGACCAATCTCCAGACAGATGGCCATTTTTAGGCCTGGCGCAGCGCCAAGTGGGAAAGGGTTGTTTTGAGGCTGAAGGCAGCAGGAAAGCCTGCAGCCCCCAGGTCTGTGGGGCTACGCAAGCGGTTCCCAAAGAGCTTTAGAACAAGGCATAGTTTTCCCTGCTGTCTCTTTGGGCGTGACACCAGTCTCCAGACAGATGGCCATTTTTGTGCCTGGCGCGGCGCCAAGTGGGAAAGGGTGGTTTTGAGGCTGAAGGCAGCAGGAAAGCCTGCAGCCCCCAGGTGTTTGGGGCTACGTAAGCGGTTCCCAAAGAGCTTTAGAACAAGGCATAGTTTTCCCTGCTGGCTCTTTGGGCGTAGGACCAATCTCCAGACAGATGGCCATTTTTGTGCCTAGCGCGGCGCCAAGTGGGAAAGGGTGGTTTTGAGGCTGAAGGCAGCAGGAAAGCCTGCAGCCCCCAGGTGTGTGGGGCTATGCAAGCGGTTCCCAAAGAGCTTGAGAACAAGGCATAGTTTTACCTGCTGGCTCTTTGGGCGTGGGACCAATCTCCAGACAGATGGCCATATTTGTGCCTAGAGCGGCGCCTAGTGGGAAAGGGTGGTTTTGAGGCTGAAGGCAGCAGGAAAGCCTGCAGCCCCCAGGTGTTTGGGGCTACGCAAGCGGATGCCAAAGAGCTTTAGAACAAGGCATAGTTTTCCCTGCTGGCTCTTTGGGCGTGGGACCATTCTCCAGGGATGTGGCCATTTTTGTGCCTGGCACGGCACCAAGTGGGAAAGGGTGGTTTTGAGGCTGAAGGCAGCAGGAAAGCCTGCAGCCCCCAGGTCTGTGGGGCTACGCAAGCGGATGCCAAAGAGCTTTAGAACAAGGCATAGTTTTCCCTGCTGGCTCTTTGGGCGTGGGACTAATCTCCAGACAGATGGCCATTTTTGTGCCTGGGGCGGCGCCAAGTGGGAAAGGGTGGTTTTGAGGTTGAAGGCAGCAGGAAAGCCGGCAGGCCCCAGGTCTGTGGGGTACGCAAGCGGTTCCCAAAGAGCTTTAGAACAAGGCATAGTTTTCCCTGCTGGCTCTTTGGGCGTGGGACCAATCTCCAGACAGATGGCCATTTTTGGGCCTGGCGCAGCGCCAAGTGGGAAAGGGTTGTTTTGAGGCTGAAGGCAGCAGGAAAGCCTGCAGCCCCCAGGTGTTTGGGGCTACGCAAGCGGTTCCCAAAGAGCTTTAGAACAAGGCATGGTTTTCCCTGCTGGCTCTTTGGGCGTGGGACCAGTCTCCAGACAGATGGCCATTTTTGGGCCTAGAGTGGCGCCAAGTGGGAAAGGGTGGTTTTGAGGCTGAAGGCAGCAGGAAAGCCTGCAGCCCCCAGGTCTGTGGGGCTACGCAAGCGGTTCCCAAAGAGCTTTAGAACAAGGCACAGTTTTCCCTGCTGGCTCTTTGGGCGTGGGACCATTCTCCAGGGATGTGGCCATTTTTGTGCCTGGCACGGCACCAAGTGGGAAAGGGTGGTTTTGAGGCTGAAGGCAGCAGGAAAGCCTGCAGCCCCCAGGTCTGTGGGGCTACGCAAGCGGATGCCAAATAGCTTTAGAACAAGGCATAGTTTTCCCTGCTGGCTCTTTGGGCGTGGGACTAATCTCCAGACAGATGGCCATTTTTGTGCCTGGGGCGGCGCCAAGTATGAAAGGGTGGTTTTGAGGTTGAAGGCAGCAGGAAAGCCTGCAGCCCCCAGGTCTGTGGGGTACGCAAGCGGTTCCCAACGAGCTTTAGAACAAGGCATAGTTTTCCCTGCTGGCTCTTTGGGCGTGGGACCAATCTCCAGACAGATGGCCATTTTTGGACCTGGCGCAGCGCCAAGTGGGAAAGGGTTGTTTTGAGGCTGAAGGCAGCAGGAAAGCCTGCAGCCCCCAGGTCTGTGGGGCTACGCAAGCGGTTCCCAAAGAGCTTTAGAACAAGGCATAGTTTTCCCTGCTGGCTCTTTGGGCGTGGGATCAATCTCCAGACAGATGGCCATTTTTGTGCCTGGCGCGGCGCCAAGTGGGAAAGGGTGGTTTTGAGGCTGAAGGCAGCAGGAAAGCCTGCAGCCCCCAGGTGTTTGGGGCTACGCAAGCGGTTCCCAAAGAGCTTTAGAACAAGGCATAGTTTTCCCTGCTGGCTCTTTGGGCGTGGGACCAATCTCCAGACAGATGGCCATTTTTGTGTCTGGCGCGGCGCCAAGTGGGAAAGGGTGGTTTTGAGGCTGAAGGCAGCAGGAAAGCCTGCAGCCCCCAGGTCTGTGGGGCTATGCAAGCGGTTCCCAAAGAGCTTGAGAACAAGGCATAGTTTTACCTGCTGGCTCTTTGGGCGTGGGACCAATCTCCAGACCGATGGCCATTTTTGGGCCTAGAGCGGCGCCTAGTGGGAAAGGGTGGTTTTGAGACTGAAGGCAGCAGGAAAGCCTGCAGCCCCCAGGTGTGTGGGGCTACGCAAGCGGATGCCAAAGAGCTTTAGAACAAGGCATAGTTTTCACTGCTGGCTCTTTGGGCGTGGGACCAATCTCCAGACAGATGGCCATTTTTGGGCCTGGCACGGTGCCAAGTGGGAAAGGGTGGTTTTTGAGGCTGAAGGCAGCAGGAAAGCCTGCAGCCCCCAGGTCTGTGGGGCTAAGCAAGCGGTTCCCAAAGAGCTTTAGAACAAGGCACAGTTTTCCCTGCTGGCTCTTTGGGCGTGGGACCATTCTCCAGGGATGTGGCCATTTTTGTGCCTGGCACGGCACAAAGTGGGAAAGGGTGGTTTTGAGGCTGAAGGCAGCAGGAAAGCCTGCAGCCCCCAGGTCTGTGGGGCTACGCAAGCGGTTCCCAAAGAGCTTTAGAACAAGGCAGAGTTTTCCCTGCTGGCTCTTTGGGCGTGAGACCAATCTCCAGACAGATGGCCATTTTTGTTCCTGGCGCGGCGCCAAGTGGGAAAGGGTGGTTTTGAGGCTGACGGCAGCAGGAAAGCCTGCAGCCCCCAGGTGTTTGGGTCTAAGCAAGCGGTTCCCAAAGAGCTTTAGAACAAGGCATAGTTTTCCCTGCTGGCTCTTTGGGCGTGGGACCAATCTCCAGAGGTATGGCCATTTTTGTTCCTAGCGCGGTGCCAAGTGGGAAATGGTGGTTTTGAGGCTGAAGGCAGCAGGAAAGCCTGCAGCCCCCAGTTGTTTGGGGCTAAGCAAGCGCTTCCCAAAGAGCTTTAGAACAAGGCATAGTTTTCCCTGCTGGCTCTTTGGGCGTGGGACCAATCTCCAGGCAGATGGCCATTTTTGTGCCTGGCGCGGCGCCAAGTGGGAAAGGGTGGTTTTGTGTCTGAAGGCAGCAGGAAAGCCTGCAGCCCCCAGGTCTGTGGGGCTACGCAAGCGGTTCCCAAAGAGCTTTAGAACAAGGCATAGTTTTCCCTGCTGGCTCTTTGGGCGTGGGACCAATCTCCAGACATATGGTCATTTTTGGGCCTAGAGCGGCGCTTAGTGGGAAAGGGTGGTTTTGAGACTGAAGGCAGCAGGAAAGCCTGCAGCCCCCAGGTGTTTGGGGCTAAGCAAGGGGTTCCCAAAGAGCTTTAGAACAACGCATATTTTTCCCTGCTGGCTATTTGGGCGTGGGACCAATCTCCAGACAGATGGCCATTTTTGTGCCTGGCGCGGCGCCAAGTGGGAAAGGGTGGTTTTGAGGCTGAAGGCAGCAGGAAAGCCTGCAGCCCCCAGGTGTGTGGGGCTACGCAAGCGGATGCAAAAGAGCTTTAGAACAAGGCATAGTTTTCACTGCTGGCTCTTTGGGCGTGGGACCAGTCTCCAGACAGATGGCCATTTCTGTGCCTGGCGCGGCGCCAAGTGGGAAAGGGTGGTTTTGAGGCTGAAGGCAGCAGGAAAGCCTGCAGCCCCCAGGTCTGTGGGGCTACGCAAGCGGTTCGAAAGAGCTTTAGAACAAGGCATAGTTTTCCCTGCTGGCTCTTTGGGCGTGGGACGAATCTCCAGACCGATGGCCATTTTTGTGCCTGGGGCGGCGCCAAGTGGGAAAGGGTGGTTTTGAGGCTGAAGGCAGCAGGAAAGCCTGCAGCCCCCAGGTCTGTGGGGCTACGCAAGCGGTTCCCAAAGAGCTATAGAACAAGGCATAGTTTTCCCTGCTGGCTCTTTGGGCGTGGGACCAGTCTCCAGACAGATGGCCATGTTTGGGCCTGGCGCGGCGCCAAGTTGGAAAGGGTGGTTTTGAGGCTGAAGGCAGCAGGAAAGCCTGCAGCCCCCAGGTGTGTGGGGCTACGCAAGCGGTTCCCAAAGAGCTTTAGAACAAGGCATAGTTTTCCCTGCTGGCTCTTTGGGCGTGGGACTAATCTCCAGACAGATGGCCATATTTGTGCCTGGCGCGGCGCCAAGTGGGAAAGGGTGGTTTTGAGGCTGAAGGCAGCAGGAAAGCCTGCAGCCCCCAGGTCTGTGGGGCTACGCAAGCGGTTCCCAAAGAGCTTGAGAACAAGGCATAGTTTTCCCTGCTGGCTCTTTGGGTGTGGGACCAGTCTCCAGGGATGTGGCCATTTTTGTGCCTGGCACGGCACCAACTGGGAAAGGGTGGTTTTGAGGCTGAAGGCAGCAGGAAAGCCTGCAGCCCCCAGGTGTTTGGGGCTACGCAAGCGGATGCCAAAGAGCTTTAGAACAAGGCATAGTTTTCCCTGCTGGCTCTTTGGGCGTGGGACCAGTCTCCAGACAGATGGCCATTTTTGTGCCTGGCGCGGCGCCTAGTGGGAAAGGGTGGTTTTGAGGCTGAAGGCAGCAGGAAAGCCTGCAGCCCCCAGGTGTGTGGGGCTACGCAAGCGGTTCCCAAAGAGCTTTAGAACAAGGCATAGTTTTCCCTGCTGGCTCTTTGGGCGTGGGACCAATCTCCAGACAGATGGCCATTTTTGTGCCTGGCGCGGCGCCAAGTGGGAAAGGGTGGTTTTGAGGCTGAAGGCAGCAGGAAAGCCTGCAGTCCCCAGGTCTGTGGGGCTATGCAAGCGGTTCCCAAAGAGCTTGAGAACAAGGCATAGTTTTCCCTGCTGGCTCTTTGGGTGTGGGACCAGTCTCCAGACAGATGGCCATTTTTGTGCCTGGCGCGGCGCCTAGTGGGAAAGGGTGGTTTTGAGACTGAAGGCAGCAGGAAAGCCTGCAGCCCCCAGGTCTGTGGGGCTACGCAAGCGGATGCCAAAGAGCTTTAGAACAAGGCATAGTTTTCCCTGCTGGCTCTTTGGGCGTGGGACTAATCTCCAGACAGATGGCCATTTTTGTGCCTGGCGCGGCGCCAAGTGGGAAAGGGTGGTTTTGAGGCTGAAGGCAGCAGGAAAGCCTGCAGCCCCCAGGTGTTTGGGGCTAAGCAAGCGGTTCCCAAAGAGCTTGAGAACAAGGCATAGTTTTACCTGCTGGCTCTTTGGGCGTGGGACCAATCTCCAGACAGATGGCCATTTTTGGGCCTAGAGCGGCGCCTAGTGGGAAAGGGTGGTTTTGAGGCTGAAGGCAGCAGGAAAGCCTGCAGCCCCCAGGTGTGTGGGGCTACGCAAGCGGATGCCAAAGAGCTTTAGAACAAGGCATAGTTTTCCCTGCTGGCTCTTTGTGCATGGGACCAGTCTCCAGACAGATGGCCATTTTTGTGCCTGGCGCGGCGCCAAGTGGGAAAGGGTGGTTTTGAGGCTGAAGGCAGCAGGAAAGCCTGCAGCCCCCAGGTCTGTGGGGCTAAGCAAGCGGTTCCCAAAGAGCTTTAGAACAAGGCACAGTTTTCCCTGCTGGCTCTTTGGGCGTGGGACCATTCTCCAGGGATGTGGCCATTTTTGTGCCTGGCACGGCACCAAGTGGGAAAGGGTGGTTTTGAGGCTGAAGGCAGCAGGAAAGCCTGCAGCCCCCAGGTCTGTGCGGCTACGCAAGCGGTTCCCAAAGAGCTTTAGAACAAGGCATAGTTTTCCATGCTGGCTCTTTGGGCGTGGGACCAATCTCCAGACAGATGGCCATTTTTGGACCTGGCGCAGCGCCAAGTGGGAAAGGGTTGTTTTGAGGCTGAAGGCAGCAGGAAAGCCTGCAGCCCCCAGGTCTGTGGGGCTACGCAAGCGGATGCCAAAGAGCTTTAGAACAAGGCACAGTTTTCCCTGCTGTCTCTTTGGGCGTGGGACCAGTCTCCAGACAGATGGCCATTTTTGTGCCTGGCGCGGCGCCAAGTGGGAAAGGGTGGTTTTGAGGCTGAAGGCAGCAGGAAAGCCTGCAGCCCCCAGGTGTTTGGGGCTACGCAAGCGGTTCCCAAAGAGCTTTAGAACAAGGCATAGTTTTCCCTGCTGGCTCTTTGGGCATGGGACCAATCTCCAGACAGATGGCCATGTTTGGGTCTGGCGCGGCGCCAAGTGGGAAAGGGTGGTTTTGAGGCTGAAGGCAGCAGGAAAGCCTGCAGCCCCCAGGTCTGTGGGGCTATGCAAGCGGTTCCCAAAGAGCTTGAGAACAAGGCATAGTTTTACCTGCTGGCTCTTTGGGCGTGGGACCAATCTCCAGACCGATGGCCATTTTTGGGCCTAGAGCGGCGCCTAGTGGGAAAGGGTGGTTTTGAGACTGAAGGCAGCAGGAAAGCCTGCAGCCCCCAGGTGTGTGGGGCTACGCAAGCGGATGCCAAAGAGATTTAGAACAAGGAATAGTTTTCACTGCTGGCTCTTTGGGCGTGGGACCAATCTCCAGACAGATGACCATTTTTGGGCCTGGCACGGTGCCAAGTGGGAAAGGGTGGTTTTTGAGGCTGAAGGCAGCAGGAAAGCCTGCAGCCCCCAGGTGTGTGGGGCTACGCAAGCGGTTCCCAAAGAGCTTTAGAACAAGGCAGAGTTTTACCTGCTGGCTCTTTGGGCGTGAGACCAATCTCCAGACAGATGGCCATTTTTGTTCCTGGTGCGGCGCCAAGTGGGAAAGGGTGGTTTTGAGTCTGAAGGCAGCAGGAAAGCCTGCAGCCCCCAGGTGTTTGGGGCTACGCAAGCGGTTCCCAAAGAGCTTTAGAACAAGGCATAGTTTTCCCTGCTGGCTCTTTGGGCGTGGGACCAATCTCCAGACAGATGGCCATTTTTGTGCCTGGCGCGGCGCCAAGTGGGAAAGGGTGGTTTTGAGGCTGAAGGCAGCAGGAAAGCCTGCAGCCCCCAGGTCTGTGGGGCTACGCAAGCGGATGCCAAAGAGCTTTAGAACAAGGCATAGTTTTCCATGCTGGCTCTTTGGGCATGGGACCAATCTCCACAGATAAGGCCATTTTTGTGCCTGGCGCGGCGCCAAGTGGGAAAGGGTGGTTTTGTGTCTGAAGGCAGCAGGAAAGCCTGCAGCCCCCAGGTGTGTGGGGCTACGCAAGCGGTTCCCAAAGAGCTTGAGAACAAGGCATAGTTTTCCCAGCTGGCTCTTTGGGCGTGGGACCAATCTCCAGACATATGGCCATTTTTGTGCCTGGCGTGACGCCAAGTGGGAAAGGGTGGTTTTGAGGCTGAAGGCAGCAGGAAAGCCTGCAGCCCCCAGGTCTGTGGGGCTACGCAAGCGGTTCCCAAAGAGCTTTAGAACAAGGCATAGTTTTCCCTGCTGGCTCTTTGGACGTGGGACCAGTCTCCAGACAGATGGCTATTTTTGTGCCTGGCACGGCACCAAGTGGGAAAGGGTGGTTTTGAGGCTGAAGGCAGCAGGAAAGCCTGCAGCCCCCAGGTGTGTGGGGCTAAGCAAGGGGTTCCCAAAGAGCTTTAGAACAACGCATATTTTTCCCTGCTGGCTATTTGGGCGTGGGACCAATCTCCAGACATATGGCCATTTTTGTGCCTGGCGCGGCGCCAAGTGGGAAAGGGTGGTTTTGAGGCTGAAGGCAGCAGGAAAGCCTGCAGCCCCCAGGTCTGTGGGGTTAAGCAAGCGGTTCCCAAAGAGCTTTAGAACAAGGCATAGTTTTCCCTGCTGGCTCTTTGGGCGTGGGACCATTCTCCAGGGATTTGGCCATTTTTGTGCCTGGCACGGCACCAAGTGGGAAAGGGTGGTTTTGAGGCTGAAGGCAGCAGGAAAGCCTGCAGCCCCCAGGTGTGTGGGGCTACGCAAGCGGTTCCCAAAGAGCTTTAGAACAAGGCAGAGTTTTCCCTGCTGGCTCTTTGGGCGTGGGACTAATCTCCAGACAGATGGCCATTTTTGTGCCTGGGGCGGCGCCAAGTGGGAAAGGGTGGTTTTGAGGCTGAAGGCAGCAGGAAAGCCTGCAGCCCCCAGGTCTGTGGGGTACGCAAGCGGTTCCCAAAGAGCTTTAGAACAAGGCATAGTTTTCCCTGCTGGCTCTTTGGGCGTGGGACCAATCTCCAGACAGATGGCCATTTTTGGGCCTGGCGCAGCGCCAAGTGGGAAAGGGTGGTTTTGAGGCTGAAGGCAGCAGGAAAGCCTGCAGCCCCCAGGTGTGTGGGGCTACGCAAGCGGTTCCCAAAGAGCTTGAGAACAAGGCATAGTTTTCCCTGCTGGCTCTTTGGGTGTGGGACCAGTCTCCAGACAGATGGCCATTTTTGTGCCTGGCGCGGTGCCAAGTGGGAAAGGGTGGTTTTGAGGCTGAAGGCAGCAGGAAAGCCTTTAGCCCCCAGGTCTGTGGGGCTACGCAAGCGGTTCCAAAAGAGCTTGAGAACAAGGCATATTTTTCCCTGCTGGCTCTTTGGGCGTGGGACCAATCTCCAGACAGATGGCCATTTTTGTGCCTAGCGTGGTGCCAAGTGGGAAAGGGTGGTTTTGAGGCTGAAGGCAGCAGGAAAGCCTGCAGCCCCCAGGTGTGTGGGGCTACGCAAGCGGTTCCCAAGGAGCTTTAGAACAAGGCATAGTTTTCCCTGCTGTCTCTTTGGGCGTGGGACCAGTCTCCAGACAGATGGCCATTTTTGTGCCTGGCGCGGCGCCAAGTGGGAAAGGGTGGTTTTGAGGCTGAAGGCAGCAGGAAAGCCTGCAGCCCCCAGGTCTGTGGGGCTACGCAAGCGGTTCCCAAAGAGCTTGAGAACAAGGCATAGTTTTCCCTGCTGGCTCTTTGGGCGTGGGACCAATCTCCAGACAGATGGCCATTTTTGTGCCTGGCGCGGCGCCAAGTGGGAAAGGGTGGTTTTGAGGCTGAAGGCAGCAGGGAAGCCTGCAGCCCCCAGGTCTGTGGGGCTATGCAATCGGTTCCCAAAGAGCTTGAGAACAAGGCATAGTTTTCCCTGCTGGCTCTTTGGGCGTGGGACCAGTCTCCAGACATATGGCCATTTTTGTGCCTAGCGCGGCGCCTAGTGGGAAAGGGTGGTTTTGAGACTGAAGGCAGCAGGAAAGCCTGCAGCCCCCAGGTCTGTGGGGCTAAGCAAGCGGTTCCCAAAGAGCTTTAGAACAAGGCATAGTTTTCCCTGCTGGCTCTTTGGGCGTGGGACCATTCTCCAGGGATGTGGCCATTTTTGTGCCTGGCACGGCACCAAGTGGGAAAGGGTGGTTTTGAGGCTGAAGGCAGCAGGAAAGCCTGCAGCCCCCAGGTCTGTGGGGCTACGCAAGCGGTTCCCAAAGAGCTTTAGAACAAGGCAGATTTTTCCCTCCTGGCTCTTTGGGCGTGAGACCAATCTCCAGACAGATGGCCATTTTTGTGCCTGGCGCGGCGCCAAGTGGGAAAGGGTGGTTTTGAGGCTGAAGGCAGCAGGAAAGCCTGCAGCCCCCAGGTCTGTGGGGCTACGCAAGCGGATGCCAAAGAGCTTTAGAACAAGGCATAGTTTTCCCTGCTGGCTCTTTGGGCGTGGGACCATTCTCCAGGGATGTGGCCATTTTTGTGCCTGGCACGGCACCAAGTGGGAAAGGGTGGTTTTGAGGCTGAAGGCAGCAGGAAAGCCTGCAGCCCCCAGGTCTGTGGGGCTACGCAAGCGGTTCCCAAAGAGCTTTAGAACAAGGCAGATTTTTCCCTCCTGGCTCTTTGGGCGTGAGACCAATCTCCAGACAGATGGCCATTTTTGTGCCTGGCGCGGCGCCAAGTGGGAAAGGGTGGTTTTGAGGCTGAAGGCAGCAGGAAAGCCTGCAGCCCCCAGGTCTGTGGGGCTACGCAAGCGGATGCCAAAGAGCTTTAGAACAAGGCATAGTTTTCCCTGCTGGCTCTTTGGGCGTGGGACTAATCTCCAGACAGATGGCCATTTTTGTGCCTGGCGCGGCGCCAAGTGGGAAAGGGTGGTTTTGAGGTTGAAGGCAGCAGGAAAGCCTGCAGCCCCCAGGTCTGTGGGGTACGCAAGCGGTTCCCAAAGAGCTTTAGAACAAGGCATAGTTTTCCCTGCTGGCTCTTTGGGCGTGGGACCAATCTCCAGACAGATGGCCATTTTTGGACCTGGCGCAGCGCCAAGTGGGAAAGGGTTGTTTTGAGGCTGAAGGCAGCAGGAAAGCCTGCAGCCCCCAGGTCTGTGGGGCTACGCAAGCGGTTCCCAAAGAGCTTTAGAACAAGGCACAGTTTTCCCTGCTGTCTCTTTGGGCGTGGGACCAGTCTCCAGACAGATGGCCATTTTTGTGCCTGGCGCGGCGCCAAGTGGGAAAGGGTGGTTTTGAGGCTGAAGGCAGCAGGAAAGCCTGCAGCCCCCAGGTGTTTGGGGCTACGCAAGCGGTTCCCAAAGAGCTTTAGAACAAGGCATAGTTTTCCCTGCTGGCTCTTTGGGCGTGGGACCAATCTCCAGACAGATGGCCATTTTTGTGCCTGGCGCGGCGCCAAGTGGGAAAGGGTGGTTTTGATGCTGAAGGCAGCAGGAAAGCCTGCAGCCCCCAGGTGTGTGGGGCTACGCAAGCGGTTCCCAAAGAGCTTTAGAACAAGGCAGAGTTTTCCCTGCTGGCTCTTTGGGCGTGGGACTAATCTCCAGACAGATGGCCATTTTTGTGCCTGGGGCGGCGCCAAGTGGGAAAGGGTGGTTTTGAGGCTGAAGGCAGCAGGAAAGCCTGCAGCCCCCAGGTCTGTGGGGTACGCAAGCGGTTCCCAAAGAGCTTTAGAACAAGGCATAGTTTTCCCTGCTGGCTCTTTGGGCGTGGGACCAATCTCCAGACAGATGGCCATTTTTGGGCCTGGCGCAGCGCCAAGTGGGAAAGGGTGGTTTTGAGGCTGAAGGCAGCAGGAAAGCCTGCAGCCCCCAGGTGTGTGGGGCTACGCAAGCGGTTCCCAAAGAGCTTGAGAACAAGGCATAGTTTTCCCTGCTGGCTCTTTGGGTGTGGGACCAGTCTCCAGACAGATGGCCATTTTTGTGCCTGGCGCGGTGCCAAGTGGGAAAGGGTGGTTTTGAGGCTGAAGGCAGCAGGAAAGCCTTTAGCCCCCAGGTCTGTGGGGTACGCAAGCGGTTCCCAAAGAGCTTTAGAACAAGGCATAGTTTTCCCTGCTGGCTCTTTGGGCGTGGGACCAGTCTCCAGACAGATGGCCATTTTTGGGCCTAGAGCGGCGCCAAGTGGGAAAGGGTGGTTTTGAGGCTGAAGGCAGCAGGAAAGCCTGCAGCCCCCAGGTCTGTGGGGCTAAGCAAGCGGTTCCCAAAGAGCTTTAGAACAAGGCATAGTTTTCCCTGCTGGCTCTTTGGGCGTGGGACCATTCTCCAGGGATGTGGCCATTTTTGTGCCTGGCACGGCACCAAGTGGGAAAGGGTGGTTTTGAGGCTGAAGGCAGCAGGAAAGCCTGCAGCCCCCAGGTCTGTGGGGCTACGCAAGCGGTTCCCAAAGAGCTTTAGAACAAGGCAGATTTTTCCCTGCTGGCTCTTTGGGCGTGAGACCAATCTCCAGACAGATGGCCATTTTTGTGCCTGGCGCGGCGCCAAGTGGGAAAGGGTGGTTTTGAGGCTGAAGGCAGCAGGAAAGCCTGCAGCCCCCAGGTCTGTGGGGCTACGCAAGCGGATGCCAAAGAGCTTTAGAACAAGGCATAGTTTTCCCTGCTGGCTCTTTGGGCGTGGGACTAATCTCCAGACAGATGGCCATTTTTGTGCCTGGCGCGGCGCCAAGTGGGAAAGGGTGGTTTTGAGGTTGAAGGCAGCAGGAAAGCCTGCAGCCCCCAGGTCTGTGGGGTACGCAAGCGGTTCCCAAAGAGCTTTAGAACAAGGCATAGTTTTCCCTGCTGGCTCTTTGGGCGTGGGACCATTCTCCAGGGATGTGGCCATTTTTGTGCCTGGCACGGCACCAAGTGGGAAAGGGTGGTTTTGAGGCTGAAGGCAGCAGGAAAGCCTGCAGCCCCCAGGTCTGTGGGGCTACGCAAGCGGTTCCCAAAGAGCTTTAGAACAAGGCAGATTTTTCCCTGCTGGCTCTTTGGGCGTGAGACCAATCTCCAGACAGATGGCCATTTTTGTGCCTGGCGCGGCGCCAAGTGGGAAAGGGTGGTTTTGAGGCTGAAGGCAGCAGGAAAGCCTGCAGCCCCCAGGTCTGTGGGGCTACGCAAGCGGATGCCAAAGAGCTTTAGAACAAGGCATAGTTTTCCCTGCTGGCTCTTTGGGCGTGGGACTAATCTCCAGACAGATGGCCATTTTTGTGCCTGGCGCGGCGCCAAGTGGGAAAGGGTGGTTTTGAGGTTGAAGGCAGCAGGAAAGCCTGCAGCCCCCAGGTCTGTGGGGTACGCAAGCGGTTCCCAAAGAGCTTTAGAACAAGGCATAGTTTTCCCTGCTGGCTCTTTGGGCGTGGGACCAATCTCCAGACAGATGGCCATTTGTGTGTCTGGCGCGGCGCCAAGTGGGAAAGGGTGGTTTTGAGGCTGAAGGCAGCAGGAAAGCCTGCAGCCCCCAGGTGTGTGGGGCTACGCAAGCGGTTCCCAAAGAGCTTTAGAACAAGGCACAGTTTTCCCTGCTGTCTCTTTGGGCGTGGGACCAGTCTCCAGACAGATGGCCATTTTTGTGCCTGGCGCGGCGCCAAGTGGGAAAGGGTGGTTTTGAGGCTGAAGGCAGCAGGAAAGCCTGCAGCCCCCAGGTCTGTGGGGCTACGCAAGCGGTTCCCAAAGAGCTTTAGAACAAGGCATAGTTTTCCCTGCTGGCTCTTTGTGCATGGGACCAGTCTCCAGACAGATGGCCATTTTTGGGCCTAGAGCGGCGCCAAGTGGGAAAGGGTGGTTTTGAGGCTGAAGGCAGCAGGAAAGCCTGCAGCCCCCAGGTCTGTGGGGCTAAGCAAGCGGTTCCCAAAGAGCTTTAGAACAAGGCATAGTTTTCCCTGCTGGCTCTTTGGGCGTGGGACCATTCTCCAGGGATGTGGCCATTTTTGTGCCTGGCACGGCACCAAGTGGGAAAGGGTGGTTTTGAGGCTGAAGGCAGCAGGAAAGCCTGCAGCCCCCAGGTCTGTGGGGCTACGCAAGCGGTTCCCAAAGAGCTTTAGAACAAGGCAGATTTTTCCCTGCTGGCTCTTTGGGCGTGAGACCAATCTCCAGACAGATGGCCATTTTTGTGCCTGGCGCGGCGCCAAGTGGGAAAGGGTGGTTTTGAGGCTGAAGGCAGCAGGAAAGCCTGCAGCCCCCAGGTCTGTGGGGCTACGCAAGCGGATGCCAAAGAGCTTTAGAACAAGGCATAGTTTTCCCTGCTGGCTCTTTGGGCGTGGGACTAATCTCCAGACAGATGGCCATTTTTGTGCCTGGCGCGGCGCCAAGTGGGAAAGGGTGGTTTTGAGGTTGAAGGCAGCAGGAAAGCCTGCAGCCCCCAGGTCTGTGGGGTACGCAAGCGGTTCCCAAAGAGCTTTAGAACAAGGCATAGTTTTCCCTGCTGGCTCTTTGGGCGTGGGACCAATCTCCAGACAGATGGCCATTTGTGTGTCTGGCGCGGCGCCAAGTGGGAAAGGGTGGTTTTGAGGCTGAAGGCAGCAGGAAAGCCTGCAGCCCCCAGGTCTGTGGGGCTACGCAAGCGGTTCCCAAAGAGCTTTAGAACAAGGCACAGTTTTCCCTGCTGTCTCTTTGGGCGTGGGACCAGTCTCCAGACAGATGGCCATTTTTGTGCCTGGCGCGGCGCCAAGTGGGAAAGGGTGGTTTTGAGGCTGAAGGCAGCAGGAAAGCCTGCAGCCCCCAGGTGTTTGGGGCTACGCAAGCGGTTCCCAAAGAGCTTTAGAACAAGGCATAGTTTTCCCTGCTGGCTCTTTGGGCGTGGGACCAATCTCCAGACAGATGGCCATTTTTGTGCCTGGCGCGGCGCCAAGTGGGAAAGGGTGGTTTTGAGGCTGAAGGCAGCAGGAAAGCCTGCAGCCCCCAGGTGTGTGGGGCTACGCAAGCGGTTCCCAAAGAGCTTGAGAACAAGGCATAGTTTTACCTGCTGGCTCTTTGGGCGTGGGACCAATCTCCAGACCGATGGCCATTTTTGGGACTAGAGCGGCGCCTAGTGGGAAAGGGTGGTTTTGAGACTGAAGGCAGCAGGAAAGCCTGCAGCCCCCAGGTGTGTGGGGCTACGCAAGCGGATGCCAAAGAGCTTTAGAACAAGGCATAGTTTTCACTGCTGGCTCTTTGGGCGTGGGACCAATCTCCAGACAGATGACCATTTTTGGGCCTGGCACGGTGCCAAGTGGGAAAGGGTGGTTTTGAGGCTGAAGGCAGCAGGAAAGCCTGCAGCCCCCAGGTGTGTGGGGCTATGCAAGCGGATCCCAAGGAGCTTTAGAACAAGGCATAGTTTTCCCTGCTGGCTCTTTGTGCATGGGACCAGTCTCCAGACAGATGGCCATTTTTGGGCCTAGAGCGGCGCCAAGTGGGAAAGGGTGGTTTTGAGGCTGAAGGCAGCAGGAAAGCCTGCAGCCCCCAGGTCTGTGGGGCTAAGCAAGCGGTTCCCAAAGAGCTTTAGAACAAGGCATAGTTTTCCCTGCTGGCTCTTTGGGCGTGGGACCATTCTCCAGGGATGTGGCCATTTTTGTGCCTGGCATGGCACCAAGTGGGAAAGGGTGGTTTTGAGGCTGAAGGCAGCAGGAAAGCCTGCAGCCCCCAGGTCTGTGGGGCTACGCAAGCGGTTCCCAAAGAGCTTTAGAACAAGGCAGAGTTTTACCTGCTGGCTCTTTGGGCGTGAGACCAATCTCCAGACAGATGGCCATTTTTGTTCCTGGCGCGGCGCCAAGTGGGAAAGGGTGGTTTTGAGGCTGACGGCAGCAGGAAAGCCTGCAGCCCCCAGGTGTTTGGGGCTACGCAAACGGTTCCCAAAGAGCTTTAGAACAAGGCATAGTTTTCCCTGCTGGCTCTTTGGGCGTGGGACCAATCTCCAGACAGATGGCCATTTTTGTGCCTGGCGCGGCGCTTAGTGGGAAAGGGTGGTTTTGAGACTGAAGGCAGCAGGAAATCCTGCAGCCCCCAGGTCTGTGGGGCTACGCAAGCGGATGCCAAAGAGCTTTAGAACAAGGCATAGTTTTCCATGCTGGCTCTTTGGGCATGGGACCAATCTCCACAGATAAGGCCATTTTTGTGCCTAGCGCGGTGCCAAGTGGGAAAGGGTGGTTTTGAGGCTGAAGGCAGCAGGAAAGCCTGCAGCCCCCAGGTGCGTGGGGCTACGCAAGCGGTTCCCAAAGAGCTTTAGAACAAGGCAGAGTTTTACCTGCTGGCTCTTTGGACGTGGGACCAGTCTCCAGACAGATGGCTATTTTTGTGCCTGGCACGGCACCAAGTGGGAAAGGGTGGTTTTGAGGCTGAAGGCAGCAGGAAAGCCTGCAGCCCCCAGGTGTTTGGGGCTAAGCAAGGGGTTCCCAAAGAGCTTTAGAACAACGCATATTTTTCCCTGCTGGCTATTTGGGCGTGGGACCAATCTCCAGACAGATGGCCATTTTTGTGCCTGGCGCGGCGCCAAGTGGGAAAGGGTGGTTTTGAGGCTGAAGGCAGCAGGAAAGCCTGCAGCCCCCAGTTGTTTGGGGCTAAGCAAGCGGTTCCCAAAGAGCTTTAGAACAAGGCATAGTTTTCCCTGCTGGCTCTTTGGGCGTGGGACCAATCTCCAGACATATGGCCATTTTTGGGCCTGGCGCGGCGCTTAGTGGGAAAGGGTGGTTTTGAGACTGAAGGCAGCAGGAAAGCCTGCAGCCCCCAGGTCTGTGGGGCTACGCAAGCGGTTCCGAAAGAGCTTTAGAACAAGGCATAGTTTTCCCTGCTGTCTCTTTGGGCGTGGGACCAGTCTCCAGACAGATGGCCATTTCTGTGCCTGGCGTGACGCCAAGTGGGAAAGGGTGGTTTTGAGGCTGAAGGCAGCAGGAAAGCCTGTAGCCCCCAGGTCTGTGGGGCTACGCAAGCGGTTCCTAAAGAGCTTTAGAACAACGCATATTTTTCCCTGCTGGCTCTTTGGGCGTGGGACCAATCTCCAGACAGATGGCCATTTTTGTGCCTGGCGCGGCGCCAAGTGGGAAAGGGTGGTTTTGAGGCTGAAGGCAGCAGGAAAGCCTGCAGCCCCCAGGTCTGTGGGGCTACGCAAGCGGTTCCCAAAGAGCTTTAGAACAAGGCATAGTTTTCCCTGCTGGCTCTTTGGGCGTGGGACCAATCTCCAGACAGATGGCCATTTTTGTGCCTGGCGCGGTGCCAAGTGGGAAAGGGTGGTTTTGAGGCTGAAGGCAGCAGGAAAGCCTGCAGCCCCCAGGTGTGTGGGGCTACTCAAGCGGTTCCCAAAGAGCTTTAGAACAAGGCATAGTTTTCCCTGCTGGCTCTTTGGGCGTGGAACCATTCTCCAGGGATGTGGCCATTTTTGTGCCTGGCACGGCACCAAGTGGGAAAGGGTGGTTTTGAGGCTGAAGGCAGCAGGAAAGCCTGCAGCCCCCAGGTCTGTGGGGCTACGCAAGCGGATGCCAAAGAGCTTTAGAACAAGGCATAGTTTTCCCTGCTGGCTCTTTGGGCGTGGGACCAATCTCCAGACAGATGGCCATTTTTGGGCCTGGCGCGGCGCCAAGTGGGAAAGGGTGGTTTTGAGGCTGAAGGCAGCAGGAAAGCCTGCAGCCCCCAGGTGTGTGGGGCTACGCAAGCGGTTCCCAAAGAGCTTGAGAACAAGGCATAGTTTTCCCTGCTGGCTCTTTGGGTGTGGGACCAGTCTCCAGACAGATGGCCATTTGTGTGTCTGGCGCGGTGCCAAGTGGGAAAGGGTGGTTTTGAGGCTGAAGGCAGCAGGAAAGCCTTTAGCCCCCAGGTCTGTGGGGCTACGCAAGCGGTTCCAAAAGAGCTTGAGAACAAGGCATATTTTTCCCTGCTGGCTCTTTGGGCGTGGGACCAGTCTCCAGACAGATGGCCATTTTTGTGCCTAGCGTGGTGCCAAGTGGGAAAGGGTGGTTTTGAGGCTGAAGGCAGCAGGGAAGCCTGCAGCCCCCAGGTCTGTGGGGCTATGCAATCGGTTCCCAAAGAGCTTGAGAACAAGGCATAGTTTTACCTGCTGGCTCTTTGGGCGTGGGACCAGTCTCCAGACATATGGCCATTTTTGTGCCTAGCGCGGCGCCTAGTGGGAAAGGGTGGTTTTGAGACTGAAGGCAGCAGGAAAGCCTGCAGCCCCCAGGTCTGTGGGGCTACGCAAGCGGATGCCAAAGAGCTTTAGAACAAGGCATAGTTTTCCCTGCTGGCTCTTTGGGCGTGAGATCAATCTCCAGACAGATGGCCATTTTTGTGCCTGGCACGGTGCCAAGTGGGAAAGGGTGGTTTTTGAGGCTGAAGGCAGCAGGAATCCTGCAGCCCCCAGGTCTGTGGGGCTACGCAAGCGGTTCCCAAAGAGCTTTAGAACAAGGCATAGTTTTCCCTGCTGGCTCTTTGGGCGTGGGACCAGTCTCCAGACAGATGGCTATTTTTGTGCCTGGCACGGTACCAAGTGGGAAAGGGTGGTTTTGAGGCTGAAGGCAGCAGGAAAGCCTGCAGCCCCCAGGTGTTTGGGGCTAAGCAAGCGGTTCCCAAAGAGCTTTAGAACAAGGCATAGTTTTCCCTGCTGGCTCTTTGGGCGTGGGACCAATCTCCAGACAGATGGCCATTTTTGTTCCTAGCGCGGTGCCAAGTGGGAAATGGTGGTTTTGAGGCTGAAGGCAGCAGGAAAGCCTGCAGCCCCCAGTTGTTTGGGGCTAAGCAAGCGGTTCCCAAAGAGCTTTAGAACAAGGCATAGTTTTCCCTGCTGGCTCTTTGGGCGTGGGACCCGTCTCCAGACATATGGCCATTTTTGGGCCTGGCGCGGCGCTTAGTGGGAAAGGGTGGTTTTGAGACTGAAGGCAGCAGGAAAGCCTGCAGCCCCCAGGTCTGTGGGGCTACGCAAGCGGATGCCAAAGAGCTTTAGAACAAGGCATCGTTTTCCATGCTGGCTCTTTGGGCATGGGACCAATCTCCACAGATAAGGCCATTTTTGTGCCTGGCGCGGCGCCAAGTGGGAAAGGTTGGTTTTGTGTCTGAAGGCAGCAGGAAAGCCTGCAGCCCCCAGGTGTGTGGGGCTACGCAAGCGGTTCCCAAAGAGCTTGAGAACAAGGCATAGTTTTCCCAGCTGGCTCTTTGGGCGTGGGACCAATCTCCAGACATATGGCCATGTTTGTGCCTGGCGTGACGCCAAGTGGGAAAGGGTGGTTTTGAGGCTGAAGGCAGCAGGAAAGCCTGCAGCCCCCAGGTGTGTGGGGCTACGCAAGCGGTTCCCAAAGAGCTTTAGAACAAGGCATAGTTTTCCCTGCTGGCTCTTTGGGCGTGGGACCAGTCTCCAGACAGATGGCTATTTTTGTGCCTGGCACGGCACCAAGTGGGAAAGGGTGGTTTTGAGGCTGAAGGCAGCAGGAAAGCCTGCAGCCCCCAGGTGTTTGGGGCTAAGCAAGGGGTTCCCAAAGAGCTTTAGAACAACGCACATTTCTCCCTGCTGGCTATTTGGGCGTGGGACCAATCTCCAGACAGATGGCCATTTTTGTGCCTGGCGCGGCGCCAAGTGGGAAAGGGTGGTTTTGAGGCTGAAGGCAGCAGGAAAGCCTGCAGCCCCCAGGTGTGTGGGGCTATGCAAGCGGTTCCCAAAGAGCTTTAGAACAAGGCATAGTTTTCCCTGCTGTCTCTTTGGGCGTGGGACCAGTCTCCAGACAGATGGCCATTTCTGTGCCTGGCGTGACGCCAAGTGGGAAAGGGTGGTTTTGAGGCTGAAGGCAGCAGGAAAGCCTTTAGCCCCCAGGTCTGTGGGGCTACGCAAGCGGTTCCCAAAGAGCTTTAGAACAACGCATATTTTTCCCTGCTGGCTCTTTGGGCGTGGGACCAATCTCCAGACAGATGGCCATTTTTGTGCCTGGCGCGGCGCCAAGTGGGAAAGGGTGGTTTTGAGGCTGAAGGCAGCAGGAAAGCCTGCAGCCCCCAGGTCTGTGGGGCTACGCAAGCGGTTCCCAAAGAGCTTTAGAACAAGGCATAGTTTTCCCTGCTGGCTCTTTGGGCGTGGGACCAATCTCCAGACAGATGGCCATTTTTGTGCCTGGCGCGGTGCCAAGTGGGAAAGGGTGGTTTTGAGGCTGAAGGCAGCAGGAAAGCCTGCAGCCCCCAGGTGTGTGGGGCTACTCAAGCGGTTCCCAAAGAGCTTTAGAACAAGGCATAGTTTTCCCTGCTGGCTCTTTGGGCGTGGGACCATTCTCCAGGGATGTGGCCATTTTTGTGCCTGGCACGGCACCAAGTGGGAAAGGGTGGTTTTGAGGCTGAAGGCAGCAGGAAAGCCTGCAGCCCCCAGGTCTGTGGGGCTACGCAAGCGGTTCCCAAAGAGCTTTAGAACAAGGCATAGTTTTCCCTGCTGGCTCTTTGGGCGTGGGACCAATCTCCAGACAGATGGCCATTTTTGGGCCTGGCGCAGCGCCAAGTGGGAAAGGGTGGTTTTGAGACTGAAGGCAGCAGGAAAGCCTGCAGCCCCCAGGTGTGTGGGGCTACGCAAGCGGATGCCAAAGAGCTTTAGAACAAGGCATAGTTTTCACTGCTGGCTCTTTGGGCGTGGGACCAATCTCCAGACAGATGACCATTTTTGGGCCTGGCACGGTGCCAAGTGGGAAAGGGTGGTTTTTGAGGCTGAAGGCAGCAGGAAAGCCTGCAGCCCCCAGGTGTGTGGGGCTATGCAAGCGGATCCCAAGGAGCTTTAGAACAAGGCATAGTTTTCCCTGCTGGCTCTTTGTGCATGGGACCAGTCTCCAGACAGATGGCCATTTTTGGGCCTAGAGCGGCGCCAAGTGGGAAAGGGTGGTTTTGAGGCTGAAGGCAGCAGGAAAGCCTGCAGCCCCCAGGTCTGTGGGGCTAAGCAAGCGGTTCCCAAAGAGCTTTAGAACAAGGCATAGTTTTCCCTGCTGGCTCTTTGGGCGTGGGACCATTCTCCAGGGATGTGGCCATTTTTGTGCCTGGCATGGCACCAAGTGGGAAAGGGTGGTTTTGAGGCTGAAGGCAGCAGGAAAGCCTGCAGCCCCCAGGTCTGTGGGGCTACGCAAGCGGTTCCCAAAGAGCTTTAGAACAAGGCAGAGTTTTACCTGCTGGCTCTTTGGGCGTGAGACCAATCTCCAGACAGATGGCCATTTTTGTTCCTGGCGCGGCGCCAAGTGGGAAAGGGTGGTTTTGAGGCTGACGGCAGCAGGAAAGCCTGCAGCCCCCAGGTGTTTGGGGCTACGCAAACGGTTCCCAAAGAGCTTTAGAACAAGGCATAGTTTTCCCTGCTGGCTCTTTGGGCGTGGGACCAATCTCCAGACAGATGGCCATTTTTGTGCCTGGCGCGGCGCTTAGTGGGAAAGGGTGGTTTTGAGACTGAAGGCAGCAGGAAATCCTGCAGCCCCCAGGTCTGTGGGGCTACGCAAGCGGATGCCAAAGAGCTTTAGAACAAGGCATAGTTTTCCATGCTGGCTCTTTGGGCATGGGACCAATCTCCACAGATAAGGCCATTTTTGTGCCTAGCGCGGTGCCAAGTGGGAAAGGGTGGTTTTGAGGCTGAAGGCAGCAGGAAAGCCTGCAGCCCCCAGGTGCGTGGGGCTACGCAAGCGGTTCCCAAAGAGCTTTAGAACAAGGCAGAGTTTTACCTGCTGGCTCTTTGGACGTGGGACCAGTCTCCAGACAGATGGCTATTTTTGTGCCTGGCACGGCACCAAGTGGGAAAGGGTGGTTTTGAGGCTGAAGGCAGCAGGAAAGCCTGCAGCCCCCAGGTGTTTGGGGCTAAGCAAGGGGTTCCCAAAGAGCTTTAGAACAACGCATATTTTTCCCTGCTGGCTATTTGGGCGTGGGACCAATCTCCAGACAGATGGCCATTTTTGTGCCTGGCGCGGCGCCAAGTGGGAAAGGGTGGTTTTGAGGCTGAAGGCAGCAGGAAAGCCTGCAGCCCCCAGTTGTTTGGGGCTAAGCAAGCGGTTCCCAAAGAGCTTTAGAACAAGGCATAGTTTTCCCTGCTGGCTCTTTGGGCGTGGGACCAATCTCCAGACATATGGCCATTTTTGGGCCTGGCGCGGCGCTTAGTGGGAAAGGGTGGTTTTGAGACTGAAGGCAGCAGGAAAGCCTGCAGCCCCCAGGTCTGTGGGGCTACGCAAGCGGTTCCGAAAGAGCTTTAGAACAAGGCATAGTTTTCCCTGCTGGCTCTTTGGGCGTGGGACCATTCTCCAGGGATGTGGCCATTTTTGTGCCTGGCACGGCACCAAGTGGGAAAGGGTGTTTTTGAGGCTGAAGGCAGCAGGAAAGCCTGCAGCCCCCAGGTGTTTGGGGCTAAGCAAGGGGTTCCCAAAGAGCTTTAGAACAACGCACATTTTTCCCTGCTGGCTATTTGGGCGTGGGACCAATCTCCAGACAGATGGCCATTTTTGTGCCTGGCGCGGCGCCAAGTGGGAAAGGGTGGTTTTGAGGCTGAAGGCAGCAGGAAAGCCTGCAGCCCCCAGGTGTGTGGGGCTATGCAAGCGGTTCCCAAAGAGCTTTAGAACAAGGCATAGTTTTCCCTGCTGTCTCTTTGGGCGTGGGACCAGTCTCCAGACAGATGGCCATTTCTGTGCCTGGCGTGACGCCAAGTGGGAAAGGGTGGTTTTGAGGCTGAAGGCAGCAGGAAAGCCTGTAGCCCCCAGGTCTGTGGGGCTACGCAAGCGGTTCCTAAAGAGCTTTAGAACAACGCATATTTTTCCCTGCTGGCTCTTTGGGCGTGGGACCAATCTCCAGACAGATGGCCATTTTTGTGCCTGGCGCGGCGCCAAGTGGGAAAGGGTGGTTTTGAGGCTGAAGGCAGCAGGAAAGCCTGCAGCCCCCAGGTCTGTGGGGCTACGCAAGCGGTTCCCAAAGAGCTTTAGAACAAGGCATAGTTTTCCCTGCTGGCTCTTTGGGCGTGGGACCAATCTCCAGACAGATGGCCATTTTTGTGCCTGGCGCGGTGCCAAGTGGGAAAGGGTGGTTTTGAGGCTGAAGGCAGCAGGAAAGCCTGCAGCCCCCAGGTGTGTGGGGCTACTCAAGCGGTTCCCAAAGAGCTTTAGAACAAGGCATAGTTTTCCCTGCTGGCTCTTTGGGCGTGGAACCATTCTCCAGGGATGTGGCCATTTTTGTGCCTGGCACGGCACCAAGTGGGAAAGGGTGGTTTTGAGGCTGAAGGCAGCAGGAAAGCCTGCAGCCCCCAGGTCTGTGGGGCTACGCAAGCGGATGCCAAAGAGCTTTAGAACAAGGCATAGTTTTCCCTGCTGGCTCTTTGGGCGTGGGACCAATCTCCAGACAGATGGCCATTTTTGGGCCTGGCGCGGCGCCAAGTGGGAAAGGGTGGTTTTGAGGCTGAAGGCAGCAGGAAAGCCTGCAGCCCCCAGGTGTGTGGGGCTACGCAAGCGGTTCCCAAAGAGCTTGAGAACAAGGCATAGTTTTCCCTGCTGGCTCTTTGGGTGTGGGACCAGTCTCCAGACAGATGGCCATTTTTGTGCCTGGCGCGGTGCCAAGTGGGAAAGGGTGGTTTTGAGGCTGAAGGCAGCAGGAAAGCCTTTAGCCCCCAGGTCTGTGGGGCTACGCAAGCGGTTCCAAAAGAGCTTGAGAACAAGGCATATTTTTCCCTGCTGGCTCTTTGGGCGTGGGACCAGTCTCCAGACAGATGGCCATTTTTGTGCCTAGCGTGGTGCCAAGTTGGAAAGGGTGGTTTTGAGGCTGAAGGCAGCAGGGAAGCCTGCAGCCCCCAGGTCTGTGGGGCTATGCAATCGGTTCCCAAAGAGCTTGAGAACAAGGCATAGTTTTACCTGCTGGCTCTTTGGGCGTGGGACCAGTCTCCAGACATATGGCCATTTTTGTGCCTAGCGCGGCGCCTAGTGGGAAAGGGTGGTTTTGAGACTGAAGGCAGCAGGAAAGCCTGCAGCCCCCAGGTCTGTGGGGCTACGCAAGCGGATGCCAAAGAGCTTTAGAACAAGGCATAGTTTTCCCTGCTGGCTCTTTGGGCGTGATATCAATCTCCAGACAGATGGCCATTTTTGTGCCTGGCACGGTGCCAAGTGGGAAAGGGTGGTTTTTGAGGCTGAAGGCAGCAGGAATCCTGCAGCCCCCAGGTCTGTGGGGCTACGCAAGCGGTTCCCAAAGAGCTTTAGAACAAGGCATAATTTTCCCTGCTGGCTCTTTGGGCGTGGGACCAGTCTCCAGACAGATGGCTATTTTTGTGCCTGGCACGGTACCAAGTGGGAAAGGGTGGTTTTGAGGCTGAAGGCAGCAGGAAAGCCTGCAGCCCCCAGGTGTTTGGGGCTAAGCAAGCGGTTCCCAAAGAGCTTTAGAACAAGGCATAGTTTTCCCTGCTGGCTCTTTGGGCGTGGGACCAATCTCCAGACAGATGGCCATTTTTGTTCCTAGCGCGGTGCCAAGTGGGAAATGGTGGTTTTGAGGCTGAAGGCAGCAGGAAAGCCTGCAGCCCCCAGTTGTTTGGGGCTAAGCAAGCGGTTCCCAAAGAGCTTTAGAACAAGGCATAGTTTTCCCTGCTGGCTCTTTGGGCGTGGGACCCGTCTCCAGACATATGGCCATTTTTGGGCCTGGCGCGGCGCTTAGTGGGAAAGGGTGGTTTTGAGACTGAAGGCAGCAGGAAAGCCTGCAGCCCCCAGGTCTGTGGGGCTACGCAAGCGGATGCCAAAGAGCTTTAGAACAAGGCATCGTTTTCCATGCTGGCTCTTTGGGCATGGGACCAATCTCCACAGATAAGGCCATTTTTGTGCCTGGCGCGGCGCCAAGTGGGAAAGGTTGGTTTTGTGTCTGAAGGCAGCAGGAAAGCCTGCAGCCCCCAGGTGTGTGGGGCTACGCAAGCGGTTCCCAAAGAGCTTGAGAACAAGGCATAGTTTTCCCAGCTGGCTCTTTGGGCGTGGGACCAATCTCCAGACATATGGCCATGTTTGTGCCTGGCGTGACGCCAAGTGGGAAAGGGTGGTTTTGAGGCTGAAGGCAGCAGGAAAGCCTGCAGCCCCCAGGTGTGTGGGGCTACGCAAGCGGTTCCCAAAGAGCTTTAGAACAAGGCATAGTTTTCCCTGCTGGCTCTTTGGGCGTGGGACCAGTCTCCAGACAGATGGCTATTTTTGTGCCTGGCACGGCACCAAGTGGGAAAGGGTGGTTTTGAGGCTGAAGGCAGCAGGAAAGCCTGCAGCCCCCAGGTGTTTGGGGCTAAGCAAGGGGTTCCCAAAGAGCTTTAGAACAACGCACATTTCTCCCTGCTGGCTATTTGGGCGTGGGACCAATCTCCAGACAGATGGCCATTTTTGTGCCTGGCGCGGCGCCAAGTGGGAAAGGGTGGTTTTGAGGCTGAAGGCAGCAGGAAAGCCTGCAGCCCCCAGGTGTGTGGGGCTATGCAAGCGGTTCCCAAAGAGCTTTAGAACAAGGCATAGTTTTCCCTGCTGTCTCTTTGGGCGTGGGACCAGTCTCCAGACAGATGGCCATTTCTGTGCCTGGCGTGACGCCAAGTGGGAAAGGGTGGTTTTGAGGCTGAAGGCAGCAGGAAAGCCTGCAGCCCCCAGGTCTGTGGGGCTACGCAAGCGGTTCCCAAAGAGCTTTAGAACAACGCATATTTTTCCCTGCTGGCTCTTTGGGCGTGGGACCAATCTCCAGACAGATGGCCATTTTTGTGCCTGGCGCGGCGCCAAGTGGGAAAGGGTGGTTTTGAGGCTGAAGGCAGCAGGAAAGCCTGCAGCCCCCAGGTCTGTGGGGCTACGCAAGCGGTTCCCAAAGAGCTTTAGAACAAGGCATAGTTTTCCCTGCTGGCTCTTTGGGCGTGGGACCAATCTCCAGACAGATGGCCATTTTTGTGCCTGGCGCGGTGCCAAGTGGGAAAGGGTGGTTTTGAGGCTGAAGGCAGCAGGAAAGCCTGCAGCCCCCAGGTGTGTGGGGCTACTCAAGCGGTTCCCAAAGAGCTTTAGAACAAGGCATAGTTTTCCCTGCTGGCTCTTTGGGCGTGGGACCATTCTCCAGGGATGTGGCCATTTTTGTGCCTGGCACGGCACCAAGTGGGAAAGGGTGGTTTTGAGGCTGAAGGCAGCAGGAAAGCCTGCAGCCCCCAGGTCTGTGGGGCTACGCAAGCGGTTCCCAAAGAGCTTTAGAACAAGGCATAGTTTTCCCTGCTGGCTCTTTGGGCGTGGGACCAATCTCCAGACAGATGGCCATTTTTGGGCCTGGCGCAGCGCCAAGTGGGAAAGGGTGGTTTTGAGGCTGAAGGCAGCAGGAAAGCCTGCAGCCCCCAGGTGTGTGGGGCTACGCAAGCGGTTCCCAAAGAGCTTGAGAACAAGGCATAGTTTTCCCTGCTGGCTCTTTGGGTGTGGGACCAGTCTCCAGACAGATGGCCATTTTTGTGCCTGGCGCGGTGCCAAGTGGGAAAGGGTGGTTTTGAGGCTGAAGGCAGCAGGAAAGCCTTTAGCCCCCAGGTCTGTGGGGCTACGCAAGCGGTTCCAAAAGAGCTTGAGAACAAGGCATATTTTTCCCTGCTGGCTCTTTGGGCGTGGGACCAGTCTCCAGACAGATGGCCATTTTTGTGCCTAGCGTGGTGCCAAGTGGGAAAGGGTGGTTTTGAGGCTGAAGGCAGCAGGGAAGCCTGCAGCCCCCAGGTCTGTGGGGCTATGCAATCGGTTCCCAAAGAGCTTGAGAACAAGGCATAGTTTTACCTGCTGGCTCTTTGGGCGTGGGACCAGTCTCCAGACATATGGCCATTTTTGTGCCTAGCGCGGCGCCTAGTGGGAAAGGGTGGTTTTGAGACTGAAGGCAGCAGGAAAGCCTGCAGCCCCCAGGTCTGTGGGGCTACGCAAGCGGATGCCAAAGAGCTTTAGAACAAGGCATAGTTTTCCCTGCTGGCTCTTTGGGCGTGAGACCAATCTCCAGACAGATGGCCATTTTTGTGCCTGGCACGGTGCCAAGTGGGAAAGGGTGGTTTTTGAGGCTGAAGGCAGCAGGAAGCCTGCAGCCCCCAGGTCTGTGGGGCTACGCAAGCGGTTCCCAAAGAGCTTTAGAATAAGGCATAGTTTTCCCTGCTGGCTCTTTGGGCGTGGGACCAATCTCCAGACAGATGGCTATTTTTGTGCCTGGCACGGTACCAAGTGGGAAAGGGTGGTTTTGAGGCTGAAGGCAGCAGGAAAGCCTGCAGCCCCCAGGTGTTTGGGGCTAAGCAAGGGGTTCCCAAAGAGCTTTAGAACAACGCACATTTTTCCCTGCTGGCTATTTGGGCGTGGGACCAATCTCCAGACAGATGGCCATTTTTGGGCCTGGCGCGGCGCCAAGTGGGAAAGGGTGGTTTTGAGGCTGAAGGCAGCAGGAAAGCCTGCAGCCCCCAGGTGTTTGGGGCTAAGCAAGCGGTTCCCAAAGAGCTTTAGAACAAGGCATAGTTTTCCCTGCTGGCTCTTTGGGCGTGGGACCAATCTCCAGAGGTATGGCCATTTTTTTCCTAGCGCGGTGCCAAGTGGGAAATGGTGGTTTTGAGGCTGAAGGCAGCAGGAAAGCCTGCAGCCCCCAGTTGTTTGGGGCTAAGCAAGCGGTTCCCAAAGAGCTTTAGAACAAGGCATAGTTTTCCCTGCTGGCTCTTTGGGCGTGGGACCAATCTCCAGACAGATGGCCATTTTTGGGCCTGGCGCGGCGCCAAGTGGGAAAGGGTGGTTTTGAGGCTGAAGGCAGCAGGAAAGCCTGCAGCCCCCAGGTCTGTGGGCCTACGCAAGCGGATGCCAAAGAGCTTTAGAACAAGGCATAGTTTTCCCTGCTGGCTCTTTGGGCGTGGGACCAATCTCCAGACCGATGGCCATTTTTGTGCCTGGCGCGGCGCCAAGTGGGAAAGGGTGGTTTTGAGGCTGAAGGCAGCAGGAAAGCCTGCAGCCCCCAGGTCTGTGGGGTACGCAAGCGGATGCCAAAGAGCTTTAGAACAAGGGCATAGTTTTCCATGCTGGCTCTTTGGGCGTGGGACCAGTCTCCAGACAGATGGCCATGTTTGGGCCTGGCGAGGCGCCAAGTTGGAAAGGGTGGTTTTGAGGCTGAAGGCAGCAGGAAAGCCTGCAGCCCCCAGGTGTGTGGGGCTACGCAAGCGGTTCCCAAAGAGCTTTAGAACAAGGCATAGTTTTCCCTGCTGGCTCTTTGGGCGTGGGACCATTCTCCAGGGATGTGGCCATTTTTGGGCCTGGCGTGACACCAAGTGGGAAAGGGTGGTTTTGAGGCTGAAGGCAGCAGGAAAGCCTGCAGCCCCCAGGTGTGTGGGGCTACGCAAGCGGTTCCCAAAGAGCTTTAGAACAAGGCATAGTTTTCCCTGCTGGCTCTTTGGGCGTGGGACTAATCTCCAGACAGATGGCCATTTTTGTGCCTGGGGCGGCGCCAAGTGGGAAAGGGTGGTTTTGAGGTTGAAGGCAGCAGGAAAGCCTGCAGCCCCCAGGTCTGTGGGGCTACGCAAGCGGTTCCCAAAGAGCTTTAGAACAAGGCATAGTTTTCCCTGCTGGCTCTTTGGGCGTGGGACCAATCTCCAGACAGATGGCTATTTTTGTGCCTGGCACGGTACCAAGTGGGAAAGGGTGGTTTTGAGGCTGAAGGCAGCAGGAAAGCCTGCAGCCCCCAGGTGTTTGGGGCTAAGCAAGCGGTTCCCAAAGAGCTTTAGAACAACGCACATTTTTCCCTGCTGGCTATTTGGGCGTGGGACCAATCTCCAGACAGATGGCCATTTTTGGGCCTGGCGCGGCGCCAAGTGGGAAAGGGTGGTTTTGAGGCTGAAGGCAGCAGGAAAGCCTGCAGCCCCCAGGTGTTTGGGGCTAAGCAAGCGGTTCCCAAAGAGCTTTAGAACAAGGCATAGTTTTCCCTGCTGGCTCTTTGGGCGTGGGACCAATCTCCAGAGGTATGGCCATTTTTGTGCCTGGCGCGGTGCCAAGTGGGAAATGGTGGTTTTGAGGCTGAAGGCAGCAGGAAAGCCTGCAGCCCCCAGTTGTTTGGGGCTAAGCAAGCGGTTCCCAAAGAGCTTTAGAACAAGGCATAGTTTTCCCTGCTGGCTCTTTGGGCGTGGGACCAATCTCCAGACAGATGGCCATTTTTGTGCCTGGCGCGGCGCCAAGTGGGAAAGGGTGGTTTTGAGGCTGAAGGCAGCAGGAAAGCCTGCAGCCCCCAGGTCTGTGGGCCTACGCAAGCGGATGCCAAAGAGCTTTAGAACAAGGCATAGTTTTCCCTGCTGGCTCTTTGGGCGTGGGACCAATCTCCAGACAGATGGCCATTTTTGTGCCTGGCGCGGCGCCAAGTGGGAAAGGGTGGTTTTGAGGCTGAAGGCAGCAGGAAAGCCTGCAGCCCCCAGGTCTGTGGGGTACGCAAGCGGATGCCAAAGAGCTTTAGAACAAGGGCATAGTTTTCCATGCTGGCTCTTTGGGCGTGGGACCAGTCTCCAGACAGATGGCCATGTTTGGGCCTGGCGAGGCGCCAAGTTGGAAAGGGTGGTTTTGAGGCTGAAGGCAGCAGGAAAGCCTGCAGCCCCCAGGTGTGTGGGGCTACGCAAGCGGTTCCCAAAGAGCTTGAGAACAAGGCATAGTTTTCCCTGCTGGCTCTTTGGGCGTGGGACTAATCTCCAGACAGATGGCCATTTTTGTGCCTGGCGCGGCGCCAAGTGGGAAAGGGTGGTTTTGAGGCTGAAGGCAGCAGGAAAGCCTGCAGCCCCCAGGTGTGTGGGGCTACTCAAGCGGTTCCCAAAGAGCTTTAGAACAAGGCATAGTTTTCCCTGCTGGCTCTTTGGGCGTGGGACCATTCTCCAGGGATGTGGCCATTTTTGTGCCTGGCACGGCACCAAGTGGGAAAGGGTGGTTTTGAGGCTGAAGGCAGCAGGAAAGCCTGCAGCCCCCAGGTGTGTGGGGCTACGCAAGCGGTTCCCAAAGAGCTTTAGAACAAGGCATAGTTTTCCCTGCTGGCTCTTTGGGCGTGGGACTAATCTCCAGACAGATGGCCATTTTTGTGCCTGGGGCGGCGCCAAGTGGGAAAGGGTGGTTTTGAGGTTGAAGGCAGCAGGAAAGCCTGCAGCCCCCAGGTCTGTGGGGTACGCAAGCGGATGCCAAAGAGCTTTAGAACAAGGCATAGTTTTCCCTGCTGGCTCTTTGGGCGTGGGACCAATCTCCAGACAGATGGCCATTTTTGTGCCTGGCGCGGCGCCAAGTGGGAAAGGGTGGTTTTGAGGCTGAAGGCAGCAGGAAAGCCTGCAGCCCCCAGGTGTGTGGGGCTACGCAAGCGGTTCCCAAAGAGCTTGAGAACAAGGCATAGTTTTCCCTGCTGGCTCTTTGGGCGTGGGACCAATCTCCAGACATATGGCCATGTTTGTGCCTGGCGTGACGCCAAGTGGGAAAGGGTGGTTTTGAGGCTGAAGGCAGCAGGAAAGCCTGCAGCCCCCAGGTGTGTGGGGCTACGCAAGCGGTTCCCAAAGAGCTTGAGAACAAGGCATAGTTTTCCCTGCTGTCTCTTTGGGCGTGGGACCAGTCTCCAGACAGATGGCCATTTTTGTGCCTGGCGCGGCGCCAAGTGGGAAAGGGTGGTTTTGAGGCTGAAGGCAGCAGGAAAGCCTGCAGCCCCCAGGTGTGTGGGGCTACGCAAGCGGTTCCCAAAGAGCTTGAGAACAAGGCATAGTTTTCCCAGCTGGCTCTTTGGGCGTGGGACCAATCTCCAGACAGATGGCCATTTTTGTGCCTGGCGCGGCGCCAAGTGGGAAAGGGTGGTTTTGAGGCTGAAGGCAGCAGGGAAGCCTGCAGCCCCCAGGTCTGTGGGGCTATGCAATCGGTTCCCAAAGAGCTTGAGAACAAGGCATAGTTTTACCTGCTGGCTCTTTGGGCGTGGGACCAGTCTCCAGACATATGGCCATTTTTGTGCCTAGCGCGGCGCCTAGTGTGAAAGGGTGGTTTTGAGACTGAAGGCAGCAGGAAAGCCTGCAGCCCCCAGGTCTGTGGGGCTACGCAAGCGGATGCCAAAGAGCTTTAGAACAAGGCATAGTTTTCACTGCTGGCTCTTTGGGCGTGAGACCAATCTCCAGACAGATGGCCATTTTTGGGCCTGGCACGGTGCCAAGTGGGAAAGGGTGGTTTTTGAGGCTGAAGGCAGCAGGAAGCCTGCAGCCCCCAGGTCTGTGGGGCTAAGCAAGCGCTTCCCAAAGAGCTTGAGAACAAGGCACAGTTTTCCCTGCTGGCTCTTTGGGCGTGGGACCATTCTCCAGGGATGTGGCCATTTTTGTGCCTGGCACGGCACCAAGTGGGAAAGGGTGGTTTTGAGGCTGAAGGCAGCAGGAAAGCCTGCAGCCCCCAGGTCTGTGGGGCTACGCAAGCGGATGCCAAAGAGCTTTAGAACAAGGCATCGTTTTCCATGCTGGCTCTTTGGGCATGGGACCAATCTCCACAGATAAGGCCATTTTTGGGCCTGGCGCGGCGCCAAGTGGGAAAGGTTGGTTTTGTGTCTGAAGGCAGCAGGAAAGCCTGCAGCCCCCAGGTCTGTGGGGCTACGCAAGCGGTTCCCAAAGAGCTTGAGAACAAGGCATAGTTTTCCCAGCTGGCTCTTTGGGCGTGGGACCAATCTCCAGACATATGGCCATGTTTGTGCCTGGCGTGACGCCAAGTGGGAAAGGGTGGTTTTGAGGCTGAAGGCAGCAGGAAAGCCTGCAGCCCCCAGGTGTGTGGGGCTACGCAAGCGGTTCCCAAAGAGCTTTAGAACAAGGCATAGTTTTCCCTGCTGGCTCTTTGGGCGTGGGACCAGTCTCCAGACAGATGGCTATTTTTGTGCCTGGCACGGCACCAAGTGGGAAAGGGTGGTTTTGAGGCTGAAGGCAGCAGGAAAGCCTGCAGCCCCCAGGTGTTTGGGGCTAAGCAAGGGGTTCCCAAAGAGCTTTAGAACAACGCACATTTTTCCCTGCTGGCTATTTGGGCGTGGGACCAATCTCCAGACAGATGGCCATTTTTGTGCCTGGCGCGGCGCCAAGTGGGAAAGGGTGGTTTTGAGGCTGAAGGCAGCAGGAAAGCCTGCAGCCCCCAGGTGTGTGGGGCTATGCAAGCGGTTCCCAAAGAGCTTTAGAACAAGGCATAGTTTTCCCTGCTGGCTCTTTGGGCGTGGGACCAGTCTCCAGACAGATGGCCATTTCTGTGCCTGGCGTGACGCCAAGTGGGAAAGGGTGGTTTTTGAGGCTGAAGGCAGCAGGAAAGCCTGCAGCCCCCAGGTCTGTGGGGCTACGCAAGCGGTTCCCAAAGAGCTTTAGAACAAGGCATAGTTTTCCCTGCTGGCTCTTTGGGCGTGGGACCAATCTCCAGACAGATGGCCATTTTTGTGCCTGGCGCGGCGCCAAGTGGGAAAGGGTGGTTTTGAGGCTGAAGGCAGCAGGAAAGCCTGCAGCCCCCAGGTCTGTGGGGCTACGCAAGCGGTTCCCAAAGAGCTTTAGAACAAGGCATAGTTTTCCCTGCTGGCTCTTTGGGCGTGGGACCAATCTCCAGACAGATGGCCATTTTTGTGCCTGGCGCGGTGCCAAGTGGGAAAGGGTGGTTTTGAGGCTGAAGGCAGCAGGAAAGCCTGCAGCCCCCAGGTGTGTGGGGCTACTCAAGCGGTTCCCAAAGAGCTTTAGAACAAGGCATAGTTTTCCCTGCTGGCTCTTTGGGCGTGGGACCATTCTCCAGGGATGTGGCCATTTTTGTGCCTGGCACGGCACCAAGTGGGAAAGGGTGGTTTTGAGGCTGAAGGCAGCAGGAAAGCCTGCAGCCCCCAGGTCTGTGGGGCTACGCAAGCGGATGCCAAAGAGCTTTAGAACAAGGCATAGTTTTCCCTGCTGGCTCTTTGGGCGTGGGACTAATCTCCAGACAGATGGCCATTTTTGTGCCTGGGGCGGCGCCAAGTGGGAAAGGGTGGTTTTGAGGCTGAAGGCAGCAGGAAAGCCTGCAGCCCCCAGGTCTGTGGGGTACGCAAGCGGTTCCCAAAGAGCTTTAGAACAAGGCATAGTTTTCCCTGCTGGCTCTTTGGGCGTGGGACCAATCTCCAGACAGATGGCCATTTTTGGGCCTGGCGCAGCGCCAAGTGGGAAAGGGTGGTTTTGAGGCTGAAGGCAGCAGGAAAGCCTGCAGCCCCCAGGTGTGTGGGGCTACGCAAGCGGTTCCCAAAGAGCTTGAGAACAAGGCATAGTTTTCCCTGCTGGCTCTTTGGGTGTGGGACCAGTCTCCAGACAGATGGCCATTTTTGTGCCTGGCGCGGTGCCAAGTGGGAAAGGGTGGTTTTGAGGCTGAAGGCAGCAGGAAAGCGTTTAGCCCCCAGGTCTGTGGGGCTACGCAAGCGGTTCCAAAAGAGCTTGAGAACAAGGCATATTTTTCCCTGCTGGCTCTTTGGGCGTGGGACCAGTCTCCAGACAGATGGCCATTTTTGTGCCTAGCGTGGTGCCAAGTGGGAAAGGGTGGTTTTGAGGCTGAAGGCAGCAGGGAAGCCTGCAGCCCCCAGGTCTGTGGGGCTATGCAATCGGTTCCCAAAGAGCTTGAGAACAAGGCATAGTTTTACCTGCTGGCTCTTTGGGCGTGGGACCAGTCTCCAGACATATGGCCATTTTTGTGCCTAGCGCGGCGCCTAGTGGGAAAGGGTGGTTTTGAGACTGAAGGCAGCAGGAAAGCCTGCAGCCCCCAGGTCTGTGGGGCTACGCAAGCAGATGCCAAAGAGCTTTAGAACAAGGCATAGTTTTCCCTGCTGGCTCTTTGGGCGTGAGACCAATCTCCAGACAGATGGCCATTTTTGTGCTTGGCACGGTGCCAAGTGGGAAAGGGTGGTTTTTGAGGCTGAAGGCAGCAGGAAGCCTGCAGCCCCCAGGTGTGTGGGGCTACGCAAGCGGTTCCGAAAGAGCTTTAGAACAAGGCACAGTTTTCCCTGCTGGCTCTTTGGGCGTGGGACCATTCTCCAGGGATGTGGCCATTTTTGTGCCTGGCACGGCACCAAGTGGGAAAGGGTGGTTTTGAGGCTGAAGGCAGCAGGAAAGCCTGCAGCCCCCAGGTCTGTGGGGCTACGCAAGCGGTTCCCAAAGAGCTTTAGAACAAGGCATAGTTTTCCCTGCTGGCTCTTTGGGCGTGAGACCAATCTCCAGACAGATGGCCATTTTTGTTCCTGGCGCGGCGCCAAGTGGGAAAGGGTGGTTTTGAGGCTGACGGCAGCAGGAAAGCCTGCAGCCCCCAGGTGTTTGGGGCTAAGCAAGCGGTTCCCAAAGAGCTTTAGAACAAGGCATAGTTTTCCCTGCTGGCACTTTGGGCGTGGGACCAATCTCCAGGCAGATGGCCATTTTTGTTCCTAGCGCGGTGCCAAGTGGGAAATGGTGGTTTTGAGGCTGAAGGCAGCAGGAAAGCCTGCAGCCCCCAGGTGTTTGGGGCTAAGCAAGCGGTTCCCAAAGAGCTTTAGAACAAGGCATAGTTTTCCCTGCTGGCTCTTTGGGCGTGGGACCAATCTCCAGACAGATGGCCATTTTTGTGCCTGGCGCGGCGCCAAGTGGGAAAGGGTGGTTTTGAGGCTGAAGGCAGCAGGAAAGCCTGCAGCCCCCAGGTCTGTGGGCCTACGCAAGCGGATGCCAAAGAGCTTTAGAACAAGGCATAGTTTTCCCTGCTGGCTCTTTGGGCGTGGGACCAATCTCCAGACCGATGGCCATTTTTGTGCCTGGCGCGGCGCCAAGTGGGAAAGGGTGGTTTTGAGGCTGAAGGCAGCAGGAAAGCCTGCAGCCCCCAGGTCTGTGGGGTACGCAAGCGGATGCCAAAGAGCTTTAGAACAAGGGCATAGTTTTCCATGCTGGCTCTTTGGGCGTGGGACCAGTCTCCAGACAGATGGCCATGTTTGGGCCTGGCGAGGCGCCAAGTTGGAAAGGGTGGTTTTGAGGCTGAAGGCAGCAGGAAAGCCTGCAGCCCCCAGGTCTGTGGGGCTACGCAAGCGGTTCCCAAAGAGCTTGAGAACAAGGCATATTTTTCCCTGCTGGCTCTTTGGGCGTGGGACCAGTCTCCAGAGATATGGCCATTTTTGTGCCTAGCGCGGTGCCAAGTGGGAAAGGGTTGTTTTGAGGCTGAAGGCAGCAGGAAAGCCTGCAGCCCCCAGGTCTGTGGGGCTACGCAAGCGGTTCCCAAAGAGCTTTAGAACAAGGCATAATTTTCCCTGCTGTCTCTTTGGGCGTGGGACCAGTCTCCAGACAGATGGCCATTTTTGTGCCTGGCGCGGCGCCAAGTGGGAAAGGGTGGTTTTGAGGCTGAAGGCAGCAGGAAAGCCTGCAGTCCCCAGGTCTGTGGGGCTACGCAAGCGGTTCCCAAAGAGCTTTAGAACAAGGCATAGTTTTCCCTGCTGGCTCTTTGGGCGTGGGACCAGTCTCCAGACATATGGCCATTTTTGGGCCTAGAGCGGCGCCTAGTGGGAAAGGGTGATTTTGAGACTGAAGGCAGCAGGAAAGCCTGCAGCCCCCAGGTGTGTGGGGCTACGCAAGCGGATGCCAAAGAGCTTTAGAACAAGGCATAGTTTTCCCTGCTGGCTCTTTGGGCGTGGGACCAATCTCCAGACAGATGGCCATTTTTGGGCCTGGCACGGTGCCAAGTGGGAAAGGGTGTTTTTTGAGGCTGAAGGCAGCAGGAAAGCCTGCAGCCCCCAGGTCTGTGGGGCTATGCAAGCGGATCCCAAGGAGCTTTAGAACAAGGCATAGTTTTCCCTGCTGGCTCTTTGTGCATGGGACCAGTCTCCAGACAGATGGCCATTTTTGGGCCTAGAGCGGCGCCAAGTGGGAAAGGGTGGTTTTGAGGCTGAAGGCAGCAGGAAAGCCTGCAGCCCCCAGGTCTGTGGGGCTAAGCAAGCGGTTCCCAAAGAGCCTTAGAACAAGGCACAGTTTTCCCTGCTGGCTCTTTGGGCGTGGGACCATTCTCCAGGGATGTGGCCATTTTTGTGCCTGGCACGGCACCAAGTGGGAAAGGGTGGTTTTGAGGCTGAAGGCAGCAGGAAAGCCTGCAGCCCCCAGGTCTGTGGGGCTACGCAAGCGGTTCCCAAAGAGCTTTAGAACAAGGCATAGTTTTCCCTGCTGGCTCTTTGGGCGTGAGACCAATCTCCAGACAGATGGCCATTTTTGTTCCTGGCGCGGCGCCAAGTGGGAAAGGGTGGTTTTGAGGCTGACGGCAGCAGGAAAGCCTGCAGCCCCCAGGTGTTTGGGGCTAAGCAAGCGGTTCCCAAAGAGCTTTAGAACAAGGCATAGTTTTCCCTGCTGGCTCTTTGGGCGTGGGACCAATCTCCAGAGGTATGGCCATTTTTGTTCCTAGCGCGGTGCCAAGTGGGAAATGGTGGTTTTGAGGCTGAAGGCAGCAGGAAAGCCTGCAGCCCCCAGTTGTTTGGGGCTAAGCAAGCGGTTCCCAAAGAGCTTTAGAACAAGGCATAGTTTTCCCTGCTGGCTCTTTGGGCGTGGGACCAATCTCCAGACATATGGCCATTTTTGGGCCTGGCGCGGCGCCAAGTGGGAAAGGGTGGTTTTGTGTCTGAAGGCAGCAGGAAAGCCTGCAGCCCCCAGGTCTGTGGGGCTACGCAAGCGGAGGCCAAAGAGCTTTAGAACAAGGCATAGTTTTCCGTGCTGGCTCTTTGTGCATGGGACCAATCTCCACAGATAAGGCAATTTTTGTGCCTGGCGCGGCGCCAAGTGGGAAAGGGTGGTTTTGAGGCTGAAGGCAGCAGGAAAGCCTGCAGCCCCCAGGTGTGTGGGGCTACGCAAGCGGTTCCCAAAGAGCTTGAGAACAAGGCATAGTTTTCCCAGCTGGCTCTTTGGGCGTGGGACCAATCTCCAGACATATGGCCATGTTTGTGCCTGGCGTGACGCCAAGTGGGAAAGGGTGGTTTTGAGGCTGAAGGCAGCAGGAAAGCCTGCAGCCCCCAGGTGTGTGGTGCTACGCAAGCGGTTCCCAAAGAGCTTTAGAACAAGGCATAGTTTTCCCTGCTGGCTCTTTGGACGTGGGACCAGTCTCCAGACAGATGGCTATTTTTGTGCCTGGCACGGCACCAAGTGGGAAAGGGTGGTTTTGAGGCTGAAGGCAGCAGGAAAGCCTGCAGCCCCCAGGTGTTTGGGGCTACGCAAGCGGTTCCCAAAGAGCTTTAGAACAAGGCATAGTTTTCCCTGCTGGCTATTTGGGCGTGGGACCAATCTCCAGACAGATGGCCATTTTTGTGCCTTGCGCGGCGCCAAGTGGGAAAGGGTGGTTTTGAGGCTGAAGGCAGCAGGAAAGCCTGCAGCCCCCAGGTCTGTGGGGCTACGCAAGCGGTTCCCAAAGAGCTTTAGAACAAGGCATAGTTTTCCCTGCTGGCTCTTTGGGCGTGGGACCAGTCTCCAGACAGATGGCCATTTTTGTGCCTTGCGCGGCGCCAAGTGGGAAAGGGTGGTTTTGAGGCTGAAGGCAGCAGGAAAGCCTGCAGCCCCCAGGTCTGTGGGGCTACGCAAGCGGTTCCCAAAGAGCTTTAGAACAAGGCATAGTTTTCCCTGCTGGCACTTTGGGCGTGGGACCAATCTCCAGACAGATTGCCATTTTTGTGTCTGGCGCGGCGCCAAGTGGGAAAGGGTGGTTTTGAGGCTGAAGGCAGCAGGAAAGCCTGCAGCCCCCAGGTCTGTGGGGCTACGCAAGCGGTTCCCAAAGAGCTTTAGAACAAGGCATAGTTTTCCCTGCTGGCTCTTTGGGCGTGGGACCAATCTCCAGACCGATGGCCATTTTTGGCTTAGCGCGGCACCAAGTGGGAAAGGGTGGTTTTGAGGCTGAAGGCAGCAGGAAAGCCTGCAGCCCCCAGGTGTGTGGGGCTACGCAAGCGGTTCCCAAAGAGCTTTAGAACAAGGCATAGTTTTCCCTGCTGGCTCTTTGGGCGTGGGACCAGTCTCCAGACAGATGGCCATGTTTGGGCCTGGCGCGGCGCCAAGTTGGAAAGGGTGGTTTTGAGGCTGAAGGCAGCAGGAAAGCCTGCAGCCCCCAGGTCTGTGGGGCTACGCAAGCGGTTCCCAAAGAGCTTTTGAACAAGGCATAGTTTTCCCTGCTGGCTCTTTGGGCGTGGAACCAATCTCCAGACAGATGGCCATTTTTGTGCCTGGCGCGGCGCCAAGTGGGAAAGGGTGGTTTTGAGGCTGAAGGCAGCAGGAAAGCCTGCAGCCCCCAGGTCTGTGGGGCTACGCAAGCGGTTCCCAAAGAGCTTGAGAACAAGGCATAGTTTTCCCTGCTGGCTCTTTGGGCGTGGGACCATTCTCCAGGGATGTTGCCATTTTTGTGCCTGGCACGGCACCAAGTGGGAAAGGGTGGTTTTGAGGCTGAAGGCAGCAGGAAAGCCTGCAGCCCCCAGGTCTGTGGGGCTACGCAAGCGGATGCCAAAGAGCTTTAGAACAAGGCATAGTTTTCCCTGCTGGCTCTTTGGGCGTGGGACTAATCTCCAGACAGATGGCCATGTTTGTGCCTGTCGCGGCGCCAAGTGGGAAAGGGTGGTTTTGAGGTTGAAGGCAGCAGGAAAGCCTGCAGCCCCCAGGTCTGTGGGGTACGCAAGCGGTTCCCAAAGAGCTTTAGAACAAGGCATAGTTTTCCCTCCTGGCTCTTTGGGCGTGGGACCAATCTCCAGACAGATGGCCATTTTTGGGCCTGGCGCAGCGCCAAGTGGGAAAGGGTGGTTTTGAGGCTGAAGGCAGCAGGAAAGCCTGCAGCCCCCAGGTGTGTGGGGCTACGCAAGCGGTTCCCAAAGAGCTTTAGAACAAGGCATAGTTTTCCCTGCTGGCTCTTTGGGCGTGGGACCAGTCTCCAGACATATGGCCATTTTTGGGCCTTGCGCGGCGCCTAGTGGGAAAGGGTGATTTTGAGACTGAAGGCAGCAGGAAAGCCTGCAGCCCCCAGGTGTGTGGGGCTACGCAAGCGGATGCCAAAGAGCTTTAGAACAAGGCATAGTTTTCCCTGCTGGCTCTTTGGGCGTGGGACCAATCTCCAGACAGATGGCCATTTTTGGGCCTGGCGTGACGCCAAGTGGGAAAGGGTGGTTTTTGAGGCTGAAGGCAGCAGGAAAGCCTGCAGCCCCCAGGTCTGTGGGGCTATGCAAGCGGATCCCAAGGAGCTTTAGAACAAGGCATAGTTTTCCCTGCTGGCTCTTTGTGCATGGGACCAGTCTCCAGACAGATGGCCATTTTTGGGCCTAGAGCGGCGCCAAGTGGGAAAGGGTGGTTTTGAGGCTGAAGGCAGCAGGAAAGCCTGCAGCCCCCAGGTCTGTGGGGCTAAGCAAGCGGTTCCCAAAGAGCTTTAGAACAAGGCACAGTTTTCCCTGCTGGCTCTTTGGGCGTGGGACCATTCTCCAGGGATGTGGCCATTTTTGTGCCTGGCACGGCACCAAGTGGGAAAGGGTGGTTTTGAGGCTGAAGGCAGCAGGAAAGCCTGCAGCCCCCAGGTCTGTGGGGCTACGCAAGCGGTTCCCAAAGAGCTTTAGAACAAGGCATAGTTTTCCCTGCTGGCTCTTTGGGCGTGAGACCAATCTCCAGACAGATGGCCATTTTTGTTCCTGGCGCGGCGCCAAGTGGGAAAGGGTGGTTTTGAGGCTGACGGCAGCAGGAAAGCCTGCAGCCCCCAGGTGTTTGGGGCTAAGCAAGCGGTTCCCAAAGAGCTTTAGAACAAGGCATAGTTTTCCCTGCTGGCTCTTTGGGCGTGGGACCAATCTCCAGAGGTATGGCCATTTTTGTTCCTAGCGCGGTGCCAAGTGGGAAATGGTGGTTTTGAGGCTGAAGGCAGCAGGAAAGCCTGCAGCCCCCAGTTGTTTGGGGCTAAGCAAGCGGTTCCCAAAGAGCTTTAGAACAAGGCATAGTTTTCCCTGCTGGCTCTTTGGGCGTGGGACCAATCTCCAGACAGATGGCCATTTTTGGGCCTGGCGCGGCGCCAAGTGGGAAAGGGTGGTTTTGTGTCTGAAGGCAGCAGGAAAGCCTGCAGCCCCCAGGTGTGTGGGGCTACGCAAGCGGTTCCCAAAGAGCTTTAGAACAAGGCATAGTTTTCCCTGCTGGCTCTTTGGGCGTGGGACCAATCTCCAGACCGATGGCCATTTTTGGCTTAGCGCGGTGCCAAGTGGAAAAGGGTGGTTTTGAGGCGGAAGGCAGCAGGAAAGCCTGCAGTCCCCAGGTCTGTGGGGTACGCAAGCGGATGCCAAAGAGCTTTAGAACAAGGGCATAGTTTTCCATGCTGGCTCTTTGTGCATGGGACCAATCTCCACAGATCAGGCCATTTTTGTGCCTGGCGCGGCGCCAAGTGGGTAAGGGTGGTTTTGAGGCTGAAGGCAGCAGGAAAGCCTGCAGCCCCCAGGCCTGTGGGGCTAAGCAAGCGGTTCCCAAAGAGCTTTAGAACAAGGCATAGTTTTCCCTGCTGGCTCTTTGGGCGTGGGACCAATCTCCAGACAGATGGCCATTTTTGTGCCTGGCGCGGCGCCAAGTGGGAAAGGGTGGTTTTGAGGCTGAAGGCAGCAGGAAAGCCTGCAGCCCCCAGGTCTGTGGGGCTACGCAAGCGGTTCCCAAAGAGCTTGAGAACAAGGCATAGTTTTCCCTGCTGGCTCTTTGGGCGTGGGACCAATCTCCAGACCGATGGCCATTTTTGGCTTAGCGCGGCGCCAAGTGGGAAAGGGTGGTTTTGAGGCTGAAGGCAGCAGGAAAGCCTGCAGCCCCCAGGTCTGTGGGGCTACGCAAGCGGTTCCCAAAGAGCTTGAGAACAAGGCATAGTTTTCCCAGCTGGCTCTTTGGGCGTGGGACCAGTCTCCAGACAGATGGCCATGTTTGGGCCTGGCGCTGCGCCAAGTTGGAAAGGGTGGTTTTGAGGCTGAAGGCAGCAGGAAAGCCTGCAGCCCCCAGGTGTGTGGGGCTACGCAAGCGGTTCCCAAAGAGCTTTAGAACAAGGCATAGTTTTCCCTGCTGGCTCTTTGGGCGTGGGACTAATCTCCAGACAGATGGCCATTTTTGTGCCTGGCGCGGCGCCAAGTGGGAAAGGGTGGTTTTGAGGCTGAAGGCAGCAGGAAAGCCTGCAGCCCCCAGGTCTGTGGGGCTACTCAAGCGGTTCCCAAAGAGCTTTAGAACAAGGCATAGTTTTCCCTGCTGGCTCTTTGGGCGTGGGACCATTCTCCAGGGATGTGGCCATTTTTGTGCCTGGCACGGCATCAAGTGGGAAAGGGTGGTTTTGAGACTGAAGGCAGCAGGAAAGCCTGCAGCCCCCAGGTCTGTGGGGCTACGCAAGCGGATGCCAAAGAGCTTTAGAACAAGGCATAGTTTTCCCTGCTGGCTCTTTGGGCGTGGGACTAATCTCCAGACAGATGGCCATTTTTGTGCCTGGGGCGGCGCCAAGTGGGAAAGGGTGGTTTTGAGGTTGAAGGCAGCAGGAAAGCCTGCAGCCCCCAGGTGTGTGGGGCTACGCAAGCGGTTCCCAAAGAGCTTTAGAACAAGGCATAGTTTTCCCTGCTGGCTCTTTGGGCGTGGGACTAATCTCCAGACAGATGGCCATTTTTGTGCCTGGCGCGGCGCCAAGTGGGAAAGGGTGGTTTTGAGGCTGAAGGCAGCAGGAAAGCCTGCAGCCCCCAGGTCTGTGGGGCTACGCAAGCGGTTCCCAAAGAGCTTGAGAACAAGGCATAGTTTTCCCTGCTGGCTCTTTGGGCGTGGGACCATTCTCCAGGGATGTGGCCATTTTTGTGCCTGGCACGGCACCAAGTGGGAAAGGGTGGTTTTGAGGCTGAAGGCAGCAGGAAAGCCTGCAGCCCCCAGGTCTGTGGGGCTACGCAAGCGGATGCCAAAGAGCTTTAGAACAAGGCATAGTTTTCCCTGCTGGCTCTTTGGGCGTGGGACTAATCTCCAGACAGATGGCCATGTTTGTGCCTGTCGCGGCGCCAAGTGGGAAAGGGTGGTTTTGAGGTTGAAGGCAGCAGGAAAGCCTGCAGCCCCCAGGTCTGTGGGGTACGCAAGCGGTTCCCAAAGAGCTTTAGAACAAGGCATAGTTTTCCCTGCTGGCTCTTTGGGCGTGGGACCAATCTCCAGACAGATGGCCATTTTTGGGCCTGGCGCAGCGCCAAGTGGGAAAGGGTGGTTTTGAGGCTGAAGGCAGCAGGAAAGCCTGCAGCCCCCAGGTGTGTGGGGCTACGCAAGCGGATGCCAAAGAGCTTTAGAACAAGGCATAGTTTTCCCTGCTGGCTCTTTGGGCGTGGGACCAATCTCCAGACAGATGGCCATTTTTGGGCCTGGCGTGACGCCAAGTGGGAAAGGGTGGTTTTTGAGGCTGAAGGCAGCAGGAAAGCCTGCAGCCCCCAGGTCTGTGGGGCTATGCAAGCGGATCCCAAGGAGCTTTAGAACAAGGCATAGTTTTCCCTGCTGGCTCTTTGTGCATGGGACCAGTCTCCAGACAGATGGCCATTTTTGTGCCTGGCACGGCACCAAGTGGGAAAGGGTGGTTTTGAGGCTGAAGGCAGCAGGAAAGCCTGCAGCCCCCAGGTCTGTGGGGCTACGCAAGCGGTTCCCAAAGAGCTTTAGAACAAGGCATAGTTTTCCCTGCTGGCTCTTTGGGCGTGAGACCAATCTCCAGACAGATGGCCATTTTTGTTCCTGGCGCGGCGCCAAGTGGGAAAGGGTGGTTTTGAGGCTGACGGCAGCAGGAAAGCCTGCAGCCCCCAGGTCTGTGGGGCTAAGCAAGCGGTTCCCAAAGAGCTTTAGAACAAGGCATAGTTTTCCCTGCTGGCTCTTTGGGCGTGGGACCAATCTCCAGAGGTATGGCCATTTTTGTTCCTAGCGCGGTGCCAAGTGGGAAATGGTGGTTTTGAGGCTGAAGGCAGCAGGAAAGCCTGCAGCCCCCAGTTGTTTGGGGCTAAGCAAGCGGTTCCCAAAGAGCTTTAGAACAAGGCATAGTTTTCCCTGCTGGCTCTTTGGGCGTGGGACCAATCTCCAGACAGATGGCCATTTTTGGGCCTGGCGCGGCGCCAAGTGGGAAAGGGTGGTTTTGTGTCTGAAGGCAGCAGGAAAGCCTGCAGCCCCCAGGTGTGTGGGGCTACGCAAGCGGTTCCCAAAGAGCTTTAGAACAAGGCATAGTTTTCCCTGCTGGCTCTTTGGGCGTGGGACCAATCTCCAGACCGATGGCCATTTTTTGGCTTAGCGCGCGGTGCCAAGTGGAAAAGGGTGGTTTTGAGGCGGAAGGCAGCAGGAAAGCCTGCAGCCCCCAAGTATGTGGGGTACGCAAGCGGATGACAAAGAGCTTTAGAACAAGGGCATAGTTTTCCATGCTGGCTCTTTGTGCATGGGACCAATCTCCACAGATAAGGCCATTTTTGTGCCTGGCGCGGCGCCAAGTGGGTAAGGGTGGTTTTGAGGCTGAAGGCAGCAGGAAAGCCTGCAGCCCCCAGGCCTGTGGGGCTAAGCAAGCGGTTCCCAAAGAGCTTTAGAACAAGGCATAGTTTTCCCTGCTGGCTCTTTGGGCGTGGGACCAATCTCCAGACAGATGGCCATTTTTGTGCCTGGCGCGGCGCCAAGTGGGAAAGGGTGGTTTTGAGGCTGAAGGCAGCAGGAAAGCCTGCAGCCCCCAGGTCTGTGGGGCTACGCAAGCGGTTCCCAAAGAGCTTGAGAACAAGGCATAGTTTTCCCAGCTGGCTCTTTGGGCGTGGGACCAGTCTCCAGACAGATGGCCATGTTTGGGCCTGGCGAGGCGCCAAGTTGGAAAGGGTGGTTTTGAGGCTGAAGGCAGCAGGAAAGCCTGCAGCCCCCAGGTGTGTGGGGCTACGCAAGCGGTTCCCAAAGAGCTTTAGAACAAGGCATAGTTTTCCCTGCTGGCTCTTTGGGCGTGGGACTAATCTCCAGACAGATGGCCATTTTTGTGCCTGGCACGGCATCAAGTGGGAAAGGGTGGTTTTGAGACTGAAGGCAGCAGGAAAGCCTGCAGCCCCCAGGTCTGTGGGGCTACGCAAGCGGATGCCAAAGAGCTTTAGAACAAGGCATATTTTTCCCTGCTGGCTCTTTGGGCGTGGGACTAATCTCCAGACAGATGGCCATTTTTGTGCCTGGGGCGGCGCCAAGTGGGAAAGGGTGGTTTTGAGGTTGAAGGCAGCAGGAAAGCCTGCAGCCCCCAGGTGTGTGGGGCTACGCAAGCGGTTCCCAAAGAGCTTTAGAACAAGGCATAGTTTTCCCTGCTGGCTCTTTGGGCGTGGGACCAATCTCCAGACAGATGGCCATTTTTGGGCCTGGCGCAGCGCCAAGTGGGAAAGGGTCGTTTTGAGGCTGAAGGCAGCAGGAAAGCCTGCAGCCCCCAGGTGTGTGGGGCTACGCAAGCGGTTCCCAAAGAGCTTTAGAACAAGGCATAGTTTTCCCTGCTGGCTCTTTGGGTGTGGGACCAGTCTCCAGACAGATGGCCATTTTTGTGCCTGGCGCGGTGCCAAGTGGGAAAGGGTGGTTTTGAGGCTGAAGGCAGCAGGAAAGCCTGCAGCCCCCAGGTCTGTGGGGCTACGCAAGCGGTTCCCAAAGAGCTTGAGAACAAGGCATAGTTTTCCCTGCTGGCTCTTTGGGCGTGGGACCAATCTCCAGACAGATGGCCATTTTTGGGCCTGGCGCGGCGCCAAGTGGGAAAGGGTGGTTTTGTGTCTGAAGGAAGCAGGAAAGCCTGCAGCCCCCAGGTGTGTGGGGCTACGCAAGCGGTTCCCAAAGAGCTTGAGAACAAGGCATAGTTTTCCCAGCTGGCTCTTTGGGCGTGGGACCAATCTCCAGACATATGGCCATGTTTGTGCCTGGCGTGACGCCAAGTGGGAAAGGGTGGTTTTGAGGCTGAAGGCAGCAGGAAAGCCTGCAGCCCCCAGGTGTGTGGGGCTACGCAAGCGGTTCCCAAAGAGCTTGAGAACAAGGCATAGTTTTCCCTGCTGGCTCTTTGGGCGTGGGACCAGTCTCCAGAGATATGGCCATTTTTGTGCCTAGCGCGGTGCCAAGTGGGAAAGGGTTGTTTTGAGGCTGAAGGCAGCAGGAAAGCCTGCAGCCCCCAGGTGTGTGGGGCTACGCAAGCGGTTCCCAAAGAGCTTTAGAACAAGGCATAATTTTCCCTGCTGTCTCTTTGGGCGTGGGACCAGTCTCCAGACAGATGGCCATTTTTGTGCCTGGCGCGGCGCCAAGTGGGAAAGGGTGGTTTTGAGGCTGAAGGCAGCAGGAAAGCCTGCAGTCCCCAGGTGTTTGGGGCTACGCAAGCGGTTCCCAAAGAGCTTTAGAACAAGGCATAGTTTTCCCTGCTGGCTCTTTGGGCGTGGGACCCGTCTCCAGACATATGGCCATTTTTGGGCCTAGAGCGGCGCCAAGTGGGAAAGGGTGGTTTTGAGGCTGAAGGCAGCAGGAAAGCCTGCAGCCCCCAGGTCTGTGGGGCTAAGCAAGCGGTTCCCAAAGAGCCTTAGAACAAGGCACAGTTTTCCCTGCTGGCTCTTTGGGCGTGGGACCATTCTCCAGGGATGTGGCCATTTTTGTGCCTGGCACGGCACCAAGTGGGAAAGGGTGGTTTTGAGGCTGAAGGCAGCAGGAAAGCCTGCAGCCCCCAGGTCTGTGGGGCTACGCAAGCGGTTCCCAAAGATCTTTAGAACAAGGCATAGTTTTCCCTGCTGGCTCTTTGGGCGTGAGACCAATCTCCAGACAGATGGCCATTTTTGTTCCTGGCGCGGCGCCAAGTGGGAAAGGGTGGTTTTGAGGCTGACGGCAGCAGGAAAGCCTGCAGCCCCCAGGTGTTTGGGGCTAAGCAAGCGGTTCCCAAAGAGCTTTAGAACAAGGCATAGTTTTCCCTGCTGGCTCTTTGGGCGTGGGACCAATCTCCAGAGGTATGGCCATTTTTGTTCCTAGCGCGGTGCCAAGTGGGAAATGGTGGTTTTGAGGCTGAAGGCAGCAGGAAAGCCTGCAGCCCCCAGTTGTTTGGGGCTAAGCAAGCGGTTCCCAAAGAGCTTTAGAACAAGGCATAGTTTTCCCTGCTGGCTCTTTGGGCGTGGGACCAATCTCCAGACAGATGGCCATTTTTGGGCCTGGCGCGGCGCCAAGTGGGAAAGGGTGGTTTTGTGTCTGAAGGCAGCAGGAAAGCCTGCAGCCCCCAGGTGTGTGGGGCTACGCAAGCGGTTCCCAAAGAGCTTTAGAACAAGGCATAGTTTTCCCTGCTGGCTCTTTGGGCGTGGGACCAATCTCCAGACATATGGCCATTTTTGGGCCTAGAGCGGCGCCTAGTGGGAAAGGGTGTTTTTGAGACTGAAGGCAGCAGGAAAGCCTGCAGCCCCCAGGTCTGTGGGGCTACGCAAGCGGAGGCCAAAGAGCTTTAGAACAAGGCATAGTTTTCCATGCTGGCTCTTTGTGCATGGGACCAATCTCCACAGATAAGGCCATTTTTGTGCCTGGCGCGGCGCCAAGTGGGAAAGGGTGGTTTTGTGTCTGAAGGCAGCAGGAAAGCCTGCAGCCCCCAGGTGTGTGGGGCTACGCAAGCGGTTCCCAAAGAGCTTGAGAACAAGGCATAGTTTTCCCAGCTGGCTCTTTGGGCGTGGGACCAATCTCCAGACATATGGCCATGTTTGTGCCTGGCGTGACGCCAAGTGGGAAAGGGTGGTTTTGAGGCTGAAGGCAGCAGGAAAGCCTGCAGCCCCCAGGTGTGTGGGGCTACGCAAGCGGTTCCCAAAGAGCTTTAGAACAAGGCACAGTTTTCCCTGCTGGCTCTTTGGGCGTGGGACCAGTCTCCAGACAGATGGCCATTTTTGTGCCTTGCGCGGCGCCAAGTGGGAAAGGGTGGTTTTGAGGCTGAAGGCAGCAGGAAAGCCTGCAGCCCCCAGGTCTGTGGGGCTACGCAAGCGGTTCCCAAAGAGCTTTAGAACAAGGCATAGTTTTCCCTGCTGGCACTTTGGGCGTGGGACCAATCTCCAGGCAGATGGCCATTTTTGTGCCTGGCGCGGCGCCAAGTGGGAAAGGGTGGTTTTGAGGCTGAAGGCAGCAGGAAAGCCTGCAGCCCCCAGGTCTGTGGGGCTACGCAAGCGGTTCCCAAAGAGCTTGAGAACAAGGCATAGTTTTCCCTGCTGGCTCTTTGGGCGTGGGACCAGTCTCCAGACCGATGGCCATTTTTGGCTTAGCGCGGCGCCAAGTGGGAAAGGGTGGTTTTGAGGCTGAAGGCAGCAGGAAAGCCTGCAGCCCCCAGGTCTGTGGGGCTACGCAAGCGGTTCCCAAAGAGCTTGAGAACAAGGCATAGTTTTCCCTGCTGGCTCTTTGGGCGTGGGACCAATCTCCAGACAGATGGCCATGTTTGGGCCTGGCGCGGCGCCAAGTTGGAAAGGGTGGTTTTGAGGCTGAAGGCAGCAGGAAAGCCTGCAGCCCCCAGGTCTGTGGGGCTACGCAAGCGGTTCCCAAAGAGCTTTAGAACAAGGCATAGTTTTCCCTGCTGGCTCTTTGGGCGTGGAACCAATCTCCAGACAGATGGCCATTTTTGTGCCTGGCGCGGCGCCAAGTGGGAAAGGGTGGTTTTGAGGCTGAAGGCAGCAGGAAAGCCTGCAGCCCCCAGGTCTGTGGGGCTACGCAAGCGGTTCCCAAAGAGCTTGAGAACAAGGCATAGTTTTCCCTGCTGGCTCTTTGGGCGTGGGACCAATCTCCAGACCGATGGCCATTTTTGGCTTAGAGCGGCGCCAAGTGGGAAAGGGTGGTTTTGAGGCGGAAGGCAGCAGGAAAGCCTGCAGTCCCCAGGTCTGTGGGGTACGCAAGCGGATGCCAAAGAGCTTTAGAACAAGGGCATAGTTTTCCATGCTGGCTCTTTGTGCATGGGACCAATCTCCACAGATAAGGCCATTTTTGTGCCTGGCGCGGCGCCAAGTGGGAAAGGGTGGTTTTGAGGCTGAAGGCAGCAGGAAAGCCTGCAGCCCCCAGGTCTGTGGGGCTAAGCAAGCGGTTCCGAAAGAGCTTTAGAACAAGGCATAGTTTTCCCTGCTGGCTCTTTGGGCGTGGGACCAGTCTCCAGACCGATGGCCATTTTTGGCTTAGCGCGGCGCCAAGTGGGAAAGGGTGGTTTTGAGGCTGAAGGCAGCAGGAAAGCCTGCAGCCCCCAGGTCTGTGGGGCTACGCAAGCGGTTCCCAAAGAGCTTGAGAACAAGGCATAGTTTTCCCTGCTGGCTCTTTGGGCGTGGGACCAGTCTCCAGACAGATGGCCATGTTTGGGCCTGGCGAGGCGCCAAGTTGGAAAGGGTGGTTTTGAGGCTGAAGGCAGCAGGAAAGCCTGCAGCCCCCAGGTGTGTGGGGCTACGCAAGCGGTTCCCAAAGAGCTTTAGAACAAGGCATAGTTTTCCCTGCTGGCTCTTTGGGCATGGGACTAATCTCCAGACAGATGGCCATTTTTGTGCCTGGCGCGGCGCCAAGTGGGAAAGGGTGGTTTTGAGGCTGAAGGCAGCAGGAAAGCCTGCAGCCCCCAGGTGTGTGGGGCTACGTAAGCGGTTCCCGAAGAGCTTGAGAACAAGGCATAGTTTTCCCTGCTGGCTCTTTGGGCGTGGGACCATTCTCCAGGGATGTGGCCATTTTTGTGCCTGGCACGGCACCAAGTGGGAAAGGGTGGTTTTGAGGCTGAAGGCAGCAGGAAAGCCTGCAGCCCCCAGGTGTGTGGGGCTACGCAAGCGGATGCCAAAGAGCTTTAGAACAAGGCATAGTTTTCCCTGCTGGCTCTTTGGGCGTGGGACTAATATCCAGACAGATGGCCATGTTTGTGCCTGTCGCGGCGCCAAGTGGGAAAGGGTGGTTTTGAGGTTGAAGGCAGCAGGAAAGCCTGCAGCCCCCAGGTCTGTGGGGTACGCAAGCGGTTCCCAAAGAGCTTTAGAACAAGGCATAGTTTTCCCTGCTGGCTCTTTGGGCGTGGGACCAATCTCCAGACAGATGGCCATTTTTGGGCCTGGTGCAGCGCCAAGTGGGAAAGGGTGGTTTTGAGGCTGAAGGCAGCAGGAAAGCCTGCAGCCCCCAGGTGTGTGGGGCTACGCAAGCGGTTCCGAAAGAGCTTTAGAACAAGGCATAGTTTTCCCTGCTGGCTCTTTGGGCGTGGGACCAATCTCCTGACATATGGCCATTTTTGGGCCTAGAGCGGCGCCTAGTGGGAAAGGGTGATTTTGAGACTGAAGGCAGCAGGAAAGCCTGCAGCCCCCAGGTGTGTGGGGCTACGCAAGCGGATGCCAAAGAGCTTTAGAACAAGGCATAGTTTTCACTGCTGGCTCTTTGGGCGTGGGACCAATCTCCAGACAGATGGCCATTTTTGGGCCTGGCGTGACGCCAAGTGGGAAAGGGTGGTTTTTGAGGCTGAAGGCAGCAGGAAAGCCTGCAGCCCCCAGGTCTGTGGGGCTATGCAAGCGGATCCCAAGGAGCTTTAGAACAAGGCATAGTTTTCCCTGCTGGCTCTTTGTGCATGGGACCAGTCTCCAGACAGATGGCCATTTTTGGGCCTAGAGCGGCGCCAAGTGGGAAAGGGTGGTTTTGAGGCTGAAGGCAGCAGGAAAGCCTGCAGCCCCCAGGTCTGTGGGGCTAAGCAAGCGGTTCCCAAAGAGCTTTAGAACAAGGCACAGTTTTCCCTGCTGGCTCTTTGGGCGTGGGACCATTCTCCAGGGATGTGGCCATTTTTGTGCCTGGCACGGCACCAAGTGGGAAAGGGTGGTTTTGAGGCTGAAGGCAGCAGGAAAGCCTGCAGCCCCCAGGTCTGTGGGGCTACGCAAGCGGTTCCCAAAGAGCTTTAGAACAAGGCATAGTTTTCCCTGCTGGCTCTTTGGGCGTGAGACCAATCTCCAGACAGATGGCCATTTTTGTTCCTGGCGCGGCGCCAAGTGGGAAAGGGTGGTTTTGAGGCTGACGGCAGCAGGAAAGCCTGCAGCCCCCAGGTGTTTGGGGCTAAGCAAGCGGTTCCCAAAGAGCTTTAGAACAAGGCATAGTTTTCCCTGCTGGCTCTTTGGGCGTGGGACCAATCTCCAGACAGATGGCCATTTTTGGGCCTGGCGCGGCGCCAAGTGGGAAAGGGTGGTTTTGTGTCTGAAGGCAGCAGGAAAGCCTGCAGCCCCCAGGTGTGTGGGGCTACGCAAGCGGTTCCCAAAGAGCTTGAGAACAAGGCATAGTTTTCCCTGCTGGCTCTTTGGGCGTGGGACCAATCTCCAGACCGATGGCCATTTTTGGCTTAGCGCGGCGCCAAGTGGAAAAGGGTGGTTTTGAGGCTGAAGGCAGCAGGAAAGCCTGCAGCCCCCAGGTCTGTGGGGTACGCAAGCAGATGCCAAAGAGCTTTAGAACAAGGGCATAGTTTTCCATGCTGGCTCTTTGTGCATGGGACCAATCTCCACAGATAAGGCCATTTTTGTGCCTGGCGCGGCGCCAAGTGGGTAAGGGTGGTTTTGAGGCTGAAGGCAGCAGGAAAGCCTGCAGCCCCCAGGTCTGTGGGGCTAAGCAAGCGGTTCCCAAAGAGCTTTAGAACAAGGCATAGTTTTCCCTGCTGGCTCTTTGGGCGTGGGACCAATCTCCAGACAGATGGCCATTTTTGTGCCTGGCGCGGCGCCAAGTGGGAAAGGGTGGTTTTGAGGCTGAAGGCAGCAGGAAAGCCTGCAGCCCCCAGGTGTGTGGGGCTACTCAAGCGGTTCCCAAAGAGCTTTAGAACAAGGCATAATTTTCCCTGCTGGCTCTTTGGGCGTGGGACCATTCTCCAGGGATGTGGCCATTTTTGTGCCTGGCACGGCACCAAGTGGGAAAGGGTGGTTTTGAGGCTGAAGGCAGCAGGAAAGCCTGCAGCCCCCAGGTCTGTGGGGCTACGCAAGCGGATGCCAAAGAGCTTTAGAACAAGGCATAGTTTTCCCTGCTGGCTCTTTGGGCGTGGGACTAATCTCCAGACAGATGGCCATTTGTGTGCCTGGGGCAGCGCCAAGTGGGAAAGGGTGGTTTTGAGGCTGAAGGCAGCAGGAAAGCCTGCAGCCCCCAGGTGTGTGGGGCTACGCAAGCGGTTCCGAAAGAGCTTTAGAACAAGGCATAGTTTTCCCTGCTGCCTCTTTGGGCGTGGGACCAATCTCCAGACAGATGGCCATTTTTGGGCCTGGCGCAGCGCCAAGTGGGAAAGGGTGGTTTTGAGGCTGAAGGCAGCAGGAAAGCCTGCAGCCCCCAGGTCTGTGGGGCTACGCAAGCGTTTCCCAAAGAGCTTGAGAACAACGCATATTTTTCCCTGCTGGCTCTTTGGGCGTGGGACCAATCTCCAGACCGATGGCCATTTTTGGCTTAGCGCGGCGCCAAGTGGGAAAGGGTGGTTTTGAGGCTGAAGGCAGCAGGAAAGCCTGCAGCCCCCAGGTCTGTGGGGCTACGCAAGCGGTTCCCAAAGAGCTTTAGAACAAGGCATAGTTTTCCCTGCTGGCTCTTTGGGCGTGGGACCAGTCTCCAGACAGATGGCCATGTTTGGGTCTGGCGCGGCGCCAAGTGGGAAAGGGTGGTTTTGAGGCTGAAGGCAGCAGGAAAGCCTGCAGCCCCCAGGTGTGTGGAGCTACGCAAGCGGTTCCCAAAGAGCTTTAGAACAAGGCATAGTTTTCCCTGCTGGCTCTTTGGGCGTGGGACTAATCTCCAGACAGATGGCCATTTTTGTGCCTGGCGCGGCGCCAAGTGGGAAAGGGTGGTTTTGAGGCTGAAGGCAGCAGGAAAGCCTGCAGCCCCCAGGTGTGTGGGGCTACGCAAGCGGTTCCGAAAGAGCTTGAGAACAACGCATATTTTTCCCTGCTGGCTCTTTGGGCGTGGGACCAGTCTCCAGAGATATGGCAATTTTTGTGCCTAGCGCGGTGCCAAGTGGGAAAGGGTTGTTTTGAGGCTGAAGGCAGCAGGAAAGCCTGCAGCCCCCAGGTCTGTGGGGCTACGCAAGCGGTTCCCAAAGAGCTTTAGAACAAGGCATAGTTTTCCCTGCTGTCTCTTTGGGCGTGGGACCAGTCTCCAGACAGATGTCCATTTTTGTGCCTGGCGCGGCGCCAAGTGGGAAAGGGTGGTTTTGAGGCTGAAGGCAGCAGGAAAGCCTGCAGCCCCCAGGTGTGTGGGGCTACGCAAGCGGTTCCTAAAGAGCTTTAGAACAAGGCATAGTTTTCCCTGCTGGCTCTTTGGGCGTGGGACCAATCTCCAGACAGATGGCCATTTTTGTGCCTGGCGCGGCGCCAAGTGGGAAAGGGTGGTTTTGAGGCTGAAGGCAGCAGGAAAGCCTGCAGCCCCCAGGTGTGTGGGGCTATGCAAGCGGTTCCCAAAGAGCTTGAGAACAAGGCATAGTTTTACCTGCTGGCTCTTTGGGCGTGGGACCAGTCTCCAGACATATGGCCATTTTTGGGCCTAGCGCGGCGCCTAGTGGGAAAGGGTGGTTTTGAGACTGAAGGCAGCAGGAAAGCCTGTAGCCCCCAGGTGTGTGGGGCTACGCAAGCGGTTCCCAAAGAGCTTTAGAACAAGGCATAGTTTTCCCTGCTGGCTCTTTGGGCGTTGGACCAATCTCCAGACAGATGGCCATTTTTGGGCTTGGCGCGGCGCCAAGTGGGAAAGGGTGGTTTTGAGGCTGAAGGCAGCAGGAAAGCCGGCAGGCCCCAGGTCTGTGGGGCTACGCAAGCGGTTCCCAAAGAGCTTTAGAACAAGGCATAGTTTTCCCTGCTGGCTCTTTGGGTGTGGGACCAGTCTCCAGACAGATGGCCATTTTTGTGCCTGGCGCGGCGCCAAGTGGAAAAGGGTGGTTTTGAGGCTGAAGGCAGCAGGAAAGCCTTTAGCCCCCAGGTCTGTGGGGCTACGCAAGCGGTTCCCAAAGAGCTTTAGAACAAGGCATAGTTTTCCCTGCTGGCTCTTTGGGCGTGGGACCAGTCTCCAGAGATATGGCCATTTTTGTGTCTGGCGCGGCGCCAAGTGGGAAAGGGTTGTTTTGAGGCTGAAGGCAGCAGGAAAGCCTGCAGCCCCCAGGTGTGTGGGGCTACGCAAGCAGTTCCCAAAGAGCTTTAGAACAAGGCATAGTTTTCCCTGCTGGCTCTTTGGGCGTGGGACCAATCTCCAGACAGATGGCCATTTTTGTGCCTGGCGCGGCGCCAAGTGGGAAAGGGTGGTTTTGAGGCTGAAGGCAGCAGGAAAGCCTGCAGCCCCCAGGTGTGTGGGGCTACTCAAGCGGTTCCCAAAGAGCTTTAGAACAAGGCATAGTTTTCCCTGCTGGCTCTTTGGGCGTGGGACCATTCTCCAGGGATGTGGCCATTTTTGTGCCTGGCACGGCACCAAGTGGGAAAGGGTGGTTTTGAGGCTGAAGGCAGCAGGAAAGCCTGCAGCCCCCAGGTCTGTGGGGCTAAGCAAGCGGTTCCCAAAGAGCTTTAGAACAAGGCATAGTTTTCCCTGCTGGCTCTTTGGGCGTGGGACTAATCTCCAGACAGATGGCCAATTTTGTGCCTGGGGCAGCGCCAAGTGGGAAAGGGTGGTTTTGAGGCTGAAGGCAGCAGGAAAGCCTGCAGCCCCCAGGTGTGTGGGGCTACGCAAGCGGTTCCGAAAGAGCTTTAGAACAAGGCATAGTTTTCCCTGCTGGCTCTTTGGGCGTGGGACCAATCTCCAGACAGATGGCCATTTTTGTGCCTGGCGCGGCGCCAAGTGGGAAAGGGTGGTTTTGAGGCTGAAGGCAGCAGGAAAGCCTGCAGCCCCCAGGTGTGTGGGGCTATGCAAGCGGTTCCCAAAGAGCTTGAGAACAAGGCATAGTTTTACCTGCTGGCTCTTTGGGCGTGGGACCAGTCTCCAGACATATGGCCATTTTTGGGCCTAGCGCGGCGCCTAGTGGGAAAGGGTGGTTTTGAGACTGAAGGCAGCAGGAAAGCCTGTAGCCCCCAGGTGTGTGGGGCTAGGCAAGCGGTTCCCAAAGAGCTTTAGAACAAGGCATAGTTTTCCCTGCTGGCTCTTTGGGCGTTGGACCAATCTCCAGACAGATGGCCATTTTTGGGCTTGGCGCGGCGCCAAGTGGGAAAGGGTGGTTTTGAGGCTGAAGGCAGCAGGAAAGCCGGCAGCCCCCAGGTCTGTGGGGCTACGCAAGCGGTTCCCAAAGAGCTTTAGAACAAGGCATAGTTTTCCCTGCTGGCTCTTTGGGCGTGGGACCAGTCTCCAGAGATATGGCCATTTTTGTGTCTGGCGCGGCGCCAAGTGGGAAAGGGTTGTTTTGAGGCTGAAGGCAGCAGGAAAGCCTGCAGCCCCCAGGTCTGTGGGGCTACGCAAGCAGTTCCCAAAGAGCTTTAGAACAAGGCATAGTTTTCCCTGCTGGCTCTTTGGGCGTGGGACCAATCTCCAGACAGATGGCCATTTTTGTGCCTGGCGCGGCGCCAAGTGGGAAAGGGTGGTTTTGAGGCTGAAGGCAGCAGGAAAGCCTGCAGCCCCCAGGTGTGTGGGGCTACTCAAGCGGTTCCCAAAGAGCTTTAGAACAAGGCATAGTTTTCCCTGCTGGCTCTTTGGGCGTGGGACTAATCTCCAGACAGATGGCCAATTTTGTGCCTGGGGCAGCGCCAAGTGGGAAAGGGTGGTTTTGAGGCTGAAGGCAGCAGGAAAGCCTGCAGCCCCCAGGTCTGTGGGGCTACGCAAGCGGTTCCGAAAGAGCTTTAGAACAAGGCATAGTTTTCCCTGCTGGCTCTTTGGGCGTGGGACCAATCTCCAGACAGATGGCCATTTTTGGGCCTGGCGCAGCGCCAAGTGGGAAAGGGTGGTTTTGAGGCTGAAGGCAGCAGGAAAGCCTGCAGCCCCCAGGTGTGTGGGGCTACGCAAGCGGTTCCCAAAGAGCTTGAGAACAAGGCATAGTTTTCCCTGCTGGCTCTTTGGGCGTGGGACTAATCACCAGACAGATGGCCATTTTTGTGCCTGGCGCGGCGCCAAGTGGGAAAGGGTGGTTTTGAGGCTGAAGGCAGCAGGAAAGCCTGCAGCCCCCAGGTCTGTGGGGCTACGCAAGCGGTTCCCAAAGAGCTTGAGAACAAGGCATATTTTTCCCTGCTGGCTCTTTGGGCGTGGGACCAGTCTCCAGAGATATGGCCATTTTTGTGCCTAGCGCGGTGCCAAGTGGGAAAGGGTTGTTTTGAGGCTGAAGGCAGCAGGAAAGCCTGCAGCCCCCAGGTGTGTGGGGCTACGCAAGCGGTTCCCAAAGAGCTTTAGAACAAGGCATAGTTTTCCCTGCTGTCTCTTTGGGCGTGGGACCAGTCTCCAGACAGATGGCCATTTTTGTGCCTGGCGCGGCGCCAAGTGGGAAAGGGTGGTTTTGAGGCTGAAGGCAGCAGGAAAGCCTGCAGCCCCCAGGTCTGTGGGGCTACGCAAGCGGTTCCCAAAGAGCTTTAGAACAAGGCATAGTTTTCCCTGCTGGCTCTTTGGGCGTGGGACCAATCTCCAGACAGATGGCCATTTTTGGGCCTGGCGCGGCGCCAAGTGGGAAAGGGTGGTTTTGAGGCTGAAGGCAGCAGGAAAGCCTGCAGCCCCCAGGTCTCTGGGGCTATGCAAGCGGTTCCCAAAGAGTTATAGAGCAAGGCATAGTTTTACCTGCTGGCTCTTTGGGCGTGGGACCAGTCTCCAGACATATGGCCATTTTTGGGCCTAGCGCGGCGCCTAGTGGGAAAGGGTGGTTTTGAGACTGAAGGCAGCAGGAAAGCCTGCAGCCCCCAGGTCTGTGGGGCTACGCAAGCGGTTCCCAAAGAGCTTTAGAACAAGGCACAGTTTTCCCTGCTGGCTATTTGGGCGTTGGACCAATCTCCAGACAGATGGCCATTTTTGGGCTTGGCGCGGCGCCAAGTGGGAAAGGGTGGTTTTGAGGCTGAAGGCAGCAGGAAAGCCTGCAGCCCCCAGGTGTGTGGGGCTACGCAAGCGGTTCCCAAAGAGCTTTAGAACAAGGCATAATTTTCCATGCTGGCTCTTTGTTTATGGGACCAGTCTCCACAGATAAGGCCATTTTTGTGTCTGGCGCGACGCCAAGTGGGAAAGGGTGGTTTTGTGTCTGAAGGCAACAGGAAAGCCTGCAGCCCCCAGGTGTGTGGGGCTACGCAAGCGGTTCCCAAAGAGCTTGAGAACAACGCTTATTTTTCCCTGTTGGATCTTTGGGCGTGGGACCAATCTCCAGACAGATGGCCATTTTTGTGCTTAGCGCGGCGCCAAGTGGGAAAGGGTGGTTTTCAGGCTGAAGGCAGCAGGAAAGCCGGCAGGCCCCAGGTCCGTGGGGCTACGCAAGCGGTTCCCAAAGAGCTTTAGAACAAGGCATAGTTTTCCCTGCTGTCTCTTTGGGCGTGGGACCAGTCTCCAGACAGATGGCCATTTCTGTGCCTGGCGCGGCGCCAAGTGGGAAAGGGTGGTTTTGAGGCTGAAGGCAGCAGGAAAGCCTGCAGCCCCCAGGTGTGTGGGGCTATGCAAGCGGTTCCCAAAGAGCTTTAGAACAAGGCATAGTTTTCCCTGCTGGCTCTTTGGGCGTGGGACCAATCTCCAGACAGATGGCCATTTTTGTGCCTGGCGCGGCGCCAAGTGGGAAAGGGTGGTTTTGAGGCTGAAGGCAGCAGGAAAGCCTGCAGCCCCCAGGTCTGTGGCGCTATGCAAGCGGTTCCCAAAGAGCTTGAGAACAACGCATAGTGTTCCCTGCTGGCTCTTTGGGCGTGGGACCAGTCTCCAGACAGATGGCCATGTTTGGGCCTGGCGCGGCGCCAAGTTGGAAAGGGTGGTTTTGAGGCTGAAGGCAGCAGGAAAGCCTGCAGCCCCCAGGTGTGTGGGGCTACGCAAGCAGTTCCCAAAGAGCTTTAGAACAAGGCATATTTTTCCCTGCTGGCTCTTTGGGCGTGGGACTAATCTCCAGACAGATGGCCATTTTTGTGCCTGGCGCGGCGCCAAGTGGGAAAGGGTGGTTTTGAGGCTGAAGGCAGCAGGAAAGCCTGCAGCCCCCAGGTCTGTGGGGCTACGCAAGCGGATGCCAAAGAGCTTTAGAACAAGGCATAGTTTTCCCTGCTGGCTCTTTGGGCGTGGGACTAATCTCCAGACAGATGGCCATTTTTGTGCCTGGCGCGGCGCCAAGTGGGAAAGGGTGCTTTTGAGGCTGAAGGCAGCAGGAAAGCCTGCAGCCCCCAGGTGTGTGGGGCTACGCAAGCGGTTCCCAAAGAGCTTTAGAACAAGGCATAATTTTCCATGCTGGCTCTTTGTGCATGGGACCAATCTCCACAGATAAGGCCATTTTTTTGTCTGGCGCGACGCCAAGTGGGAAAGGGTGGTTTTGTGTCTGAAGGCAGCAGGAAAGCCTGCAGCCCCCAGGTGTGTGGGGCTACGCAAGCGGTTCCCAAAGAGCTTGAGAACAAGGCATAGTTTTCCCAGCTGGCTCTTTGGGCGTGGGACCAATCTCCAGACATATGGCCATTTTTGTGCCTGGCGCGGCGCCAAGTGGGAAAGGGTGGTTTTGAGGCTGAAGGCAGCAGGAAAGCCTGTAGCCCCCAGGTGTGTGGGGCTACGCAAGCGGTTCCCAAAGAGCTTGAGAACAACGCTTATTTATCCCTGTTGGATCTTTGGGCGTTGGACCAATCTCCAGAGATATGGCCATTTTTGTGCTTAGCGCGGCGCCAAGTGGGAAAGGGTGGTTTTGAGGCTGAAGGCAGCAGGAAAGCCTGCAGCCCCCAGGTGTGTTGGGCTACGCAAGCAGTTCCCAAAGAGCTTTAGAACAAGGCATAGTTTTACCTGCTGGCTCTTTGGGCGTGGGACCAATCTCCAGACAGATGGCCATTTTTGTGCCTGGCGCGGCGCCAAGTGGGAAAGGGTGGTTTTGAGGCTGAAGGCAGCAGGAAAGCCTGCAGCCCCCAGGTGTGTGGGGCTACTCAAGCGGTTCCCAAAGAGCTTGAGAACAAGGCATAGTTTTCCCTGCTGGCTCTTTGGGCGTGGGACCATTCTCCAGGGATGTGGCCATTTTTGTGCCTGGCACGGCACCAAGTGGGAAAGGGTGGTTTTGAGGCTGAAGGCAGCAGGAAAGCCTGCAGCCCCCAGGTCTGTGGGGCTACGCAAGCGGATGCCAAAGAGCTTTAGAACAAGGCATATTTTTCCCTGCTGGCTCTTTGGGCGTGGGACTAATCTCCAGACAGATGGCCATTTTTGTGCCTGGGGCGTGACGCCAAGTGGGAAAGGGTGGTTTTGAGGCTGAAGGCAGCAGGAAAGCCTGTAGCCCCCAGGTGTGTGGGGCTACGCAAGCGGTTCCCAAAGAGCTTGAGAACAACGCTTATTTTTCCCTGTTGGATCTTTGGGCGTGGGACCAATCTCCAGACAGATGGACATTTTTGTGCTTAGCGCGGCGCCAAGTGGGAAAGGGTGGTTTTCAGGCTGAAGGCAGCAGGAACGCCGGCAGGCCCCAGGTCCGTGGGGCTACGCAAGCGGTTCCCAAAGTGCTTTAGAACAAGGCATAGTTTTCCCTGCTGGCTCTTTGGGCGTGGGACCAGTCTCCAGACAGATGGCCATTTCTGTGCCTGGCGCGGCGCCAAGTGGGAAAGGGTGGTTTTGAGGCTGAAGGCAGCAGGAAAGCCTGCAGCCCCCAGGTGTGTGGGGCTACGCAAGCGGTTCCCAAAGAGCTTTAGAACAAGGCATAGTTTTCCCTGCTGGCTCTTTGGGCGTGGGACCAATCTCCAGACAGATGGCCATTTTTGTGTCTGGCGCGGCGCCAAGTGGGAAAGGGTGGTTTTGAGGCTGAAGGCAGCAGGAAAGCCTGCAGCCCCCAGGTCTGTGGGGCTATGCAAGCGGTTCCCAAAGAGCTTGAGAACAAGGCATAGTTTTACCTGCTGGCTCTTTGGGCGTGGGACCAGTCTCCAGACAGATGGCCATGTTTGGGCCTGGCGCGGCGCCAAGTTGGAAAGGGTGGTTTTGAGGCTGAAGGCAGCAGGAAAGCCTGCAGCCCCCAGGTCTGTGGGGCTATGCAAGCGGTTCCCAAAGAGCTTGAGAACAACGCATAGTTTTCCCTGCTGGCTCTTTGGGCGTGGGACCAGTCTCCAGACAGATGGCCATGTTTGGGCCTGGCGCGGCGCCAAGTTGGAAAGGGTGGTTTTGAGGCTGAAGGCAGCAGGAAAGCCTGCAGCCCCCAGGTGTGTGGGGCTACGCAAGCGGTTCCCAAAGAGCTTTAGAACAAGGCATAGTTTTCCCTGCTGGCTCTTTGGGCGTGGGACTAATCTCCAGACAGATGGCCATTTTTGTGCCTGGCGCGGCGCCAAGTGGGAAAGGGTGGTTTTGAGGCTGAAGGCAGCAGGAAAGCCTGCAGCCCCCAGGTCTGTGGGGCTACGCAAGCGGATGCCAAAGAGCTTTAGAACAAGGCCATAATTTTCCATGCTGGCTCTTTGTGCATGGGACCAATCTCCACAGATAAGGCCATTTTTGTGTCTGGCGCGACGCCAAGTGGGAAAGGGTGGTTTTGTGTCTGAAGGCAGCAGGAAAGCCTGCAGCCCCCAGGTGTGTGGGGCTACGCAAGCGGTTCCCAAAGAGCTTGAGAACAAGGCATAGTTTTCCCTGCTGGCTCTTTGGGCGTGGGACCAATCTCCAGACAGATGGCCATTTTTGTGCCTGGCGCGGCGCCAAGTGGGAAAGGGTGGTTTTGAGGCTGAAGGCAGCAGGAAAGCCTGTAGCCCCCAGGTGTGTGGGGCTACGCAAGCGGTTCCCAAAGAGCTTGAGAACAGCGCTTATTTATCCCTTTTGGATCTTTGGGCGTTGGACCAATCTCCAGAGATATGGCCATTTTTGTGTTTAGCGCGGCGCCAAGTGGGAAAGGGTGGTTTTGAGGCTGAAGGCAGCAGGAAAGCCTGCAGCCCCCAGGTGTGTTGGGCTACGCAAGCAGTTCCCAAAGAGCTTTAGAACAAGGCATAGTTTTCCCTGCTGGCTCTTTGGGCGTGGGACCAATCTCCAGACAGATGGCCATTTTTGTGCCTGGCGCGGCGCCAAGTGGGAAAGGGTGGTTTTGAGGCTGAAGGCAGCAGGAAAGCCTGCAGCCCCCAGGTCTGTGGGGCTACGCAAGCGGTTCCCAAAGAGCTTTAGAACAAGGCATATTTTTCCCTGCTGGCTCTTTGGGCGTGGGACTAATCTCCAGACAGATGGCCATTTTTGTGCCTGGGGCGTGACGCCAAGTGGGAAAGGGTGGTTTTGAGGCTGAAGGCAGCAGGAAAGCCTGCAGCCCCCAGGTCTGTGGGGTACGCAAGCGGTTCCGAAAGAGCTTTAGAACAAGGCATAGTTTTCCCTGCTGGCACTTTGGGCGTGGGACCAATCTCCAGACAGATGGCCATTTTTGGGCCTGGCGCAGCGCCAAGTGGGAAAGGGTGGTTTTGAGGCTGAAGGCAGCAGGAAAGCCTGCAGCCCCCAGGTGTGTGGGGCTACGCAAGCGGTTCCCAAAGAGCTATAGAACAAGGCATAGTTTTCCCTGCTGGCTCTTTGGGTGTGGGACCAGTCTCCAGACAGATGGCCATTTTTGTGCCTGGCGCGGCGCCAAGTGGGAAAGGGTGGTTTTGAGTCTGAAGGCAGCAGGAAAGCCTTTAGCCCCCAGGTCTGTGGAGCTACGCAAGCGGTTCCCAAAGAGCTTTAGAACAACGCATATTTTTCCCTGCTGGCTCTTTGGGCGTGGGACCAGGCTCCAGAGATATGGCCATTTTTGTGCCTAGCGCGGTGCCAAGTGGGAAAGGGTTGTTTTGAGACTGAAGGCAGCAGGAAAGCCTGCAGCCCCCAGGTGTTTGGGGCTACGCAAGCGGTTCCCAAAGAGCTTTAGAACAAGGCATAGTTTTCCCTGCTGTCTCTTTGGGCGTGAGACCAATCTCCAGACAGATGGCCATTTTTGTGCCTGGCGCGGCGCCAAGTGGGAAAGGGTGGTTTTGAGGCTGAAGGCAGCAGGAAAGCCTGCAGCCCCCAGGTGTGTGGGGCTACGCAAGCGGTTCCCAAAGAGCTTTAGAACAAGGCATAGTTTTCCCTGCTGGCTCTTTGGGCGTGGGACCAATCTCCAGACAGATGGCCATTTTTGTGTCTGGCGCGGCGCCAAGTGGGAAAGGGTGGTTTTGAGGCTGAAGGCAGCAGGAAAGCCTGCAGCCCCCAGGTCTGTGGGGCTATGCAAGCGGTTCCCAAAGAGCTTGAGAACAAGGCATAGTTTTACCTGCTGGCTCTTTGGGCGTGGGACCAGTCTCCAGACATATGGCCATTTTTGGGCCTAGCGCGGCGCCTAGTGGGAAAGGGTGGTTTTGAGACTGAAGGCAGCAGGAAAGCCTGCAGCCCCCAGGTCTGTGGGGCTACGCAAGCGGTTCCCAAAGAGCTTTAGAACAAGGCATAGTTTTCCCTGCTGGCTCTTTGGGCGTTGGACCAATCTCCAGACAGATGGCCATTTTTGTGCCTGGCGCGGCGCCAAGTGGGAAAGGGTGGTTTTGAGGCTGAAGGCAGCAGGAAAGCCTGCAGCCCCCAGGTGTGTGGGGCTACGCAAGCGGTTCCCAAAGAGCTTTAGAACAAGGCATAATTTTCCATGCTGGCTCTTTGTGCATGGGACCAGTCTCCACAGATAAGGCCATTTTTGTGTCTGGCGCGACGCCAAGTGGGAAAGGGTGGTTTTGTGTCTGAAGGCAGCAGGAAAGCCTGCAGCCCCCAGGTGTGTGGGGCTACGCAAGCGGTTCCCAAAGAGCTTGAGAACAAGGCATAGTTTTCCCAGCTGGCTCTTTGGGCGTGGGACCAATCTCCAGACATATGGCCATTTTTGTGCCTGGGGCGGCGCCAAGTGGGAAAGGGTGGTTTTGAGGCTGAAGGCAGCAGGAAAGCCTGTAGCCCCCAGGTGTGTGGGGCTACGCAAGCGGTTCCCAAAGAGCTTTAGAACAACGCATATTTTTCCCTGTTGGCTCTTTGGGCGTGGGACCAGTCTCCAGAGATATGGCCATTTTTGTGTCTGGCGCGGCGCCAAGTGGGAAAGGGTGGTTTTGAGGCTGAAGGCAGCAGGAAAGCCTGCAGCCCCCAGGTCTGTGGGGCTACGCAAGCAGTTCCCAAAGAGCTTTAGAACAAGGCATAGTTTTCCCTGCTGGCTCTTTGGGCGTGGGACCAATCTCCAGACAGATGGCCATTTTTGTGCCTGGCGCGACGCCAAGTGGGAAAGGGTGGTTTTGAGGCTGAAGGCAGCAGGAAAGCCTGCAGCCCCCAGGTGTGTGGGGCTACTCAAGCGGTTCCCAAAGAGCTTTAGAACAAGGCATAGTTTTCCCTGCTGGCTCTTTGGGCGTGGGACCATTCTCCAGGGATGTGGCCATTTTTGTGCCTGGCACGGCACCAAGTGGGAAAGGGTGGTTTTGAGGCTGAAGGCAGCAGGAAAGCCTGCAGCCCCCAGGTGTGTGGGGCTACGCAAGCGGATGCCAAAGAGCTTTAGAACAAGGCATAGTTTTCCCTGCTGGCTCTTTGGGCGTGAGACCAATCTCCAGACAGATGGCCATTTTTGGGCCTGGCACGGTGCCAAGTGGGAAAGGGTGGTTTTTGAGGCTGAAGGCAGCAGGAAAGCCTGCAGCCCCCAGGTCTGTGGGGCTATGCAAGCGGTTCCCAAGGAGCTTTAGAACAAGGCATAGTTTTCCCTGCTGGCTCTTTGTGCATGGGACCAGTCTCCAGACAGATGGCCATTTTTGTGCCTGGCGCGGCGCCAAGTGGGAAAGGGTGGTTTTGAGGCTGAAGGCAGCAGGAAAGCCTGCAGCCCCCAGGTGTGTGGGGCTAAGCAAGCGGTTCCCAAAGAGCTTTAGAACAAGGCATAATTTTCCCTGCTGGCTCTTTGGGCTTGGGACCAGTCTCCAGACAGATGGCCATTTCTGTGCCTGGCGCGGCGCCAAGTGGGAAAGGGTGGTTTTGAGGCTGAAGGCAGCAGGAAAGCCTTTAGCCCCCAGGTGTGTGGGGCTACGCAAGCGGTTCCCAAAGAGCTTTAGAACAAGGCATAGTTTTCCCTGCTGGCTCTTTGGGCGTGGGACCAATCTCCAGACAGATGGCCATTTTTGGGCCTGGCGCGGCGCCAAGTGGGAAAGGGTGGTTTTGAGGTTGAAGGCAGCAGGAAAGCCTGCAGCCACCAGGTGTGTGGGGCTACGCAAGCGGTTCCCAAAGAGCTTGAGAACAACGCATATTTTTCCCTGTTGGCTCTTTGGGCGTGGGACCAGTCCCCAAAGATATGGCCATTTTTGTGTCTGGCGCGGCGCCAAGTGGGAAAGGGTTGTTTTGAGGCTGAAGGCAGCAGGAAAGCCTGCAGCCCCCAGGTGTGTGGGGCTACGCAAGCGGTTCCCAAAGAGCTTTAGAACAAGGCAGAGTTTTCCCTGCTGGCTCTTTGGGCGTGGGACCAATCTCCAGACAGATGGCCATTTTTGTGCCTGGCGCGGCGCCAAGTGGGAAAGGGTGGTTTTGAGGCTGAAGGCAGCAGGAAAGCCTGCAGCCCCCAGGTATGTGGGGCTACTCAAGCGGTTCCCAAAGAGCTTTAGAACAAGGCATAGTTTTCCCTGCTGGCTCTTTGGGCGTGGGACCATTCTCCAGGGATGTGGCCATTTTTGTGCCTGGCACGGCACCAAGTGGGAAAGGGTCGTTTTGAGGCTGAAGGCAGCAGGAAAGCCTGCAGCCCCCAGGTCTGTGGGGCTACGCAAGCGGATGCCAAAGAGCTTTAGAACAAGGCATAGTTTTCCCTGCTGGCTCTTTGGGCGTGGGACTAATCTCCAGACAGATGGCCATTTTTGTGCCTGGGGCGGCGCCAAGTGGGAAAGGGTGGTTTTGAGGCTGAAGGCAGCAGGAAAGCCTGCAGCCCCCAGGTCTGTGGGGTACGCAAGCGGTTCCCAAAGAGCTTTAGAACAAGGCATAGTTTTCCCTGCTGGCTCTTTGGGCGTGGGACCAATCTCCAGACAGATGGCCATTTTTTGGCCCGGGCGCAGCGCCAAGTGGGAAAGGGTGGTTTTGAGGCTGAAGGCAGCAGGAAAGCCTGCAGCCCCCAGGTGTGTGGGGCTACGCAAGCGGTTCCCAAAGAGCTTGAGAACAAGGCATAGTTTTCCCTGCTGGCTCTTTGGGTGTGGGACCAGTCTCCAGACAGATGGCCATTTTTGTGCCTGGCGCGGCGCCAAGTGGGAAAGGGTGGTTTTGAGACTGAAGGCAGCAGGAAAGCCTGCAGCCCCCAGGTCTGTGGGGCTACGCAAGCGGTTCCCAAAGAGCTTTAGAACAAGGCATAGTTTTCCCTGCTGGCTCTTTGGGCGTGAGACCAATCTCCAGACAGATGGTCATTTTTGTTCCTGGCGCGGCGCCAAGTGGGAAAGGGTGGTTTTGAGGCTGAAGGCAGCAGGAAAGCCTGCAGCCCCCAGGTGTTTGGGGCTAAGCAAGCGGTTCCCAAAGAGCTTGAGAACAAGGCATAGTTTTCCCTGCTGGCTCTTTGGGCGTGGGACCAATCTCCAGACAGATGGTCATTTTTGTTCCTGGCGCGGCGCCAAGTGGGAAAGGGTGGTTTTGAGGCTGAAGGCAGCAGGAAAGCCTGCAGCCCCCAGGTGTTTGGGGCTAAGCAAGCGGTTCCCAAAGAGCTTTAGAACAAGGCATAGTTTTCCCTGCTGGCTCTTTGGGCGTGGGACCAATCTCCAGACAGATGGCCATTTTTGTTCCTAGCGCGGTGCCAAGTGGGAAATGGTGGTTTTGAGGCTGAAGGCAGCAGGAAAGCCTGCAGCCCCCAGTTGTTTGGGGCTAAGCAAGCGGTTCCGAAAGAGCTTTAGAACAAGGCATAGTTTTCCCTGCTGGCTCTTTGGGCGTGGGACCAATCTCCAGACAGATGGCCATTTTTGTGCCTGGCGCGGCGCCAAGTGGGAAAGGGTGGTTTTGAGGCTGAAGGCAGCAGGAAAGCCTGCAGCCCCCAGGTCTGTGGGGCTACGCAAGCGGTTCCCAAAGAGCTTGAGAACAACGCATATTTTTCCCTGTTGGCTCTTTGGGCGTGGGACCAGTCTCCAAAGATATGGCCATTTTTATGTCTGGCGCGGCGCCAAGTGGGAAAGGGTTGTTTTGAGGCTGAAGGCAGCAGGAAAGCCTGCAGCCCCCAGGTGTGTGGGGCTACGCAAGCGGTTCCCAAAGAGCTTTAGAACAAGGCATAGTTTTCCCTGCTGGCTCTTTGGGCGTGGGACCAATCTCCAGACAGATGGCCATTTTTGTGCCTGGCGCGGCGCCAAGTGGGAAAGGGTGGTTTTGAGGCTGAAGGCAGCAGGAAAGCCTGCAGCCCCCAGGTATGTGGGGCTACTCAAGCGGTTCCCAAAGAGCTTTAGAACAAGGCATAGTTTTCCCTGCTGGCTCTTTGGGCGTGGGACCATTCTCCAGGGATGTGGCCATTTTTGTGCCTGGCACGGCACCAAGTGGGAAAGGGTCGTTTTGAGGCTGAAGGCAGCAGGAAAGCCTGCAGCCCCCAGGTCTGTGGGGCTACGCAAGCGGATGCCAAAGAGCTTTAGAACAAGGCATAGTTTTCCCTGCTGGCTCTTTGGGCGTGGGACTAATCTCCAGACAGATGGCCATTTTTGTGCCTGGGGCGGCGCCAAGTGGGAAAGGGTGGTTTTGAGGCTGAAGGCAGCAGGAAAGCCTGCAGCCCCCAGGTCTGTGGGGTACGCAAGCGGTTCCCAAAGAGCTTTAGAACAAGGCATAGTTTTCCCTGCTGGCTCTTTGGGCGTGGGACCAATCTCCAGACAGATGGCCATTTTTTGGCCCTGGCGCAGCGCCAAGTGGGAAAGGGTGGTTTTGAGGCTGAAGGCAGCAGGAAAGCCTGCAGCCCCCAGGTGTGTGGGGCTACGCAAGCGGTTCCCAAAGAGCTTGAGAACAAGGCATAGTTTTCCCTGCTGGCTCTTTGGGTGTGGGACCAGTCTCCAGACAGATGGCCATTTTTGTGCCTGGCGCGGCGCCAAGTGGGAAAGGGTGGTTTTGAGACTGAAGGCAGCAGGAAAGCCTGCAGCCCCCAGGTCTGTGGGGCTACGCAAGCGGTTCCCAAAGAGCTTTAGAACAAGGCATAGTTTTCCCTGCTGGCTCTTTGGGCGTGAGACCAATCTCCAGACAGATGGTCATTTTTGTTCCTGGCGCGGCGCCAAGTGGGAAAGGGTGGTTTTGAGGCTGAAGGCAGCAGGAAAGCCTGCAGCCCCCAGGTGTTTGGGGCTAAGCAAGCGGTTCCCAAAGAGCTTTAGAACAAGGCATAGTTTTCCCTGCTGGCTCTTTGGGCGTGGGACCAATCTCCATACAGATGGCCATTTTTGTTCCTAGCGCGGTGCCAAGTGGGAAATGGTGGTTTTGAGGCTGAAGGCAGCAGGAAAGCCTGCAGCCCCCAGTTGTTTGGGGCTAAGCAAGCGGTTCCGAAAGAGCTTTAGAACAAGGCATAGTTTTCCCTGCTGGCTCTTTGGGCGTGGGACCAATCTCCAGACAGATGGCCATTTTTGTGCCTGGCGCGGCGCCAAGTGGGAAAGGGTGGTTTTGAGGCTGAAGGCAGCAGGAAAGCCTGCAGCCCCGAGGTCTGTGGGGCTACGCAAGCGGTTCCCAAAGAGCTTGAGAACAAGGCATAGTTTTCCCTGCTGGCTCTTTGGGCGTGGGACCAGTCTCCAGACAGATGGCCATTTCTGTGCCTGGCGCGGCGCCAAGTGGGAAAGGGTGGTTTTGAGGCTGAAGGCAGCAGGAAAGCCTGCAGCCCCCAGGTGTGTGGGGCTACGCAAGCGGTTCCCAAAGAGCTTTAGAACAAGGCATAGTTTTCCCTGCTGGCTCTTTGGGCGTGGGACCAATCTCCAGACCGATGGCCATTTTTGGCTTAGCGCGGCGCCAAGTGGGAAAGGGTGGTTTTGAGGCTGAAGGCAGCAGGAAAGCCTGCAGTCCCCAGGTCTGTGGGGCTACGCAAGCGGTTCCCAAAGAGCTTTAGAACAAGGCATAGTTTTCCATGCTGGCTCTTTGTGCATGGGACCAATCTCCACAGATAAGGCCATTTTTGTGCCTGGCGCGGCGCCAAGTGGGAAAGGGTGGTTTTGTGTCTGAAGGCAGCAGGAAAGCCTGCAGCCCCCAGGTGTGTGGGGCTACGCAAGCGGTTCCCAAAGAGCTTTAGAACAAGGCATAGTTTTCCCAGCTGGCTCTTTGGGCGTGGGACCAATCTCCAGACATATGGCCATTTTTGGGCCTGGGTCGGCGCCAAGTGGGAAAGGGTGGTTTTGAGGCTGAAGGCAGCAGGAAAGCCTGCAGCCCCCAGGTGTGTGGGGCTACGCAAGCGGTTCCCAAAGAGCTTTAGAACAAGGCATAGTTTTCCCTGCTGGCTCTTTGGACGTGGGACCAGTCTCCAGACAGATGGCTATTTTTGTGCCTGGCACGGCACCAAGTGGGAAAGGGTGGTTTTGAGGCTGAAGGCAGCAGGAAAGCCTGCAGGCCCCACGTCCGTGGGGCTAAGCAAGCGGTTCCAAAGAGCTTTAGAACAAGGCATAGTTTTCCCTGCTGGCTATTTGGGCGTGGGACCAATCTCCAGACAGATGGCCATTTCTGTGCCTGGCGCGGCGCCAAGTGGGAAAGGGTGGTTTTGAGGCTGAAGGCAGCAGAAAAGCCTGCAGCCCCCAGGTCTGTGGGGCTAAGCAAGCGGTTCCCAAAGAGCTTTAGAACAAGGCATAGTTTTCCCTGCTGGCTCTTTGGGCGTGGGACCAATCTCCAGACAGATGGCCATTTTTGTGCCTGGCGCGGCGCCAAGTGGGAAAGGGTGGTTTTGAGGCTGAAGGCAGCAGGAAAGCCTGCAGCCCCCAGGTGTGTGGGGCTACGCAAGCGGTTCCAAAGAGCTTGAGAACAAGGCATAGTTTTCCCTGCTGGCTCTTTGGGCGTGGGACCAGTCTCCAGACAGATGGCCATGTTTGGGTCTGGCGCGGCGCCAAGTGGGAAAGGGTGGTTTTGAGGCTGAAGGCAGCAGGAAAGCCTGCAGCCCCCAGGTCTGTGGGGCTACGCAAGCGGATGCCAAAGAGCTTGAGAACAAGGCATAGTTTTCCCTGCTGGCTCTTTGGGCGTGGGACTAATCTCCAGACAGATGGCCATTTTTGTGCCTGGGGCGGCGCCAAGTGGGAAAGGGTGGTTTTGAGGTTGAAGGCAGCAGGAAAGCCTGCAGCCCCCAGGTCTGTGGGGTACGCAAGCGGTTCCCAAAGAGCTTTAGAACAAGGCATAGTTTTCCCTGCTGGCTCTTTGGGCGTGGGACCAATCTCCACACGGATGGCCATTTTTAGGCCTGGCGCAGCGCCAAGTGGGAAAGGGTTGTTTTGAGGCTGAAGGCAGCAGGAAAGCCTGCAGCCCCCAGGTGTTTGGGGCTACGCAAGCGGTTCCCAAAGAGCTTTAGAACAAGGCATAGTTTTCCCTGCTGTCTCTTTGGGCGTGACACCAGTCTCCAGACAGATGGCCATTTTTGTGTCTGGCGCGGCGCCAAGTGGGAAAGGGTGGTTTTGAGGCTGAAGGCAGCAGGAAAGCCTGCAGCCCCCAGGTGTTTGGGGCTACGTAAGCGGTTCCCAAAGAGCTTTAGAACAAGGCATAGTTTTCCCTGCTGGCTCTTTGGGCGTAGGACCAATCTCCAGACAGATGGCCATTTTTGTGCCTAGCGCGGCGCCAAGTGGGAAAGGGTGGTTTTGAGGCTGAAGGCAGCAGGAAAGCCTGCAGCCCCCAGGTGTGTGGGGCTATGCAAGCGGTTCCCAAAGAGCTTGAGAACAAGGCATAGTTTTACCTGCTGGCTCTTTGGGCGTGGGACCAATCTCCAGACAGATGGCCATATTTGTGCCTAGAGCGGCGCCTAGTGGGAAAGGGTGGTTTTGAGACTGAAGGCAGCAGGAAAGCCTGCAGCCCCCAGGTGTGTCGGGCTACTCAAGCGGTTCCCAAAGAGCTTTAGAACAAGGCATAGTTTTCCCTGCTGGCTCTTTGGGCGTGGGACCATTCTCCAGGGATGTGGCCATTTTTGTGCCTGGCACGGCACCAAGTGGGAAAGGGTGGTTTTGAGGCTGAAGGCAGCAGGAAAGCCTGCAGCCCCCAGGTCTGTGGGGCTACGCAAGCGGTTCCCAAAGAGCTTTAGAACAAGGCATAGTTTTCCCTGCTGGCTCTTTGGGCGTGGGACTAATCTCCAGACAGATGGCCATTTTTGTGCCTGGGGCGGCGCCAAGTGGGAAAGGGTGGTTTTGAGGTTGAAGGCAGCAGGAAAGCCGGCAGCCCCCAGGTGTGTGGGGCTACGCAAGCGGTTCCCAAAGAGCTTTAGAACAAGGCATAGTTTTCCCTGCTGGCTCTTTGGGCGTGGAACCAATCTCCAGACAGATGGCCATTTTTGGGCCTGGCGCAGCGCCAAGTGGGAAAGGGTTGTTTTGAGGCTGAAGGCAGCAGGAAAGCCTGCAGCCCCCAGGTGTTTGGGGCTACGCAAGCGGTTCCCAAAGAGCTTTAGAACAAGGCATGGTTTTCCCTGCTGGCTCTTTGGGCGTGGGACCAGTCTCCAGACAGATGGCCATTTTTGGGCCTAGAGTGGCGCCAAGTGGGAAAGGGTGGTTTTGAGGCTGAAGGCAGCAGGAAAGCCTGCAGCCCCCAGGTCTGTGGGGCTACGCAAGCGGTTCCCAAAGAGCTTTAGAACAAGGCACAGTTTTCCCTGCTGGCTCTTTGGGCGTGGGACCATTCTCCAGGGATGTGGACATTTTTGTGCCTGGCACGGCACCAAGTGGGAAAGGGTGGTTTTGAGGCTGAAGGCAGCAGGAAAGCCTGCAGCCCCCAGGTCTGTGGGGCTACGCAAGCGGATGCCAAATAGCTTTAGAACAAGGCATAGTTTTCCCTGCTGGCTCTTTGGGCGTGGGACTAATCTCCAGACAGATGGCCATTTTTGTGCCTGGGGCGGCGCCAAGTATGAAAGGGTGGTTTTGAGGTTGAAGGCAGCAGGAAAGCCTGCAGCCCCCAGGTCTGTGGGGTACGCAAGCGGTTCCCAACGAGCTTTAGAACAAGGCATAGTTTTCCCTGCTGGCTCTTTGGGCGTGGGACCAATCTCCAGACAGATGGCCATTTTTGGACCTGGCGCAGCGCCAAGTGGGAAAGGGTTGTTTTGAGGCTGAAGGCAGCAGGAAAGCCTGCAGCCCCCAGGTCTGTGGGGCTACGCAAGCGGTTCCCAAAGAGCTTGAGAACAAGGCATAGTTTTCCCTGCTGGCTCTTTGGGCGTGGGATCAATCTCCAGACAGATGGCCATTTTTGTGCCTGGCGCGGCGCCAAGTGGGAAAGGGTGGTTTTGAGGCTGAAGGCAGCAGGAAAGCCTGCAGCCCCCAGGTGTTTGGGGCTACGCAAGCGGTTCCCAAAGAGCTTTAGAACAAGGCATAGTTTTCCCTGCTGGCTCTTTGGGCGTGGGACCAATCTCCAGACAGATGGCCATTTTTGTGTCTGGCGCGGCGCCAAGTGGGAAAGGGTGGTTTTGAGGCTGAAGGCAGCAGGAAAGCCTGCAGCCCCCAGGTCTGTGGGGCTAAGCAAGCGGTTCCCAAAGAGCTTGAGAACAAGGCATAGTTTTACCTGCTGGCTCTTTGGGCGTGGGACCAATCTCCAGACCGATGGCCATTTTTGGGCCTAGAGCGGCGCCTAGTGGGAAAGGGTGGTTTTGAGACTGAAGGCAGCAGGAAAGCCTGCAGCCCCCAGGTGTGTGGGGCTACGCAAGCGGATGCCAAAGAGCTTTAGAACAAGGCATAGTTTTCCCTGCTGGCTCTTTGGGCGTGGGACCAATCTCCAGACAGATGGCCATTTTTTGGCCTGGCACGGTGCCAAGTGGGAAAGGGTGGTTTTTGAGGCTGAAGGCAGCAGGAAAGCCTGCAGCCCCCAGGTCTGTGGGGCTACGCAAGCGGTTCCCAAAGAGCTTTAGAGCAAGGCACAGTTTTCCCTGCTGGCTCTTTGGGCGTGGGACCATTCTCCAGGGATGTGGCCATTTTTGTGCCTGGCACGGCACCAAGTGGGAAAGGGTGGTTTTGAGGCTGAAGGCAGCAGGAAAGCCTGCAGCCCCCAGGTCTGTGGGGCTACGCAAGCGGTTCCCAAAGAGCTTTAGAACAAGGCAGAGTTTTCCCTGCTGGCTCTTTGGGCGTGAGACCAATCTCCAGACAGATGGCCATTTTTGTTCCTGGCGCGGCGCCAAGTGGGAAAGGGTGGTTTTGAGGCTGACGGCAGCAGGAAAGCCTGCAGCCCCCAGGTGTTTGGGTCTAAGCAAGCGGTTCCCAAAGAGCTTTAGAACAAGGCATAGTTTTCCCTGCTGGCTCTTTGGGCGTGGGACCAATCTCCAGAGGTATGGCCATTTTTGTTCCTAGCGCGGTACCAAGTGGGAAATGGTGGTTTTGAGGCTGAAGGCAGCAGGAAAGCCTGCAGCCCCCAGGTGTGTGGGGCTACGCAAGCGGTTCGAAAGAGCTTTAGAACAAGGCATAGTTTTCCCTGCTGGCTCTTTGGGCGTGGGACGAATCTCCAGACCGATGGCCATTTTTGTGCCTGGGGCGGCGCCAAGTGGGAAAGGGTGGTTTTGAGGCTGAAGGCAGCAGGAAAGCCTGCAGCCCCCAGGTGTTTGGGGCTACGCAAGCGGTTCCCAAAGAGCTTTAGAACAAGGCATAGTTTTCCCTGCTGGCTCTTTGGGCGTGGGACCAATCTCCAGACAGATGGCCATTTTTGTGCCTGGCGCGGCGCCAAGTGGGAAAGGGTGGTTTTGAGGCTGAAGGCAGCAGGAAAGCCTGCAGCCCCCAGGTGTTTGGGGCTAAGCAAGCGGTTCCCAAAGAGCTTGAGAACAAGGCATAGTTTTACCTGCTGGCTCTTTGGGCGTGGGACCAATCTCCAGACAGATGGCCATTTTTGGGCCTAGAGCGGCGCCTAGTGGGAAAGGGTTGTTTTGAGGCTGAAGGCAGCAGGAAAGCCTGCAGCCCCCAGGTGTGTGGGGCTACGCAAGCGGATGCCAAAGAGCTTTAGAACAAGGCATAGTTTTCCCTGCTGGCTCTTTGTGCATGGGACCAGTCTCCAGACAGATGGCCATTTTTGGGCCTAGAACGGCGCCAAGTGGGAAAGGGTGGTTTTGAGGCTGAAGGCAGCAGGAAAGCCTGCAGCCCCCAGGTCTGTGGGGCTAAGCAAGCGGTTCCCAAAGAGCTTTAGAACAAGGCACAGTTTTCCCTGCTGGCTCTTTGGGCGTGGGACCATTCTCCAGGGATGTGGCCATTTTTGTGCCTGGCACGGCACCAAGTGGGAAAGGGTGGTTTTGAGGCTGAAGGCAGCAGGAAAGCCTGCAGCCCCCAGGTCTGTGCGGCTACGCAAGCGGTTCCCAAAGAGCTTTAGAACAAGGCAGATTTTTCCCTGCTGGCTCTTTGGGCGTGAGACCAATCTCCAGACAGATGGCCATTTTTGTGCCTGGCGCGGCGCCAAGTGGGAAAGGGTGGTTTTGAGGGTGAAGGCAGCAGGAAAGCCTGCAGCCCCCAGGTCTGTGGGGCTACGCAAGCGGATGCCAAAGAGCTTTAGAACAAGGCATAGTTTTCACTGCTGGCTCTTTGGGCGTGGGACTAATCTCCAGACAGATGGCCATTTTTGTGCCTAGGGCGGCGCCAAGTGGGAAAGGGTGGTTTTGAGGTTGAAGGCAGCAGGAAAGCCTGCAGCCCCCAGGTCTGTGGGGTACGCAAGCGGTTCCCAAAGAGCTTTAGAACAAGGCATAGTTTTCCATGCTGGCTCTTTGGGCGTGGGACCAATCTCCAGACAGATGGCCATTTTTGGACCTGGCGCAGCGCCAAGTGGGAAAGGGTTGTTTTGAGGCTGAAGGCAGCAGGAAAGCCTGCAGCCCCCAGGTCTGTGGGGCTACGCAAGCGGATGCCAAAGAGCTTTAGAACAAGGCACAGTTTTCCCTGCTGTCTCTTTGGGCGTGGGACCAGTCTCCAGACAGATGGCCATTTTTGTGCCTGGCGCGGCGCCAAGTGGGAAAGGGTGGTTTTGAGGCTGAAGGCAGCAGGAAAGCCTGCAGCCCCCAGGTGTTTGGGGCTACGCAAGCGGTTCCCAAAGAGCTTTAGAACAAGGCATAGTTTTCCCTGCTGGCTCTTTGGGCGTGGGACCAATCTCCAGACAGATGGCCATGTTTGGGTCTGGCGCGGCGCCAAGTGGGAAAGGGTGGTTTTGAGGCTGAAGGCAGCAGGAAAGCCTGCAGCCCCCAGGTCTGTGGGGCTATGCAAGCGGTTCCCAAAGAGCTTGAGAACAAGGCATAGTTTTACCTGCTGGCTCTTTGGGCGTGGGACCAACCTCCAGACCGATGGCCATTTTTGGGCCTAGAGCGGCGCCTAGTGGGAAAGGGTGGTTTTGAGACTGAAGGCAGCAGGAAAGCCTGCAGCCCCCAGGTGTGTGGGGCTACGCAAGCGGATGCCAAAGAGATTTAGAACAAGGAATAGTTTTCACTGCTGGCTCTTTGGGCGTGGGACCAATCTCCAGACAGATGACCATTTTTGGGCCTGGCACGGTGCCAAGTGGGAAAGGGTGGTTTTTGAGGCTGAAGGCAGCAGGAAAGCCTGCAGCCCCCAGGTCTGTGGGGCTAAGCAAGCGGTTCCCAAAGAGCTTTAGAACAAGGCAGAGTTTTACCTGCTGGCTCTTTGGGCGTGAGACCAATCTCCAGACAGATGGCCATTTTTGTTCCTGGTGCGGCGCCAAGTGGGAAAGGGTGGTTTTGAGTCTGAAGGCAGCAGGAAAGCCTGCAGCCCCCAGGTGTTTGGGGCTACGCAAGCGGTTCCCAAAGAGCTTTAGAACAAGGCATAGTTTTCCCTGCTGGCTCTTTGGGCGTGGGACCAATCTCCAGACAGATGGCCATTTTTGTGCCTGGCGCGGCGCCAAGTGGGAAAGGGTGGTTTTGAGGCTGAAGGCAGCAGGAAAGCCTGCAGCCCCCAGGTCTGTGGGGCTACGCAAGCGGATGCCAAAGAGCTTTAGAACAAGGCATAGTTTTCCATGCTGGCTCTTTGGGCATGGGACCAATCTCCACAGATAAGGCCATTTTTGTGCCTGGCGCGGCGCCAAGTGGGAAAGGGTGGTTTTGTGTCTGAAGGCAGCAGGAAAGCCTGCAGCCCCCAGGTGTGTGGGGCTACGCAAGCGGTTCCCAAAGAGCTTGAGAACAAGGCATAGTTTTCCCAGCTGGCTCTTTGGGCGTGGGACCAATCTCCAGACATATGGCCATTTTTGTGCCTGGCGTGACGCCAAGTGGGAAAGGGTGGTTTTGAGGCTGAAGGCAGCAGGAAAGCCTGCAGCCCCCAGGTCTGTGGGGCTACGCAAGCGGTTCCCAAAGAGCTTTAGAACAAGGCATAGTTTTCCCTGCTGGCTCTTTGGACGTGGGACCAGTCTCCAGACAGATGGCTATTTTTGTGCCTGGCACGGCACCAAGTGGGAAAGGGTGGTTTTGAGGCTGAAGGCAGCAGGAAAGCCTGCAGCCCCCAGGTGTGTGGGGCTAAGCAAGGGGTTCCCAAAGAGCTTTAGAACAACGCATATTTTTCCCTGCTGGCTATTTGGGCGTGGGACCAATCTCCAGACATATGGCCATTTTTGTGCCTGGCGCGGCGCCAAGTGGGAAAGGGTGGTTTTGAGGCTGAAGGCAGCAGGAAAGCCTGCAGCCCCCAGGTCTGTGGGGCTAAGCAAGCGGTTCCCAAAGAGCTTTAGAACAAGGCATAGTTTTCCCTGCTGGCTCTTTGGGCGTGGGACCATTCTCCAGGGATTTGGCCATTTTTGTGCCTGGCACGGCACCAAGTGGGAAAGGGTGGTTTTGAGGCTGAAGGCAGCAGGAAAGCCTGCAGCCCCCAGGTGTGTGGGGCTACGCAAGCGGTTCCCAAAGAGCTTTAGAACAAGGCAGACTTTTCCCTGCTGGCTCTTTGGGCGTGGGACTAATCTCCAGACAGATGGCCATTTTTGTGCCTGGGGCGGCGCCAAGTGGGAAAGGGTGGTTTTGAGGCTGAAGGCAGCAGGAAAGCCTGCAGCCCCCAGGTCTGTGGGGTACGCAAGCGGTTCCCAAAGAGCTTTAGAACAAGGCAGAGTTTTACCTGCTGGCTCTTTGCGCGTGAGACCAATCTCCAGACAGATGGCCATTTTTGTTCCTGGTGCGGCGCCAAGTGGGAAAGGGTGGTTTTGAGTCTGAAGGCAGCAGGAAAGCCTGCAGCCCCCAGGTGTTTGGGGCTACGCAAGCGGTTCCCAAAGAGCTTTAGAACAAGGCATAGTTTTCCCTGCTGGCTCTTTGGGCGTGGGACCAATCTCCAGACAGATGGCCATTTTTGTGCCTGGCGCGGCGCCAAGTGGGAAAGGGTGGTTTTGAGGCTGAAGGCAGCAGGAAAGCCTGCAGCCCCCAGGTCTGTGGGGCTACGCAAGCGGATGCCAAAGAGCTTTAGAACAAGGCATAGTTTTCCATGCTGGCTCTTTGGGCATGGGACCAATCTCCACAGATAAGGCCATTTTTGTGCCTGGCGCGGCGCCAAGTGGGAAAGGGTGGTTTTGTGTCTGAAGGCAGCAGGAAAGCCTGCAGCCCCCAGGTGTGTGGGGCTACGCAAGCGGTTCCCAAAGAGCTTGAGAACAAGGCATAGTTTTCCCAGCTGGCTCTTTGGGCGTGGGACCAATCTCCAGACATATGGCCATTTTTGTGCCTGGCGTGACGCCAAGTGGGAAAGGGTGGTTTTGAGGCTGAAGGCAGCAGGAAAGCCTGCAGCCCCCAGGTGTGTGGGGCTAAGCAAGGGGTTCCCAAAGAGCTTTAGAACAACGCATATTTTTCCCTGCTGGCTATTTGGGCGTGGGACCAATCTCCAGACATATGGCCATTTTTGTGCCTGGCGCGGCGCCAAGTGGGAAAGGGTGGTTTTGAGGCTGAAGGCAGCAGGAAAGCCTGCAGCCCCCAGGTCTGTGGGGCTAAGCAAGCGGTTCCCAAAGAGCTTTAGAACAAGGCATAGTTTTCCCTGCTGGCTCTTTGGGCGTGGGACCATTCTCCAGGGATTTGGCCATTTTTGTGCCTGGCACGGCACAAAGTCGGAAAGGGTGGTTTTGAGGCTGAAGGCAGCAGGAAAGCCTGCAGCCCCCAGGTGTGTGGGGCTACGCAAGCGGTTCCCAAAGAGCTTTAGAACAAGGCAGAGTTTTCCCTGCTGGCTCTTTGGGCGTGGGACTAATCTCCAGACAGATGGCCATTTTTGTGCCTGGGGCGGCGCCAAGTGGGAAAGGGTGGTTTTGAGGCTGAAGGCAGCAGGAAAGCCTGCAGCCCCCAGGTCTGTGGGGTACGCAAGCGGTTCCCAAAGAGCTTTAGAACAAGGCATAGTTTTCCCTGCTGGCTCTTTGGGCGTGGGACCAATCTCCAGACAGATGGCCATTTTTGGGCCTGGCGCAGCGCCAAGTGGGAAAGGGTGGTTTTGAGGCTGAAGGCAGCAGGAAAGCCTGCAGCCCCCAGGTGTGTGGGGCTACGCAAGCGGTTCCCAAAGAGCTTTAGAACAAGGCATAGTTTTCCCTGCTGGCTCTTTGGGTGTGGGACCAGTCTCCAGACAGATGGCCATTTTTGTGCCTGGCGCGGCGCCAAGTGGGAAAGGGTGGTTTTGAGGCTGAAGGCAGCAGGAAAGCCTGCAGCCCCCAGGTCTGTGGGGCTAAGCAAGCGGTTCCCAAAGAGCTTTAGAACAAGGCATAGTTTTCCCTGCTGGCTCTTTGGGCGTGGGACCATTCTCCAGGGATGTGGCCATTTTTGTGCCTGGCACGGCACCAAGTGGGAAAGGGTGGTTTTGAGGCTGAAGGCAGCAGGAAAGCCTGCAGCCCCCAGGTCTGTGGGGCTACGCAAGCGGTTCCCAAAGAGCTTTAGAACAAGGCAGATTTTTCCCTGCTGGCTCTTTGGGCGTGAGACCAATCTCCAGACAGATGGCCATTTTTGTGCCTGGCGCGGCGCCAAGTGGGAAAGGGTGGTTTTGAGGCTGAAGGCAGCAGGAAAGCCTGCAGCCCCCAGGTCTGTGGGGCTACGCAAGCGGATGCCAAAGAGCTTTAGAACAAGGCATAGTTTTCCCTGCTGGCTCTTTGGGCGTGGGACTAATCTCCAGACAGATGGCCATTTTTGTGCCTGGCGCGGCGCCAAGTGGGAAAGGGTGGTTTTGAGGTTGAAGGCAGCAGGAAAGCCTGCAGCCCCCAGGTCTGTGGGGTACGCAAGCGGTTCCCAAAGAGCTTTAGAACAAGGCATAGTTTTCCCTGCTGGCTCTTTGGGCGTGGGACCAATCTCCAGACAGATGGCCATTTTTGGACCTGGCGCAGCGCCAAGTGGGAAAGGGTTGTTTTGAGGCTGAAGGCAGCAGGAAAGCCTGCAGCCCCCAGGTCTGTGGGGCTACGCAAGCGGTTCCCAAAGAGCTTTAGAACAAGGCACAGTTTTCCCTGCTGTCTCTTTGGGCGTGGGACCAGTCTCCAGACAGATGGCCATTTTTGGGCCTAGCGAGGCGCCAAGTGGGAAAGGGTGGTTTTGAGGCTGAAGGCAGCAGGAAAGCCTGCAGCCCCCAGGTGTGTGGGGCTACGCAAGCGGTTCCCAAAGAGCTTTAGAACAAGGCATAGTTTTCCCTGCTGGCTCTTTGGGCGTGGGACCAATCTCCAGACAGATGGCCATTTTTGTGCCTGGCGCGGCGCCAAGTGGGAAAGGGTGGTTTTGAGGCTGAAGGCAGCAGGGAAGCCTGCAGCCCCCAGGTCTGTGGGGCTATGCAAGCGGTTCCCAAAGAGCTTTAGAACAAGGCATAGTTTTCCCTGCTGGCTCTTTGTGCATGGGACCAGTCTCCAGACAGATGGCCATTTTTGGGCCTAGAGCGGCGCCAAGTGGGAAAGGGTGGTTTTGAGGCTGAAGGCAGCAGGAAAGCCTGCAGCCCCCAGGTCTGTGGGGCTAAGCAAGCGGTTCCCAAAGAGCTTTAGAACAAGGCATAGTTTTCCCTGCTGGCTCTTTGGGCGTGGGACTAATCTCCAGACAGATGGCCATTTTTGTGCCTGGCGCGGCGCCAAGTGGGAAAGGGTGGTTTTGAGGTTGAAGGCAGCAGGAAAGCCTGCAGCCCCCAGGTCTGTGGGGTACGCAAGCGGTTCCCAAAGAGCTTTAGAACAAGGCATAGTTTTCCCTGCTGGCTCTTTGGGCGTGGGACCAATCTCCAGACAGATGGCCATTTGTGTGTCTGGCGCGGCGCCAAGTGGGAAAGGGTGGTTTTGAGGCTGAAGGCAGCAGGAAAGCCTGCAGCCCCCAGGTCTGTGGGGCTACGCAAGCGGTTCCCAAAGAGCTTTAGAACAAGGCACAGTTTTCCCTGCTGTCTCTTTGGGCGTGGGACCAGTCTCCAGACAGATGGCCATTTTTGTGCCTGGCGCGGCGCCAAGTGGGAAAGGGTGGTTTTGAGGCTGAAGGCAGCAGGAAAGCCTGCAGCCCCCAGGTGTTTGGGGCTACGCAAGCGGTTCCCAAAGAGCTTTAGAACAAGGCATAGTTTTCCCTGCTGGCTCTTTGGGCGTGGGACCAATCTCCAGACAGATGGCCATTTTTGTGCCTGGCGCGGCGCCAAGTGGGAAAGGGTGGTTTTGAGGCTGAAGGCAGCAGGAAAGCCTGCAGCCCCCAGGTGTGTGGGGCTACGCAAGCGGTTCCCAAAGAGCTTGAGAACAAGGCATAGTTTTACCTGCTGGCTCTTTGGGCGTGGGACCAATCTCCAGACCGATTGCCATTTTTGGGCCTAGAGCGGCGCCTAGTGGGAAAGGGTGGTTTTGAGACTGAAGGCAGCAGGAAAGCCTGCAGCCCCCAGGTGTGTGGGGCTACGCAAGCGGATGCCAAAGAGCTTTAGAACAAGGCATAGTTTTCACTGCTGGCTCTTTGGGCGTGGGACCAATCTCCAGACAGATGACCATTTTTGGGCCTGGCACGGTGCCAAGTGGGAAAGGGTGGTTTTTGAGGCTGAAGGCAGCAGGAAAGCCTGCAGCCCCCAGGTGTGTTGGGCTACGCAAGCGGATCCCAAGGAGCTTTAGAACAAGGCATAGTTTTCCCTGCTGGCTCTTTGTGCATGGGACCAGTCTCCAGACAGATGGCCATTTTTGGGCCTAGAGCGGCGCCAAGTGGGAAAGGGTGGTTTTGAGGCTGAAGGCAGCAGGAAAGCCTGCAGCCCCCAGGTCTGTGGGGCTAAGCAAGCGGTTCCCAAAGAGCTTGAGAACAAGGCATAGTTTTCCCTGCTGGCTCTTTGGGCGTGGGACCATTCTCCAGGGATGTGGCCATTTTTGTGCCTGGCATGGCACCAAGTGGAAAAGGGTGGTTTTGAGGCTGAAGGCAGCAGGAAAGCCTGCAGCCCCCAGGTCTGTGGGGCTACGCAAGCGGTTCCCAAAGAGCTTTAGAACAAGGCAGAGTTTTACCTGCTGGCTCTTTGGGCGTGAGACCAATCTCCAGACAGATGGCCATTTTTGTTCCTGGCGCGGCGCCAAGTGGGAAAGGGTGGTTTTGAGGCTGAAGGCAGCAGGAAAGCCTGCAGCCCCCAGGTGTGTGGGGCTACGCAAGCGGTTCCCAAAGAGCTTTAGAACAAGGCAGAGTTTTCCCTGCTGGCTCTTTGGGCGTGGGACCAATCTCCAGACAGATGGCCATTTTTGTGCCTGGCGCGGCGCCAAGTGGGAAAGGGTGGTTTTGAGGCTGAAGGCAGCAGGAAAGCCTGCAGCCCCCAGGTATGTGGGGCTACTCAAGCGGTTCCCAAAGAGCTTTAGAACAAGGCATAGTTTTCCCTGCTGGCTCTTTGGGCGTGGGACCATTCTCCAGGGATGTGGCCATTTTTGTGCCTGGCACGGCACCAAGTGGGAAAGGGTCGTTTTGAGGCTGAAGGCAGCAGGAAAGCCTGCAGCCCCCAGGTCTGTGGGGCTACGCAAGCGGATGCCAAAGAGCTTTAGAACAAGGCATAGTTTTCCCTGCTGGCTCTTTGGGCGTGGGACTAATCTCCAGACAGATGGCCATTTTTGTGCCTGGGGCGGCGCCAAGTGGGAAAGGGTGGTTTTGAGGCTGAAGGCAGCAGGAAAGCCTGCAGCCCCCAGGTCTGTGGGGTACGCAAGCGGTTCCCAAAGAGCTTTAGAACAAGGCATAGTTTTCCCTGCTGGCTCTTTGGGCGTGGGACCAATCTCCAGACAGATGGCCATTTTTTGGCCCTGGCGCAGCGCCAAGTGGGAAAGGGTGGTTTTGAGGCTGAAGGCAGCAGGAAAGCCTGCAGCCCCCAGGTGTGTGGGGCTACGCAAGCGGTTCCCAAAGAGCTTGAGAACAAGGCATAGTTTTCCCTGCTGGCTCTTTGGGTGTGGGACCAGTCTCCAGACAGATGGCCATTTTTGTGCCTGGCGCGGCGCCAAGTGGGAAAGGGTGGTTTTGAGACTGAAGGCAGCAGGAAAGCCTGCAGCCCCCAGGTCTGTGGGGCTACGCAAGCGGTTCCCAAAGAGCTTTAGAACAAGGCATAGTTTTCCCTGCTGGCTCTTTGGGCGTGAGACCAATCTCCAGACAGATGGTCATTTTTGTTCCTGGCGCGGCGCCAAGTGGGAAAGGGTGGTTTTGAGGCTGAAGGCAGCAGGAAAGCCTGCAGCCCCCAGGTGTTTGGGGCTAAGCAAGCGGTTCCCAAAGAGCTTGAGAACAAGGCATAGTTTTCCCTGCTGGCTCTTTGGGCGTGGGACCAATCTCCAGACAGATGGTCATTTTTGTTCCTGGCGCGGCGCCAAGTGGGAAAGGGTGGTTTTGAGGCTGAAGGCAGCAGGAAAGCCTGCAGCCCCCAGGTGTTTGGGGCTAAGCAAGCGGTTCCCAAAGAGCTTTAGAACAAGGCATAGTTTTCCCTGCTGGCTCTTTGGGCGTGGGACCAATCTCCAGACAGATGGCCATTTTTGTTCCTAGCGCGGTGCCAAGTGGGAAATGGTGGTTTTGAGGCTGAAGGCAGCAGGAAAGCCTGCAGCCCCCAGTTGTTTGGGGCTAAGCAAGCGGTTCCGAAAGAGCTTTAGAACAAGGCATAGTTTTCCCTGCTGGCTCTTTGGGCGTGGGACCAATCTCCAGACAGATGGCCATTTTTGTGCCTGGCGCGGCGCCAAGTGGGAAAGGGTGGTTTTGAGGCTGAAGGCAGCAGGAAAGCCTGCAGCCCCCAGGTCTGTGGGGCTACGCAAGCGGTTCCCAAAGAGCTTGAGAACAACGCATATTTTTCCCTGTTGGCTCTTTGGGCGTGGGACCAGTCTCCAAAGATATGGCCATTTTTATGTCTGGCGCGGCGCCAAGTGGGAAAGGGTTGTTTTGAGGCTGAAGGCAGCAGGAAAGCCTGCAGCCCCCAGGTGTGTGGGGCTACGCAAGCGGTTCCCAAAGAGCTTTAGAACAAGGCATAGTTTTCCCTGCTGGCTCTTTGGGCGTGGGACCAATCTCCAGACAGATGGCCATTTTTGTGCCTGGCGCGGCGCCAAGTGGGAAAGGGTGGTTTTGAGGCTGAAGGCAGCAGGAAAGCCTGCAGCCCCCAGGTATGTGGGGCTACTCAAGCGGTTCCCAAAGAGCTTTAGAACAAGGCATAGTTTTCCCTGCTGGCTCTTTGGGCGTGGGACCATTCTCCAGGGATGTGGCCATTTTTGTGCCTGGCACGGCACCAAGTGGGAAAGGGTCGTTTTGAGGCTGAAGGCAGCAGGAAAGCCTGCAGCCCCCAGGTCTGTGGGGCTACGCAAGCGGATGCCAAAGAGCTTTAGAACAAGGCATAGTTTTCCCTGCTGGCTCTTTGGGCGTGGGACTAATCTCCAGACAGATGGCCATTTTTGTGCCTGGGGCGGCGCCAAGTGGGAAAGGGTGGTTTTGAGGCTGAAGGCAGCAGGAAAGCCTGCAGCCCCCAGGTCTGTGGGGTACGCAAGCGGTTCCCAAAGAGCTTTAGAACAAGGCATAGTTTTCCCTGCTGGCTCTTTGGGCGTGGGACCAATCTCCAGACAGATGGCCATTTTTTGGCCCTGGCGCAGCGCCAAGTGGGAAAGGGTGGTTTTGAGGCTGAAGGCAGCAGGAAAGCCTGCAGCCCCCAGGTGTGTGGGGCTACGCAAGCGGTTCCCAAAGAGCTTGAGAACAAGGCATAGTTTTCCCTGCTGGCTCTTTGGGTGTGGGACCAGTCTCCAGACAGATGGCCATTTTTGTGCCTGGCGCGGCGCCAAGTGGGAAAGGGTGGTTTTGAGACTGAAGGCAGCAGGAAAGCCTGCAGCCCCCAGGTCTGTGGGGCTACGCAAGCGGTTCCCAAAGAGCTTTAGAACAAGGCATAGTTTTCCCTGCTGGCTCTTTGGGCGTGAGACCAATCTCCAGACAGATGGTCATTTTTGTTCCTGGCGCGGCGCCAAGTGGGAAAGGGTGGTTTTGAGGCTGAAGGCAGCAGGAAAGCCTGCAGCCCCCAGGTGTTTGGGGCTAAGCAAGCGGTTCCCAAAGAGCTTTAGAACAAGGCATAGTTTTCCCTGCTGGCTCTTTGGGCGTGGGACCAATCTCCATACAGATGGCCATTTTTGTTCCTAGCGCGGTGCCAAGTGGGAAATGGTGGTTTTGAGGCTGAAGGCAGCAGGAAAGCCTGCAGCCCCCAGTTGTTTGGGGCTAAGCAAGCGGTTCCGAAAGAGCTTTAGAACAAGGCATAGTTTTCCCTGCTGGCTCTTTGGGCGTGGGACCAATCTCCAGACAGATGGCCATTTTTGTGCCTGGCGCGGCGCCAAGTGGGAAAGGGTGGTTTTGAGGCTGAAGGCAGCAGGAAAGCCTGCAGCCCCCAGGTCTGTGGGGCTACGCAAGCGGTTCCCAAAGAGCTTGAGAACAAGGCATAGTTTTCCCTGCTGGCTCTTTGGGCGTGGGACCAGTCTCCAGACAGATGGCCATTTCTGTGCCTGGCGCGGCGCCAAGTGGGAAAGGGTGGTTTTGAGGCTGAAGGCAGCAGGAAAGCCTGCAGCCCCCAGGTGTGTGGGGCTACGCAAGCGGTTCCCAAAGAGCTTTAGAACAAGGCATAGTTTTCCCTGCTGGCTCTTTGGGCGTGGGACCAATCTCCAGACCGATGGCCATTTTTGGCTTAGCGCGGCGCCAAGTGGGAAAGGGTGGTTTTGAGGCTGAAGGCAGCAGGAAAGCCTGCAGTCCCCAGGTCTGTGGGGCTACGCAAGCGGTTCCCAAAGAGCTTTAGAACAAGGCATAGTTTTCCATGCTGGCTCTTTGTGCATGGGACCAATCTCCACAGATAAGGCCATTTTTGTGCCTGGCGCGGCGCCAAGTGGGAAAGGGTGGTTTTGTGTCTGAAGGCAGCAGGAAAGCCTGCAGCCCCCAGGTGTGTGGGGCTACGCAAGCGGTTCCCAAAGAGCTTTAGAACAAGGCATAGTTTTCCCAGCTGGCTCTTTGGGCGTGGGACCAATCTCCAGACATATGGCCATTTTTGGGCCTGGGTCGGCGCCAAGTGGGAAAGGGTGGTTTTGAGGCTGAAGGCAGCAGGAAAGCCTGCAGCCCCCAGGTGTGTGGGGCTACGCAAGCGGTTCCCAAAGAGCTTTAGAACAAGGCATAGTTTTCCCTGCTGGCTCTTTGGACGTGGGACCAGTCTCCAGACAGATGGCTATTTTTGTGCCTGGCACGGCACCAAGTGGGAAAGGGTGGTTTTGAGGCTGAAGGCAGCAGGAAAGCCTGCAGGCCCCACGTCCGTGGGGCTAAGCAAGCGGTTCCAAAGAGCTTTAGAACAAGGCATAGTTTTCCCTGCTGGCTATTTGGGCGTGGGACCAATCTCCAGACAGATGGCCATTTCTGTGCCTGGCGCGGCGCCAAGTGGGAAAGGGTGGTTTTGAGGCTGAAGGCAGCAGAAAAGCCTGCAGCCCCCAGGTCTGTGGGGCTAAGCAAGCGGTTCCCAAAGAGCTTTAGAACAAGGCATAGTTTTCCCTGCTGGCTCTTTGGGCGTGGGACCAATCTCCAGACAGATGGCCATTTTTGTGCCTGGCGCGGCGCCAAGTGGGAAAGGGTGGTTTTGAGGCTGAAGGCAGCAGGAAAGCCTGCAGCCCCCAGGTGTGTGGGGCTACGCAAGCGGTTCCAAAGAGCTTGAGAACAAGGCATAGTTTTCCCTGCTGGCTCTTTGGGCGTGGGACCAGTCTCCAGACAGATGGCCATGTTTGGGTCTGGCGCGGCGCCAAGTGGGAAAGGGTGGTTTTGAGGCTGAAGGCAGCAGGAAAGCCTGCAGCCCCCAGGTCTGTGGGGCTACGCAAGCGGATGCCAAAGAGCTTGAGAACAAGGCATAGTTTTCCCTGCTGGCTCTTTGGGCGTGGGACTAATCTCCAGACAGATGGCCATTTTTGTGCCTGGGGCGGCGCCAAGTGGGAAAGGGTGGTTTTGAGGTTGAAGGCAGCAGGAAAGCCTGCAGCCCCCAGGTCTGTGGGGTACGCAAGCGGTTCCCAAAGAGCTTTAGAACAAGGCATAGTTTTCCCTGCTGGCTCTTTGGGCGTGGGACCAATCTCCACACGGATGGCCATTTTTAGGCCTGGCGCAGCGCCAAGTGGGAAAGGGTTGTTTTGAGGCTGAAGGCAGCAGGAAAGCCTGCAGCCCCCAGGTGTTTGGGGCTACGCAAGCGGTTCCCAAAGAGCTTTAGAACAAGGCATAGTTTTCCCTGCTGTCTCTTTGGGCGTGACACCAGTCTCCAGACAGATGGCCATTTTTGTGCCTGGCGCGGCGCCAAGTGGGAAAGGGTGGTTTTGAGGCTGAAGGCAGCAGGAAAGCCTGCAGCCCCCAGGTGTTTGGGGCTACGTAAGCGGTTCCCAAAGAGCTTTAGAACAAGGCATAGTTTTCCCTGCTGGCTCTTTGGGCGTAGGACCAATCTCCAGACAGATGGCCATTTTTGTGCCTAGCGCGGCGCCAAGTGGGAAAGGGTGGTTTTGAGGCTGAAGGCAGCAGGAAAGCCTGCAGCCCCCAGGTGTGTGGGGCTATGCAAGCGGTTCCCAAAGAGCTTGAGAACAAGGCATAGTTTTACCTGCTGGCTCTTTGGGCGTGGGACCAATCTCCAGACAGATGGCCATATTTGTGCCTAGAGCGGCGCCTAGTGGGAAAGGGTGGTTTTGAGACTGAAGGCAGCAGGAAAGCCTGCAGCCCCCAGGTGTGTCGGGCTACTCAAGCGGTTCCCAAAGAGCTTTAGAACAAGGCATAGTTTTCCCTGCTGGCTCTTTGGGCGTGGGACCATTCTCCAGGGATGTGGCCATTTTTGTGCCTGGCACGGCACCAAGTGGGAAAGGGTGGTTTTGAGGCTGAAGGCAGCAGGAAAGCCTGCAGCCCCCAGGTCTGTGGGGCTACGCAAGCGGTTCCCAAAGAGCTTTAGAACAAGGCATAGTTTTCCCTGCTGGCTCTTTGGGCGTGGGACTAATCTCCAGACAGATGGCCATTTTTGTGCCTGGGGCGGCGCCAAGTGGGAAAGGGTGGTTTTGAGGTTGAAGGCAGCAGGAAAGCCGGCAGCCCCCAGGTGTGTGGGGCTACGCAAGCGGTTCCCAAAGAGCTTTAGAACAAGGCATAGTTTTCCCTGCTGGCTCTTTGGGCGTGGAACCAATCTCCAGACAGATGGCCATTTTTGGGCCTGGCGCAGCGCCAAGTGGGAAAGGGTTGTTTTGAGGCTGAAGGCAGCAGGAAAGCCTGCAGCCCCCAGGTGTTTGGGGCTACGCAAGCGGTTCCCAAAGAGCTTTAGAACAAGGCATGGTTTTCCCTGCTGGCTCTTTGGGCGTGGGACCAGTCTCCAGACAGATGGCCATTTTTGGGCCTAGAGTGGCGCCAAGTGGGAAAGGGTGGTTTTGAGGCTGAAGGCAGCAGGAAAGCCTGCAGCCCCCAGGTCTGTGGGGCTACGCAAGCGGTTCCCAAAGAGCTTTAGAACAAGGCACAGTTTTCCCTGCTGGCTCTTTGGGCGTGGGACCATTCTCCAGGGATGTGGACATTTTTGTGCCTGGCACGGCACCAAGTGGGAAAGGGTGGTTTTGAGGCTGAAGGCAGCAGGAAAGCCTGCAGCCCCCAGGTCTGTGGGGCTACGCAAGCGGATGCCAAATAGCTTTAGAACAAGGCATAGTTTTCCCTGCTGGCTCTTTGGGCGTGGGACTAATCTCCAGACAGATGGCCATTTTTGTGCCTGGGGCGGCGCCAAGTATGAAAGGGTGGTTTTGAGGTTGAAGGCAGCAGGAAAGCCTGCAGCCCCCAGGTCTGTGGGGTACGCAAGCGGTTCCCAACGAGCTTTAGAACAAGGCATAGTTTTCCCTGCTGGCTCTTTGGGCGTGGGACCAATCTCCAGACAGATGGCCATTTTTGGACCTGGCGCAGCGCCAAGTGGGAAAGGGTTGTTTTGAGGCTGAAGGCAGCAGGAAAGCCTGCAGCCCCCAGGTCTGTGGGGCTACGCAAGCGGTTCCCAAAGAGCTTGAGAACAAGGCATAGTTTTCCCTGCTGGCTCTTTGGGCGTGGGATCAATCTCCAGACAGATGGCCATTTTTGTGCCTGGCGCGGCGCCAAGTGGGAAAGGGTGGTTTTGAGGCTGAAGGCAGCAGGAAAGCCTGCAGCCCCCAGGTGTTTGGGGCTACGCAAGCGGTTCCCAAAGAGCTTTAGAACAAGGCATAGTTTTCCCTGCTGGCTCTTTGGGCGTGGGACCAATCTCCAGACAGATGGCCATTTTTGTGTCTGGCGCGGCGCCAAGTGGGAAAGGGTGGTTTTGAGGCTGAAGGCAGCAGGAAAGCCTGCAGCCCCCAGGTCTGTGGGGCTAAGCAAGCGGTTCCCAAAGAGCTTGAGAACAAGGCATAGTTTTACCTGCTGGCTCTTTGGGCGTGGGACCAATCTCCAGACCGATGGCCATTTTTGGGCCTAGAGCGGCGCCTAGTGGGAAAGGGTGGTTTTGAGACTGAAGGCAGCAGGAAAGCCTGCAGCCCCCAGGTGTGTGGGGCTACGCAAGCGGATGCCAAAGAGCTTTAGAACAAGGCATAGTTTTCCCTGCTGGCTCTTTGGGCGTGGGACCAATCTCCAGACAGATGGCCATTTTTTGGCCTGGCACGGTGCCAAGTGGGAAAGGGTGGTTTTTGAGGCTGAAGGCAGCAGGAAAGCCTGCAGCCCCCAGGTCTGTGGGGCTACGCAAGCGGTTCCCAAAGAGCTTTAGAGCAAGGCACAGTTTTCCCTGCTGGCTCTTTGGGCGTGGGACCATTCTCCAGGGATGTGGCCATTTTTGTGCCTGGCACGGCACCAAGTGGGAAAGGGTGGTTTTGAGGCTGAAGGCAGCAGGAAAGCCTGCAGCCCCCAGGTCTGTGGGGCTACGCAAGCGGTTCCCAAAGAGCTTTAGAACAAGGCAGAGTTTTCCCTGCTGGCTCTTTGGGCGTGAGACCAATCTCCAGACAGATGGCCATTTTTGTTCCTGGCGCGGCGCCAAGTGGGAAAGGGTGGTTTTGAGGCTGACGGCAGCAGGAAAGCCTGCAGCCCCCAGGTGTTTGGGTCTAAGCAAGCGGTTCCCAAAGAGCTTTAGAACAAGGCATAGTTTTCCCTGCTGGCTCTTTGGGCGTGGGACCAATCTCCAGAGGTATGGCCATTTTTGTTCCTAGCGCGGTACCAAGTGGGAAATGGTGGTTTTGAGGCTGAAGGCAGCAGGAAAGCCTGCAGCCCCCAGGTGTGTGGGGCTACGCAAGCGGTTCGAAAGAGCTTTAGAACAAGGCATAGTTTTCCCTGCTGGCTCTTTGGGCGTGGGACGAATCTCCAGACCGATGGCCATTTTTGTGCCTGGGGCGGCGCCAAGTGGGAAAGGGTGGTTTTGAGGCTGAAGGCAGCAGGAAAGCCTGCAGCCCCCAGGTCTGTGGGGCTACGCAAGCGGTTCCCAAAGAGCTATAGAACAAGGCATAGTTTTCCCTGCTGGCTCTTTGGGCGTGGGACCAGTCTCCAGACAGATGGCCATGTTTGGGCCTGGCGCGGCGCCAAGTTGGAAAGGGTGGTTTTGAGGCTGAAGGCAGCAGGAAAGCCTGCAGCCCCCAGGTGTGTGGGGCTACGCAAGCGGTTCCCAAAGAGCTTTAGAACAAGGCATAGTTTTCCCTGCTGGCTCTTTGGGCGTGGGACTAATCTCCAGACAGATGGCCATATTTGTGCCTGGCGCGGCGCCAAGTGGGAAAGGGTGGTTTTGAGGCTGAAGGCAGCAGGAAAGCCTGCAGCCCCCAGGTGTGTGGGGCTACTCAAGCGGTTCCCAAAGAGCTTGAGAACAAGGCATAGTTTTCCCTGCTGGCTCTTTGGGCGTGGGACCATTCTCCAGGGATGTGGCCATTTTTGTGCCTGGCACGGCACCAAGTGGGAAAGGGTGGTTTTGAGGCTGAAGGGAGTAGGAAAGCCTGCAGCCCCCAGGTGTTTGGGGCTACGCAAGCGGATGCCAAAGAGCTTTAGAACAAGGCATAGTTTTCCCTGCTGGCTCTTTGGGCGTGGGACCAGTCTCCAGACAGATGGCCATTTTTGGGCCTGGCGCGGCGCCTAGTGGGAAAGGGTGGTTTTGAGGCTGAAGGCAGCAGGAAAGCCTGCAGCCCCCAGGTGTTTGGGGCTACGCAAGCGGTTCCCAAAGAGCTTTAGAACAAGGCATAGTTTTCCCTGCTGGCTCTTTGGGCGTGGGACCAATCTCCAGACAGATGGCCATTTTTGTGCCTGGCGCGGCGCCAAGTGGGAAAGGGTGGTTTTGAGGCTGAAGGCAGCAGGAAAGCCTGCAGCCCCCAGGTGTTTGGGGCTAAGCAAGCGGTTCCCAAAGAGCTTGAGAACAAGGCATAGTTTTACCTGCTGGCTCTTTGGGCGTGGGACCAATCTCCAGACAGATGGCCATTTTTGGGCCTAGAGCGGCGCCTAGTGGGAAAGGGTGGTTTTGAGGCTGAAGGCAGCAGGAAAGCCTGCAGCCCCCAGGTCTGTGGGGCTACGCAAGCGGATGCCAAAGAGCTTTAGAACAAGGCATAGTTTTCCCTGCTGGCTCTTTGTGCATGGGACCAGTCTCCAGACAGATGGCCATTTTTGGGCCTAGAACGGCGCCAAGTGGGAAAGGGTGGTTTTGAGGCTGAAGGCAGCAGGAAAGCCTGCAGCCCCCAGGTCTGTGGGGCTAAGCAAGCGGTTCCCAAAGAGCTTTAGAACAAGGCACAGTTTTCCCTGCTGGCTCTTTGGGCGTGGGACCATTCTCCAGGGATGTGGCCATTTTTGTGCCTGGCACGGCACCAAGTGGGAAAGGGTGGTTTTGAGGCTGAAGGCAGCAGGAAAGCCTGCAGCCCCCAGGTCTGTGCGGCTACGCAAGCGGTTCCCAAAGAGCTTTAGAACAAGGCAGATTTTTCCCTGCTGGCTCTTTGGGCGTGAGACCAATCTCCAGACAGATGGCCATTTTTGTGCCTGGCGCGGCGCCAAGTGGGAAAGGGTGGTTTTGAGGGTGAAGGCAGCAGGAAAGCCTGCAGCCCCCAGGTCTGTGGGGCTACGCAAGCGGATGCCAAAGAGCTTTAGAACAAGGCATAGTTTTCACTGCTGGCTCTTTGGGCGTGGGACTAATCTCCAGACAGATGGCCATTTTTGTGCCTGGGGCGGCGCCAAGTGGGAAAGGGTGGTTTTGAGGTTGAAGGCAGCAGGAAAGCCTGCAGCCCCCAGGTCTGTGGGGTACGCAAGCGGTTCCCAAAGAGCTTTAGAACAAGGCATAGTTTTCCATGCTGGCTCTTTGGGCGTGGGACCAATCTCCAGACAGATGGCCATTTTTGGACCTGGCGCAGCGCCAAGTGGGAAAGGGTTGTTTTGAGGCTGAAGGCAGCAGGAAAGCCTGCAGCCCCCAGGTCTGTGGGGCTACGCAAGCGGATGCCAAAGAGCTTTAGAACAAGGCACAGTTTTCCCTGCTGTCTCTTTGGGCGTGGGACCAGTCTCCAGACAGATGGCCATTTTTGTGCCTGGCGCGGCGCCAAGTGGGAAAGGGTGGTTTTGAGGCTGAAGGCAGCAGGAAAGCCTGCAGCCCCCAGGTGTTTGGGGCTACGCAAGCGGTTCCCAAAGAGCTTTAGAACAAGGCATAGTTTTCCCTGCTGGCTCTTTGGGCGTGGGACCAATCTCCAGACAGATGGCCATGTTTGGGTCTGGCGCGGCGCCAAGTGGGAAAGGGTGGTTTTGAGGCTGAAGGCAGCAGGAAAGCCTGCAGCCCCCAGGTCTGTGGGGCTATGCAAGCGGTTCCCAAAGAGCTTGAGAACAAGGCATAGTTTTACCTGCTGGCTCTTTGGGCGTGGGACCAACCTCCAGACCGATGGCCATTTTTGGGCCTAGAGCGGCGCCTAGTGGGAAAGGGTGGTTTTGAGACTGAAGGCAGCAGGAAAGCCTGCAGCCCCCAGGTGTGTGGGGCTACGCAAGCGGATGCCAAAGAGATTTAGAACAAGGAATAGTTTTCACTGCTGGCTCTTTGGGCGTGGGACCAATCTCCAGACAGATGACCATTTTTGGGCCTGGCACGGTGCCAAGTGGGAAAGGGTGGTTTTTGAGGCTGAAGGCAGCAGGAAAGCCTGCAGCCCCCAGGTCTGTGGGGCTAAGCAAGCGGTTCCCAAAGAGCTTTAGAACAAGGCAGAGTTTTACCTGCTGGCTCTTTGGGCGTGAGACCAATCTCCAGACAGATGGCCATTTTTGTTCCTGGTGCGGCGCCAAGTGGGAAAGGGTGGTTTTGAGTCTGAAGGCAGCAGGAAAGCCTGCAGCCCCCAGGTGTTTGGGGCTACGCAAGCGGTTCCCAAAGAGCTTTAGAACAAGGCATAGTTTTCCCTGCTGGCTCTTTGGGCGTGGGACCAATCTCCAGACAGATGGCCATTTTTGTGCCTGGCGCGGCGCCAAGTGGGAAAGGGTGGTTTTGAGGCTGAAGGCAGCAGGAAAGCCTGCAGCCCCCAGGTCTGTGGGGCTACGCAAGCGGATGCCAAAGAGCTTTAGAACAAGGCATAGTTTTCCATGCTGGCTCTTTGGGCATGGGACCAATCTCCACAGATAAGGCCATTTTTGTGCCTGGCGCGGCGCCAAGTGGGAAAGGGTGGTTTTGTGTCTGAAGGCAGCAGGAAAGCCTGCAGCCCCCAGGTGTGTGGGGCTACGCAAGCGGTTCCCAAAGAGCTTGAGAACAAGGCATAGTTTTCCCAGCTGGCTCTTTGGGCGTGGGACCAATCTCCAGACATATGGCCATTTTTGTGCCTGGCGTGACGCCAAGTGGGAAAGGGTGGTTTTGAGGCTGAAGGCAGCAGGAAAGCCTGCAGCCCCCAGGTCTGTGGGGCTACGCAAGCGGTTCCCAAAGAGCTTTAGAACAAGGCATAGTTTTCCCTGCTGGCTCTTTGGACGTGGGACCAGTCTCCAGACAGATGGCTATTTTTGTGCCTGGCACGGCACCAAGTGGGAAAGGGTGGTTTTGAGGCTGAAGGCAGCAGGAAAGCCTGCAGCCCCCAGGTGTGTGGGGCTAAGCAAGGGGTTCCCAAAGAGCTTTAGAACAACGCATATTTTTCCCTGCTGGCTATTTGGGCGTGGGACCAATCTCCAGACATATGGCCATTTTTGTGCCTGGCGCGGCGCCAAGTGGGAAAGGGTGGTTTTGAGGCTGAAGGCAGCAGGAAAGCCTGCAGCCCCCAGGTCTGTGGGGCTAAGCAAGCGGTTCCCAAAGAGCTTTAGAACAAGGCATAGTTTTCCCTGCTGGCTCTTTGGGCGTGGGACCATTCTCCAGGGATTTGGCCATTTTTGTGCCTGGCACGGCACCAAGTGGGAAAGGGTGGTTTTGAGGCTGAAGGCAGCAGGAAAGCCTGCAGCCCCCAGGTGTGTGGGGCTACGCAAGCGGTTCCCAAAGAGCTTTAGAACAAGGCAGACTTTTCCCTGCTGGCTCTTTGGGCGTGGGACTAATCTCCAGACAGATGGCCATTTTTGTGCCTGGGGCGGCGCCAAGTGGGAAAGGGTGGTTTTGAGGCTGAAGGCAGCAGGAAAGCCTGCAGCCCCCAGGTCTGTGGGGTACGCAAGCGGTTCCCAAAGAGCTTTAGAACAAGGCAGAGTTTTACCTGCTGGCTCTTTGGGCGTGAGACCAATCTCCAGACAGATGGCCATTTTTGTTCCTGGTGCGGCGCCAAGTGGGAAAGGGTGGTTTTGAGTCTGAAGGCAGCAGGAAAGCCTGCAGCCCCCAGGTGTTTGGGGCTACGCAAGCGGTTCCCAAAGAGCTTTAGAACAAGGCATAGTTTTCCCTGCTGGCTCTTTGGGCGTGGGACCAATCTCCAGACAGATGGCCATTTTTGTGCCTGGCGCGGCGCCAAGTGGGAAAGGGTGGTTTTGAGGCTGAAGGCAGCAGGAAAGCCTGCAGCCCCCAGGTCTGTGGGGCTACGCAAGCGGATGCCAAAGAGCTTTAGAACAAGGCATAGTTTTCCATGCTGGCTCTTTGGGCATGGGACCAATCTCCACAGATAAGGCCATTTTTGTGCCTGGCGCGGCGCCAAGTGGGAAAGGGTGGTTTTGTGTCTGAAGGCAGCAGGAAAGCCTGCAGCCCCCAGGTGTGTGGGGCTACGCAAGCGGTTCCCAAAGAGCTTGAGAACAAGGCATAGTTTTCCCAGCTGGCTCTTTGGGCGTGGGACCAATCTCCAGACATATGGCCATTTTTGTGCCTGGCGTGACGCCAAGTGGGAAAGGGTGGTTTTGAGGCTGAAGGCAGCAGGAAAGCCTGCAGCCCCCAGGTGTGTGGGGCTAAGCAAGGGGTTCCCAAAGAGCTTTAGAACAACGCATATTTTTCCCTGCTGGCTATTTGGGCGTGGGACCAATCTCCAGACATATGGCCATTTTTGTGCCTGGCGCGGCGCCAAGTGGGAAAGGGTGGTTTTGAGGCTGAAGGCAGCAGGAAAGCCTGCAGCCCCCAGGTCTGTGGGGCTAAGCAAGCGGTTCCCAAAGAGCTTTAGAACAAGGCATAGTTTTCCCTGCTGGCTCTTTGGGCGTGGGACCATTCTCCAGGGATTTGGCCATTTTTGTGCCTGGCACGGCACAAAGTCGGAAAGGGTGGTTTTGAGGCTGAAGGCAGCAGGAAAGCCTGCAGCCCCCAGGTGTGTGGGGCTACGCAAGCGGTTCCCAAAGAGCTTTAGAACAAGGCAGAGTTTTCCCTGCTGGCTCTTTGGGCGTGGGACTAATCTCCAGACAGATGGCCATTTTTGTGCCTGGGGCGGCGCCAAGTGGGAAAGGGTGGTTTTGAGGCTGAAGGCAGCAGGAAAGCCTGCAGCCCCCAGGTCTGTGGGGTACGCAAGCGGTTCCCAAAGAGCTTTAGAACAAGGCATAGTTTTCCCTGCTGGCTCTTTGGGCGTGGGACCAATCTCCAGACAGATGGCCATTTTTGGGCCTGGCGCAGCGCCAAGTGGGAAAGGGTGGTTTTGAGGCTGAAGGCAGCAGGAAAGCCTGCAGCCCCCAGGTGTGTGGGGCTACGCAAGCGGTTCCCAAAGAGCTTTAGAACAAGGCATAGTTTTCCCTGCTGGCTCTTTGGGTGTGGGACCAGTCTCCAGACAGATGGCCATTTTTGTGCCTGGCGCGGTGCCAAGTGGGAAAGGGTGGTTTTGAGGCTGAAGGCAGCAGGAAAGCCTTTAGCCCCCAGGTCTGTGGGGCTACGCAAGCGGTTCCAAAAGAGCTTGAGAACAAGGCATATTTTTCCCTGCTGGCTCTTTGGGCGTGGGACCAATCTCCAGACAGATGGCCATTTTTGTGCCTAGCGTGGTGCCAAGTGGGAAAGGGTGGTTTTGAGGCTGAAGGCAGCAGGAAAGCCTGCAGCCCCCAGGTGTGTGGGGCTACGCAAGCGGTTCCCAAGGAGCTTTAGAACAAGGCATAGTTTTCCCTGCTGTCTCTTTGGGCGTGGGACCAGTCTCCAGACAGATGGCCATTTTTGTGCCTGGCGCGGCGCCAAGTGGGAAAGGGTGGTTTTGAGGCTGAAGGCAGCAGGAAAGCCTGCAGCCCCCAGGTGTGTGGGGCTACGCAAGCGGTTCCCAAAGAGCTTTAGAACAAGGCATAGTTTTCCCTGCTGGCTCTTTGGGCGTGGGACCAATCTCCAGACAGATGGCCATTTTTGTGCCTGGCGCGGCGCCAAGTGGGAAAGGGTGGTTTTGAGGCTGAAGGCAGCAGGGAAGCCTGCAGCCCCCAGGTCTGTGGGGCTATGCAAGCGGTTCCCAAAGAGCTTTAGAACAAGGCATAGTTTTCCCTGCTGGCTCTTTGTGCATGGGACCAGTCTCCAGACAGATGGCCATTTTTGGGCCTAGAGCGGCGCCAAGTGGGAAAGGGTGGTTTTGAGGCTGAAGGCAGCAGGAAAGCCTGCAGCCCCCAGGTCTGTGGGGCTAAGCAAGCGGTTCCCAAAGAGCTTTAGAACAAGGCATAGTTTTCCCTGCTGGCTCTTTGGGCGTGGGACCATTCTCCAGGGATGTGGCCATTTTTGTGCCTGGCACGGCACCAAGTGGGAAAGGGTGGTTTTGAGGCTGAAGGCAGCAGGAAAGCCTGCAGCCCCCAGGTCTGTGGGGCTACGCAAGCGGTTCCCAAAGAGCTTTAGAACAAGGCAGATTTTTCCCTGCTGGCTCTTTGGGCGTGAGACCAATCTCCAGACAGATGGCCATTTTTGTGCCTGGCGCGGCGCCAAGTGGGAAAGGGTGGTTTTGAGGCTGAAGGCAGCAGGAAAGCCTGCAGCCCCCAGGTCTGTGGGGCTACGCAAGCGGATGCCAAAGAGCTTTAGAACAAGGCATAGTTTTCCCTGCTGGCTCTTTGGGCGTGGGACTAATCTCCAGACAGATGGCCATTTTTGTGCCTGGCGCGGCGCCAAGTGGGAAAGGGTGGTTTTGAGGTTGAAGGCAGCAGGAAAGCCTGCAGCCCCCAGGTCTGTGGGGTACGCAAGCGGTTCCCAAAGAGCTTTAGAACAAGGCATAGTTTTCCCTGCTGGCTCTTTGGGCGTGGGACCAATCTCCAGACAGATGGCCATTTTTGGACCTGGCGCAGCGCCAAGTGGGAAAGGGTTGTTTTGAGGCTGAAGGCAGCAGGAAAGCCTGCAGCCCCCAGGTCTGTGGGGCTACGCAAGCGGTTCCCAAAGAGCTTTAGAACAAGGCACAGTTTTCCCTGCTGTCTCTTTGGGCGTGGGACCAGTCTCCAGACAGATGGCCATTTTTGGGCCTAGCGAGGCGCCAAGTGGGAAAGGGTGGTTTTGAGGCTGAAGGCAGCAGGAAAGCCTGCAGCCCCCAGGTGTGTGGGGCTACGCAAGCGGTTCCCAAAGAGCTTGAGAACAAGGCATAGTTTTCCCTGCTGGCTCTTTGGGCGTGGGACCAATCTCCAGACAGATGGCCATTTTTGTGCCTGGCGCGGCGCCAAGTGGGAAAGGGTGGTTTTGAGGCTGAAGGCAGCAGGGAAGCCTGCAGCCCCCAGGTCTGTGGGGCTATGCAAGCGGTTCCCAAAGAGCTTTAGAACAAGGCATAGTTTTCCCTGCTGGCTCTTTGTGCATGGGACCAGTCTCCAGACAGATGGCCATTTTTGGGCCTAGAGCGGCGCCAAGTGGGAAAGGGTGGTTTTGAGGCTGAAGGCAGCAGGAAAGCCTGCAGCCCCCAGGTCTGTGGGGCTAAGCAAGCGGTTCCCAAAGAGCTTTAGAACAAGGCATAGTTTTCCCTGCTGGCTCTTTGGGCGTGGGACTAATCTCCAGACAGATGGCCATTTTTGTGCCTGGCGCGGCGCCAAGTGGGAAAGGGTGGTTTTGAGGTTGAAGGCAGCAGGAAAGCCTGCAGCCCCCAGGTCTGTGGGGTACGCAAGCGGTTCCCAAAGAGCTTTAGAACAAGGCATAGTTTTCCCTGCTGGCTCTTTGGGCGTGGGACCAATCTCCAGACAGATGGCCATTTGTGTGTCTGGCGCGGCGCCAAGTGGGAAAGGGTGGTTTTGAGGCTGAAGGCAGCAGGAAAGCCTGCAGCCCCCAGGTCTGTGGGGCTACGCAAGCGGTTCCCAAAGAGCTTTAGAACAAGGCACAGTTTTCCCTGCTGTCTCTTTGGGCGTGGGACCAGTCTCCAGACAGATGGCCATTTTTGTGCCTGGCGCGGCGCCAAGTGGGAAAGGGTGGTTTTGAGGCTGAAGGCAGCAGGAAAGCCTGCAGCCCCCAGGTGTTTGGGGCTACGCAAGCGGTTCCCAAAGAGCTTTAGAACAAGGCATAGTTTTCCCTGCTGGCTCTTTGGGCGTGGGACCAATCTCCAGACAGATGGCCATTTTTGTGCCTGGCGCGGCGCCAAGTGGGAAAGGGTGGTTTTGAGGCTGAAGGCAGCAGGAAAGCCTGCAGCCCCCAGGTGTGTGGGGCTACGCAAGCGGTTCCCAAAGAGCTTGAGAACAAGGCATAGTTTTACCTGCTGGCTCTTTGGGCGTGGGACCAATCTCCAGACCGATTGCCATTTTTGGGCCTAGAGCGGCGCCTAGTGGGAAAGGGTGGTTTTGAGACTGAAGGCAGCAGGAAAGCCTGCAGCCCCCAGGTGTGTGGGGCTACGCAAGCGGATGCCAAAGAGCTTTAGAACAAGGCATAGTTTTCACTGCTGGCTCTTTGGGCGTGGGACCAATCTCCAGACAGATGACCATTTTTGGGCCTGGCACGGTGCCAAGTGGGAAAGGGTGGTTTTTGAGGCTGAAGGCAGCAGGAAAGCCTGCAGCCCCCAGGTGTGTTGGGCTACGCAAGCGGATCCCAAGGAGCTTTAGAACAAGGCATAGTTTTCCCTGCTGGCTCTTTGTGCATGGGACCAGTCTCCAGACAGATGGCCATTTTTGGGCCTAGAGCGGCGCCAAGTGGGAAAGGGTGGTTTTGAGGCTGAAGGCAGCAGGAAAGCCTGCAGCCCCCAGGTCTGTGGGGCTAAGCAAGCGGTTCCCAAAGAGCTTGAGAACAAGGCATAGTTTTCCCTGCTGGCTCTTTGGGCGTGGGACCATTCTCCAGGGATGTGGCCATTTTTGTGCCTGGCATGGCACCAAGTGGAAAAGGGTGGTTTTGAGGCTGAAGGCAGCAGGAAAGCCTGCAGCCCCCAGGTCTGTGGGGCTACGCAAGCGGTTCCCAAAGAGCTTTAGAACAAGGCAGAGTTTTACCTGCTGGCTCTTTGGGCGTGAGACCAATCTCCAGACAGATGGCCATTTTTGTTCCTGGCGCGGCGCCAAGTGGGAAAGGGTGGTTTTGAGGCTGACGGCAGCAGGAAAGCCTGCAGCCCCCAGGTGTCTGGGGCTACGCAAACGGTTCCCAAAGAGCTTTAGAACAAGGCATAGTTTTCCCTGCTGTCTCTTTGGGCGTGGGACCAGTCTCCAGACAGATGGCTATTTTTGTGCCTGGCACGGCACCAAGTGGGAAAGGGTGGTTTTGAGGCTGAAGGCAGCAGGAAAGCCTGCAGCCCCCAGGTGTTTGGGGCTAAGCAAGGGGTTCCCAAAGAGCTTTAGAACAACGCATATTTTTCCCTGCTGGCTATTTGGGCGTGGGACCAATCTCCAGACAGATGGCCATTTTTGTGCCTGGCGCGGCGCCAAGTGGGAAAGGGTGGTTTTGAGGCTGAAGGCAGCAGGAAAGCCTGCAGCCCCCAGGTGTGTGGGGCTACGCAAGCGGTTCCCAAAGAGCTTTAGAACAAGGCATAGTTTTCCCTACTGTCTCTTTGGGCGTGGGACCAGTCTCCAGACAGATGGCCATTTCTGTGCCTGGCGCGGCGCCAAGTGGGAAAGGGTGGTTTTGAGGCTGAAGGCAGCAGGAAAGCCTGCAGCCCCCAGGTCTGTGGGGCTACGCAAGCGGTTCCCAAAGAGCTTTAGAACAAGGCATAGTTTTCCCTGCTGGCTCTTTGGGCATGGGACCAATCTCCAGACAGATGGCCATTTTTGTGCCTGGCGCGGCGCCAAGTGGGAAAGGGTGGTTTTGAGGCTGAAGGCAGCAGGAAAGCCTGCAGCCCCCAGGTCTGTGGGGCTACGCAAGCGGTTCCCAAAGAGCTTGAGAACAAGGCATAGTTTTCCCTGCTGGCTCTTTGGGCGTGTGAACAATCTCCAGACAGATGGCCATTTTTGTGCCTGGCGCGGCGCCAAGTGGGAAAGGGTGGTTTTGAGGCTGAAGGCAGCAGGAAAGCCTGCAGCCCCCAGGTCTGTGGGGCTAAGCAAGCGGTTCCCAAAGAGCTTTAGAACAAGGCATAGTTTTCCCTGCTGGCTCTTTGGGCGTGGGACCATTCTCCAGGGATGTGGCCATTTTTGTGCCTGGCACGGCACCAAGTGGGAAAGGGTGGTTTTGAGGCTGAAGGCAGCAGGAAAGCCTGCAGCCCCCAGGTCTGTGGGGCTACGCAAGCGGATGCCAAAGAGCTTTAGAACAAGGCATAGTTTTCCCTGCTGGCTCTTTGGGCGTGGGACTAATCTCCAGACAGATGGCCATTTTTGTGCCTGGCGCGGCGCCAAGTGGGAAAGGGTGGTTTTGAGGCTGAAGGCAGCAGGAAAGCCTGCAGCCCCCAGGTCTGTGGGGCTACGCAAGCGGTTCCCAAAGAGCTTGAGAACAAGGCATATTTTTCCCTGCTGGCTCTTTGGGCGTGGGACCAGTCTCCAGACAGATGGCCATTTTTGTGCCTAGCGTGGTGCCAAGTGGGAAAGGGTGGTTTTGAGGCTGAAGGCAGCAGGAAAGCCTGCAGCCCCCAGGTGTGTGGGGCTACGCAAGCGGTTCCCAAGGAGCTTTAGAACAAGGCATAGTTTTCCCTGCTGTCTCTTTGGGCGTGGGACCAGTCTCCAGACAGATGGCCATTTTTGTGCCTGGCGCGGCGCCAAGTGGGAAAGGGTGGTTTTGAGGCTGAAGGCAGCAGGAAAGCCTGCAGCCCCCAGGTGTGTGGGGCTACGCAAGCGGTTCCCAAAGAGCTTGAGAACAAGGCATAGTTTTCCCAGCTGGCTCTTTGGGCGTGGGACCAATCTCCAGACAGATGGCCATTTTTGTGCCTGGCGCGGCGCCAAGTGGGAAAGGGTGGTTTTGAGGCTGAAGGCAGCAGGGAAGCCTGCAGCCCCCAGGTCTGTGGGGCTATGCAATCGGTTCCCAAAGAGCTTTAGAACAAGGCATAGTTTTACCTGCTGGCTCTTTGGGCGTGGGACCAGTCTCCAGACAGATGGCCATTTTTGTGCCTAGCGCGGCGCCTAGTGGGAAAGGGTGGTTTTGAGACTGAAGGCAGCAGGAAAGCCTGCAGCCCCCAGGTCTGTGGGGCTACGCAAGCGGATGCCAAAGAGCTTTAGAACAAGGCATAGTTTTCACTGCTGGCTCTTTGGGCGTGAGACCAATCTCCAGACAGATGGCCATTTTTGGGCCTGGCGCGGTGCCAAGTGGGAAAGGGTGGTTTTGAGGCTGAAGGCAGCAGGAAAGCCTGCAGCCCCCAGTTGTTTGGGGCTACGCAAGCGGTTCCCAAAGAGCTTTAGAACAAGGCATAGTTTTCCCTGCTGGCTCTTTGGGCGTGGGACCAATCTCCAGACATATGGCCATTTTTGTGTCTGGCGCGGCGCTTAGTGGGAAAGGGTGGTTTTGAGACTGAAGGCAGCAGGAAAGCCTGCAGCCCCCAGGTCTGTGGGGCTACGCAAGCGGTTCCGAAAGAGCTTTAGAACAAGGCATAGTTTTCCCTGCTGGCTCTTTGGGCGTGGGACCATTCTCCAGGGATGTGGCCATTTTTGTGCCTGGCACGGCACCAAGTGGGAAAGGGTGGTTTTGAGGCTGAAGGCAGCAGGAAAGCCTGCAGCCCCCAGGTGTTTGGGGCTAAGCAAGGGGTTCCCAAAGAGCTTTAGAACAACGCACATTTTTCCCTGCTGGCTATTTGGGCGTGGGACCAATCTCCAGGCAGATGGCCATTTTTGTGCCTGGCGCGGCGCCAAGTGGGAAAGGGTGGTTTTGAGGCTGAAGGCAGCAGGAAAGCCTGCAGCCCCCAGGTGTGTGGGGCTATGCAAGCGGTTCCCAAAGAGCTTTAGAACAAGGCATAGTTTTCCCTGCTGTCTCTTTGGGCGTGGGACCAGTCTCCAGACAGATGGCCATTTTTGTGCCTAGCGTGGTGCCAAGTGGGAAAGGGTGGTTTTGAGGCTGAAGGCAGCAGGAAAGCCTGCAGCCCCCAGGTCTGTGGGGCTACGCAAGCGGTTCCCAAGGAGCTTTAGAACAAGGCATAGTTTTCCCTGCTGTCTCTTTGGGCGTGGGACCAGTCTCCAGACAGATGGCCATTTTTGTGCCTGGCGCGGCGCCAAGTGGGAAAGGGTGGTTTTGAGGCTGAAGGCAGCAGGAAAGCCTGCAGCCCCCAGGTGTGTGGGGCTACGCAAGCGGTTCCCAAAGAGCTTGAGAACAAGGCATAGTTTTCCCTGCTGGCTCTTTGGGCGTGGGACCAATCTCCAGACAGATGGCCATTTTTGTGCCTGGCGCGGCGCCAAGTGGGAAAGGGTGGTTTTGAGGCTGAAGGCAGCAGGGAAGCCTGCAGCCCCCAGGTCTGTGGGGCTATGCAATCGGTTCCCAAAGAGCTTGAGAACAAGGCATAGTTTTACCTGCTGGCTCTTTGGGCGTGGGACCAGTCTCCAGGGATGTGGCCATTTTTGTGCCTAGCGCGGCGCCTAGTGGGAAAGGGTGGTTTTGAGACTGAAGGCAGCAGGAAAGCCTGCAGCCCCCAGGTCTGTGGGGCTACGCAAGCGGATGCCAAAGAGCTTTAGAACAAGGCATAGTTTTCACTGCTGGCTCTTTGGGCGTGAGACCAATCTCCAGACAGATGGCCATTTTTGGGCCTGGCGCGGTGCCAAGTGGGAAAGGGTGGTTTTGAGGCTGAAGGCAGCAGGAAAGCCTGCAGCCCCCAGTTGTTTGGGGCTAAGCAAGCGGTTCCCAAAGAGCTTTAGAACAAGGCATAGTTTTCCCTGCTGGCTCTTTGGGCGTGGGACCAATCTCCAGACATATGGCCATTTTTGGGCCTGGCGCGGCGCTTAGTGGGAAAGGGTGGTTTTGAGACTGAAGGCAGCAGGAAAGCCTGCAGCCCCCAGGTGTGTGGGGCTACGCAAGCGGTTCCGAAAGAGCTTTAGAACAAGGCATAGTTTTCCCTGCTGGCTCTTTGGGCGTGGGACCATTCTCCAGGGATGTGGCCATTTTTGTGCCTGGCACGGCACCAAGTGGGAAAGGGTGGTTTTGAGGCTGAAGGCAGCAGGAAAGCCTGCAGCCCCCAGGTGTTTGGGGCTAAGCAAGGGGTTCCCAAAGAGCTTTAGAACAACGCACATTTTTCCCTGCTGGCTATTTGGGCGTGGGACCAATCTCCAGACAGATGGCCATTTTTGTGCCTGGCGCGGCGCCAAGTGGGAAAGGGTGGTTTTGAGGCTGAAGGCAGCAGGAAAGCCTGCAGCCCCCAGGTGTGTGGGGCTATGCAAGCGGTTCCCAAAGAGCTTTAGAACAAGGCATAGTTTTCCCTGCTGTCTCTTTGGGCGTGGGACCAGTCTCCAGACAGATGGCCATTTCTGTGCCTGGCGTGACGCCAAGTGGGAAAGGGTGGTTTTGAGGCTGAAGGCAGCAGGAAAGCCTGCAGCCCCCAGGTCTGTGGGGCTACGCAAGCGGTTCCCAAAGAGCTTTAGAACAAGGCATAGTTTTCCCTGCTGGCTCTTTGGGCGTGGGACTAATCTCCAGACAGATGGCCATTTTTGTGCCTGGGGCGGCGCCAAGTGGGAAAGGGTGGTTTTGAGGTTGAAGGCAGCAGGAAAGCCGGCAGCCCCCAGGTGTGTGGGGCTACGCAAGCGGTTCCCAAAGAGCTTTAGAACAAGGCATAGTTTTCCCTGCTGGCTCTTTGGGCGTGGAACCAATCTCCAGACAGATGGCCATTTTTGGGCCTGGCGCAGCGCCAAGTGGGAAAGGGTTGTTTTGAGGCTGAAGGCAGCAGGAAAGCCTGCAGCCCCCAGGTGTTTGGGGCTACGCAAGCGGTTCCCAAAGAGCTTTAGAACAAGGCATGGTTTTCCCTGCTGGCTCTTTGGGCGTGGGACCAGTCTCCAGACAGATGGCCATTTTTGGGCCTAGAGTGGCGCCAAGTGGGAAAGGGTGGTTTTGAGGCTGAAGGCAGCAGGAAAGCCTGCAGCCCCCAGGTCTGTGGGGCTACGCAAGCGGTTCCCAAAGAGCTTTAGAACAAGGCACAGTTTTCCCTGCTGGCTCTTTGGGCGTGGGACCATTCTCCAGGGATGTGGACATTTTTTTGCCTGGCACGGCACCAAGTGGGAAAGGGTGGTTTTGAGGCTGAAGGCAGCAGGAAAGCCTGCAGCCCCCAGGTCTGTGGGGCTACGCAAGCGGATGCCAAATAGCTTTAGAACAAGGCATAGTTTTCCCTGCTGGCTCTTTGGGCGTGGGACTAATCTCCAGACAGATGGCCATTTTTGTGCCTGGGGCGGCGCCAAGTATGAAAGGGTGGTTTTGAGGTTGAAGGCAGCAGGAAAGCCTGCAGCCCCCAGGTCTGTGGGGTACGCAAGCGGTTCCCAACGAGCTTTAGAACAAGGCATAGTTTTCCCTGCTGGCTCTTTGGGCGTGGGACCAATCTCCAGACAGATGGCCATTTTTGGACCTGGCGCAGCGCCAAGTGGGAAAGGGTTGTTTTGAGGCTGAAGGCAGCAGGAAAGCCTGCAGCCCCCAGGTCTGTGGGGCTACGCAAGCGGTTCCCAAAGAGCTTGAGAACAAGGCATAGTTTTCCCTGCTGGCTCTTTGGGCGTGGGATCAATCTCCAGACAGATGGCCATTTTTGTGCCTGGCGCGGCGCCAAGTGGGAAAGGGTGGTTTTGAGGCTGAAGGCAGCAGGAAAGCCTGCAGCCCCCAGGTGTGTGGGGCTACGCAAGCGGTTCCCAAAGAGCTTTAGAACAAGGCATAGTTTTCCCTGCTGGCTCTTTGGGCGTGGGACCAATCTCCAGACAGATGGCCATTTTTGTGTCTGGCGCGGCGCCAAGTGGGAAAGGGTGGTTTTGAGGCTGAAGGCAGCAGGAAAGCCTGCAGCCCCCAGGTCTGTGGGGCTAAGCAAGCGGTTCCCAAAGAGCTTGAGAACAAGGCATAGTTTTACCTGCTGGCTCTTTGGGCGTGGGACCAATCTCCAGACCGATGGCCATTTTTGGGCCTAGAGCGGCGCCTAGTGGGAAAGGGTGGTTTTGAGACTGAAGGCAGCAGGAAAGCCTGCAGCCCCCAGGTGTGTGGGGCTACGCAAGCGGATGCCAAAGAGCTTTAGAACAAGGCATAGTTTTCCCTGCTGGCTCTTTGGGCGTGGGACCAATCTCCAGACAGATGGCCATTTTTTGGCCTGGCACGGTGCCAAGTGAGAAAGGGTGGTTTTTGAGGCTGAAGGCAGCAGGAAAGCCTGCAGCCCCCAGGTCTGTGGGGCTACGCAAGCGGTTCCCAAAGAGCTTTAGAACAAGGCACAGTTTTCCCTGCTGGCTCTTTGGGCGTGGGACCATTCTCCAGGGATGTGGCCATTTTTGTGCCTGGCACGGCACCAAGTGGGAAAGGGTGGTTTTGAGGCTGAAGGCAGCAGGAAAGCCTGCAGCCCCCAGGTCTGTGGGGCTACGCAAGCGGTTCCCAAAGAGCTTTAGAACAAGGCAGAGTTTTCCCTGCTGGCTCTTTGGGCGTGAGACCAATCTCCAGACAGATGGCCATTTTTGTTCCTGGCGCGGCGCCAAGTGGGAAAGGGTGGTTTTGAGGCTGACGGCAGCAGGAAAGCCTGCAGCCCCCAGGTGTTTGGGTCTAAGCAAGCGGTTCCCAAAGAGCTTTAGAACAAGGCATAGTTTTCCCTGCTGGCTCTTTGGGCGTGGGACCAATCTCCAGAGGTATGGCCATTTTTGTTCCTAGCGCGGTACCAAGTGGGAAATGGTGGTTTTGAGGCTGAAGGCAGCAGGAAAGCCTGCAGCCCCCAGTTGTTTGGGGCTAAGCAAGCGGTTCCCAAAGAGCTTTAGAACAAGGCATAGTTTTCCCTGCTGGCTCTTTGGGCGTGGGACCAATCTCCAGGCAGATGGCCATTTTTGTGCCTGGCGCGGCGCCAAGTGGGAAAGGGTGGTTTTGTGTCTGAAGGCAGCAGGAAAGCCTGCAGCCCCCAGGTGTTTGGGGCTACGCAAGCGGTTCCCAAAGAGCTTTAGAACAAGGCATAGTTTTCCCTGCTGGCTCTTTGGGCGTGGGACCAATCTCCAGACATATGGCCATTTTTGGGCCTAGAGCGGCGCTTAGTGGGAAAGGGTGGTTTTGAGACTGAAGGCAGCAGGAAAGCCTGCAGCCCCCAGGTGTTTGGGGCTAAGCAAGGGGTTCCCAAAGAGCTTTAGAACAACGCATATTTTTCCCTGCTGGCTATTTGGGCGTGGGACCAATCTCCAGACAGATGGCCATTTTTGTGCCTGGCGCGGCGCCAAGTGGGAAAGGGTGGTTTTGAGGCTGAAGGCAGCAGGAAAGCCTGCAGCCCCCAGGTGTGTGGGGCTACGCAAGCGGTTCCCAAAGAGCTTTAGAACAAGGCATAGTTTTCCCTGCTGTCTCTTTGGGCGTGGGACCAGTCTCCAGACAGATGGCCATTTCTGTGCCTGGCGCGGCGCCAAGTGGGAAAGGGTGGTTTTGAGGCTGAAGGCAGCAGGAAAGCCTGCAGCCCCCAGGTGTGTGGGGCTACGCAAGCGGTTCGAAAGAGCTTTAGAACAAGGCATAGTTTTCCCTGCTGGCTCTTTGGGCGTGGGACGAATCTCCAGACCGATGGCCATTTTTGTGCCTGGGGCGGCGCCAAGTGGGAAAGGGTGGTTTTGAGGCTGAAGGCAGCAGGAAAGCCTGCAGCCCCCAGGTCTGTGGGGCTACGCAAGCGGTTCCCAAAGAGCTATAGAACAAGGCATAGTTTTCCCTGCTGGCTCTTTGGGCGTGGGACCAGTCTCCAGACAGATGGCCATGTTTGGGCCTGGCGCGGCGCCAAGTTGGAAAGGGTGGTTTTGAGGCTGAAGGCAGCAGGAAAGCCTGCAGCCCCCAGGTGTGTGGGGCTACGCAAGCGGTTCCCAAAGAGCTTTAGAACAAGGCATAGTTTTCCCTGCTGGCTCTTTGGGCGTGGGACTAATCTCCAGACAGATGGCCATATTTGTGCCTGGCGCGGCGCCAAGTGGGAAAGGGTGGTTTTGAGGCTGAAGGCAGCAGGAAAGCCTGCAGCCCCCAGGTGTGTGGGGCTACTCAAGCGGTTCCCAAAGAGCTTGAGAACAAGGCATAGTTTTCCCTGCTGGCTCTTTGGGCGTGGGACCATTCTCCAGGGATGTGGCCATTTTTGTGCCTGGCACGGCACCAAGTGGGAAAGGGTGGTTTTGAGGCTGAAGGGAGCAGGAAAGCCTGCAGCCCCCAGGTGTTTGGGGCTACGCAAGCGGATGCCAAAGAGCTTTAGAACAAGGCATAGTTTTCCCTGCTGGCTCTTTGGGCGTGGGACCAGTCTCCAGACAGATGGCCATTTTTGTGCCTGGCGCGGCGCCTAGTGGGAAAGGGTGGTTTTGAGGCTGAAGGCAGCAGGAAAGCCTGCAGCCCCCAGGTGTTTGGGGCTACGCAAGCGGTTCCCAAAGAGCTTTAGAACAAGGCATAGTTTTCCCTGCTGGCTCTTTGGGCGTGGGACCAATCTCCAGACAGATGGCCATTTTTGTGCCTGGCGCGGCGCCAAGTGGGAAAGGGTGGTTTTGAGGCTGAAGGCAGCAGGAAAGCCTGCAGCCCCCAGGTGTTTGGGGCTAAGCAAGCGGTTCCCAAAGAGCTTGAGAACAAGGCATAGTTTTACCTGCTGGCTCTTTGGGCGTGGGACCAATCTCCAGACAGATGGCCATTTTTGGGCCTAGAGCGGCGCCTAGTGGGAAAGGGTGGTTTTGAGGCTGAAGGCAGCAGGAAAGCCTGCAGCCCCCAGGTGTGTGGGGCTACGCAAGCGGATGCCAAAGAGCTTTAGAACAAGGCAGAGTTTTCCCTGCTGGCTCTTTGTGCATGGGACCAGTCTCCAGACAGATGGCCATTTTTGGGCCTAGAACGGCGCCAAGTGGGAAAGGGTGGTTTTGAGGCTGAAGGCAGCAGGAAAGCCTGCAGCCCCCAGGTCTGTGGGGCTAAGCAAGCGGTTCCCAAAGAGCTTTAGAACAAGGCACAGTTTTCCCTGCTGGCTCTTTGGGCGTGGGACCATTCTCCAGGGATGTGGCCATTTTTGTGCCTGGCACGGCACCAAGTGGGAAAGGGTGGTTTTGAGGCTGAAGGCAGCAGGAAAGCCTGCAGCCCCCAGGTCTGTGCGGCTACGCAAGCGGTTCCCAAAGAGCTTTAGAACAAGGCAGATTTTTCCCTGCTGGCTCTTTGGGCGTGAGACCAATCTCCAGACAGATGGCCATTTTTGTGCCTGGCGCGGCGCCAAGTGGGAAAGGGTGGTTTTGAGGCTGAAGGCAGCAGGAAAGCCTGCAGCCCCCAGGTCTGTGGGGCTACGCAAGCGGATGCCAAAGAGCTTTAGAACAAGGCATAGTTTTCACTGCTGGCTCTTTGGGCGTGGGACTAATCTCCAGACAGATGGCCATTTTTGTGCCTGGGGCGGCGCCAAGTGGGAAAGGGTGGTTTTGAGGTTGAAGGCAGCAGGAAAGCCTGCAGCCCCCAGGTCTGTGGGGTACGCAAGCGGTTCCCAAAGAGCTTTAGAACAAGGCATAGTTTTCCATGCTGGCTCTTTGGGCGTGGGACCAATCTCCAGACAGATGGCCATTTTTGGACCTGGCGCAGCGCCAAGTGGGAAAGGGTTGTTTTGAGGCTGAAGGCAGCAGGAAAGCCTGCAGCCCCCAGGTCTGTGGGGCTACGCAAGCGGATGCCAAAGAGCTTTAGAACAAGGCACAGTTTTCCCTGCTGTCTCTTTGGGCGTGGGACCAGTCTCCAGACAGATGGCCATTTTTGTGCCTGGCGCGGCGCCAAGTGGGAAAGGGTGGTTTTGAGGCTGAAGGCAGCAGGAAAGCCTGCAGCCCCCAGGTGTTTGGGGCTACGCAAGCGGTTCCCAAAGAGCTTTAGAACAAGGCATAGTTTTCCCTGCTGGCTCTTTGGGCGTGGGACCAATCTCCAGACAGATGGCCATGTTTGGGTCTGGCGCGGCGCCAAGTGGGAAAGGGTGGTTTTGAGGCTGAAGGCAGCAGGAAAGCCTGCAGCCCCCAGGTCTGTGGGGCTATGCAAGCGGTTCCCAAAGAGCTTGAGAACAAGGCATAGTTTTACCTGCTGGCTCTTTGTGCATGGGACCAATCTCCACAGATAAGGCCATTTTTGTGTCTGGCACGGCGCCAAGTGGGAAAGGGTGGTTTTGAGGCTGAAGGCAGCAGGAAAGCCTGCAGCCCCCAGGTGTGTGGGGCTACGCAAGCGGTTCCCAAAGAGCTTTAGAACAAGGCAGAGTTTTACCTGCTGGCTCTTTGGGCGTGAGACCAATCTCCAGACAGATGGCCATTTTTGTTCCTGGTGCGGCGCCAAGTGGGAAAGGGTGGTTTTGAGTCTGAAGGCAGCAGGAAAGCCTGCAGCCCCCAGGTGTTTGGGGCTACGCAAGCGGTTCCCAAAGAGCTTTAGAACAAGGCATAGTTTTCCCTGCTGGCTCTTTGGGCGTGGGACCAATCTCCAGACAGATGGCCATTTTTGTGCCTGGCGCGGCGCCAAGTGGGAAAGGGTGGTTTTGAGGCTGAAGGCAGCAGGAAAGCCTGCAGCCCCCAGGTCTGTGGGGCTACGCAAGCGGATGCCAAAGAGCTTTAGAACAAGGCATAGTTTTCCATGCTGGCTCTTTGGGCATGGGACCAATCTCCACAGATAAGGCCATTTTTGTGCCTGGCGCGGCGCCAAGTGGGAAAGGGTGGTTTTGTGTCTGAAGGCAGCAGGAAAGCCTGCAGCCCCCAGGTGTGTGGGGCTACGCAAGCGGTTCCCAAAGAGCTTGAGAACAAGGCATAGTTTTCCCAGCTGGCTCTTTGGGCGTGAGACCAATCTCCAGACAGATGGCCATTTTTGGGCCTGGCACGGTGCCAAGTGGGAAAGGGTGGTTTTTGAGGCTGAAGGCAGCAGGAAAGCCTGCAGCCCCCAGGTGTGTGGGGCTACGCAAGCGGTTCCCAAAGAGCTTTAGAACAAGGCAGAGTTTTACCTGCTGGCTCTTTGGGCGTGAGACCAATCTCCAGACAGATGGCCATTTTTGTTCCTGGTGCGGCGCCAAGTGGGAAAGGGTGGTTTTGAGTCTGAAGGCAGCAGGAAAGCCTGCAGCCCCCAGGTGTTTGGGGCTACGCAAGCGGTTCCCAAAGAGCTTTAGAACAAGGCATAGTTTTCCCTGCTGGCTCTTTGGGCGTGGGACCAATCTCCAGACAGATGGCCATTTTTGTGCCTGGCGCGGCGCCAAGTGGGAAAGGGTGGTTTTGAGGCTGAAGGCAGCAGGAAAGCCTGCAGCCCCCAGGTCTGTGGGGCTACGCAAGCGGATGCCAAAGAGCTTTAGAACAAGGCATAGTTTTCCATGCTGGCTCTTTGGGCATGGGACCAATCTCCACAGATAAGGCCATTTTTGTGCCTGGCGCGGCGCCAAGTGGGAAAGGGTGGTTTTGTGTCTGAAGGCAGCAGGAAAGCCTGCAGCCCCCAGGTGTGTGGGGCTACGCAAGCGGTTCCCAAAGAGCTTGAGAACAAGGCATAGTTTTCCCAGCTGGCTCTTTGGGCGTGGGACCAATCTCCAGACATATGGCCATTTTTGTGCCTGGCGTGACGCCAAGTGGGAAAGGGTGGTTTTGAGGCTGAAGGCAGCAGGAAAGCCTGCAGCCCCCAGGTCTGTGGGGCTACGCAAGCGGTTCCCAAAGAGCTTTAGAACAAGGCATAGTTTTCCCTGCTGGCTCTTTGGACGTGGGACCAGTCTCCAGACAGATGGCTATTTTTGTGCCTGGCACGGCACCAAGTGGGAAAGGGTGGTTTTGAGGCTGAAGGCAGCAGGAAAGCCTGCAGCCCCCAGGTGTGTGGGGCTAAGCAAGGGGTTCCCAAAGAGCTTTAGAACAACGCATATTTTTCCCTGCTGGCTATTTGGGCGTGGGACCAATCTCCAGACATATGGCCATTTTTGTGCCTGGCGCGGCGCCAAGTGGGAAAGGGTGGTTTTGAGGCTGAAGGCAGCAGGAAAGCCTGCAGCCCCCAGGTGTTTGGGGCTACGCAAGCGGTTCCCAAAGAGCTTTAGAACAAGGCATAGTTTTCCCTGCTGGCTCTTTGGGCGTGGGACCAATCTCCAGACAGATGGCCATTTTTGTGCCTGGCGCGGCGCCAAGTGGGAAAGGGTGGTTTTGAGGCTGAAGGCAGCAGGAAAGCCTGCAGCCCCCAGGTCTGTGGGGCTACGCAAGCGGATGCCAAAGAGCTTTAGAACAAGGCATAGTTTTCCATGCTGGCTCTTTGGGCATGGGACCAATCTCCACAGATAAGGCCATTTTTGTGCCTGGCGCGGCGCCAAGTGGGAAAGGGTGGTTTTGTGTCTGAAGGCAGCAGGAAAGCCTGCAGCCCCCAGGTGTGTGGGGCTACGCAAGCGGTTCCCAAAGAGCTTGAGAACAAGGCATAGTTTTCCCAGCTGGCTCTTTGGGCGTGAGACCAATCTCCAGACAGATGGCCATTTTTGGGCCTGGCACGGTGCCAAGTGGGAAAGGGTGGTTTTTGAGGCTGAAGGCAGCAGGAAAGCCTGCAGCCCCCAGGTGTGTGGGGCTACGCAAGCGGTTCCCAAAGAGCTTTAGAACAAGGCAGAGTTTTACCTGCTGGCTCTTTGGGCGTGAGACCAATCTCCAGACAGATGGCCATTTTTGTTCCTGGTGCGGCGCCAAGTGGGAAAGGGTGGTTTTGAGTCTGAAGGCAGCAGGAAAGCCTGCAGCCCCCAGGTGTTTGGGGCTACGCAAGCGGTTCCCAAAGAGCTTTAGAACAAGGCATAGTTTTCCCTGCTGGCTCTTTGGGCGTGGGACCAATCTCCAGACAGATGGCCATTTTTGTGCCTGGCGCGGCGCCAAGTGGGAAAGGGTGGTTTTGAGGCTGAAGGGAGCAGGAAAGCCTGCAGCCCCCAGGTCTGTGGGGCTACGCAAGCGGATGCCAAAGAGCTTTAGAACAAGGCATAGTTTTCCATGCTGGCTCTTTGGGCATGGGACCAATCTCCACAGATAAGGCCATTTTTGTGCCTGGCGCGGCGCCAAGTGGGAAAGGGTGGTTTTGTGTCTGAAGGCAGCAGGAAAGCCTGCAGCCCCCAGGTGTGTGGGGCTACGCAAGCGGTTCCCAAAGAGCTTGAGAACAAGGCATAGTTTTCCCAGCTGGCTCTTTGGGCGTGGGACCAATCTCCAGACATATGGCCATTTTTGTGCCTGGCGTGACGCCAAGTGGGAAAGGGTGGTTTTGAGGCTGAAGGCAGCAGGAAAGCCTGCAGCCCCCAGGTCTGTGGGGCTACGCAAGCGGTTCCCAAAGAGCTTTAGAACAAGGCATAGTTTTCCCTGCTGGCTCTTTGGACGTGGGACCAGTCTCCAGACAGATGGCTATTTTTGTGCCTGGCACGGCACCAAGTGGGAAAGGGTGGTTTTGAGGCTGAAGGCAGCAGGAAAGCCTGCAGCCCCCAGGTGTGTGGGGCTAAGCAAGGGGTTCCCAAAGAGCTTTAGAACAACGCATATTTTTCCCTGCTGGCTATTTGGGCGTGGGACCAATCTCCAGACATATGGCCATTTTTGTGCCTGGCGCGGCGCCAAGTGGGAAAGGGTGGTTTTGAGGCTGAAGGCAGCAGGAAAGCCTGCAGCCCCCAGGTCTGTGGGGCTAAGCAAGCGGTTCCCAAAGAGCTTTAGAACAAGGCATAGTTTTCCCTGCTGGCTCTTTGGGCGTGGGACCATTCTCCAGGGATTTGGCCATTTTTGTGCCTGGCACGGCACCAAGTGGGAAAGGGTGGTTTTGAGGCTGAAGGCAGCAGGAAAGCCTGCAGCCCCCAGGTCTGTGGGGCTACGCAAGCGGTTCCCAAAGAGCTTTAGAACAAGGCAGAGTTTTCCCTGCTGGCTCTTTGGGCGTGGGACTAATCTCCAGACAGATGGCCATTTTTGTGCCTGGGGCGGCGCCAAGTGGGAAAGGGTGGTTTTGAGGCTGAAGGCAGCAGGAAAGCCTGCAGCCCCCAGGTCTGTGGGGTACGCAAGCGGTTCCCAAAGAGCTTTAGAACAAGGCAGAGTTTTACCTGCTGGCTCTTTGGGCGTGAGACCAATCTCCAGACAGATGGCCATTTTTGTTCCTGGTGCGGCGCCAAGTGGGAAAGGGTGGTTTTGAGTCTGAAGGCAGCAGGAAAGCCTGCAGCCCCCAGGTGTTTGGGGCTACGCAAGCGGTTCCCAAAGAGCTTTAGAACAAGGCATAGTTTTCCCTGCTGGCTCTTTGGGCGTGGGACCAATCTCCAGACAGATGGCCATTTTTGTGCCTGGCGCGGCGCCAAGTGGGAAAGGGTGGTTTTGAGGCTGAAGGCAGCAGGAAAGCCTGCAGCCCCCAGGTCTGTGGGGCTACGCAAGCGGATGCCAAAGAGCTTTAGAACAAGGCATAGTTTTCCATGCTGGCTCTTTGGGCATGGGACCAATCTCCACAGATAAGGCCATTTTTGTGCCTGGCGCGGCGCCAAGTGGGAAAGGGTGGTTTTGTGTCTGAAGGCAGCAGGAAAGCCTGCAGCCCCCAGGTGTGTGGGGCTACGCAAGCGGTTCCCAAAGAGCTTGAGAACAAGGCATAGTTTTCCCAGCTGGCTCTTTGGGCGTGGGACCAATCTCCAGACATATGGCCATTTTTGTGCCTGGCGTGACGCCAAGTGGGAAAGGGTGGTTTTGAGGCTGAAGGCAGCAGGAAAGCCTGCAGCCCCCAGGTGTGTGGGGCTAAGCAAGGGGTTCCCAAAGAGCTTTAGAACAACGCATATTTTTCCCTGCTGGCTATTTGGGCGTGGGACCAATCTCCAGACATATGGCCATTTTTGTGCCTGGCGCGGCGCCAAGTGGGAAAGGGTGGTTTTGAGGCTGAAGGCAGCAGGAAAGCCTGCAGCCCCCAGGTCTGTGGGGCTAAGCAAGCGGTTCCCAAAGAGCTTTAGAACAAGGCATAGTTTTCCCTGCTGGCTCTTTGGGCGTGGGACCATTCTCCAGGGATTTGGCCATTTTTGTGCCTGGCACGGCACAAAGTCGGAAAGGGTGGTTTTGAGGCTGAAGGCAGCAGGAAAGCCTGCAGCCCCCAGGTGTGTGGGGCTACGCAAGCGGTTCCCAAAGAGCTTTAGAACAAGGCAGAGTTTTCCCTGCTGGCTCTTTGGGCGTGGGACTAATCTCCAGACAGATGGCCATTTTTGTGCCTGGGGCGGCGCCAAGTGGGAAAGGGTGGTTTTGAGGCTGAAGGCAGCAGGAAAGCCTGCAGCCCCCAGGTCTGTGGGGTACGCAAGCGGTTCCCAAAGAGCTTTAGAACAAGGCATAGTTTTCCCTGCTGGCTCTTTGGGCGTGGGACCAATCTCCAGACAGATGGCCATTTTTGGGCCTGGCGCAGCGCCAAGTGGGAAAGGGTGGTTTTGAGGCTGAAGGCAGCAGGAAAGCCTGCAGCCCCCAGGTGTGTGGGGCTACGCAAGCGGTTCCCAAAGAGCTTTAGAACAAGGCATAGTTTTCCCTGCTGGCTCTTTGGGTGTGGGACCAGTCTCCAGACAGATGGCCATTTTTGTGCCTGGCGCGGTGCCAAGTGGGAAAGGGTGGTTTTGAGGCTGAAGGCAGCAGGAAAGCCTTTAGCCCCCAGGTCTGTGGGGCTACGCAAGCGGTTCCAAAAGAGCTTGAGAACAAGGCATATTTTTCCCTGCTGGCTCTTTGGGCGTGGGACCAATCTCCAGACAGATGGCCATTTTTGTGCCTAGCGTGGTGCCAAGTGGGAAAGGGTGGTTTTGAGGCTGAAGGCAGCAGGAAAGCCTGCAGCCCCCAGGTGTGTGGGGCTACGCAAGCGGTTCCCAAGGAGCTTTAGAACAAGGCATAGTTTTCCCTGCTGTCTCTTTGGGCGTGGGACCAGTCTCCAGACAGATGGCCATTTTTGTGCCTGGCGCGGCGCCAAGTGGGAAAGGGTGGTTTTGAGGCTGAAGGCAGCAGGAAAGCCTGCAGCCCCCAGGTGTGTGGGGCTACGCAAGCGGTTCCCAAAGAGCTTTAGAACAAGGCATAGTTTTCCCTGCTGGCTCTTTGGGCGTGGGACCAATCTCCAGACAGATGGCCATTTTTGTGCCTGGCGCGGCGCCAAGTGGGAAAGGGTGGTTTTGAGGCTGAAGGCAGCAGGGAAGCCTGCAGCCCCCAGGTCTGTGGGGCTATGCAAGCGGTTCCCAAAGAGCTTTAGAACAAGGCATAGTTTTCCCTGCTGGCTCTTTGTGCATGGGACCAGTCTCCAGACAGATGGCCATTTTTGGGCCTAGAGCGGCGCCAAGTGGGAAAGGGTGGTTTTGAGGCTGAAGGCAGCAGGAAAGCCTGCAGCCCCCAGGTCTGTGGGGCTAAGCAAGCGGTTCCCAAAGAGCTTTAGAACAAGGCATAGTTTTCCCTGCTGGCTCTTTGGGCGTGGGACCATTCTCCAGGGATGTGGCCATTTTTGTGCCTGGCACGGCACCAAGTGGGAAAGGGTGGTTTTGAGGCTGAAGGCAGCAGGAAAGCCTGCAGCCCCCAGGTCTGTGGGGCTACGCAAGCGGTTCCCAAAGAGCTTTAGAACAAGGCAGATTTTTCCCTGCTGGCTCTTTGGGCGTGAGACCAATCTCCAGACAGATGGCCATTTTTGTGCCTGGCGCGGCGCCAAGTGGGAAAGGGTGGTTTTGAGGCTGAAGGCAGCAGGAAAGCCTGCAGCCCCCAGGTCTGTGGGGCTACGCAAGCGGATGCCAAAGAGCTTTAGAACAAGGCATAGTTTTCCCTGCTGGCTCTTTGGGCGTGGGACTAATCTCCAGACAGATGGCCATTTTTGTGCCTGGCGCGGCGCCAAGTGGGAAAGGGTGGTTTTGAGGTTGAAGGCAGCAGGAAAGCCTGCAGCCCCCAGGTCTGTGGGGTACGCAAGCGGTTCCCAAAGAGCTTTAGAACAAGGCATAGTTTTCCCTGCTGGCTCTTTGGGCGTGGGACCAATCTCCAGACAGATGGCCATTTTTGGACCTGGCGCAGCGCCAAGTGGGAAAGGGTTGTTTTGAGGCTGAAGGCAGCAGGAAAGCCTGCAGCCCCCAGGTCTGTGGGGCTACGCAAGCGGTTCCCAAAGAGCTTTAGAACAAGGCACAGTTTTCCCTGCTGTCTCTTTGGGCGTGGGACCAGTCTCCAGACAGATGGCCATTTTTGGGCCTAGCGAGGCGCCAAGTGGGAAAGGGTGGTTTTGAGGCTGAAGGCAGCAGGAAAGCCTGCAGCCCCCAGGTGTGTGGGGCTACGCAAGCGGTTCCCAAAGAGCTTTAGAACAAGGCATAGTTTTCCCTGCTGGCTCTTTGGGCGTGGGACCAATCTCCAGACAGATGGCCATTTTTGTGCCTGGCGCGGCGCCAAGTGGGAAAGGGTGGTTTTGAGGCTGAAGGCAGCAGGGAAGCCTGCAGCCCCCAGGTCTGTGGGGCTATGCAAGCGGTTCCCAAAGAGCTTTAGAACAAGGCATAGTTTTCCCTGCTGGCTCTTTGTGCATGGGACCAGTCTCCAGACAGATGGCCATTTTTGGGCCTAGAGCGGCGCCAAGTGGGAAAGGGTGGTTTTGAGGCTGAAGGCAGCAGGAAAGCCTGCAGCCCCCAGGTCTGTGGGGCTAAGCAAGCGGTTCCCAAAGAGCTTTAGAACAAGGCATAGTTTTCCCTGCTGGCTCTTTGGGCGAGGGACCATTCTCCAGGGATGTGGCCATTTTTGTGCCTGGCACGGCACCAAGTGGGAAAGGGTGGTTTTGAGGCTGAAGGCAGCAGGAAAGCCTGCAGCCCCCAGGTCTGTGGGGCTACGCAAGCGGTTCCCAAAGAGCTTTAGAACAAGGCAGATTTTTCCCTGCTGGCTCTTTGGGCGTGAGACCAATCTCCAGACAGATGGCCATTTTTGTGCCTGGCGCGGCGCCAAGTGGGAAAGGGTGGTTTTGAGGCTGAAGGCAGCAGGAAAGCCTGCAGCCCCCAGGTCTGTGGGGCTACGCAAGCGGATGCCAAAGAGCTTTAGAACAAGGCATAGTTTTCCCTGCTGGCTCTTTGGGCGTGGGACTAATCTCCAGACAGATGGCCATTTTTGTGCCTGGCGCGGCGCCAAGTGGGAAAGGGTGGTTTTGAGGTTGAAGGCAGCAGGAAAGCCTGCAGCCCCCAGGTCTGTGGGGTACGCAAGCGGTTCCCAAAGAGCTTTAGAACAAGGCATAGTTTTCCCTGCTGGCTCTTTGGGCGTGGGACCAATCTCCAGACAGATGGCCATTTTTGGACCTGGCGCAGCGCCAAGTGGGAAAGGGTTGTTTTGAGGCTGAAGGCAGCAGGAAAGCCTGCAGCCCCCAGGTCTGTGGGGCTACGCAAGCGGTTCCCAAAGAGCTTTAGAACAAGGCACAGTTTTCCCTGCTGTCTCTTTGGGCGTGGGACCAGTCTCCAGACAGATGGCCATTTTTGGGCCTAGCGAGGCGCCAAGTGGGAAAGGGTGGTTTTGAGGCTGAAGGCAGCAGGAAAGCCTGCAGCCCCCAGGTGTTTGGGGCTACGCAAGCGGTTCCCAAAGAGCTTTAGAACAAGGCATAGTTTTCCCTGCTGGCTCTTTGGGCGTGGGACCAATCTCCAGACAGATGGCCATTTTTGTGCCTGGCGCGGCGCCAAGTGGGAAAGGGTGGTTTTGAGGCTGAAGGCAGCAGGAAAGCCTGCAGCCCCCAGGTGTGTGGGGCTACGCAAGCGGTTCCCAAAGAGCTTTAGAACAAGGCAGAGTTTTCCCTGCTGGCTCTTTGGGCGTGGGACTAATCTCCAGACAGATGGCCATTTTTGTGCCTGGGGCGGCGCCAAGTGGGAAAGGGTGGTTTTGAGGCTGAAGGCAGCAGGAAAGCCTGCAGCCCCCAGGTCTGTGGGGTACGCAAGCGGTTCCCAAAGAGCTTTAGAACAAGGCATAGTTTTCCCTGCTGGCTCTTTGGGCGTGGGACCAATCTCCAGACAGATGGCCATTTTTGGGCCTGGTGCAGCGCCAAGTGGGAAAGGGTGGTTTTGAGGCTGAAGGCAGCAGGAAAGCCTGCAGCCCCCAGGTGTGTGGGGCTACGCAAGCGGTTCCCAAAGAGCTTGAGAACAAGGCATAGTTTTCCCTGCTGGCTCTTTGGGTGTGGGACCAGTCTCCAGACAGATGGCCATTTTTCTGCCTGGCGCGGTGCCAAGTGGGAAAGGGTGGTTTTGAGGCTGAAGGCAGCAGGAAAGCCTTTAGCCCCCAGGTCTGTGGGGCTACGCAAGCGGTTCCAAAAGAGCTTGAGAACAAGGCATATTTTTCCCTGCTGGCTCTTTGGGCGTGGGACCAATCTCCAGACAGATGGCCATTTTTGTGCCTAGCGTGGTGCCAAGTGGGAAAGGGTGGTTTTGAGGCTGAAGGCAGCAGGAAAGCCTGCAGCCCCCAGGTCTGTGGGGCTACGCAAGCGGTTCCCAAGGAGCTTTAGAACAAGGCATAGTTTTCCCTGCTGTCTCTTTGGGCGTGGGACCAGTCTCCAGACAGATGGCCATTTTTGTGCCTGGCGCGGCGCCAAGTGGGAAAGGGTGGTTTTGAGGCTGAAGGCAGCAGGAAAGCCTGCAGCCCCCAGGTCTGTGGGGCTAAGCAAGCGGTTCCCAAAGAGCTTGAGAACAAGGCATAGTTTTCCCTGCTGGCTCTTTGGGCGTGGGACCAATCTCCAGACAGATGGCCATTTTTGTGCCTGGCGCGGCGCCAAGTGGGAAAGGGTGGTTTTGAGGCTGAAGGCAGCAGGGAAGCCTGCAGCCCCCAGGTCTGTGGGGCTACGCAAGCGGTTCCCAAAGAGCTATAGAACAAGGCAGATTTTTCCCTGCTGGCTCTTTGGGCGTGAGACCAATCTCCAGACAGATGGCCATTTTTGTGCCTGGCGCGGCGCCAAGTGGGAAAGGGTGGTTTTGAGGCTGAAGGCAGCAGGAAAGCCTGCAGCCCCCAGGTCTGTGGGGCTACGCAAGCGGATGCCAAAGAGCTTTAGAACAAGGCATAGTTTTCCCTGCTGGCTCTTTGGGCGTGGGACTAATCTCCAGACAGATGGCCATTTTTGTGCCTGGCGCGGCGCCAAGTGGGAAAGGGTGGTTTTGAGGTTGAAGGCAGCAGGAAAGCCTGCAGCCCCCAGGTCTGTGGGGTACGCAAGCGGTTCCCAAAGAGCTTTAGAACAAGGCATAGTTTTCCCTGCTGGCTCTTTGGGCGTGGGACCAATCTCCAGACAGATGGCCATTTGTGTGTCTGGCGCGGCGCCAAGTGGGAAAGGGTGGTTTTGAGGCTGAAGGCAGCAGGAAAGCCTGCAGCCCCCAGGTCTGTGGGGCTACGCAAGCGGTTCCCAAAGAGCTTTAGAACAAGGCATAGTTTTCCCTGCTGGCTCTTTGGGCGTGGGACCAATCTCCAGGCAGATGGCCATTTTTGGGCCTGGTGCAGCGCCAAGTGGGAAAGGGTGGTTTTGAGGCTGAAGGCAGCAGGAAAGCCTGCAGCCCCCAGGTGTGTGGGGCTACGCAAGCGGTTCCCAAAGAGCTTGAGAACAAGGCATAGTTTTCCCTGCTGGCTCTTTGGGTGTGGGACCAGTCTCCAGACAGATGGCCATTTTTCTGCCTGGCGCGGTGCCAAGTGGGAAAGGGTGGTTTTGAGGCTGAAGGCAGCAGGAAAGCCTTTAGCCCCCAGGTCTGTGGGGCTACGCAAGCGGTTCCAAAAGAGCTTGAGAACAAGGCATATTTTTCCCTGCTGGCTCTTTGGGCGTGGGACCAATCTCCAGACAGATGGCCATTTTTGTGCCTAGCGTGGTGCCAAGTGGGAAAGGGTGGTTTTGAGGCTGAAGGCAGCAGGAAAGCCTGCAGCCCCCAGGTGTGTGGGGCTACGCAAGCGGTTCCCAAGGAGCTTTAGAACAAGGCATAGTTTTCCCTGCTGTCTCTTTGGGCGTGGGACCAGTCTCCAGACAGATGGCCATTTTTGTGCCTGGCGCGGCGCCAAGTGGGAAAGGGTGGTTTTGAGGCTGAAGGCAGCAGGAAAGCCTGCAGCCCCCAGGTCTGTGGGGCTACGCAAGCGGTTCCCAAAGAGCTTTAGAACAAGGCAGATTTTTCCCTGCTGGCTCTTTGGGCGTGAGACCAATCTCCAGACAGATGGCCATTTTTGTGCCTGGCGCGGCGCCAAGTGGGAAAGGGTGGTTTTGAGGCTGAAGGCAGCAGGAAAGCCTGCAGCCCCCAGGTCTGTGGGGCTACGCAAGCGGATGCCAAAGAGCTTTAGAACAAGGCATAGTTTTCCCTGCTGGCTCTTTGGGCGTGGGACTAATCTCCAGACAGATGGCCATTTTTGTGCCTGGCGCGGCGCCAAGTGGGAAAGGGTGGTTTTGAGGTTGAAGGCAGCAGGAAAGCCTGCAGCCCCCAGGTCTGTGGGGTACGCAAGCGGTTCCCAAAGAGCTTTAGAACAAGGCATAGTTTTCCCTGCTGTCTCTTTGGGCGTGGGACCAGTCTCCAGACAGATGGCCATTTCTGTGCCTGGCGCGGCGCCAAGTGGGAAAGGGTGGTTTTGAGGCTGAAGGCAGCAGGAAAGCCTGCAGCCCCCAGGTCTGTGGGGCTACGCAAGCGGTTCCCAAAGAGCTTTAGAACAAGGCACAGTTTTCCCTGCTGTCTCTTTGGGCGTGGGACCAGTCTCCAGACAGATGGCCATTTTTGTGCCTGGCGCGGCGCCAAGTGGGAAAGGGTGGTTTTGAGGCTGAAGGCAGCAGGAAAGCCTGCAGCCCCCAGGTGTTTGGGGCTACGCAAGCGGATGCCAAAGAGCTTTAGAACAAGGCATAGTTTTCACTGCTGGCTCTTTGGGCGTGGGACCAATCTCCAGACAGATGACCATTTTTGGGCCTGGCACGGTGCCAAGTGGGAAAGGGTGGTTTTTGAGGCTGAAGGCAGCAGGAAAGCCTGCAGCCCCCAGGTGTGTGGGGCTATGCAAGCGGATCCCAAGGAGCTTTAGAACAAGGCATAGTTTTCCCTGCTGGCTCTTTGTGCATGGGACCAGTCTCCAGACAGATGGCCATTTTTGGGCCTAGAGCGGCGCCAAGTGGGAAAGGGTGGTTTTGAGGCTGAAGGCAGCAGGAAAGCCTGCAGCCCCCAGGTCTGTGGGGCTAAGCAAGCGGTTCCCAAAGAGCTTTAGAACAAGGCATAGTTTTCCCTGCTGGCTCTTTGGGCGTGGGACCATTCTCCAGGGATGTGGCCATTTTTGTGCCTGGCATGGCACCAAGTGGAAAAGGGTGGTTTTGAGGCTGAAGGCAGCAGGAAAGCCTGCAGCCCCCAGGTCTGTGGGGCTACGCAAGCGGTTCCCAAAGAGCTTTAGAACAAGGCAGAGTTTTACCTGCTGGCTCTTTGGGCGTGAGACCAATCTCCAGACAGATGGCCATTTTTGTTCCTGGCGCGGCGCCAAGTGGGAAAGGGTGGTTTTGAGGCTGACGGCAGCAGGAAAGCCTGCAGCCCCCAGGTGTTTGGGGCTACGCAAACGGTTCCCAAAGAGCTTTAGAACAAGGCATAGTTTTCCCTGCTGGCTCTTTGGGCGTGGGACCAATCTCCAGACAGATGGCCATTTTTGTGCCTGGCGCGGCGCTTAGTGGGAAAGGGTGGTTTTGAGACTGAAGGCAGCAGGAAATCCTGCAGCCCCCAGGTCTGTGGGGCTACGCAAGCGGATGCCAAAGAGCTTTAGAACAAGGCATAGTTTTCCATGCTGGCTCTTTGGGCATGGGACCAATCTCCACAGATAAGGCCATTTTTGTGCCTAGCGCGGTGCCAAGTGGGAAAGGGTGGTTTTGAGGCTGAAGGCAGCAGGAAAGCCTGCAGCCCCCAGGTGCGTGGGGCTACGCAAGCGGTTCCCAAAGAGCTTTAGAACAAGGCATAGTTTTCCCTGCTGTCTCTTTGGGCGTGGGACCAGTCTCCAGACAGATGGCTATTTTTGTGCCTGGCACGGCACCAAGTGGGAAAGGGTGGTTTTGAGGCTGAAGGCAGCAGGAAAGCCTGCAGCCCCCAGGTGTTTGGGGCTAAGCAAGGGGTTCCCAAAGAGCTTTAGAACAACGCATATTTTTCCCTGCTGGCTATTTGGGCGTGGGACCAATCTCCAGACAGATGGCCATTTTTGTGCCTGGCGCGGCGCCAAGTGGGAAAGGGTGGTTTTGAGGCTGAAGGCAGCAGGAAAGCCTGCAGCCCCCAGGTGTGTGGGGCTATGCAAGCGGTTCCCAAAGAGCTTTAGAACAAGGCATAGTTTTCCCTACTGTCTCTTTGGGCGTGGGACCAGTCTCCAGACAGATGGCCATTTCTGTGCCTGGCGCGGCGCCAAGTGGGAAAGGGTGGTTTTGAGGCTGAAGGCAGCAGGAAAGCCTGCAGCCCCCAGGTCTGTGGGGCTACGCAAGCGGTTCCCAAAGAGCTTTAGAACAAGGCATAGTTTTCCCTGCTGGCTCTTTGGGCATGGGACCAATCTCCAGACAGATGGCCATTTTTGTGCCTGGCGCGGCGCCAAGTGGGAAAGGGTGGTTTTGAGGCTGAAGGCAGCAGGAAAGCCTGCAGCCCCCAGGTCTGTGGGGCTACGCAAGCGGTTCCCAAAGAGCTTGAGAACAAGGCATAGTTTTCCCTCCTGGCTCTTTGGGCGTGTGAACAATCTCCAGACAGATGGCCATTTTTGTGCCTGGCGCGGCGCCAAGTGGGAAAGGGTGGTTTTGAGGCTGAAGGCAGCAGGAAAGCCTGCAGCCCCCAGGTCTGTGGGGCTACTCAAGCGGTTCCCAAAGAGCTTTAGAACAAGGCATAGTTTTCCCTGCTGGCTCTTTGGGCGTGGGACCATTCTCCAGGGATGTGGCCATTTTTGTGCCTGGCACGGCACCAAGTGGGAAAGGGTGGTTTTGAGGCTGAAGGCAGCAGGAAAGCCTGCAGCCCCCAGGTCTGTGGGGCTACGCAAGCGGATGCCAAAGAGCTTGAGAACAAGGCATAGTTTTCCCTGCTGGCTCTTTGGGCGTGGGACTAATCTCCAGACAGATGGCCATTTTTGTGCCTGGCGCGGCGCCAAGTGGGAAAGGGTGGTTTTGAGGCTGAAGGCAGCAGGAAAGCCTGCAGCCCCCAGGTCTGTGGGGCTACGCAAGCGGTTCCCAAAGAGCTTGAGAACAAGGCATATTTTTCCCTGCTGGCTCTTTGGGCGTGGGACCAGTCTCCAGACAGATGGCCATTTTTGTGCCTAGCGTGGTGCCAAGTGGGAAAGGGTGGTTTTGAGGCTGAAGGCAGCAGGAAAGCCCGCAGCCCCCAGGTCTGTGGGGCTACGCAAGCGGTTCCCAAGGAGCTTTAGAACAAGGCATAGTTTTCCCTGCTGTCTCTTTGGGCGTGGGACCAGTCTCCAGACAGATGGCCATTTTTGTGCCTGGCGCGGCGCCAAGTGGGAAAGGGTGGTTTTGAGGCTGAAGGCAGCAGGAAAGCCTGCAGCCCCCAGGTGTGTGGGGCTACGCAAGCGGTTCCCAAAGAGCTTGAGAACAAGGCATAGTTTTCCCAGCTGGCTCTTTGGGCGTGGGACCAATCTCCAGACAGATGGCCATTTTTGTGCCTGGCGCGGCGCCAAGTGGGAAAGGGTGGTTTTGAGGCTGAAGGCAGCAGGGAAGCCTGCAGCCCCCAGGTCTGTGGGGCTATGCAATCGGTTCCCAAAGAGCTTGAGAACAAGGCATAGTTTTACCTGCTGGCTCTTTGGGCGTGGGACCAGTCTCCAGGGATGTGGCCATTTTTGTGCCTAGCGCGGCGCCTAGTGGGAAAGGGTGGTTTTGAGACTGAAGGCAGCAGGAAAGCCTGCAGCCCCCAGGTGTGTGGGGCTACGCAAGCGGATGCCAAAGAGCTTTAGAACAAGGCATAGTTTTCACTGCTGGCTCTTTGGGCGTGAGACCAATCTCCAGACAGATGGCCATTTTTGGGCCTGGCGCGGTGCCAAGTGGGAAAGGGTGGTTTTGAGGCTGAAGGCAGCAGGAAAGCCTGCAGCCCCCAGTTGTTTGGGGCTACGCAAGCGGTTCCCAAAGAGCTTTAGAACAAGGCATAGTTTTCCCTGCTGGCTCTTTGGGCGTGGGACCAATCTCCAGACATATGGCCATTTTTGTGTCTGGCGCGGCGCTTAGTGGGAAAGGGTGGTTTTGAGACTGAAGGCAGCAGGAAAGCCTGCAGCCCCCAGGTCTGTGGGGCTACGCAAGCGGTTCCGAAAGAGCTTTAGAACAAGGCATAGTTTTCCCTGCTGGCTCTTTTTGCGTGGGACCATTCTCCAGGGATGTGGCCATTTTTGTGCCTGGCACGGCACCAAGTGGGAAAGGGTGGTTTTGAGGCTGAAGGCAGCAGGAAAGCCTGCAGCCCCCAGGTGTTTGGGGCTAAGCAAGGGGTTCCCAAAGAGCTTTAGAACAACGCACATTTTTCCCTGCTGGCTATTTGGGCGTGGGACCAATCTCCAGACAGATGGCCATTTTTGTGCCTGGCGCGGCGCCAAGTGGGAAAGGGTGGTTTTGAGGCTGAAGGCAGCAGGAAAGCCTGCAGCCCCCAGGTGTGTGGGGCTATGCAAGCGGTTCCCAAAGAGCTTTAGAACAAGGCATAGTTTTCCCTGCTGTCTCTTTGGGCGTGGGACCAGTCTCCAGACAGATGGCCATTTTTGTGCCTAGCGTGGTGCCAAGTGGGAAAGGGTGGTTTTGAGGCTGAAGGCAGCAGGAAAGCCTGCAGCCCCCAGGTCTGTGGGGCTACGCAAGCGGTTCCCAAGGAGCTTTAGAACAAGGCATAGTTTTCCCTGCTGTCTCTTTGGGCGTGGGACCAGTCTCCAGACAGATGGCCATTTTTGTGCCTGGCGCGGCGCCAAGTGGGAAAGGGTGGTTTTGAGGCTGAAGGCAGCAGGAAAGCCTGCAGCCCCCAGGTGTGTGGGGCTACGCAAGCGGTTCCCAAAGAGCTTGAGAACAAGGCATAGTTTTCCCAGCTGGCTCTTTGGGCGTGGGACCAATCTCCAGACAGATGGCCATTTTTGTGCCTGGCGCGGCGTCAAGTGGGAAAGGGTGGTTTTGAGGCTGAAGGCAGCAGGGAAGCCTGCAGCCCCCAGGTCTGTGGGGCTATGCAATCGGTTCCCAAAGAGCTTGAGAACAAGGCATAGTTTTACCTGCTGGCTCTTTGGGCGTGGGACCAGTCTCCAGGGATGTGGCCATTTTTGTGCCTAGCGCGGCGCCTAGTGGGAAAGGGTGGTTTTGAGACTGAAGGCAGCAGGAAAGCCTGCAGCCCCCAGGTCTGTGGGGCTACGCAAGCGGATGCCAAAGAGCTTTAGAACAAGGCATAGTTTTCACTGCTGGCTCTTTGGGCGTGAGACCAATCTCCAGACAGATGGCCATTTTTGGGCCTGGCGCGGTGCCAAGTGGGAAAGGGTGGTTTTGAGGCTGAAGGCAGCAGGAAAGCCTGCAGCCCCCAGTTGTTTGGGGCTAAGCAAGCGGTTCCCAAAGAGCTTTAGAACAAGGCATAGTTTTTCCCTGCTGGCTCTTTGGGCGTGGGACCAATCTCCAGACATATGGCCATTTTTGGGCCTGGCGCGGCGCTTAGTGGGAAAGGGTGGTTTTGAGACTGAAGGCAGCAGGAAAGCCTGCAGCCCCCAGGTCTGTGGGGCTACGCAAGCGGTTCCGAAAGAGCTTTAGAACAAGGCATAGTTTTCCCTGCTGGCTCTTTGGGCGTGGGACCATTCTCCAGGGATGTGGCCATTTTTGTGCCTGGCACGGCACCAAGTGGGAAAGGGTGGTTTTGAGGCTGAAGGCAGCAGGAAAGCCTGCAGCCCCCAGGTGTTTGGGGCTAAGCAAGGGGTTCCCAAAGAGCTTTAGAACAACGCACATTTTTCCCTGCTGGCTATTTGGGCGTGGGACCAATCTCCAGACAGATGGCCATTTTTGTGCCTGGCGCGGCGCCAAGTGGGAAAGGGTGGTTTTGAGGCTGAAGGCAGCAGGAAAGCCTGCAGCCCCCAGGTGTGTGGGGCTATGCAAGCGGTTCCCAAAGAGCTTTAGAACAAGGCATAGTTTTCCCTGCTGTCTCTTTGGGCGTGGGACCAGTCTCCAGACAGATGGCCATTTCTGTGCCTGGCGTGACGCCAAGTGGGAAAGGGTGGTTTTGAGGCTGAAGGCAGCAGGAAAGCCTGCAGCCCCCAGGTCTGTGGGGCTACGCAAGCGGTTCCTAAAGAGCTTTAGAACAACGCATATTTTTTCCCTGCTGGCTCTTTGGGCGTGGGACCAATCTCCAGACAGATGGCCATTTTTGTGCCTGGCGCGGCGCCAAGTGGGAAAGGGTGGTTTTGAGGCTGAAGGCAGCAGGAAAGCTGCAGCCCCCAGGTCTGTGGGGCTACGCAAGCGGTTCCCAAAGAGCTTTAGAACAAGGCATAGTTTTCCCTGCTGCTCTTTGGCGTGGGACCATCTCCAGACAGATGGCCATTTTTGTGCCTGGCGCGGTGCCAAGTGGGAAAGGGTGGTTTTGAGGCTGAAGGCAGCAGGAAAGCCTGCAGCCCCCAGGTGTGTGGGGCTACTCAAGCGGTTCCCAAAGAGCTTTAGAACAAGGCATAGTTTTTCCTGCTGGCTCTTTGGCGTGGGACCATTCTCCAGGGATGTGGCCATTTTTGTGCCTGGCACGGCACCAAGTGGGAAAGGGTGGTTTGAGGCTGAAGGCAGCAGGAAAGCCTGCAGCCCCCAGGTCTGTGGGGCTACGCAAGCGGATGCCAAAGAGCTTTAGAACAAGGCATAGTTTTCCCTGCTGGCTCTTTGGGCGTGGGACCAATCGTCCAGACAGATGGCCATTTTTGGGCCTGGCGCAGCGCCAAGTGGGAAAGGTGGTTTTGAGGCTGAAGCAGCAGGAAAGCCTGCAGCCCCCAGGTGTGTGGGGCTACGCAAGCGGTTCCCAAAGAGCTTGAGAACAAGGCATAGTTTTCCCTGCTGGCTCTTTGGGTGTGGGACCAGTCTCCAGACAGATGGCCATTTTGTGCCTGCGCGGTGCCAAGTGGGAAAGGGTGGTTTTGAGGCTGAAGGCAGCAGGAAAGCCTTTAGCCCCCAGGTCTGTGGGGCTACGCAAGCGGTTCCAAAAGAGCTTGAGAACAAGGCATATTTTTCCCTGCTGGCTCTTTGGGCGTGGGACCAGTCTCCAGACAGATGGCCATTTTTGTGCCTAGCGTGGTGCCAAGTGGGAAAGGGTTGGTTTTGAGGCTGAAGGCAGCAGGGAAGCCTGCAGCCCCCAGGTCTGTGGGCTATGCAATCGGTTCCCAAAGAGCTTGAGAACAAGGCATAGTTTTACCTGCTGGCTCTTTGGGCGTGGGACCAGTCTCCAGACATATGGCCATTTTTGTGCTAGCGCGGCGCCTACTGGGAAAGGGTGGTTTTGAGGCTGAAGGCAGCAGGAAAGCCTGCAGCCCCCAGGTGTGTGGGGCTACGCAAGCGGTTCCCAAGAGCTTGAGAACAAGGCATAGTTTTACCTGCTGGCTCTTTGGGCGTGAGATCAATCTCCAGACAGATGGCCATTTTTGTGCCTGGCACGGCACCAAGTGGGAAAGGTGGTTTTGAGGCTGAAGGCAGCAGGAAGCCTGCAGCCCCCAGGTGTGTGGGGCTACGCAAGCGGTTACCCAAAGAGCTTTAGAACAAGGCATAGTTTTCCCTGCTG